>NC_041747.1:12560250-13203687 GCF_004115215.2 Ornithorhynchus anatinus | reverse complement strand
TGTAGTCTTGTCGGTATTTCGTAAAGGCATCGAATAGGTGGTAGATGATTTCCGCGCTAAAAATTCGTACTCCTAAGCTGTCGGCCATCTCCTGAGCGTCCCGTTCGATCCTCACGTCGAATGCCAGGATGACGGCGTACCTGCACGAGAGGCGCAGAGGATCACACGGGCGGCCCAAGCGGGGAGGTCCCGTCGTCCCGTCGGGCACGGCGGGCACGGAAGCGGCGACGGGCTCGGCGGGGGCCCGGGGGGAGGGCCCCGGCGGAGGTTCGCCGCATAAGCGGAGGTGGGCGAGGGCTTCAGTTAGCACGGGGAGACACCCGACTTACTGAGGATCGTGTTCCAACATGACTGAGGCCTTCATAACATCTTTTTTATGAACTGGACCTATGTTAATTCCAGCATACTGTAAAAAAGGCAATTACAAAATATTTAGATGGTCCTCTCCGGCAACTTCCCTGGCGGTCCGGTTGCTCCCGTTAAAATTGGGGAGCGATTAACTTACTGGCACTTCTGACGTTTTCAAAAATTCAAGTAAAGCCTCCAAAGAGCCCAGTGTAGAAGCTTGGACATAAACTCCTTTTTCTTCCAACTTGATAGCATTCAGTGTTTGCTTCAACTCGTGGATCAACTCATCCTGCAAAAGAAAGGACGGTGAAAGCCTGGCTGAGGGGGAAGGATAATGATGATAATTTATGGTACTCGTTAACCCGGGGTCGATACAAGATAATCAGGTTAGACACAGTCCCCGTCCCACACGGGGCTCACAGTCTAAGTAGGAGGGAGAACAGGTACAGAATCTCCATTTTACAGATGAGCAAACTGAGGCACAGAGAAATTACGGGGCTTAATTTCTTTAACTTGCCTTAAGAGACGACAGACCCACGGCAGAGTCGGGATTAGAACCTAGGTCCTCGGATTCCCAGGCCCGTGCTCTTGCCACTAAGCCACACTGCTTCTGCCTACGATCTGGGAAACTGGGAGGGCCTCCGATCCCTGAGAGAATTTGGGGCCAGACTGAATATGGGGGTCGAAAGAGGAGTTTGGACAGAAATGGGAAGGGAGATGAAGCCTTTGCTGAATCGTGCAACGTAGTCGGGAAGGAGCCTTTTTCTTTTTTAGGAGAGAGGGCACGTGGGTGTGTTTGAAAGCAGAGAGGAAGCAGCTGAAGATGGCAGTCAAGGAGGGAAGAAGAGCGGGTGCCAGTCTTCTGATAACGTAGCTCTCTTCTCGAGGCCCGGCCGAGCAGAGCGGGGGCAAGTGAGAGGAAGTAAGGCACAGGGCAGATCTTAACCGTCAGAAAGGCCTGACGGTTTCCATTTTGCCAACGGGGTAGTTGGCGATTTCTCCGGAGCGAGAGAAGGGAGAGGTGGGGGATTTAAAAGAGTAAGCGTGAGAGAGTGGCTGAGAGGAAGGAGAGGGCAGAGTTCAGGCGGGGAGGATGAATTTCTCACTCAAGGAGCACCTGAACTTTAAACAGCCCGAGTCTGTCCTCTCAACAGCTCAACCCTCTCGGCGACGATCGGCCTCACGGTCGGGCTGGGCCTCTCACCTTGAGAACGGGAACTTCGTCTTCTCTATGTGCCACCAAGAGAGGCAGGCCAGCCAAGGTCTTCTCCAAGTCTTTCCCGAGGATCTTGACCCCCTGGGCTGCTTCGACTTCTTTATGCTTCTCGTACTGGTTCTGGAGAGAGACACGAAGAGTGCGACTGAATGACGTCCTTCGTCCGTTCAAAATCGTATTTGTCGAGCGCTCACTGTGTGCGGAGCCCTGTACTAAGCGCTTGGGAGAGTGTGTTACAATGATAAAACACATAGGCGCCCTGCCCGCATCGAGCTTACAGTCTACAGGGGGAGACCGATAGTAACATGAATAAATTACAGATCCGTACACGTACATTTGCTCTGAAGGTATTTTAGCCCGTTGAGAGCCGAAGCAAGACAGTTCCGACCAGATCCAAAGCGCTCTTATTTTAGGGCTCGGACCTCCAGGTTTGGGGGGTGATCGACCATGATGAACCATACTGTACTAAGCGCTCGGGGGAGTACAGTACAACAATAAACAGACACATTCCCTGCCCACGACGAGCTTACGGTCTAGAGGGGGAGACGGGAGTTAATCGAAATAAATGAATGACAGATCCGTACCTACGTGCTTTGGGGCGGGGCGGATGAATGAAGGGAGCAAGCTAGGGTGACGCAGAAAGGAGTGGGAGAAGAGGAAAGAAAGGAGAAGAGCAGAAAGCTGGCAGAGGCAGCTTTACTTGCCGTGCCTCGAGCTCACCTTCACTCGTAATTCCTTCATCGGGGGAGGCAAGAGAAGCCCCCTGATCTGGGTGACAATGGGCCCCTCCACTCCGGGAACGATGATGGTGTCTCCTTCCTTCAGGCGGCCGTTGATCAAGATGACGTCTATGGTGGTGCCCATCCCGGGAAGCGCTTTGACCTGAAAGACACGGAACAGCTCACTCCTTCATTCGGTCGCATTTATGGAGCGCCGACGGTGTGCGGAGCACTGCTCTAGACGCTTGGGAGTGTACGGTAGACCAACAAATGGGCCCATTCCCTGCCCACGACGAGCAACGGTCTGAACGGCGCCGTCGCGGAGCCCCACTCCTCTCCGCACGGGGCCCCTGGGTCCCGCGGCGATTAGGGAAAGGCTGGCTCGGCCTCCGGAACGCCATTTTCCGAAGCGGGGCTGGCATTACCTCCATGACCTGAGCTCGCAGCTCTTCACAGTGAGCCAGTCTTTTGCTCAGCATCGTCTGAGTCAACTCGACGAGAAGGACGATCAGGCTTCCCATGCCGTCTCCGGTGTGGGCCGAGGTAGGTACCAGAGATACGAAAGTGCGAGGGTCTTTATTCTCGTAGAACAAGGCGGCGTTCAGACCCTGGGGGAAAAGAGCGGGACATTTCATCAGGCCGTGGGAGGGGGAAAACAGAAGGATAGAAGCGGCTGTCGCAGGCGGCGGCTTCCAACTGTCGGCCGGGGGCCTGTTGAGGTGTCTTGGAGAACCATGACAATGCGTCCTCTTTGGGGGGGGGGGGGTGTCTGATTTTACTGCTGCCCGTTCGCCCCTATCATTATTATTCTACATAGATCTGGAATACATAGAAAAGCAGTGTGGCTTAGTGGAAAGAGCCCGGGCTTGGGGGTCAGAGGTCATGGGTTCTAATCCCAGCTCCGCCACTTGTCAGCTGTGTGACTTTGGGCAAGTCACTTCACTTCTCTGGGTCTCAGTTACCTCATCTGTAAATGGGGATTAAGACTGTGAGACAACCTGATCACCTTGTATCTACCCCAGCACTCAGAACAGTGCTTGGCATAATGGTAAGCGCTTAAATACCATCATCGTTATTATCTGGAATGGGTACGGGGAGAGGGTGCTTACAGTCAAGAAGTGACAAACATCAATATAAATAAATCGCGGACAGGGACATAAGCACTGTGGGGCTGGGAGGGGCGCTGAATAAAGGAAGCGAGTCAGGGTGACACAGAAGGGAGTGGGAGGCTTAGTCAGGGAAGGCTTCCTGGAGGAGATGGGGCTTCGATAAGGCTTTGAAGAGGGGGATGAGACCGGTCAACCGAGATTTTCCTTGCGTGGAAACATCGAAACTGCCAGTTAGAGTCGCTGCAGGGTGCTCTACAAACAGGCCCGTGACAGTGTCCAGGCGGCGCCGAAGATATATCCGACTTGGTGAGAGTTTTAAGTCACTTCGTTGGGAATGAACTGCCAGAAAACCCAGCGGTCGCAAAGAGATTTCACTCACCTGCTGTGCAAATTCCACAATGATAGCTTTTGCACGTTCCTCAAACTCATCTTTCGTGTTCTTTTTCTGCTTCTTTAAAGTAGCAGCCACATCTGAGTCGGGGCTCTTTTTCCAGTCATACAACCTATCAATCTGGAAAACGGTTTGATCGTTAGTTCCCTTCTCTCTAGAATATTCATTACAGTAAGAATGAATGCATGTAAAAAAAGGAATGGTGAACGATTCAATCGCTTTCTACTGTCTTACGCATCAACTCGCTCCTTAAACTCATGCATTATTCAGACTCGGTGCTAACTAGGTAGAGGACCTTGCTTCCAGAAGACCTCAAAAGCACTTCACAGATGAATCGCATCCAGCCTCCCGGCAACGTACAAGTCCTCTAATTGCACATTATATCGGTATAAATGAACGAGTATAATCAAATGCCACTCTGGGATACGATCTGTTAGAGGAAGGTCTTGGGTCAAAATGCCTGCACCTTTTTCTAGACCTGCTATGTCCTAGTCCTAATTAAATCACAAACCTGTCGGTTTCCATATCTGAAAACCCAGCAGCCAAGAGCTGCTGCCTGACATAGCCTCTTACTGGACCCAGTAAATCTGACAGTTTGGTGAAAAAATCTCTGGTTTTTTCAATCCGTACCCTTGAATAATTAACCTGGTAAAGTTAAGTCCGGCCAACTGAGTTATGCTGTAATGACGTAATTATGTAGTGTGGGGCTTAGTGGAAAGGGCCCAGGCCTGGGAGTCAGAAAGATCTGGGTCCTAATCCCTGCTCTGGCACTTCTCTGCTGGGTGACCCTGGGCAAGTCATTTAACTTCTCTGGGCTTCGGTTAACTCATCTGCAAGAAAAATGGGGATTACAGCTGTTGGCCCCCTGTGATATATGACCTGTGTCCAACCTGATTAACTTGTATCTACCTCAGCACTTAGAACAGTGCTAGGCACATAGTAAGGGTTTAACAAGTACCGTAATACCATTATTAGGGCTGCGAGTCTGAAGCCCCGAGTTCGAGCCCCAGCTCCACCACCGGCTAACCGTGTGACTCCGTTTCCCGACTTATAAGTGGGAAGTGTACGCCTTGCGTGGGTCAGGGATTGCATCCAAGCTCATAATCCCTGCATCTAGCCCAGTGCTTACCACTCCCACTCCACTGCTGCCTGTAGGTAACAAATAAATACAAATATGCAGAGCCCTATGTCCCGAGGACAGGGTTACAATACCCAGGGGCTAATGCTGGACAGAAACAACTGGAGTCGGGTGAATTACTGGGGAAGAGTTTCTGGAGGAGGGAGAATTTTTATGGTGGGATGCAACCGCTCTTTCCATCTCACTACTTGATAAATACATATTCAAATGCATTTCTTTTGAAAGGACAAATGTGATCGATTGGGGGGCGGGAGGGAGGTGAAGAATGGACTTTTCAATTTCTTCTTAAAAAAAAAAAAAAGCAGGCCCTTTCCCAACAGGGAAACAGATTAGGCTGCTCAGAAATTCATTTGCATACAAAAAACTTTGAGAAAGGTTAACTTACCTTATTAAGGGCTACAATAAACGGACACTTTTTAGATTTCAGCAGGTTTATAGATTCAATTGTCTGAGGCTCCAAACCGTGCATAATATCCACCACTAAAATAGCAATATCACAAAGCGAGCTTCCTCTGTTTCTTAGATTACTAATGAAAAGAAGAAATATGAACTACTGTTAGGTCTCTCTGAGAAGTGTTCAATTAGGTACAATTTAAAAAACAATACGGGGGAGGCGGGGGGAACGTACGCTTAAGTGTAAAATAAAATGAGCTAACTGCACATTAAATCCAGTCCAGACTGATTCCTACGATGTTCGACGAATACTCTGACGCAACCACGTGTAGCTTTTACTACAGTGCTCTGCACACGGTAAGCACTCAATACCACTGATGACAATGATGTAGATGAAGGACAAGGAACACACATTAGCAAATCAGCAATACCCCTCTGTTCCACCCAAATTCATCAATATTATCCTTAAAACCATGGCAAGGGAGACATCACTTAACTAATAAAGAAAAGATGGTAGCCAAGGTTATGACAGTCTAATTTCTACCCTGTACTCATTACTCGCATTGAAATAATGACTTTCAAAGTAAAGATGCTTCTATTTATGTAAAAAGGACTGTATTTTTTTTTACCTGAAAGACTCATGGCCTGGAGTATCAATAATCAGCATCCCTGGGATCTTTATGTTTTCTCTGTCAAACTGGGATTAGGAAGAAAAAAAAAGTAACTTCAGGACAGGCAATCACACAACGAAAGTCAGGATCCACTGAGCTGACCCTTAGTCAACTGTAAGCAGGAGTTCAACTGATAAAAAAACTAATCCGGGGGCGGGGGAGGTATGTTTAAGTGTAGTAAAATAAAATGAGCTAACTGCACATCAAATCCATTCCAGATCACTGCCTATACAACGTTCAACAAATAATCTGATGCAACCATGTATAGCTTTTACTGCAGTGCTCTGCACACACAGAAGCTCACCGGGCCGCACATCCACACTGGAGAAACAAGCACTCCGTGAGGCTAGCAACTGCTGGAAATTTTCTAGAAATTAGTACGGATCCAGAGAGTTTTGTTGTTTTGTTTTCTTTACCATCTATCACAAGCTCCAAAAAAATTAGAGGGTAAAACTACATTTCAGTGAATCACTGGCTTAACATTATTAATGAGTAAATAAGGGAGACGACTGGCAGGAAATAGATACTATATGATCCAACTTTAATTTGGGGGGCACAAATACCAACTATTTTAGAGTAACTCCCAAATCAGCCATTTTTTAAAACATAAAAAAATTCCCAACATGGCGTAATTGGCTCGTCTCTGCAGTAGGAGAAAATATTTCAACCTAGAGATCCATTCATTTTTATCAGCTGTCACTTTAGGCACGCTTAAAAAAAAAAATCTCATCAAAGAGGCATCTTAAGTTATTACAATGCATTTTGTCATCTGTGTGACTGTGGGCAAGTCACTTAACTTCTCTGTGCCTCAGTTACCTCATCTGTAAAATGGGGATTAAGACTGTGAGCCCCACGTGGGACAACCTGATTCCCTTGTGTCAACCCCAGCGCTTAGAACAGTGCTCGGCACATAGTAAGCGCTTAACAAATACCAACATTGTTGTTATTATTATTATTATTATTTAAATGCTTTTATTTGCCACTAGGGTGATTTTGAAAACGCCTCCAAGGCAACACAACAGATCAAATCTAGGATGCTATTGCTGCCTGTCTACTTGTTTTGTTGTCGGTCTCCCCCTTCTAGACCGTGAGCCCGTTGTTGGGTAGGGATTGTCTCTATCTGTTGCCGAATTGGACTTTCCAAGCGCTCAGTACAGTGCTCTGCACACAGTAAGGGCTCAATAAATACGACAATGAAGTAAACTTCCCGCTTTTACAGAAGATTAAATGGATACCAATCAGCTGGACAAAAACCGTCTCTCCTTAGCCACCTCCACTTCAGTGTCTCATCCCCAGGATCTTGTTCGAGACTCCTCGAGGCCTACAGAGCTTTTCGAAATAAACAAAAATGCTGGCAGTGGAGCACTCACCGTCTTCACCATCTTGGTCTGCTCGTTGATGGCTTCGAGGGGAACGTTAGTGGCTCCGATCTGCTGAGTGATCCCTCCCGCTTCGCCGTCTTGAACGTGAGTGTGACGGAGCTGGGACGGGCAAAAGCACAAATTCAAACAACGTAGCTTTCGAGAAGAACCGGCAGGGGAAACGGACGGTACGCAGGTTTCTGCCGGCTCCCATTTTGCAGGATTTAATGCAAAATGATTTCTGAGGAGACGTCCGTGGGGAATCTTGCAGCGTGCTCGTAAACACGGAAACCGCTCCTATCGAGTGCTGAGTCAGTACGGTTCCCGGTTTTCTGCTAACTACAGAAAATACACAGCACTGACTGCATGGGGATGTTGTCTTTCTTCAAACACCGCTCGGGGAGGATGTATACCCCGTGTATACCCTATGTCCGTGGCATCTTACCTTATCTAAAATCTTGGTCTTTCCCGTATCGACGTGTCCGAGCACACAGATCACGGGGGCTCTTAGCTTTTCCGTATTTACGTTTTTGCTGTTTTCGATTCTTCTTTTCTAGAATGGAAGGGGGAAATGAAAATTTACCGCAAGTTCGAATCTTAAAAACTCCTTGAACCCTGCCCGACGTTCAGAAACAGTGCTGTTAGTTTCTAAACTGGGACAGGACGTGTTTTTATGGGGTTGGAGGGACGGAGAGATGATGGATGGGAGGATAGGCTTAGCCACCTATAATGACAGTCTAGTATTATGTGCATTTTTCTGTGGTATTTGTTAAGTGCTTACTATGCGCTAGGGACTGTACTAGGCATAGGGGTAGTTACAATAATAACTGTAATAACTGTTAAGCACTTATTATGTGCCACGCACTGGTCTAAGCACTGAGGTAGTTACAAGTTAATTGGGTTGGAGACAGTCCCTGTCCCACATGGCACCCACTCTCTCAATCCCTATTTTACAGATGAGGTAACAGGCCTAGAGAAATTAAGCGACTTGCCCCAGGTCACAGAGAAGACACGTGGCAGAGCCAGGATTAGAACCCAGGCCCTTCTGACTCCCAGATCCATGCTCCATCCACCAAACCAGGCCGCTATTAGGTGCCAGGCACCGTACGAAGTGCTGGAGTGGATCTGAGTAAGTCGAGTTGGACGCAGTCCCTGTCCGCCATGGGGGTCACGGTCTTAATGGCCATTTTACAGACGAGGGAATGAGGGACAACCAGCTCCCTCTCCCACCAGCAGGGTGGGGACCAGGGGGCTCATACACACAGCCGGGCCCGGGCAGGGGGAAAGGAAGAACGATACCTCGATTCTCCGTTTAGCCTTGTCATAAGCTCGCTCTTCTTTGGTGCGATCGTCGTCAGAATCCGATTCCGACTCCGAGCTCGCTTCCTTACTCGGCTTCGTTTCTATCGTGGGTTTGCCGGCATCTTTCTCATCTTCATCTTCGCTGCCTCCGCTTTCTCCTTCATCGTCATCCTCATCGCTGTCTTCCTCCTCTTCGTCCTCCTCGTCCTCCCCCTCGTCCTCCTCCACCGGACTTTCTTTCACTTCGATGTGGATGGTTTTTCTCTCTGTCGAGAAAATGGACACTTTTTTTATTATTATTATTGTATTTGTTAAGCACCTACTACGTGCCAAGCACTGTTCTAAGTGCTGGAGTAGATACAGGGGAATCAGGATGTCCCACGTGGGGCTCACGGTCTTAATCCCCATTTTACAGATGAGGTAAACTGAGGCCCAGAGAAGTGAAGTGACTTGCCCAAAGCCACACAGCTGACCAGTGGTGGCGGAGCCAGGATTAGAACCCACGACCTCTGACTCCCAAGCCCGGGCTCTTTCCACTAGGTTCGCCCACACGGGCTCTTCTTCTAATAAGCCCTATTGGTCGAGGTGTGAAAAACATTTGTGATGCAGAGAAAACAGGACTGGATAATAATGTTGGTATTTGTTAAGCGCCTACTATGTGCAGAGCACTGTTCTAAGCGCTGGGGTAGATACAGGGTAATCAGGTTGTCCCACGTGAGGCTCACAGTTAATCCCCATTTTACAGATGAGGTAACTGAGGCACAGAGAAGTTGAGTGACTTGGACTGGATGAGAATGAGCCTGCCCGCGAGGAGCTTACTACAGTCTAGAGTCGGAGACAGACACGAAAATAAGGGGAGAATGGAAGGATATGAACATTACCGCTGGAGGTGGGAGACTTACAACAGTGCTCCGGACATAGTAAGCACTTTAATAATATCATCATCAAGTGCTTTAAGTAATCGAAGTGCTCTGGGCCCCCCTCCTTCCACCTCGTCATCCCCACGGCGGAAGGGGCTGGTGAGGAGGAAAGTTATTGGAGAAACAAAACAGAGAGACCGCTATGGCTGCCTGAACCAAAGTCAGTCTTCCCAGGATTGACGAGGCCCCTGAAGATTTTTCTTTTGTTGTGGTTGTTTTGGGTGGAATTGGACCCATTATTCTTTCCCCATGTCTGCTCCAGGCCTCTAACAGTACTAATTAATAATTATCGTACTGTTGAGTGCTTACTATGTGCCAAGCACTGTTCTATGCACTGGGGCAGATATAAATTAGTCAGGTTGGACCACAGTCCCTGCCCCACATGGGGCTCCCACTCGATCTCCATTTTATAGATTAGAGAACTGAGGCCCAGAGAAGTGAAGCGACTAGCCCGAGGTCACACGGCAGACAAGTGGCAGAGGCGGAATTTGAATCCGGGTCCTTCTGACTCCCAGCCCGTGCTCTATCTGCTAGGCCACGAAACCGAGGCCCAGAGAAGTGAAGTGACTTGCCCAAGGTCACACAGCAAGCAACTGGCAGAGCCGGTATCAGAAGCCAGGCCCTTCTGATTCCCAGGCCCATGCTCTTTCCACTAGGCCATGCTGTGGGCAGGGAACGTGTCTACCACCTCGACTGTGCCGTACCCTCTCGAACGCTTAGTCCAGTGCTCTGCACACAGTAAGTGCTCGATAAATACAGAGGACAGATGGATGGATTGATGGACTGTGAGCATGAGGTTCTCCCAACGTGCAAACCCCAACCCCAGATCTCCGGGTTCTAGGAGAGCTTGGGGGTCTACGGCTCCGTGGTGACAGGGGTAAAGCCCCCAGCCGAGTTGCCCCGCCACGGCCTCGAGGCCCCAGACCCCCAGGCTCTGTGTCTGTTGGAAGCCCCCTGCCCTCCCCACGCCCACAGGGGACAGTTGTTATTTCATCACTCACCTAAAGCTGAAGGTTAAAATACGGCAATCATTCCAGCACGACGTGATGGGACAGGGATCAGACTGTGAACTCCGTACGGGACGGGGATGCTATCTAACCCAATTAGCCTGTATCTACCCCAGCGCTTACAGCAGTGCTTGACGCGATAAGCTATTAGTACCATTATTATCACAACGCTTAGTACAGTACCTGGCACATGTACTATGCGTGGAACAAATACCATTAAAAAAAAAAAAGTTAAAGATAATTAACACCAGCTGCTGGTAAAGAAGTTGAGTTACACAGAGTCAGACTAGATCCAAAAACCAGGCCTGTCTTGGCACATATAAAAACTCACCTTTCTCTCTTTCCTCATCACTGGCCATGGCTTCCCAATCATCCAAACCCGTCTCTTCTTCCTCTTCCTCTCCTGTAATTAAAAATCAGTATCGGATCATTTTAAAGGAACAGAAATCACTAACCTGTTCTACATGATACTGCGGTATCGTACTCTCCCAGGCGCTTATTTCAGTGCTCCCGGCGCAGTACGTGTTCAATAAATACGACTGAATGAACGAATTAAAAGTCCAACACCACGTTCTGGACAAACGAGGAATTTACTGGCTAGAGCTAAATGTGGAGGAGCTAAACGCTGCTTTTCATTTTCTCTGATTTGGAAATGTTTTAATGAGTCCCAAAGACTCCATGGCCAGGAGAAAATTAAAGGATATGCGATTTTAGGTACCACAAGCTGGACCTGTTTAATTGTATAATTTTCAAATGTAGCACAAATCAACGTCATTCTGTGGCTCTTAAGGGCAAAACTGAGCATCTGTATTTCACTTTACTCATGTCTCTTTGGAATAGTAAAGGCTTTAACGACGTTTTCTGTGTTTTCCATTTTGGGATCTAGAATCTGCACGATGGCTCATTTCCTCATTCTGAGTTCGGCCTTTCTACTCCATTTCCTCCCTTTCCTTTTTCACAACACCTATGTCTTCGATGAATTATTTTCCTGTGACTCTTCATGTCAAGCCCCAAAACAATATCCCCAATTCCCAAGAGGAAATACATCACATAACTGACATCTTAGGGATATAAAGTGCCGAAGGCAAATTAAATCTCCCCAGAGCTTTTCCTCATCTACGTCAAGATAGATACGGGAACCTGAATCTACAGATATTCTGAATCCACAGATATTCCAACACTCGTTCATTTCGGCCAATAATTTCAGCCTCCTCCCACTTTATGAGGTTGCCTCCTAATGGCAAATGGTTTCATTTATATTTGATCTTCCCAACCGCTCCTTTTGTGTGATGGCTCTCTGGGGAAATGCTAATAAGCACTTAAAAAAAACAACCACCCTGAAAAGCCAAGCAGGAGGGGGCAGGGAACATGTCTCTCAGCACTGTTATTCTGTATTCTCCCAGGGGCTTAGTACAGTGCTTGGCACACAGTAAGCACTCAAGCCATGTGATTATTATTATTATTATTAATAATAATAAAAAACACTTAGCGGCACAGTTGACGGGGGATGGGTGGTGAAATGTTTATGCTCTTTGCCGACAACTGACAAGTCACTTGTTCGGGACTCTGACCTGGTTCAACAGGTGGCGTGGTCTCTTCTTGATCCGTTACAGCGGGTTCAACAATCACCTCCACTGGGGCGCTCATTTCTATCTGTTCCGAGACTAAGAGGGGGAAACACAGAGATCATCCCTTTGAAATGCACCGTTGAAGAAATCGTTACAGACGGCCACGCTCGAGGAGTTAAAGCCCCTTCTAGACTGGAAGCTCCTCGAGGGCAGAGCACGCGTCCGCCGACACTGTCATCTTGTATTCTCCCCTACAATGCTCTATACAAAATAGGCGCTCAATAAATACCCACTGGTTGATTGTTTCTAAACAGAACGATAAAACCCTTTACTAATTTATTTTTCCAAAGCCCTGCTTCTTTGAGAGGGGCAGAGTGATTCAGTAGGTAAATTCTAGTTTGATGTCTCTCGCTTCAGTGTCTTTGTGAGACCATAATAAATACAGGAGGAAGCAGGGGATAGAGAAGTAGGACCGCCGCCTGAAGCCAGAGCGTCAGTCGGCTTCAAGCACTGTCCTTGGGAAAACAAAGAACATTTTCCACCCCATTTTCCAAGTCATGACCAAACCAAGGCAGATTTGGGGAAACTGTGAAATGAGCTAACAGTCTCACCTTCTTTATTTTCTTGCTGTTGCTGCGGCTTTTTCTTCTTTTTGTCTTCATATATAGGCCTCTTCTTTGGCATAGAATCTTTGGATGGCACTTCAACACCTAGAGGCGAAATAAAAGTTCAAATAACTCCACTGTCTCTACTGCCAACTAAACGCCTCTACACAGTTGAGCAAGGGGAAATAACCTGAATTTTCCATGCGCAAGTAAAGGGAGCATGTCTGTCAACTCTGTTGTATTGCGCTCCCAAGTGCTTAATAATGATACGCTCAATAAATACGATTGAATGAATGAATGATTGGGGAATGGTCCTAAGTGAATATTTTTAAAGTGTTCATCCTTTTTCAAAGGAATTTTACTTTGTCCTAATACAAGAGAAATGTAGACAGTGGGGAAATTCCTACTTTAGCTTTTAAGTAGTAATAATGACGACAATAATAACTGCTGTATCTGTTCTATGTGCAAAGCACTGTACTAAGCGCTGGGGTAGATACAAGCTCATCAGGCGGGACACAGTCCCCGTTCCACGTGGGGCTCAGTCTTCAGAAGGAGGGAGACATAGTGGATAGAGCCGGGGCCTGGGAGTCAGAAGGTCATGGATTCTAATCCCGGCTCCGCCACCTATCCGCTGTGTGACCTTGGGCATGTCATTTCACTGCTCCGTGCCTCAGTTCCCTCTCTGAAAACAGGGATTGAGACTGTGAGCCCTGTGTGGGACAGGGATCGTGTCCAACCCCATTTGGTTGTTTCCACCCCAGCGCTTAGTACAGTGCCTGGCACATAGAAAGTGCCTAACAAATACCAGTTATTATTAGTCCCCGTTTGAGGAAACCGAGGCCCAGAAAAGTGACCCGCTCAAGGTCACAAGGCAGACAACGGGCCGAGCCAGGATTAGAACTCAGGCCCTCTGACTCGCAGGCCCGTGTTCTCTCCCTTTCGTCCAGTAGAAGCGGAAGAAGGCCCTTTGAAAAAGTGGTCCACTGACGTTGCCCGGACCTGGGCCTTGAAGTCGGTTCACGCCAACGAGGTAACTTACCCTGAGCTTGGAGGAGTTTTAGGGTAGCCTCGGCTCTGGCTCTGGCTTCTTTCTGGGATTTAGTTAAGAGTTTCCCCTCCTTTTTCAAGCGTTCTTTTCGTTCTTTTTCTTTCTGCTTTTTCCTTTCTCTTTTTTCTTGTTCCAGGCGTTCCTGTGAAAATGGTCCCGTGGAAAAAAATCGTTTCCCTTTTGTTCGCCACAGGGTACTGGGTTGGTTTGGGTTAACTTCAAGAGAAGTAAAAAGCATCAGCTCCACAACAAATCTCAAAATCGAGCGAAACCACATCATGGTTGCTGTGGGGAGGTGGGGGCGGCTACAAAACATCCTATAGTATTGTACTTTCCCAAGTCCTTATTACAGTGCTCTACCCTCAGAAAATGCTCAATACCATTAAATGATTGACTTTAACAGCCCCTACTGAATAAGCTAAAAGTCACAGAAAGGTTAAATGATTCCAAAATATTTCAACTGGTACAAATAAGTCTCACTGTAAGCTCTTCTCTAGGCTTCAAGCTCCCCGTGAACAGGCATCTACCAACTCTGTTGTATTGTCCTCTCCGAAGCACTCAGTACAGTGCTCTACATCCAGTCAGCGCTTAATAATATCCGCATAATAATATGAGCCTGACTGACTCACTGCTCTAGTGCGAGGTGAGAGAGACCTCTGAGGATTCCTCCAGAAGTATTTTCTCTGGACGAAAACAGTTATTGCATTTATTTCATCACATGCCCCTTCTGTGTCTTGTCCCAATTATACAAGCAATTTTTTCACACCCACCCGTTTCCAACCCAATTTTCACGGCCGTCGGGTGTGGGTGCTAATTAGGGGGGCTCTTCTCCCCTGTCCCTCGTTAAGCTCCATCCCCCAAACTGCAGGAGATCCAATCTCCAAGGAGCCAAGCCCGAAAGGTTAGTTTTTGTGTCTTCACCCCCAACAGCTTCAGAGAACATACAGATAGTGCTGCTTGGTGCAGACTCTGCTAACTAAACCCGTGCCGTTTGACCTGATCAGAGCTAGATGTTAAAACTCTCCTCTTGAAACTCCCAAGGTCGCCATGGCAGGTTTTTGTTTCTTTTTTAAAAAACAATCTAGAGAAATTCATACCTCCTCTTTCCGCTTGGCCTCCAACTCTTCGAGTCTTTTTAAGCGTTCCTCCTCCTCTCGTTTCTGTCTCTCCTCCTCTTCTTTCAGCTTAGCCAGAGCTTCTTGCATAGCTTTTACGGTTGCTTTGCTGGGACCCTTTTTCTTCTCTTTTTCTTTTTCCTCCTTTTCTCCTTTCTTTTTTTTCTTATCTTTCTTCTTTTTGTCTCCCTCGTTGTCATCGGCTGAGGGGAGGGAAGCCAAATTGCCACAAGTTACTAGAAATTCAACACCAGACAAGAGATGTAGGAAGTGGGGAGGAATTAGCGGGGGAAAGAGGGCAGATCTTTTCAAATACAGAAAATTATGTTTTAGCCTAATGGTGCTCAGGGTGTTGTTCTATGCAGAGAGACAATGATTCCGACATTATCTAACCTCTCGTGGAACATGTACTCACTGCCCCAAATCTTACGGTGAGTCCAGTTTTAAAACTCATTACCAGCAATTACCTACCAAGGACATCAATGTTACAAATACAGAAAATCCAATATGATCAGCAAACAGTTTTTGAAAAAATGCTGAACCTCGTCTGACGACAATATTTTGATTGCACAGCCAGCTACAAATTGCAACATGGGTGTACAGCATAGAGACGAAGAGCAAAAATGCCCTCTTCCTTTTCTCGTTCACCTAAAATTACCAACCTTCCAAGGCTGCGGGACCCTCCGCCTTCTCTTCGAGAGTCATTTTGGATTTTGACCCTTCTTCCTCTGATCTCTTTTGTGAATCCTTCTTTTTGTTCTCCTCCTTTTTACCGGCTTCTAATTCTTCTTTTTCTTTCTGTTTTCGCAATTTTGCCTTTTCTTCATCTCGCTTTTTTCTCTCACGCTCTTTCTTTTCTGCCTTCTTTTGTGCGACGGTTTTTATTTTGAACGAGGTGTCGTCTTCCTCTTTCCCACTATCGAGGCTAGCGGCTGCCTTTGCTTTCTGGTTTTTCTTTTGCCCTCTTCTGCTCTGGGAGAAGTCGGATTCATCCCCGCTTCCACTTGAAGAATCTGCTCGGATGCGCCCTTTACCCTTCTTATTGTTATCTTCGTCCTCTTCGGAAGCATCCACTTTTTTATTTGACTTTTGTGTTTTTCCTTTACCTTTCTTGGAGAATTTTTCCACGGCATCATCTTCGCTTCCAGAGGGCTCTTCCGTTTTTGGCGCCTGTGCCTTTTTTGATTTCGCATCTTTATTCTCCATTTCCTCACTATCGTCATCGTCAAAACTAGATTTTTTGCCCTTTTGGGTTTTTTTCCTTTTGTCTGGCTTTGAGATGCTAAATTCCTCTTCCTCATTCTCTGTCGCCTGGAAAGTATTTTAGGTTATTTTAAACATTTTATTACTTCAACGAGAAAATTTTTCAAATTCACATTTTTAAAAATCCTGCAGCCTTAAAAATAAAACATCCCCAACGTGTTCAACTATTTCCTTATTTCATTAAACGATATGCAGCCATGGATTTTTTTTTTCCCTAATTTCAATACATCCACAAAAGAAATACAATTTGGGGAAGAGAGAATGCCACAGAATACTAGCCCTAAGCCTTTGAGCGATCCACCTGAGTTCAAGCCCTGCAAACACTCTGAGATCAAGCTTTGAATATCGGTTAATGGTGAAGAGAGGAAAGCAGCGTGGCCTAGTGGGAAGAGCAGGGAGCTGGATGTTGCAAGACGTGGGTTCTAATCCCGGCTCCACCACACGTCTACTGCGTGACCGTGGACAAGCCATTTCTCTGTGCCTCAGTTCCCTCATCTGTAAAATGGGGATTAGGACTGTGAGCCCCGCTACGGGACAGGGACCGTGTCCAAACCGATTATCTGGTATCTACCCCAGTGCTTAGAATAGCTTAAGCACTTAAATACCACTATTATTATCATTACTATTATTAAAATAGCAAGGACAGGGGAGTCAACTAAATTCTTTAATTATCTCCAGAAATGAGTTCCGAGCTATCCGACTGCCAGTTGATACACGGTAATTAAAAGCAGCGGAGTTTGTTTTAAAATATTAGATTTCCTCAGTTGTCACCTGTGCCCTGAAGAATACCCACTGTGAATCAAGGGTAGGAGGAAGAGAAGAAATAGTATTCTTTCACCTTGACTGAAGCTTTGTTGTCAATTTTGCCGCCTTGTGCCTCTAAAGACAATTCTTCCAGCTCCTTCAGGATATCGTCCTCACTAGAATGAGAAAACAGGAGCAGCCTCTAAGGAGGGGGCATCTTCGATAAACGAAATACCAACGACCGCATAGAAACAGCACGCTTACTCGAAATCTTGCTTCTTCTTCTCCTTCCTTTTTTTGCCTTTTGACTTGGGAGGTTCCTGCTCCTTGGAGGCCCCCGCGCCCTCGATTTCCGCGGCCAGCGCGTCGAGATCGATATCATCCTTGGTGCTTGAAGGAAGAAAGACAAAACAGAGACAAATGCAATTTCACTGGGGCTGTAACTGGCCCAACACTTTCCCGATGGAGACAATCAACTGTTCCGAACATCTGTGGAAACACGGGGCCCCCAGCTTTAGTGCTCTTTACGGTTCCAGACTGTAAGCTCGTTATGGGTAGGGAATGGGTCGGCTGATTCTGTTGGGTTCTGTGCTCTCCCAAAGCGCTTAGTACAGTGCTAAAGGAGAAAGGGAGAAAGAGGGAGGGAGAGGGAAGAGGAGGAAGAAAGGAGGGAAGAGTGGGAGAGAAAGCGGGGAGAGAGGGAGTGAGAAAGGGGAGAGCAAGAGGGGGAAAAAAACACCCACATGAAACCTAAGTAGCATCACAGGACAAAGGTGATTTTTCAGCTACGGTATGTCGAAGCTCATTCCCTTCTTGAAGGCAAAGAAAACACAAAAATGTTGTTTTGGGGGGGGCTCTCTGTAAAGCTCCCGGATTGAACTCCGCGTGTTTTTCCGCCCTCGGTCACCGCCTGTCCCATCCCTAGGGTGCGTGAATTCCCAGGTTGGAAAACGACTCCAGACAGCACGGCAGCAGAGGGGAAAAAAACCACTCTCCACCTCCCCATTAAATCTAGAGCAGCTGCTCCCAATTCCTCTCTCCAACAGGCCTCACCTGCTTGCGGCTCTCACTCCCTCGCCCCTGACTCGGCCATCCTGGCACCAGCGCCCTCCTGCCTCACTTTACAACTCCCGGCCCTTTCAGGCCGATTCCTTAAAGCCTATTTACTCCGCCGAGGTCCCTCGTCAACTTCCTTCGGGGTTCACATTTTGTTTCAAATTCATTTCCAAGTGGCATTTCCAATTTTCCAGAAATAAGCCGCGGGGACTGGAAGTGCACTGTCGTACTCTCCCAAGCGCTTAGTAGAGGGCTTCGCTCGCAGTAAACGCTCAATAAGTACGACTGACTGAATGAATAAATCGTGAGGGCGACTGTATTTGAGGAAGCAGCGTGATGCAGCCGATACAGCAACGGGCCTGGGGGTCAGAAGGTCACGAGTTCTAATCCCTGCTCCGGCACTTGTCTGCTGTGGGACCTTCCCTGGCAAGTCACTTCATTTCTCTGGACTTCAGTTCCCTCGCCTGGATTGAGACTGTGAGCCCCACGTGGGAAAGGGACCGTGTACAACCCGGGTCCTTCTGACTCCCAGTTCTAGCCATTAGGCCGTGCTGCTTTCCTACCCGCCCCCCTCATTCCTCGGTGGACTTCTCAACTTTCACAAGGCCGGGAAGACTGTGGCGCCGCTGTGACGGATGGACGCTGAGAGCGTCAAGGAGCTTGAATCTGAAGCAGCGTGGCTCAGTCGGGAGGATCGGGGCTCTAACCCCGGCTCCGCCACGGGTCTGCTGTATGACCTTGGTCCAGCCACTTCACTTCTCTGGGCCTCAGTTCCCTCATCTGAAAAATGGGGAGTAAGAAGAGCATAAGCCCCATGTGGGGCGGGGACCGTGTCCAACCCGATTTGATTTTATCCACCTCAGCGCCTGGGACACAGTAAGCGCTTCACAAATACCATAATTATCATCAGCTCTACCTCCGGCAACGTTGCAGCGGGCCTCGTCCCTGCGGAGGAGAGCAGGGTCAAAATGTGCCGGGGAGGGGGGAGGAGAGATTAGCAGGGTAGGGAAAAGGTGATAACGGGGATGAGATGAGCGAGCGGATTAGGCAGGCAGGGTCCTGACTGGGTGGGATCCAGTCAATGGAGGGCTGCAGCCTCCAGTTAAGAGATAAAGCTGCTGGGAACAAAAGGGCCGGACCTTTTCTTTCTTTAGGGGGACGGGAAACCTCTGAGGTGGGCGGAGGCTGAGAGATAGAGGAGAGAGAAGAAACCCACAGAGACAGGAGAGGGCAAGCACCCAACGGCAAAGAGTCAGGGCCTCGGTCAAAAAGCAGCAGCACGGAGTAGAGGATAGAGCCCGGGCCTGGGAGTCAGGAGGTCATGGGTTCTAAACTCGGCTCCGCCACTTGTCTGCTGTGGGACGCTGGGCCAGTCGGTTCACTTCTCTGGGCCTCAGTTCCCTCAGCTGTAATAAGGGGATTGGGAATGTGTCCCGCCCGATGTGTTCGTATTCACCCCAGTGCTTCGTACAGCGCCTTGCACGCGGTAAGAGCTTAATAAATACCACAATTATTATTATTGTCAGTGAAAATACGTGGACCCAGCCAGGAGGGAAAGAAACCATTGTCCTGTCCAGGAACAGAGGGGCAGGATCCAGACAAGGCCTGGGCTCTCTTCCAAGCCCAATCAGAGCCAAGAACGGGCTTCCTGCCCCTCTTCCCACCCCCCTCCTACCCCCGCCAGGCCTGGCTGCCCTCCGGGGCTTCTCATTCTCTTGTCCTCTTTGGGCGTGTCACTGTAGCCCCTCAGCAGCACGGTCTAGTAGATAGAGCCCGGGCCTGGGAGTCAGAAGGACCTGGGTTCTGATCCCGGCTCCGCCACTCGCCTGCTCTGTGCCCTCGGGCAAGTCACTTCGCTTCTCTAGGCCTCGCTTACCTCATCTGCAAAATGGGGACTGAGACTGTGAGCCCCATGTGGGACAGGGACTGGGTCCTACCTGATTAGCTTGTATCTACCCCAGTGCTTAGTATAGTGCCTGGCATATAGTCAGCGCTTAACAAGTGCCATCATTATTATTATCCCAGGTCACCCTGCCCCATAGGACGGGGTCAAAAGTTGAGTAGTACTCATCTCCCCGGGAAGAGGAAGGCCAGGAAAGGATTCAATCGCATTTACTGAGCGCTTACTGTGTGCAGAGCACTGTACTAAGCACTTGGAAAGTACAATTCGGCAACAAATAGAGACGATCCCTACCCAACAACGGGCTCACAGTCTAGAAGGGGATCGGGGTGAAGCAGTGTGGCCTAGTGGATAAAGCACGGTCCTGGGAGTCAGACGGTCATGGGTTCTAATCCCAGCTCCGCCACACGTCTGCTCTGTGACCCTGGGAAAGTCACTTCCCTTCTCTGTGCCTCAGATCCCTCAGCTGGGAAATGGGGATTAAGACCGTGAGCTCCCTGTGGGACAGGGACTGTGTCCAACGTGATTATCTTCTATTGACCCCAGCGCTTAGTACTTAGCTTAACAAATTCCACAGTTATTACTGACGTCTCCCAAATTCCAAAGGGAGCGCGGACAGGGTCGTCCCAGGACAGCTCATCAAATTCCACAGCAGCGGGATGCGGAGACACCCACCGGTGCGTTGGGAGGGCGGGATTCGCAACCCGCGAGAGGAGACGTTTCTACGCGGAGTGGGTGGTGAGCACGTGGAATCTGTTACCACAGGAAGTCGGGCAGACTGACAGCATAAACGGATTCAGAGTGGGGAGCGGATAAATTATGAAAATCCTCGTTGATGACTTTTGTTAGCCCGAAGCGCAGGAGGCGACACGAACTCGAGGACGATCGCACCCCAGCGACCACGTGTGGAGTAGAATATTGAACTTTCATTCGTATTGAGCGCTTACTGTGTGCAAAGCACTGTATTGAGCCCTTAGGAGAGTTCAATATAACAACGGACAGAAAAGATAGTGATCTGATACTCACTGAACGACGCAGCCGCTGGCTGCTAACCCACCCACCCGCCCAAAATTCCAGGTTAAACCGGAAAACCAAGACAGTCACCTACAGCTCAACCGCCCGGTAGGAACAGGAAACCCAAACTACAGTTCCCCAAAATTACCCCGGAAGGAACCCGTCTCTCTGCCGGCCAGCTGAGGGGCAGAGACGGCCGAGGGGAGTCACGGAGCCTTGAGTCACTCGCATCGCGTCGGAGATAGTCTCCTCGCAGCAGAGCGATTACTGCGACAACCCCTTGGCGGCACGTGGTGAATCAGACAAGAGTGACTCTCGGGGTAACCTGCGTCGCAACGGGAAAATCAAGTTAAGGAACACGCACGAAAGGGAGCGTCTTCAAAGAGATCCGGGGCTGAGCATTCCCCCGCAACAACCGTGACTTCCACCCGTCGTGGACAGTTACATAACCCTCGGAGACTTCTGGAATCGCAGCTTCCGACCCGGAGGGAATCCCGCCGAGGAGACGGCCGCATTTCACCAGCCTCGACGCGCGAGAGGCACCTTGGCCTAGAAGAGCTGGGTTCTAATCCCGGCTCTGCCAGGTGCTTGCCGGGTGACCTTGGGCAAGTCGCTTCGCTTCTCTGTCCCTCGGTTCTTCCTACTTGGGCTGCGGACCCCATGCGGGACAGGGACTGTGGCCAACCTGACTTGTATCCACCCCACGGCTTAGAACAGTGTCTGATACCTAGCAGACGCTTGACCAATTCCATGAAAAGACACCCCTTCTACTACTGGACTAAGTAGAAAGGACAAGCCAAGAAGCAAATGACAATCTCCCAACAAGCAATGACGTGGTACGTGTCCTAATTAGCGAGGAAGACGCCGCAGTCAGTCGTAAAAAAAAATAGCAACACGCCCGGCCCTGCTGCCATTTACAAGCAGGGAGGGGACACCCATCTTCAAAGCTCCCATAAGCTCTTCCTCGAATGAAACGCGGAGATGCCGCCGGCATCGTCAATATTCAAGAAGAAAGCTGAAAGGGCAGAGTGCAGCAAGAACAGTGCTTGGCACAGAGTAAGCGCTTACCGAGTCCCGATATTATTACTGAGGACGATTAACCTCAACAGAACGCCACCGGTATGATCGTAAGATCCTTGCGGGCAGGGATCGGAAGCAGCACGGGGGAGTGGAGAGAGCAAGGGCCTGGGAGTCGGAAGGTCACGGGTTCTAATCCCATCAGAAGAGAGTGAGTTTACGACAAAGCAAAATGGAGAACGGAGGTACTGTTCCTCTCTTCTTGCTTGGCCCGGGGGGGGGGGGGGGGTCTGTCTGAACCCCCGATCCCTGCTGGTAGGAAAGGGAGCTTGTCGTCCCTCGTTCCCTGGGAACTTTGGGATCAACTTTCAGGGGAAATCGAAGGCCAGGCCCAGAATAAGCCTGCGCTTACCCCACAGCGTGGGAAGTAGGTCCCGTCCAACTCCACGGGATGAAAAACTCGGGCCACTCACAGGTGAACACAGGTGGGTTCCCACGCTTTACGCTAGACAGGAAGCTCCTTATGGGCAGCTGTGTGTTTATTGTTCTAGTATACTCTCCCAAGCGCTCAGTACAGTGCTCTGCACATAGCAAGAGATCAATAAATACCATCGACGATGATGGTCACAAAAGCCTCTGTGGGAGTGAGGCTCCAAACCCCATTTC
This sequence comes from Ornithorhynchus anatinus, assembly GCF_004115215.2. NCBI lineage: Eukaryota > Metazoa > Chordata > Mammalia > Monotremata > Ornithorhynchidae > Ornithorhynchus > Ornithorhynchus anatinus. Next base: position 13,181,116 of record NC_041747.1, on the reverse strand, counting down.
TACTCCCACAGGACCCGTTCTGGCCTAGGTCGTGTCCTCTCAATTATCCACCACTGGCCTTCGGCTTTTTTGATTTTCACGCACGTTCAGTTCATTGACGGCATAACCAGCGGAGGGGCATCTAAACCTGCTTTTCACGGATAAAAGGAGGAAAAGGGGTATTTTCGTTTCCTCTGAGTTAGTCTAGTTCTAACGTGATTGTGGGAAAAACTCAAAACAGACCTCCCTCCGCCACTGCAAGCTGGACAATTTCCACATTTCACCTCTGCTTTGATTTCAATTTGCACGCGGGGGTCAAGAGAAACGCTGGTCGTAATAATACCCACCGAAACGGGCTCGACAGGCTTTCGAGCGACCAATTACAGGACGTACCGACTCATAACCTCCTTTGAGCAGATTCAAACGGGGCGGCCTCCATGACTTCCAAGTCAGCTGTTATTACTGTGGGAGACTATTTTTCTGATTTAGAATTATCACTGGGGCTCAGACCAGCACGGAGCGGGTAAGGGCAATTTTGTAACCACGAATGAGGAAGAGATACCAGTGCGGCAAAGTGAATAAAAGACGGGGCGAGAGCAAAAGGTCAACGGCAACAGAGATGAGAATGAGGTGTCGTGAGACGGTCGGCAGGCGAGGAATAAAGCGTGTGAGCTGGGGGAACGGGGATCCTCTTGGAAGCGGAGAGGAACCATCAGAGGGATCGGAGAACGGCGGAGATGCGTGAAAAAGGATAACAACAATGGGATCTGTTAAGCACTTACTACGCCTCGGGAAATGTACTAAGCGCTGGGGTGGAACCCAGCAAATCGAGTTGGACACAGCCCCGTCCCACGTGGGGCTCACAGTCTCGATCCCCATTTTAAAGCTGAGGGAACTGAGGCCCAGAGAAGTGAAGTGACTCGCCCCGGGTCACCACAGACACACGGTGGAGCCAGGATTAGAACCCACAGCCTTCTGACGCCGAGGCCTGAGCTCGATCCACTGCGCCATGTTGTTTGGGGGAAAATGACCTGGGCTGCAGATTGAAAGGAGAAGGGAGAGGATAGAGGGAGTGAGGACCTGGCGGAGACCGATGATGATGGTATCTGTTAAGCGTTTACTATGTACCAAGCGCTGCGCTAAGAGCTGGGATAGATACAAGGTAATGAGGTTGCTCCACACGGGGCTCACAGTCTTAATCCCCATTTTCCAGATGAGGGAACTGAGGCCCAGAGAAGCAGAGTGACTTGCCCAAAGTCACCCAGCTGATAAGTGGCGGAGCCGGGATTAGAACCCACGACCTCTGACTCCCAAACCTGGACTCTTGCCACTGAGCCATGCCGTTTCTCTGGGACGTGAAAAGCGCTTGGCCCAATGTGGTGGCCGAATGGACGGCAAGGAAGAATCCACCTTTTCCCCTCCAACCAAACGGCTACCACGGTGGACCAAGCCCTTAGCCTATCCAGCCTTCATCACTTCACCAGCCATCCCAAGCCCTCCATGCCTCTCATTTCTCCCCACTCCGTTGCTCAGATAATTGTTCTAAAATAAAAAAAAAAAAATTCCATACACATCTCCAGACTCAAAAACTTCCAATGGTTCCCCACCCATTTCTGCATAGAGTAGAAACTCCTATCGGCTTTACGGTCCTCTCCCCCTCCGACCTGAACTCATTACTTTCCTCTTCGAACCCAGCCCACGCACCTCGCTCCTTCCAACCTGACCTCATCGTACCTCAATCTCATCCGTCTCGCGGCAACCTCTCGTCCACATCCTTCGTCCGGCCTGGAACTCCTTCCCCCTTCATATCAGACAGACCATCTCGTTCCATCTTTAAAGCCCTGCTAAAATCATACCTCCTCCAAGAGGCCTTCCCTGACTAAACCCTCTTTCCAACCACCGGATTTCCCCATTCCTCTGCGTCACCTACGCACTTGGGTCTGTACCTCTTAGGCACTTTCACTCGCAAGTGTACACAGGTGTGTTCTTACGCTTTACTTAGTCCAGAAGCTAAGTGTGGGCAGGAAATGTGTTAACTCTTTTGGGCTGTACCTCCCAAGTGCTCAGTACAGTGCCCCGCACACAGTCAGCGCTTGCAAGAGGACAGTTTAATTACAGATCCATTCCCTGCCCACAACGAGCTTACAGTCTAGAGGGGGGGCAGGCATTAATAGAAATAAATGACAGATATGGACTTAAGTGCTGTGGGGCTGGGGAGGGGGGATGAATAAAGGGAGCGATTCAAGGCGATGCAGAGTGGGAGAAGAGGAAAGGAAGGCGTCACCCCGACTTTCTGCCTTTATTCATTCCCCCTCCCGGCCCCACAGCACTAATGTCCAGATCTGTCACTTATTTGTCTGTCTCTACCTCTAGACTATAAGCTCATTGTGGGGCAGGGAATGTGTCTGTTTATTATTCTATTATACTCTCCCAAGGGCTTAGTACAGTGCCTTGCATATTCTAAGCACTCAAATACGACTGATTGACTGACACAGTACAGTGCTCTGCACACAGTAAGTGCTCAATAAATACCACTGATTGATTTGATTAGGCAGGTGGCAAGAATACCGTTCTATCCGCCTAAATTCACAAGGGCGGCACAGGTGACATTTTACCCAGGAAATTCGAAGCCGTCAAGCCTTTCAGGCAACATGCCTTCCTATCAATTTCCTGTGGGGCAATTTAAGGGATATAAAAGGGGGGAAAAAATATTTCACGCCAGTTTCGGGCTCACGGCGCACCGAACAGATCGATTTTACAACATCTCAAGGACGGCCAAAGGGCAATAAGATACCTCTAGACTGTAAGCTCACTGAGGGAAGGGAATGTGCCCATTATACTGTTGCGCTGTACTCTCCCAAGTGCTTAGCAGAGTGTGCTCTGCACACTGTCAGCGCTCAATAAATACCCACGACCGGCTGACCTGAATGGTGGCTGACAAAATGTAATTCCGCGTTAGAGCCGAAAATAGTAGAAAAGCACTCTCCCAGCCAATTCCAACTTCTGGTCCAGGCCTTCCAGATTCTAAACTACACCGCAGAGAAAACAAATACAACGCCGAGCCCAGTTCTCCCACCGCTTACGGTTACATTTTGGTAGTAAGTTAGAACTCTTGGGAGACGTTTATCCTGTGCCCAACCAAGGCAGCGGGGCACTAACCTGTCTCCTAGTGACCTGAGCGAGATAATGTTCTTCCCAAAGTGCCAGCTTACAGACAGAGAGTAATCTTAGACCCCCGAGAGAATTGCCTTCTGTAACGATGAGGGCTCGCTACATTATTTTTTGTTGTTAATCTCCAGGGCAAGGAAGGAGACAAGAGCCTAAGCTTGCGTGTCTACCCCTTCCTCCTCAATCGCCAGGACGGAGGAGGGGGCAGTCCCAGAACGGCACCCTCCAAATCCAAGAATGCTGTGGGGTCTCAGCGGAGAACGAGCGGACGGGGCCTTCCAAGCGTTTAAAAACCAACGATTGCGGCTAGGGGTGGAGGCTTAAGCCGCTGACCAGTTTAACCAGGTCAGGAACGAGAACAAGAAAATCTCGTCTCGCTGGTTCCAGGCAGCAGGGGTTGAAAACGATCCGGAGAGACCAGGGCCGAGGAAGAGCTCGACCCAGGGTAAGATCTGATAGCTGAAACGGGGCCGTCCCAGACCAGCCGGGATAGAGAATCGGCCTCCTTTGGGACGAGAGTTAAGTCTGAGCCCTCTGCTGTTTGAGAATATTAAAGGGAAGTCTTGTACGATTTCTAATTCACCGGCGCGGCGTGGATCCTTAGGTGAGCTGATTTGGATCTCGAGGCAGGATCGGCTGAAATGCCAGTAGAGTTTTAAGTTTATCTTAAGTTATGGAAAGAGCCCGGGCTTGGGAGTCTGAGGACGTGGGTTCTCATCCCGGCTCCGCCATTTGTCCGCTGTGTGGCCTTGGGCCAGTCACTTTACTTTTCTATGCTTCAGTTCCCTCATCTGGAAAATGGGGATTAAGGCTTTGAGGCCCACGTGGGACAACCTGACTACCTTGCATCACCACAGCGCTTAACATATAGGAAGCACGGAAATACCATAATTATCACCTTCCCGAGGGTCTCATTCATGTGATGAAGCGTGTTAATCTCCCCTGCAAGGGAAATCCAGGTCTCTTTTAAGCAACTTGGAAGGGTTTAACAACTCGTTTTGGAAAGTACTAAATATCAGTAATTCCCAGCTAACCATATGGCTCCTTAGCAAATTTGGGGGAAAAAAGCTACATCCGTTTCAGAGGAATGGATGTGGCTACTTCCATCCTAAGGTGCAATACGTCGGCTTCCAACCTGAAATCTCCATGTTTCCTGGCTCCGGAAAATGCCGGAGCCTGCTGATGGAACCCCAGTGAAATGTCCAAAATGCGAATTTACACTACGGTGGGGTGGGAAAGAATAGGGAAGCAGAGAAAGTGATGATTTTAATGTTACAGAATCGTGGAAATCTGGGGTAAAGCCCGGATCTTCCCGAAAACTTATTTTACGTGTGTTGCATGTGCAAAGCAAATAGGCGTCATTAAGTGTTACGTTTCCTAATGCACTGGGCAGAAAACAGAACTTTACCACGGAGAACACTTTGCAATTACGTGAAGCTAAGAGGCAGCACGGACTGGCGGATAGAGCCTGGGCCGGGGAGTCAGGGGACATGGACTCTCATCCTGGATCCACCACTTGCCTGCTGGGTGACCTGGGGAAAGTCACTTCACTTCTCTGGGTCTCAGCTTCTCATCTGTAAAATGGACACTGAATACCAGAGTCTTATATACACTGGGAGCCTCATCTGGGGCAGGAGTTGTCAGAGCTGTTTTTCTAATATCTTATCCAGCACTTAGTAGGGTATTTGGCATACAGTACCCCCTTAACAAATACCGCTATTATTATGGAAAAAAATCACTTCCTCCTAATACCGAGCTCCACGTGCGACCTGATGATCTCGTATCTACCCCTGAATCTGGCAAACAGGAAGCCCTGAACACCATTTTATCAGCCTAACGCTTAGGACAGTATTTGGCACAAAATAAGCACTTAAATGCCACAATCATTTCAATGATAAATTAGTCCCAAACTCTGACTTTAACCAGTATTGTATTAACAGCAAAATGGCTGTATGGTTTTTTTTTGCTTATTTGCTTTTTGTTTTTTGGTATTTGTTAGGTGCTTATTATGTGCCAGGCACTTTTTTTTTTTAAAATGATACTTGCTAAGCCCTTATTATGGGCCAGGCACAATTCTAAGCTCTAGGGTAGATACAAAGTAATCAGGTTGGCCACAGTCCCTGTCCCACATGGGGCTCAGCCTTAATCCCCATTTTCCGGATGAGGGAACTGAGACCTAGAGAAGAGAAGTGACTTGCTCAGGGTCACACAGCGGACAAGTGGCGGGGCCGGGATTAGAACCCAGGTCCTTCTGACTCCCAGGCCCGGGCTCTACCCACTAGGCCACGCCGCTTCTCGCGTGCCCAAGGAACACGTCCTGTTTACCACCTCTGCTCTGCTGTACTCTCCCAAGTACTCAGTACAGCGCTCCGCTCACGACACCCCCCGAACAAGTGACCGATTGATTTCTTCTCCTTCCCCCGGCTCATCTTCCGATGAGATCTCACACGTCGGCGGCGGCTATAATAATAATAATGTCGGTATTTGTTAAGTGCTATGTGCAGAGCACCGTTCTAAGCGCCGGGGTCGATACAGGGTAGGCGATAGTGTTCTCTCCCCAGACGTGGACTGAGAGAAGCCAAAGGAAAGAGAAAGGAAGGCCGGAGTGGGGGGACTCACCGGGCTCTGGGAACCTATCTGTGCACGGCCTGCAAACCGAAGATATGTGAGAAGCGACGGCTGGGGGATGGGGGACGGGGATGGGGGACACCCCAATCCCTTCGGGGGGGCATCTGGGCGAGGGGGAGAGGGGGCAGGACGCAGGGTGGGAGGGAGGGCGGCCCTGGCTCACCCCGGCAGGTGGTGGAGCCCCACACCTCAAGCCAGGTCTCAGCGGCCCCAGAAGCCCCAGCCCTTCCACCATCTGCCCCCCACAGTAGCCCCGGTCCCCCACTATCCCCCGTCCGTAGCCCAGCCCCCTCACCATCCCTCCCATGATAGTCCAGCCCCCCTAACCATCCCCTCCACGATAACCCAGCCCTCACCATCCCCCCACGGCAGCCCCAGCCCCCCACCATGTCTCCCACCATTCCCTCCATACTAGCCCAGTCCCCCCCACCAGCCCCCCATGGCAGCCCCAGCCCCCCACCATCCCCCCCAATGATAGCCCATCCCCCTACCATCCCCCCCTGATCCCCCCATGACAGCCCCAGCCCCCCATCATCCCCCCAATAATAGCCCATTCCCCCACCCTCCCCCCCTGATCCCCCCACCCTCCCCCCCATGATATCCCAGCCCCCCCACCCTCCCCCCCATGATATCCCATCCCCCCCCCCCACGATATCCCATCACCCCTCCCCCCCACGATCCCCCAGCCCCCCACTATCCCCCCCCATGGCAGCCCCAATGAAAGCCCCGTCTCCCCCACCCTGCCCCCCTCCTCCGGGCAGCCCTCCCGGCTGCGGCCGCCCCGGGCGGGGGCCGGCGGTTACCTGTCGTCGCTCTTGTTCTTCTGCTTCTTCCCCATGGCGCCACAGGCCGTTCCTCGGCGGCCGCCGGTCCTTCGCCCGGACGCCCCCCGCCGCCGCTCCTCAGCCCCCAGGCGCGCCGCCCGCACACGGGGCCGGCCCACATAGGGGAAGGGCTGCTCACTGCGCAGGCGCCACGCCCCGCACGCCGCTACTACGTCAGCACGTCGGGCACGCCGGGGCACGTCGGAGGCCTAGAGCGACCCCCCTCCACACACACCCCCACCCAGCCGGACCAGCGCCCCCTACGCTCCGGAGGAGCACGGGCAGCCCGAGCCGCTGCCTCATTCAGTCGGTAATCGATGAATGAATGAATGCATGAATGAAGTCATTCAATCATTCGTTCATGCACTCAGTTATTCTATCACTCATTCATCAAATCACTCATTCATTCATTGTCAGTCAGTCATTCATTCATGCATGCACTCAGTCGTTCTCACTCATTCAATCACTCATTCGATCATTCATTCAGTCAGTCGGTCATTCCATCATTCATTCGATCATTCATTCATCCAATCACTCATTCGATCATTCATTGTCAGTCAGTCAATCATTCATTTATATATGCACTCATTCATTCTATCACTCATTCATTCATTCATTCGGTCAGTCAATCATTCATTCATGCATCCACTCATTAATTCTATCACTCATTCAGTCATTCATTCGATCATTCATTCCTTTATTCGTTCAGTCATTCAATCATTCATTCACTCATTCAATCATTCATGTATTCATTCAGTCAGTCAATCATTCATTCATTCAGAGAAGCAGCGTGTCTCAGTGGACAGAGCCTGGGCTTGGGAGTCAGTGGTCATGGGTTCGAATCCCTGCTCTGCCACTCGTCAGCTGTGTCACTGTGGGCACTGTGGCCACGCCGCTTCTCTGCTGTGTGACCTTGGGCCAGTCACTTCACTTCTCTGGGCCTCAGTTACCTCGCCTGTAAAATGGGATTAAAAGTTTGAGTCCCATATGGGACAACCTGATTATCCTGTTTATGCACACAATAAACGCTTAACAAATACCATAATAATAATTATTATTATTAATAACACATGACATCGTAATTCCGAGCGCTTAGTACAGCGCTCTACCCACAGTAAGCGCTCAGTAAATACGATTGCATTGAATTGAAGGAAAGTCTCCAGGGCCCCACGCAAAATCATGAAGATTGGACCCGCGCAGACACCGTCGAACCGGCCTCTTCACGCGCCCGGCTCACAAAAAGGGGCGGGGCGGCCGTCTCCAGGGCGGGCGCGCGCTCCGCTCCCTTACGTAATAGGTGTACGTCGAGGAAGGGCCACCCCAGCCGGCCAATGAGCAGGCGGCCGCCGTCAGCGTCAACCAATGAGGGAGCGGCCGAGGCCGGCCAATGAGGAGTCGGCGTAGCGAAAAAGGGCGGCTGCTGTCAGCCAATGAGGGAGCGGCCGCGGCCGGCCATGAGGAGGAGGTGTAGCGAAAGGGGGCGGCGGCCGTCAGCCAATGAGGGAGCGGCCGCGGCCAGCCAATGAGGAGGCGGCGTAGCGAAAGGGGGCGGCGGCCGCCAGCCAATGAGGGAGCGGCGTAGCGAGTCGCTCCCCGTCGCCCGCCGAGAGAAAGCGAGAAAGGGAGAGAGAGAGAGAGAGGCGGGGTCGATCTTCCGGACCCCTGAGGGAGCAACGCGGAGCCGAGGGGTTTTTCAGGTGAGGCGACGGTCGCCGCGGCGGCCGCTGGGGACAGTGAGGCAGAGACAGACACGGACAGAGAGAGTGACACGGAGAGACAGAGAAGGGGGCGGTGGCTGAGGAGCCTCGGGGGGGGGGGGGGGGGGCGTGCGCGCATGCGCATTGTTGGGCGCGCATGCGCTCAAGTCGGCGTCACCGCGCATGCGCGTCGCTGGCAGTTCAGCTGGCGCCAAAGACTTGGGCCCCTCCCTGTTCTAAATAATCATTCATTCAATGGTACTTATTGAGCGCTTACTATGTGCACAGCACTGTACTAAGCGCTTGGTATGAACAGTTCCGGAACAGAAAGAGGCAATCCCTGCCCAACCACGGGTTCCCAGTCTACTCATTATTCTTATGGCATTTGTTAAGCGCTTACTAGGTGCCCAGCATAATAATGTTGGTATTTGTTAAGCGCTTACTATGTGCAGAGCACTGTTGTAAGCGCTGGGGTAAACACAGGGGAATCAGGTTGTCCCACGTGGGGCTCACAGTCTTCATCCCCATTTTACAGATGAGGGAACTGAGGCCCAGAGAAGTGAAGTGACTTGCCCACAGTCACACAGCTGATAAGTGGCAGAGCTGGGATTCGAACCCATGAGCCCTGACTCCAAAGCCCGTGCTCTTTCCACTGCGCCACGCTGCCTCTCAGCACTGTCCTAAGCGCTGGGGCAAGTAGAAGGTCACCAGGTGGCCCCACGTGGGGCTCACCGTCTTCATCCCCATTTCCCAGAGGAGGAAACTGAGGCCCAGAGAAATGAAGGGACTTCCCCGAGGTCACCCTACAGACAAGGGGCAGAGCCATTCCCCTCCCCATTCCCCTTCCTCCCTCCTTATAGCACTTGTGTATATTTTTATATGTTATTTATCACTCTATTAATGATGTGTATATATATCTACCCCCTTCCCCTCCCTTTAGCACTTGTGTGTGTATATTTCTGTATATTATTTATTACTCTATTAACGATGTGTATATATCTACCCCCTTCCCCTCCCTTTGGCACCTGTGTATATTTTTATATATTAATTACTCTATTAATGATATATCTACCCCCTTCCCCTCCCTTTAGCACTTGTGTATATTTTTATATATTATTTATTACTCTATTAACGATGTGTATATATCTACCCCCTTCCCCTCCCTTTAGCACTTGTGTATATTTCTGTATATCATTTATTACTGTATTAACGATGTGTATATATCTACCCCCTTCCCCTCCCTTTGGCACCTGTGTATATTTTTGTATATTATTTATTACTCTATTAATGATATATCTACCCCCTTCCCCTCCCTTTAGCACTTGTGTATATTTCTGTATATTATTTATTACTCTATTAACGATGTGTATATATCTACCCCCTTCCCCTCCCTTTAGCACTTGTGTATATTTCTGTATATTATTTATTACTCTATTAACGATGTGTATATATCTACCCCCTTCCCCTCCCTTTGGCACCTGTGTATATTTTTATATATTAATTACTCTATTAATGATATATCTACCCCCTTCCCCTCCCTTTAGCACTTGTGTATATTTTTATATATTATTTATTACTCTATTAATGATGTGCATATATCTACCCCCTTTCCCTCCCTATAGCACTTGTGCATATTTTCATATATTATTTATTACTGTATTAATGATGTGTATATATCTACCCCCTTCCCCTCCCTATAGCACTTGTGTATATTTTTGTATATTATTTATTACTCTATTAATTATGCATATATATCTATCGTTCTATTAAATATTGATGCCTGACTATTTATTTTGTTGTCTGTCTCCGCCTTTTAGACTGGGAGCCCGTTGGTGGGCAGGGATGGTCTCTATCTGTGGCTGAACTGTACATTCCCAGCGCTTAGTACAGTGCCCTGCGCAATAAGCGCTCAGTAAATACGATTGAGTGAATGAAATAAAATGAAAGAGTGGGGATTAGAACCCAGGTCCTTCTGACTCCCAGGCCTGCGCTCTATCGAGGCCACGCTGCTTCTCGTGTAAAGGGGGGAAGGGGGTTCCTGGTAAGAGGGAGGGTCGGGGGTGGGAGAGATGAGATGGGAGTGGGTGGGGGGTCACCTCCCTGCTAGCAGGTGCTGGGCAACGGCCAAAATGGAAGCCTCCCTCCCTTTGTTGCCAACAACTTAATCATAATAATGTTGGCATTTGTTAAGCGCCTACTATGTGCAAAGCACTGTCCTAAGCACCGGGAAGGATACAAGGTGATCAGGTGGTCCCATGTGGGACTCACAGTCTTCATGCCCATTTTACGGATGAGGTCACTGAGGCACAGAGAAGTGACTTGGCCAAAGTCACGCAGTTGACATTTGTTTCCTCAGGCAGGACTGAATGGGGCAGAAGTAGAATAGAAGCTGGGTCTCCAAAAGTGCAGAAATTTGTGGTCGAGAACCCTGAATGATGACAGTTTTTTGTCTAAACTGGCAAGACGCTGGGAGGAAAATATGTCCAATCTTTCACGTGAATTTGTCCCTCAAAAGAGTCATTCATTCAGTAGTATTTATTGAGCACTTACTATGTGCAGAGCACTGTACTAAGTTATCTACACGACTGCATATCTGTCAGCCACCAGTAATACTGTTTTGAAATATCATAGTTTGGTTTCCGAGCTACATCAGCAGCCTTTTCTCTCCTTTGAACAGAGTAATGGGAAATACCCCTCTCGGTCCATTTATTCATTCACTTAGTCATATTTATTGAGCGCTTACTATGTGCAGAGCACTGTACTAAGTCATCTACTTACACGACTGCATATCTGTCAGCCCCCAGTAATACTGTTTTGAAATATGATAGTTCGGTTTCCGAGCTACATCAGCAGCCTTTTCTCCTTTGAACAGAGTAATGGGAAATATCCCTCTCAGTCCATTTATTCATTCACATAGTCATATTTATTGAGCACTTACTATGTGCAGAGCACTGTACTAAGCGGTTGGGAGAGTACAATACAGTGATAGACACATTCCCCGCCCACAGTGCTTCAGAGTTAGCTTTAGCAGCCTGCAGAAAGATGACTTCAGTTAACTTCAGTCCTTTCTTCTATCTCATCCCGCCGGTTCCTGAAATACACACGTCTTTTCTTAGAAACCGAAAGAGATCGACTAAATTTAAAAAAAGCGTTACTTCATTGTTTGGGGGATATGGTGACTGGAGGGAGACGGAACTACTGTTAAAGATTGCTAAGGAAATAAGAGTGTGTGTTTTATTTCGCCAGCTCTAAGGTGTGAACCGTACATTTGGGTAATGGAAGCAGATACATCTGTCAACATGTTTTCCAAAGTCTTGGAGAATCAGTTGCTCCAGACCACTAAACTGGTAGAAGAGCAGCTCGATTCGGAAATTCAGAAACTGGACCAGATGGATGAAGACGACTTGGAACGCCTCAAGGAAAAGAGACTCGAAGCGCTAAAGAAAGCCCAGCAACAGAAACAAGTAACTCTCCTGCCTTGCTTCCCGAAGCTGGGAAAATAACGGGGTTGTCAATAATAATAATAATGGTATTTGTTAGGCGCTTACTATGTGCCAAGCACTCTTCTAAGCACTGAGGTAGATACAAAGTTCAGGTTGTCCCACGTGGGGCTCACAGTCTTAATCCCCATTTTACAGAGGAGGTAACTGAGGCACCGAGAAGTGAAGTGACTTGCCCAGAGTCACAGCTGACAAGTGGCGGGGCCGGGATTAGAACCCACGACCAAGCATGTCTGTGCACGGGCTAGTGTCGCAGAAGTGGCGACGTCCCCGGGGTCTGTAGCAGATCTTCCCCTCCCCACCGATTCATTCATTGTCATATTTACTGAGCGTTTACTGTGTGCAAAGCATGCTTGGCACATAGTAAGCACTTAAATACCATAATTATTATGTATTATTACTAAGCTCTTGGAAGAATACACTATAACAGTATAGCAGACACATTCCGTGCCCACAAGAAGCTTACAGAGGGTCCCTCCGAAACGGGTGGAGAAGAACAAATCGAGATTGAGGCGATAGAGCAAATAAGGCTCTCCTGGGCCGGGTTCCTCACAGATCTCTCGAAAATCAGAGGAGCCCAACTTGAGAACCCAGAAAAGGAAAAAAAACAAAACACGAGCTGCGAAGGCAGAGTTGTAGCCCATCTGTTATGCGGAGTGCTACCTGCATCTCGACGAGGGAAAGAATCGCTTACAGACATCAATCGGGCAGGTCTAGCAGGGTGGTGCGGACAGCGGGTCCGTGCGAAAGCCCATTCTAAGCTTCCTCAAGGACATTCATGAGGAAAGCGAGAGGAAAGGAAAGAGTTTTGGCAACCCAAATGATCTCAAAGCCAAACCGAGTCTTTACGGGTGGGTGGCTTTTTATGCAGTGACCCAAAAAAGCTCAGCTCGTGTACGGGGCTGATGTTCTTGAAGTATTTTGGCACCCAGAGCTGGTGAGCCTTGTGTTGTACTCTCCCAAGCATTTAGTACAGTGCCCTGCACACAGTAAATATGATTGATTGACCGCTTAAATAAGGTGTGGCCTGCTAAAGGTCACCGAAATGTTTGAATGTGAGATTTCAAAGATTAATATGTCCTCCTTTTTCTCCAAACCAGGAGTGGCTCTCCAAAGGACATGGAGAATACCGGGAAATCCCTAGCGAGCGAGACTTTTTTCAGGAAGTCAAAGAGAGCAAAAAAGTGGTTTGCCATTTCTATAGAGATTCCACCTTCAGGTAACGCATTGCTCTTGAAAAGCTTAGATTAATTGAGGAAAAGATGGGAACCTTTATTGTGAATTAAGTGGTTTGAGAGGATTAGAACTGCATTCGGTCTTGTTTCGTTGTGAATCAGGAGATTGAAGAGATTTTCAGAATTTACTTCATAATCATAATTTTGGCAATAACAATCGCCGAATTGTACCTTCCAAGCGCTCAGTACAGTGCTCTGCACACATTAAGCGCTCACTAAATACAATTGAAGGAATGAATAATCTAGTAATCACCTCTTTGAGATCCTTGACTTGGGGTTGTGCTTCATCTCTTGAGCCTTTCTAGTGCTTGGACTGTTGCTGATTTTAATTTTCAATTACGTTTTGCTTCACAGATGTAAAATAGTAGACAAGCATCTAGCACTGTTGTCCAAGAAGCATCTCGAGACCAAATTTCTGAAATTAAACGTAGAAAAGGCTCCCTTTCTGTGTGAGAGGCTGCGGATCAAAGTCATCCCCACTCTAGCTCTGGTGAAAGATGGGAAAACGCAAGATTACGTGGTCGGTTTTACGGATTTAGGCAACACAGATGACTTCACCACAGAGACCTTAGAATGGCGACTGGGATGTTCCGACATTCTTAACTACAGGTGAGTGAAAAGTGGGGTCGATTCGTTTCTTGGTCGGTATTTTCAGGTGGAATCTGGCCATTTATTGCTGAGGCGAAATGTCCCCCGAGACGTACGTGTGTTTGTGTGGATGTTTTTGCCAGAGGGGAGAGCGAAAACCAGCAATCTTCAGGCCATCCTGCTGTATCAGCACAGCCCTGGCTTTGGGATAATGCAGTTTGGGAGGCAGGGTGGCCTAGTGTAAAGAACACAGAACTGGACATCAGAGATTTGATTCCAGTCCCAGGCTTGCTATGTGACCTTAGGAGAGTCACTTAACCTCTCGAGCTAGGCCTTACTTTCCTCATCTGTAAAACGGAGCTAAATGATTGGTGAGCCCCATGTCGGACAAGGACTATGTCCTCTCATTCATTCATTCAGTAGTATTTATTGAGCGCTTACTATGTGCAGAGCACTGTACTAAGCACTTGGAATGTACAAATCTGATCTCTCTGATCACTTGGTATCTACCCTGTCATACCGCTCATAGTGTGTATGAACTGTCACTCTTATTGTTAATATTATTGTCGTTATTATTACAATTGTTATCATTATGAGCCCACACTGGAGTTAATAAAAATCTTCATTTAGTTATGGGAGATTGTACGTACAATAAAAGGTGTGAACCAAATATTTTGAAACAGAACCTGCACTCGTGAAATAGTAATGTTGGTATTTGTTAAGCACTTACTATGTGCAGAGCACTGTTCTAAGCGCTGGGGTAGATACAGGGTCATCAGGTTGTCCACGTGAGGCGCACAGTAGTCTTAATCCCCATTTTACAGATGAGGGAACTGAAATGCCTTCGGAGGAAACTCACATCAAAGTTATGCGCAGAAATGGCAATACAGTTGGAGTGGGGTGGGATTGGAGGTTTTGGGTGGCTCTTAGTGAAGCTAGATATCTAAACTGTGGTGTTTGATGATCAGAATGTCACTCTTTCATCAACTTTTCAAATCTTATTTTCTGATTCTCAGCGGAAATTTGATGGAGCCACCTTTCCAGAGTCAGAAGAAGTTCGGAACCAACTTCACAAAGTTGGAAAAGAAAACCATCCGTGGAAAGAAATACGATTCAGACTCCGAGGATGACTAGAACTCAGCTAAAAAAGCCGCCGATCGTCTCTTGTGTCTGCTAAATTCTACCTTGGGAATGTTTTCTAAAGCCGTCTTGTTCTCACTACATTTGCACTTAGTGATCATTTTCTATACCGTTTTATATCACTGAATCACTTAGAAAGACATCTCACATATATTCTCTTTGGCGGTCATTTTTAAGTTGAAAAGCACCTGAGCTTTTCTGAGTGAATGGGTTCTCTCGCAAGTGACTGAATACTCCGTGTCGATAGGCTTCAGAGTTTGATTTCCCCAGCGTGTTTCCGATAGCCTAACCTTTTAAACTTTCCGGCTCCTAAGTTTCCACGTTGAAGTAAGTGACGAAAGAGTCTTCAGTTCTGGAACATTTCAGACGAGCTGTGAAAGAATGCCTCTTTAACGACGCTGGACCCTGCAGGTCTAAGGCGGTCGCTTCCAAGAGCGAACCAAGAAGACCGCCTCGGCTGGAAGGAGCAATTTCGGCGTTCTGGGGCTGGGTGTCCGGGGATTTGAGACGGAGCCCCTGAGGGAGAAAGACCGGCAGGAATCAGCAGGATGCAAGGGGAAAAAGCAAGCAGAACTTCCGTCCCCTTGAGAGAGAATCAGTAGTTTGGTACTTATTGAGCCCTTACTGTGTTCCGAGCACTGTACTGACCGCTTGAGAGACGCTGGGATTCCCTTCAGGATTCCACACCCTCCTCTCATGAGCCACTTTGACCCCTTCACTCTCTTTGCTAAGACGTGGCCCTCTTAGTCTGAACGAATTAGGCCAATAAGCCGCGCTGCTAAGCAGGCCTCCTCCAGGGCTTGGAAGGGTTTTTGCAGGTGCCCAGCCTTGCAATAAATTTCTGAACCTCTCTCACACTCCTGTTGGTTTGGGTTTTTATTCGACCTCAGTTAATTGTAATAAAGGTATTTGAACGCAAAGGCTGAGATGACTGGGATTTTTAAGCTCTTCTACTGGGGCGGAAGGGGCGATGGAGGTAGGCTGGGGGGAGGCCGACTGTGCCAGGCTTTTCCGCGCAAACTGGAGCGAGGCCTCGCCAAGGGGCACTTCGCGTCACTCGGGATCCGCACCGGGAACGTGGCCATCGACTGGCTGTTTCTGCCTGGTGGCTCTTCCCTGTCATTCCCCTGGCCGGTTTCCTCGCCTGCCCCTCTTCGGGCAGGGAAGGAGCGGAACGGACGGCGGTCCATCTGAAACTCCTCACAAATGTGCCGTCGTTCCTCGTAATCGATTTAGCCTTCTAGCTGCCTTTAGCATCCCTTTCAGATGGAGGAGGTCTTCAAGGATCTGGAAACTTGGTGCCCTAAAATCTCGTCCCCCTAAAACCTCTCTGTGACTGCACAACTTAATGATCTCCAGGAGTCCAGTAGCACATCCAATTAACATCAGCTCACGGAGCCCTTTAACCAATTCCCAAGACGACTACCCCAAAATAGACTCCCTCGACGAGGCTACACGTTTTTGCTACCAATTAAAATGAGCTAAATTTGAGTTCAAAAAAGAAGTGCTATGTTACCAAGTGCCAGCTGAAGCAGGAAATCAGAAGTGCCCTGAGCAGACCCTCTCTCAGACACAGATGATTCTATACCTGCATTGTGGTCTCATAATAATGATATTTGCTTCGCACTTACTGTGTGCCAGACACTGTACTAAGCGCTGGGGTAGATACAAGATAATCAAGATGGACAAAGTCCCTCTCCCACATGGGGCTCACAGTCTCAATCCCCATTTTACAGGTGAGGAAACTGAAGCACAGAGAAATCAAGTGATTTACCTAAGGTCACACAGCTGACGAGCAGGGATTAAAACCCAGGTCTTTCTGACTCCCTGGAGAGGTTATGGGGAACAAGCGGTTTTCCAATCTTGGCCTCGGTCTTCGTGCTATCTGCGTGGCTTAGCGGAAGGAGCCCGGGCTTGGGAGTCAGAGGACGTGGGTTCTAATCTTGGCTCCGCCACTTGTCTGCTGTGTGACCTTGGGCAAGCCATTTAACTTCCCTGTGCCTTTGTTACCTCATCTGTAAAATGGAGATTAAGAATGTGAGCCCCCCATAGGACAACCTGATTACCTTGTAACTACCCCAGTGCTTAGTAGTAAATAAGCTTGGCACATAGTAAGTGCTTTTCAAATAGCATAATTACTATTGTTACTATCTGGACGTCTCTTCCGATCCCTCGAGAACCTCTGGAGAGGGCTCAAACAGCGGAAAGGATTGAATGAATGAATAAATGAATGGACTTTGGCTCCCATGAAGGTCTTCAGGGTAGCATGGCATAGTGGATAGAGACCGGGCCTGGGAGTCAGAAGGTCATGGGTTCTAATCCAGCCTCCTCTACCTGCCTGCTACGTGACCTTGGGCAAGTCGCTGGGCCTTAGTTCCCTCATCCGGAAAATGCGGTTGAGACTGAGCCCCACGTGGGACAGGGACTGTGTCCAACCCGATTTGCTTATATAATAATGTTGGTATTTGTTAAGCGCTTACTATGTGCAGAGCACTGTTCTAAGCGCTGGGGTGGATACAGGGTAATCAGGTTGTCCCACGTGAGGCTCACAGTTAATCCCCATTTTACAGATGAGGTCACTGAGGCACAGAGAAGTGAAGTGACTTGCCCACAGTCACCCAGCTGACAAGTGGCCGAGCCAGGATTCGAACCCATGACCTCTGACTCCCAAGCCCATGCTCTTTCCACTGAGCCACGGTGCTTAGTACAGTGCCTGGCACCTAGTAAGCGCTTAACAAATACCATTATTATTAGCTGGAGGAAGGACAGGCAGGGTTTAGGATTAGAAAAAGGCCCATAGCCAACTGTTAAGGTTAGGTTATAAAATCCCCCAGGGCAAGATTCATATCTACTTTATCATCACTCTCCCCATTGCTTAGTTCTATGTTCTGCAAACACATGCTCCATCAATATAATCGATTGATTGGTTGATTGATTAATCTTGGCTGGCTGAGAAACCGCTTGGCAAAGCGCACAGAGCACAGGCCAGGGAGACAGAGGGTCATGGGTTCTAGTTCTGCCACTTTTCTGCTGTGGGATCTGTTCTGGACCTCAGTTTCCTCATCTATCAAATGGGGATTGAGACCGTGAGCCCCATGTGGGCCTAGGACTGTGTCCAACCAGATTTTTTTAACTATCCCAGCGCTTAGTACAGTGCCTGGCATTTAGGAAGAGCTCACCAAGTACTACAAGTATTATTATTATTAGGTACTCAAAGTAGACTCTGAACTGGGCCTACTTCTCCAAAGCTCCAGACACCGGGGGGGGGGGGGGTGAAACCAGGGCAGGAAGTGCTTCAAGTTGAATCTTCTCCTCCACAGAGAAGGTAAAAATAAATTCTCCACAATTTGGCACCAATATTCCTCTGTGAGGACTGACGCTAACCCTGAGGCTGCTTGACTAAACCTTCCGTGTGTGCAACGTGTTTTCCTTCTTTAGATACGTCCCGGGTGACCTTGGGGTACTCACCATCTCAAGGTCAAATGCTACCTCGTGAACTCCTGGGCCAGAAGGCGGAACTCGGAAGGGAGGGTGGGACACCGCCTCCACGACCCAAACTGCCAGATTGACAGCCCAAACTGGGAATACACAAGGTGCCCCTCGCCCCCGTGCCAATCAAATTAGGAATGGGGAGGGGGGAGGGCAGAGATTGGATAAACTGAGGCCGGAAGCTGGAATGGCCTAAGGGCACAGGTGATAAATACCTGCCTCCTCTAATCTTCTGTGTGGAGTAGTGTGATTTGCAGCAGCTGGTTGCAGGTTGTCTTGGTCCAGAGTGTGAGAAGGCCTCTCTGCCTGCACCAAGTGAGGAGCTGTGGGATGCGTGAGCGTCCTGTCCTGCTGAGAGCTCGTGGGGTTGGAAGACAGAAGCTTCACCGTGGGTATGTAACTTTAAAAATGGATTTGATGTCTAAGGGGGTGCCTCCCTAGGGGGGCGTGAACAGGGTGGGAGCTGGCCGCCTCACCAAATGCCACTAACCATAATAATGTTGGTATTTGTTAAGCGCTTACTATGTGCCAAGCACTGTTCTAAGCGCTGGGGTAGACACAGGGGAATCAGGTTGTCCCACGTGGGGCCATAAGTGGGTAGTGTATAACTGGGTTTAACGCATAACTGTATGTAACTCAGAAGTGTATGTAACTCATTAGTGTTTAACGCATAAGTGTATTTAATGCAAAAGTGGATTCCTCCCGGGTGGGGTGAGCACATGGTGGGAACCAGCCGCCTCCCCACGTTGGGAGTAAATCATAAGTTAAATCATCTGTTGCCGACTTGTTCATCCCAAGCGCTTAGTACAGTGCTCTGCACATAGTAAGCGCTCAATAAATACTATTGAATAAGTGGGCCCTGGTGTCCGCCCACACGCGAGCAACATATCAGTGTATTCCTCCAAGCTGTAACACCATATTCCTCCCAAAGCGTTAGCACCATGTTTGCCCCCAAAGGGAAGGCCGATTGTCGCGTCTAAATAATTAATTCAATTCGCCCCGCGGAATCAATTCTGTACAAAACTCAGGTTTTCCATCCCCGGCCTCTCTCTCTCGCCGCACCGATTCCGAAAGAAGCTGTTGGGGGGAGGGCAAGGAGGAAGAGCAGAGGGAGGGAGTAGGGGCAATAGGGTGGGGACTGTACTAAGTGCTTGGAAGAGTACAATATTATAGTAAACAGACCCGTTCCCTGTCCACAACGAATTTACGGTCTGATATCCAGGCTTTCTCCACACTCCACCATTGTTTCTCGGTTTATTTCTAATCACAATTCTCGTTGTTTCTCGGTTTATTTCTATTCACAGTTCTCACTGTTTCTCAGTTTACTTCTAATTCCTGTAAACTAGTTGTGGGCAGGGAATGTGCCTGTGTATTGTTATATCATATTGTTAATCCCGGCTCTGCCGCTTGTCAGCTGGGTGACTGTGGGCAAGTCACTTCACTTCTCTGTGCCTCAGTGACCTCATCTGTAAAATGGGGATTAACTGTGAGCCTCACGTGGGACAACCTGATTACCCTGTATCCACGCCAGCGCTTAGAACAGTGCTCTGCACATAGTAAGCGCTTAACAAATACCAACATTATTATATAAGCAAATCGGGTTGGACACAGTCCCTGTCCCACGTGGGGCTCAGTCTCAACCGCATTTTCCGGATGAGGGAACTAAGGCCCAGCGACTTGCCCAAGGTCACGTAGCAGGCAGGTAGAGGAGGCTGGATTAGAACCCATGACCTTCTGACTCCCAGGCCCGGTCTCTCTCCACTATGCCATGCTACCCTGAAGACCTTCATGGGAGCCAAAGTCCATTCATTTATTCATTCATTCAATCCTTTCCGCTGTTTGAGCCCTCTTCAGAGGTTCTCGAGGGATCGGAAGAGACATCCAGATAGTAACAATAGTAATTATGCTATTTGAAAAGCACTTACTATGTGCCAAGTTTATTTACTACTAAGCGCTGGGGTAGACATAGGGGAATCAGGTTGTCCTATGGGGGGGCTCACAGTCTTAATCCCCATTTTACAGATGAGGGAACTGAGGCACAGAGAAGTTAAGTGACTTGCCCACAGTCACACAGCCGACAAGTGGCAGAGCTGGGATTCGAACTGATGAGCCCTGACTCCAAAGCCCATGCTCTTTCCACTGAGCCACGCTGCTTCTCCCTCTGTTAAATGGGGATTAAAAAAAACCTGTGAGCCCCACGTGGGACAACCTGATCACCTGGTATCCCCCAGCGCTTAGAACAGTGCTTTGCACATAGTAAGCGCTGAACAAATAACCACTTTTATTTATTTATTTTATTATATCATACTATCCCAAGCATTTAGTACAGTGCTCTGCACACAGTAAGGCTCAATAAATATGATTGACAGAAAATTTGACTGCCTTCAAAGCTTTATTGGGGGTCTATCTCCTCCAAAATACCTTCCCTGGCTAAACCCTCCCCGCCTTTCCTATTCTCCCACTCCCTTCTGTGTCGCCCTGACTTATTCATCCCCCCTCCCAGCCCCACACCACTTATGTCCCTATTTGTCATTTATTTATTTCTATTCATGTCTGTCTCCCCGCCTCTAGACTGCAAGCTCATTATGGGCAAGGAGTGCTTCTTGTTGCATTGAACTCTCCCAAACGCTTAGTACAGTGCTCCACACACAGTAAGCGCTCAATAAATACGACTGAATGAATGAATGACTGAGCCCCAAGTGGGTCAGAGACTGTGTCCAACCCGCTTACCTTTCATTCAATAGTATTTATTGAGCGCTTACTATGTGCAGAGCACTGTACTAAGCGCTTGGAATGAACAAGTCGGCAACAGATAGACAGTCCCTACCTTGCATCTACCCCAACGCTCAATACAGTACTCGGCACACGGTAAGCGCTTAACAAATGCCATAAGTATTATTATGATTATTATTCTGGGTGAGCTCGTTTTGGGCAGGGAATCTGCCCGTTTGTTGTTACATTGTACTCTCCCAAGCGCTTAGTACAGTGCTGTGCATACAGTAAGCACTCAATTAAAGAAGATTGAATGAATTACACGTGGGTGTGTTTCTCTGAAAAATGGCAGGGGTGAGATTTTTCAGTTCTGCTTGGCCACCACTTGGTGTAACTGTTACTCTTTGCATACTGGGGGTTTGTCCAGCTCTGGCTTCTTGAAAGAGAGGAGACCCAGGCCTGGGCAATTTGGACGTGCTCATCTCCTGCCCAGGGGCTCCGAATGAGGAGAATGATTTCTTTTATCATCAATCAATCGGTGGTATTTTGTAGAGCACTGTGCTAAGTGATTGGGAGAGTATAATAAGGGTGAGTGGGCAAAACCCCCACTCTCCAGGAGCATACAGGAAGAAAAATGAACCATTTACAATTTTTTAAGGCAGAGCAGGTGGCTTGAGGGAGGGAGGGGCACGAGGAAAGCGGCTACTGATGCTGAAGCAGTCGGCCGGATTCAGGACAGACTGTCTAGACTAAACTCGTTGTGGGAAGGGAATGTGTCCGTTTATTGCTATATTGTACTCTGCCAAGCCCTGAGTACAGTGCTCTGCACACAATAAGCACTCAGTAAGTAGACTAAACTGAAAACCCCATTCATTCATTGACTCAATCATATTTATTGAGTGCTTACTGTGTGCAAAGCACTGTACTAAGTGCTTGGGAAGTGCAATTCGGCAACAATTAGAGGCAATCCCTGCCCACAGCACTTAGAACAGTGTTTGGCATCTAGCACCTAGAACAGTGTTTGGCATCTAGTAAGCACTTAAATACCACAGTGATTAATAGATTTAGAAGACTCGATCCCTGGATTCCACGCCAGCTTTCCGCATCGCTTCCTCTGACTCCAGACATTAAGTTGCCTGAAAGTCCAGTTTCCCTTCATTGTGTGGGTTTCATTTTGCTGACTTGGAACTCATTTCATTTAGAAAAGCTTTAATTGTTTTTTAACGTGGCTATACCCAGGGATGATTATAAATAGTAATACACTAATAGCAGTTTTCTTCTGCGGGTGGCAGGAGGCTGGGAAGTAAAGAGGAGACCAAACTTAAATTAAAGAACAGAGGGGATCAGTTTGGGATTTGTGGGAAGGGAAATGTTGTCACTTCATTAAACAAGCAACTCCGACTTCTTACGCTGTGAGGACTGTAAGCTCGTTGCGGGCAGGGAATGTCACATTGTTAGCTTAGAACAGTGCTTTGCACATAGTAAGCGCTTAACAAATACCATCATTATTATTATTATATTGTACTCTTCCCAGGGCTTAGTACAGTGCTCTGCACACAGTAAGAACTCAATAAATAGAATTGACTGACTGACTTTCTCTACTAGTATAGTGCTCTGCACAGTGCACATGTTCAACAAATACTGTGAATTTAGGAGAGTGTCTAGAGTTATTATTATCTTAACTATAGTGCCTGGCACAAAGTAAATGCTTAACAAATACCATTATTATTGTTGTTACAATTATGACATTTAAGCACTTACTATGTGTCAGCACTGTTCTAAACACTGGGGTAGATAGAAGTTAATCAGGTTGGACACACTCCCTGTCCCAAATGGCGCTCTTAGAAGGAGGGAGAACAGGTACTGAATCCCCATTTTACAGTTGAGAAAACTGAGATGCAGAGAAACGAAATAACTTGCCCAAGGACACAAAGCAACTAGAGGTCTGCGGCAAGACAGGCCAGATGGAGATACAGTGAGTAGGTTGGCACTGGAGGAGCAAAATGTGCGGGCTGGGTTGAGGTAAAGCAGTGAGATAACGTAGGAGGGGGCAAGGTGATTGAGTGCTTTAAAGCTGATGGTGAGGAGTTTCTGTTTGATGTGGAGGTGGATGGGCAAACACTGGAGGTTCTTGAGGAGTGGTGAAACGTGGCCAGAACATTTTTGTAGAAAAACGACTTGGGCAGCAGAGTGAAATGTGGACTGGAGTGGGGAGAGACAGGAGGCAGGCAGGTCAGCGAGGAGGCTAATGTGGTAATCAAGGCATGATAGGGTGTTTGGATTCACGTGGTAGAAGTTTGGTTGGAGAGGAGAGAGTGGATTTTAGCCATATCGTGAAGGGAGAACTGACAGGAATTAATGACATTGAATATGCAGGTTGAATGAGAGAGATGAGTTGAGGATATCACCAACGTCACGGGCTTGTAAGACACGGAAGATGGTGGTGCCGTCTGTAGTGATGGGAAAAGGAGGAAGACGGGATTTGGGTGGGAAGATGAGTTCTGTTTCATCGTGTTCAGTTTCCAGCATCATCGGGACATCCAAAAAGAGATGTCCCGAAGGCAAGGGGAAATGCGAGACTGCAGAGGAGAGAGAGATCAGGGCTGGAGCAGTAGATTTGGGAATGATCTCCACAGAGATGGTAGTCGAAACGAAGGGAGCCGGTGTAAACGGATAATTGAAGAAGACCCAGAACTGAGCCTTGAGGGACTCCTACAGTTAGAGACCGAGAATGAGTGCCCGGAGAGATAGGAAGAGAACCAGGAGAGGACAGTGTCAGTGGAGCCAAGGTCGGATAATGTTTCCGGGAGAAGGGGCTGGCCGACAGTGTCGAAGGCAGCCGAGAGGTCGAGGATGGAGTAGAGGCCATTGGATTTGGCAAGGAAGATCCTCAGTGACCTTTGAGAGGGCGGTTTCTGTGGAGTGAAGGGGACAGAAGCCAGATTGGAGGGGGTCAAGGGGAGAATTGGAGGGGAGAAACTGGAGGTAGCGTTTGTCGACAACTCACTCAAGGAGTTTAGAGAGGAATGGTAGGAAGGAGATAGGATAACTGGAAGAAATGGTGGGGTCAAGGGAGGGTTTTCTTAGGATAGGGAACACCCTCCTAGTTCTGTAGACAGTGAGTCTCCTGGGGGCCCAGGGAATGCCTCTATATTCTCATCCATTTATATTCTCAGCACGTAGCAGAGTACAATGTTTTGCACATTGTAAACACTTAAGCTGTCTCCCTGTCCCCGTGAAGAATAATTTCAAACAGTAAGACTGTAAGCTCATCCTCCAGGTTATAGACTTCTCAGTATGAGAAACAGCATGGCTTAGTGGAAAGAGCATGGGCTTGGGAGTCAGAGGTCGTGGGTTCTAAGCCCCGCTCTACCATTTGTCTGCTGTGTGACCTTGGGCAAGTCACTTAACTTCTCTGTGCCTGTGTTCCCTCCTCTGTAAAATGGGGATTAAAACTGTGAGCTGCACATGGGACAACCTGATTACCTTGTATTAACCCCAGCAATTAGAACAGTTATTGGCACAAAGTAATTGCTTAACAAATACCATTATTATTATTATTATTATAAGCTTGCTGTGGGCAGGGAATGTGCCTACCAACAGTTATATTGCAATAATAATAATACTAATAATTATTAAGCACTTATATTGTCAAACACTGTTCTAAATGCTGGAGTTACAAGTTAGGTTGGACATGGTCCCTGACACATTCAGGACTCACACTCTTCATCCCCATTTTACAGATGAAGTAACTGAGGTGCAGGGAATAATAATAATTCTACTTAAATGGTTTCTGTATGCCAGACACTGTACTAATCCCTGGGGTGGGTACAACCAAATCGTGTTGGACACAGACCCTGTCCCACATGGAGCTCACAATCTCAATCAGTGAAGTGACTTGCCCAAGGCCACACAGCAGACCTGTGGCAGAGCAGAGATTTACACCTACAACCTCCCGATTTCCAGGCCCATGCTCTACCCACCAAACCACGCTGCTTCTACTCTTCCAAGCTCTTAATACAGTGTTCTGCACACAGTAAGTGCTCAGTAAATAGCATCGATTAATGGATTGTTTCACAGATGCCCTGCCCAGTGACAGCAGAGAGCCTGGGAGAAGAGAGAGGACTGCTCTCTTGGCAGTCCAGAAAAGAGCAGTAGTTCCTTCCCCTCCACCCTAGCTGCCACCTTTGGTCTCAAATCCGGCATGATCTGAGATCCTTTCTCTTGCTTGCGTATCATTTCACCTGCTGACTCTCAACCCCCCTCAAAAGAGTTTTGCTGCATCACCCTGGGATATTATTTTTGTTAAAAGCCACATCCTCGTTTCCCTCTGAACATCTGCCCTTGGCATGATAGCACTGTGGGCTATGGAGATGGTACCGCTGTCTTTTTATTTATTTATAGCATGTGTTAAGCGACGACCGCGTGCCAGGCACTTATGCGAAGCGCTGGGGTCGATACAAGCTGATCGGGTTGGACGCAGTCCATGTCCCACAAGTCTTCATCCTCATATTCCAGATGAGGGAACTGAGGCCCGGGGAAGTAAAGTGACTCGACCAAGGTCTTACTGCTTCCTTCGCTGTCATCTCTGGCCCTGGCATCACTGCTGAAGGGGGTCAGCAATCATCTACTGGGGGCATCGTTCCCCAACACATCCTCTTGGCCCGAATCCTGGTTCTTCCTCCATCAGTTTGCCTTCTCCGTCCTCATCTTGTTGCTGCTTGGCCTTCTGGGCCTGGTTTGTCCCCCTTTTGTTGAATTTTGATTCCTGCCAGATCAAAAAAATCCATCGGAAACAGAACTTTTAGCGGAACGAAGCCATGGGGTTCTAGCCTTTGGAAAAATCTCTTCTTGGAGCAGGCTGGGGGTTAGAGAGGCTGGAAGGCGGAGGGAGAGGAGAAGTTAAAACCTTGGCCAGGAGAACCCACTTCGAATAGACCCATATTTAATAAGTGTTATTATCAGTAATAATAATAATTGTGGTACTTGTCGAGTGCTTACTATGTGCCAAGACTGTACTAAGCGCTAGGGTAAGACATAAGCTAATCAAGTCGAACAAAGTCCCTGTCCCATATGGGGCTCACAGTTCAAGAAGGAAGGACTAATATTGAATCCCCACTTTACAGTTAAAGAAACAGGCACAGAGAAGTTCAGTGACTTGATCAAGATCACCCAGCAGACAAGTGAGATTAGAAACTAGGTCCTATGACTTCCCAGGGCTGTGATCTTGCCAGTAAGCCACACTGTTCCAGGACAGAAAAAGGCAATTGGGCTTGCTTTTTGTTTTGGATCAAATCCTCAGAAGCTTTCACCAGAAAATTGTCTTTTCAAACCTGCCCCCTCCATGAAAACCTGATCCTCACTACAGTTCATCAGGCTTCGTTCTCAGAGCTCTGGGGTTCCAGCCTAGAAGGGGGGAGGCTTAATTTAATTGAGATGTCCCTGGGGAGGTGACACTTTCCTCTCTGTTTGAATCTGTCCGGGTTCTAATCCCGGCTCTGCCACTTGGCTGTGTGACCTTGGGCAAGTGACTTCACTTCTCTGTGCCTCAGTTCCCTCATCTGTAAAATGGGGATGAAGACTGTGAGCCCTATGTGGGCCAGGGACAGTGTCCAGCCAGATTATCTTGTATTTACCCCAGGGCTTAGAACAGTGCCGGGCACTTAGAAAGTGCTCAACAAATACCATTATTATTACTATGAAGCTCATCTCCTAGACAAAGCCACGATCTTGAGCAGGGATAGTGAGCCCTGGGGGAACTGTTTCTTGAGAAGCAGCATGGTGAAGTGGCTAGAGCATGGGCCTGGGAGCCAGAAGGTTGTGGGTTCTAATTCCGGCTCTGCCACTTGTCTGCTATGTGACCTTGGACAAGCCATTTCACCACTCTGTGCCTCACTTACCTCATCTGTCAAATAGGGATTGACTGTGAGCCCCGTGTGTCCCGTGTGGGACAAGGACTCATCCGATTGGCTTGAATCCCCTCCAGCGCTTAATACAGTGCTTGGCACATAATAAGCCCTTAAATATTGTAACTGCTATTATTATTATTGTTAATGTTAATATTTTCTGGTCCGAGCAGAACTTGCAGGACTGGGTAAGTTAGAACTGAGGAGCTACATCATTTCCATCTGTATTTTACAAGAAGGCCGGGCTGGGTTGCAACCCTGCTCTGTCATTCCGGCCAATTCTGTCACTCTATCGCCCTCCCACACACTCCACGGAAGGAAAATCGAGAACTGTCATTATCATTATTATGATGAGTGTTATTCATACCAATAACAAATATAATTATATTATATAATACAACCATTTTGTGGTAATTATGTACTAAAAATGATAATGACAGTGCCCAAAGTAAAGAACTTAAGCCTGAAAATCAGGGGCCCTGCTACTTTGCCTCTTGGGTGACTTAGGGCAAGTCACTTTGATTCTCAGTTTCCCTGTATTTGAGTGCTTTCTGATAATAATTGTGCTCTTTTTAAGCACTTACTGCTTGCCAGGCTCTGTACTAAGTGGTAGCATCGAGGAGACAAAGGGAATAACAGTGGAGCAAAATGGACAAGTGAAAGGAGTAAGAGGATCAGCGGATGGAAAGAAATCCACCATTACCTTCCATTTGCACACATCCCAGCCTCCAAGCGGGTATCTTCTAATATTATTCTTGTATCTTTCCAACACTTGCCAATCTTCCTGCCATTTTTTCACTTGATACTGAGGTTCCCGTTTCATGATCCTTTGCAGGAGGGCTTGATTCTCCTTGCTCACGCGGGAGATTTCCCGCTCTCGCTTTTCCCTGTTTAAACTCAAAAGGAAAAGATGGATCGAACCCGAGGACTAGGGCAGCAATAGAGCCGAAAGATTCAGGCAGCGGATCTAGACCCTGAGAGTTGGCAACTCGATTAGTGGAGAGAGCGCAGGCCTGGCAGTCAGGGGATCTGTGTTCTAATCCTGCCTCTCTAATTGAGGCAGAGCCAATTGAGGCCTCGCTCCCAAGCCCTTCGGCAATTATGGATATATCATTAAGGGCAGGGAATGTGTCAGCTAGTTCTGCTGTATTGCACTCTACCAAATGCTTAGCAGAGTGCTCTGCACATAGTAAGTGCTCAGTAAATACCACTGATCGACATATCCTTAGGCTCTGCCATTTCTCCTATGTATAATTTATTTTAATATCTGCCTCCTCTTTTTTATGGTATTTACTAAGCGCTTTCTGTACTCCAGGCACTGAACTAAGTGCTGGGGTATAGGTTGGACACAGTCCCTGCCCCACTTGGGGCTCATAGTCTTACTCCCCATTTTCCAGATGAAGTAAGTGAGGCACAGAGTAGTTAAGCGACTTGCCCAAGGTCACACAGCAGTCAAGCGGTGGAGCCGGGATTAGAACCCACATGCCCTGACTCCCAGGCCCGGTTTCTTTCCACTAGAACATGCTCCTTATGCACTGCACTGCAAAACTGCACTGTATTGTACTCTCTCGAGCATTTGGTACAGTGTTCTGTTCCCAATAAGCACTCAAAAAATATGATTGACTGATTTCACTTCCCCTGAAAGCAGGACTTTTTTTCCTTCTCCTCTGTTTGAACCTTCCAAGGGGTGGGCTAGAAGATCACTGCAGCTGACCGAAAGCCTCCAGAGAGGTGCATGAATCCCAATTTCATATTCAAGCGCTGTGATATGCGCTTGAATTCATATCCCAAGCATTTAGTAGGTGCTCTGCACACAGGAAGCGTTCAATACATACCACTGATGATGATGAATTTGTGTCTATGCATGAGGATTCTGGGGGTGAAGACAGCTAGAAGGAAGAAGGGCAGAGCTGATAGCGGGGAGATGTGGTCAGCTCTGCTCCTGTTTTCTGAGGTCTCCGGGAAGGGTCCTGTCACTTTCTCCTCCTCCTCTTTCCTCTCCCTCCACTTTGCTTCTATTTTTGGCTCCGTCCCTGACCCCTCATGGCCGAGTCAGCCCACCTCAACGAAGCAGCGGACTGCCCTATTCCCAGGTGAACTCAGTCTGGGAATCCCCAAGTCCTGTCAGCCAGTCACTCTTATTTATTGAGCATTTACTGTGTGCAGAGCGCTGTACTAAGCACTTAGGAGAGTACGATAGAAAAATAAACAGACCCCCTTCCCCACCCTCGATGATTAGAGAAACAGCATGGATTAGTGGAAAGAGCACGGGCTTGGGGATCAGAGGATATGGGTTCTAATCCGGATCCTCCACTTGTCTGCTGTGTGATGCTGGGCAAGTCACTTCATTCAGTCAGTCGTATTTACTGAGTGCTTACTATGCAGAGCAGTGTACTGAGCGCTTAGAAAGTACCATTCGGCAACAGAATTAACTTCTCTGTGCCTCACCTACCTCATTTGTAAAATGGGGATTAAAAGTGGGAGCCCCACGTGGGACAACCTGATTACCCTGAATCTACCCCAGTGCTTGGAACAGTGCTTGGCACATAGTAAGTGCTTAACTAATGCCATAATTATTATTATCTTAGGTTCTAGAGGAGGAGACAGACAGCATAAATAAATGAATTACGGATATGGACGGGAGGGGGATGAGCAAAGGGAGCGAGTCAGGGTGACGCAGAAGGGAATGTGAGAAGAGGAAAGGGGGGCTTAGTCAGGGAAGGCCTCTTGGAGGAGATGGGCCTTCAAAAAGGCTTTGAATGCTGAGGGGGTGAGTAACGGAGATGGACAGAGAGGTGGCCCGACGGTCATTTATTCAATATGGTAAGTGAGGGCCCAATACCTTCTGCACTTGTAGTTGTTGTGGTTATCTATGCGGCCCCCGCTCCTCATGATGCAGGCCATCTTCTCCAGCAGCAAACCGTTATCCCTCTCGATCACCGAAAGCCTCTCCTCCTCTAGCTGGGCCCGGAGCAGGCAAGGAAACACACCATCTTTACTTCATTCATTCATTCAATCAATCGTGTTTCTGGAGTGCTTACTGTGTGTGGAGCGCTGCACTAACCACTTGGGAGAGTTCAGTGCAACAATAAACAGACACATTCCCTGCCCACAATGAGCTTACAACCTCGATTATCCTGTATCTTCCCCAGAGAGATGTTTCTCCTCGTACACTCATACACGCCCCCAGCCCGGTGCTTGACATGAGGTCAGTATTTAACAGATACCGCAAATAATAATAATAATGATAATTGTGGTATTTAAGTGTTTACTATGTGCCAGGCACTGTATTAAATACCACGATTATTGTCATTATTATATAATATAAGAACTATAAGAATAATAACTCCTTGGAGCTACGGCAGGCTGGGCTCACGGAATGGTATGTCTTTTTTTGCTCTCCCCACTACATCTTCTCTCAACCTTGCACTGTGCAGACTTTCACCTCCCCTCTTTTGAATCCTCTCAAACATTGCCCTGGAAATCTTCCCTAATTGCTGTGGTATTCACCAAGTAGGGAGATAAGGGGTCACTTGACCTTGTCTCGGAACCAGAACGCATCCGAACGAAATCAAATGATGCGACGAAACAAGGTGGGTGACTAGTAATATCTCAGACACGTGTACCGAGAAAGGAGGAGATGCACTTTCAGAGACCTCTTGGGTTGACAGAACTCCTCCTCTCGGCTCCCCTTGGGAGAACCTACCTAGGCCGGGGCTATCGGGGAAAGAGACCCATCTCCTTATTTGGGATGGGGCTATTCTTTATCGTGTTATTCTTTTATTGTCAATCTATTGGGGTTAATATCTCCTCCAGAAACAGTCATGTAGGTGAGTCCCTTATGCCCACCTGAAACTTTTTGTTTGGTTTTAGGGGCATTAGTGAGGAAACGGTGTTCAGTCATTCACTGTCATATTTACCGAGCGCTTGCTGCGTGCAGAGCACTGAAATAAGTGCTTGGGAGAGTACAGTAGACAAATTCCCTGCCGTCAGTGAGCTTACAGTCTAGAGGGGGAGCAGGGATGAGAACCCAGTCCTCTGACTCCCAGGCCCGTGCTCTGTCCATTAGGCTGCACTGCCACTCAGTCTTTTCATCTTTGCCTTCCCGTTGTTTCTCCCTGGTTTTGCCTCCTTCCGGAAGCCCCGCCCCCCCATGCTTCTGTTATGCCCTCCGTCCCCTTTTTATTTCATCCTACAAAGTCACTTGTAGAGGAATTGTATGGATTGTTTAATTTTCATAGCTTCTATTTCTTTCACTCATTCATTCATTCAATTCTATTTTTAAATTTATTTACTGTACTAATTTACTTAGGAAAGTTCAATACAACACGTGGTAAGAAGTAAAAGTAGTCTTCCCCTTTAGGAGAATGAAGTTCATTTTCCACGCCAGTAGTAGCAATTAAATCAGTTTGGGACCTCATCCTTAAGCGAAGCTCGACGTGCTGGATCCCTTGTTGATCCCCTCAAATGTTAAGCTCGTTGTGGGCAGGAAACGTGTCTACCAACCCTGTTATATTTCTGTATTGTACTCTCCCAAGCACTTAGTACAGTGCTTTGCACACAGTAAGCACTCAATAAATATGATTGATTTCTTTCCCAAAATGAGTCTTTCAAAAGCAAAAGAAAAATGATTGAGTCTTCAGCAACCTCTTCTCTACAGATGGATCCAGCCCCGAGCGGGGTCAGTAAGTCAGTTAGTGAGCGCTTACTATGTGCAGAGCACTGTACTAAGCACTTGGGAGAGTCCAAAAGAACAATATTTGGGATGACAAGCCACTCCAGTCAACCACTGAAAGCTGTGTCCAGCACGAAGCAGGCACTTCTAAGGAGGGGAAAACCCCAAATTCTTTGGGGCCACTCAAAGAATCTCCCTTCCATCTTTTTGTTTTGTTTCATGGTATTTGTTAAGCACTAGGTCTCCAGGATAATCAAGTCAGACACGGTCCCTGTCCCACACAGGGCTGGCAGTCTTAATCCCCATTTTACAGATGAGCTAACTAAGGCCCAGAGGAAAAAAAGGATTCATTTAATTGTTCCCAACTGCTGTTTTCCCTGAAAAAGGCTTTTTCTTCATTTTTCTTACAGAAGATGTGGTGACCTTTAACCATCCTGAAAAGAAAGAAAGCTTTTGGGAGCAATTACTCCTCAGGGCAGTTCCGGGGGGGGGGGGGGGCGGGGGGGGGGGGGGGGAAGGAAGTTAATTGGCACTCAGGTGGCCACACATTGATGTGATTTTTTTTTTTCCTGGCTTCCTGGGCCTGATTAGTCAGGTCTTCCTGGTTTGCAGCTCATTTATCCTAATTAACCAAGAGATAACCTTGGGGAAGAGGCCTAGGGGATACCTTCAGCTTCTTGAGCTTCAAGTGAAGATGGCCAAAGGTCAAGGGAGCTTGGGTATCCACCTCTGGTCTTGCCGTCTGGATCTGCAACAGATTTTTATCCATTTGGGTGAAAGTGTTTTTTTACAAATAATTCAAAGCCATGCCTAGATGGAGCCTATTATTAGCACGAATAGCATTATATACCTCATTATTCATATTATCTGGGGCAAAGAGAACTTTCCGAGGGAGAGGGATAATCGGTAAAAAAGGTTCTGGGAGGCTGTTGGTTTGCTACAGAATCTAAATGTGACACTTTGTGAATCGGAAAAGTGATGGAAATGCCTGCTTTATCGGACTGGGATTATGGGAATCGTCTATGCAGTTTATGGGGAAGGTCGGAAGCACCATAAGTCGTGTGGCTTATGGAAAGAGCACAGGCCTGGGAGTCAGAAGATCTGGGTACTAATCCTAGTTCTTCCAATTGCTTGCTGTGTGACCTTGGGCACATCATTTCACTTTTCAGTGTCTCAGTTTCCTCAAATGTAAAATGGAGATTAAATCCTACTCCCTCCTATTTGAGACTTAGAATAGTGCCTGGCACACAGTAAGTGCTTAAGAAATACCATCTTTATTACTATTATTAGACTGTGAGCCCCTTGTGGGACAGGGCTGTGTCCAACCTAATTAACTCATATCTATCCCATCATTCTGAACAGTGCTCGTTATGTAGTAAGCGCTTAACAAATATAATAACCCAGTGAGGCTCTCTCACTTATTGTATTTGCTGGATTTTGTGATTTTTTCAAAGAACCTTTTTTTGATCATTAGCAAAGACACATACTGACACAGTGCTGGTTGCTATACCCACTTCAGAGATGAGAACCCTGAGGCTAAGAAAAATCAAGTAATTTATTCAGTGAGTACTATAAATTTGAAGGATGACTATACAGATCAGCCACAAATATAGGCAGCTATTTGAGCTGCAGTTTGGTATCTGTTCTCCACCCTCCTCTTCTTACCCAATTATCTCCCCTCCATCTTTTTGTTTTGTTTTATGGTATTTGTTCAGCACTCACTATGTGCCAGGTACTAAGCAGTTGGGTCTATATGAGATAAGAGTTAGAAGCAGTCCCTGTCCCACATTTGGCTCTCAAATCCTATTTTACCAGATGAGGTAACTGAGGCCTAGAACAGTGAAGTGATTTGCCCAAGACCACATAGCAGACAAGTGGCAGAGGCAGGATTAGAACCCAGGCCCTCCGACTCCAAGACCTGTTTTCTTTTCATTAGGCCAAGTTGCTTCTCCATCTCTTTTAGAATGCTCTCCTCAGAGGACAAAGTCAAAGTAAGCGCTCAACAAATACCACAATTATTATTGTTATTATCATTATTACTAAAGACTTTGACTCTGATGATGATGATGGTATTTGTTAGGTGCTTACTATGTGCCTGGCACTGTTCTAAGCGCTGTACTAGATACAAGGTAATCAGGTTGTCCCACATGCATCTCAGTCTTATTCCCCATTATACAGATGAGGAAACTGAGGCACAGAGAAGTGAAGTGACTTGCCCAAAGTCACACAGCTCAGAAGTGGCGGAGCCAGGATAAGAACCCATGACCTCTGACTCACAAGCCCTGCTCTTGCCACTAAGCCACGCTGCTACTCAGTCACTTTGTGTTGACAGTGATTAACGTCTTTAAAGTCTGAGTAGGAATCCTTAGGAGTTCAGATTTTCTAGTTTCATTTCTATTTTTCTACAAGGATGGCCTCAGTGAGCTTTCCTTACTGCTGTGTATCTGGCACTTTTAGTAAAATATTTCACTGTCTTTCCAGGGTGGGACAGTACGACTGGACCTGTTAATTACATCTCTAAGGCCCAATTAGTGTCAGTTGGCCCCTGGGAATGGCTTACATTTAGAAGAGACACAAGATTCTCATAAGGCCCAGTGAGGTTAAATCTGGGTTTGGGGAGCGGCATGTTTCCTCTTTGGAAAATAGGTCCTGCGAGAAAAGATGGAAGGAATTCCATGGAGCCGGGCACGGGCTGACTGGAGCCAGCTGGTGACGTGACTCGCTCTTTTTGAGACTGACTGTTCATCTGAAGTTGTGGGTTCATTCCGCAGAGCCGTCCGTAATCATAAGTCTTGCCACCGGGAGGTTGGCATGGTCAGTTGGGGGTGACTGGGACGGAAGCTCCCTGTTGCTCTGGATGGCGGTGTTTCCGGTGAGATAATAGTAATAATAATAGTGGTATCTGTTAAGCGCTTACTATGTGCCAGGCACTGTACTAAGTGTCGGGGTGGATACAAGCAAATCGGGTTGGAGACAATACCCGTCCCACGTGGGGCTCAGAATCTCAATCCCCATTTTACAGATGAGGAACTGAGGCCAAGAGAAGAGAAGTGACTTGCCCAAGGTCACACAGGAGACACGCGATGGAGCGGGAGTAGAACCCATGGCCTTCTGACTCCCAAACCTGTGCTCTAACCACTATGCCGTGCTCCTTCGGGATCTGGACCTTGGGCAAGTCACTTAACTTCTCTGTGCCTCACTTATCTGCAAAAAATGGGGATTAAGGCTGTGAGCCCTATGTGGGACAGGGACTGTGTCCAACCCAATTATCTTGTATCTACCCCAGGGCTTAGTACAGTGCCTGGCACATAGTAAGTGCTGAACAAATATCACGATTAGTATGATTATTAGAGGGATTAGAACCCAGGTCCTCTGACTCCCAGGCCTGGGCTCTTCCCACACTGCTTCCGGACCCCCTTATAGGCAAATTCACGGGGCTCTACTCGGTCCTAATCCTCCTTGACCTCTCGGCTGCCTTTGAAATCATGGACCCCTCCCTCCTTCTTGAAACACTATCAGGGCTCAGTTGTGCTGACTCGGAATTAGCTTGCTTGGTTCTCCTTTCGTCTCTTCGAACACTCCTTCTCAGATTCATTCTCTGGCCCTATATCCTCCACTCATCCCTTAACTGTCTGACTCCCACAAATCCCTGCTCTGGGTCTCTTCTAGCTCTACCTGGCACAATGTCTGGCACATAGTAAGCGCTTAACAAATACCACAATTATTGTTATTATTATTATTCTACCTCCATTCTCTCAGAAAGCTCATTGGCAGAAGTGGCTTCAGCTTCCACCTCTCTGTGGATCACACCAAATCTCCTCCTCCAGCCCTTACCTTGAATAATAATTGTTGCATCTGTGAAGTACTTACTGTGTGCCAGGCACCGTACTAAGCGCTGGGGTGGATATGAGCATATCAGGTTGGACACAGTCCCTGTCCCCTATGGGGCTCACAGTCTCAATCCACATTTTCCAGATGAGGGAACTGAGGCACAGAGAAGTGAAGTGGATCACCCAAGGGCATAGAGCAGACAAGTGGCAGAGCCAGGATTAGAACCCATGACCTCTGACTCCCAGGTGGGGCTCTACCCACTAGTTCATGCATCACCAGCTGTTTAGTAGAGTGCTCTGCATCCATTAAGTGCTTAATAAGTGTAATCCTGCATTTCCTCTTGCCTCAGGGACATCTCCACTTGGGTATCCCACCCAACACCTCAAACTTCAATCAATCCATCAGTCAATGGTATTTACTGAGTGTTAAGCACTGTACTAAGCACTTGGGAGAGACAGCATAAGAGTAGGTATAAACAATCCTTGCTCACAAGGAGTTTACAGACAAAGGGAGACAGACCTTAAAATAAATTACAGATGGTTACGCACTTAAGTGCCATAGAACTTGAGGGAGGGGAGAATATCAAACTTAACATGTATATCATTGAACTTCTCATCTTTCTTCCTAAACTCACTCCTCCTGACTTTCCAATCTGTCAGTAACACCTCCCTGTCCCTCCGGAATCCCTCTACTTTGTGAAACCCAGACTTCCCACTGTCTTTCAACTCCCCCATTCATTCTATTGCCAAGTCCTGCCGTTTTTTCCTTCAGAACAGCTCCTGGATTGATTTTTAGTTGTTAATGGTATTTGTTAAATGCTTATTCTGTGCCAGGCACTGTTCTAAGTGCTGAGGTAGACACAAGCTAATCAGGTTGGACACAGTCCACGTCCCACCTGGGGCTGACAATCAGTCCCCATTTTACAGATGAGGTAATTGAGGCAGAGAGGTCATAGTGGATAGAGCATGGACCTGGGAGTCAGAAGGTCATAGGCGCTAATCCCAACTCAGCCACTTGTCTGCTGTGTGACCTTGGGCGAGTCGCTTCACTTCTCTGAGCCCAGTTACCTCATCTGTAAAATGGGGATTGAGACTGTGAGCCCCATGTGGGACCGGGACCGAGTCCAACCCGATTTGCTTGTATTCACCCAAGCACTTAGTACAGTCCCTGGCACAATTATTATTATTGACCAAGACCACGCAGCAGAGCAGTGGCGGGGCCGGGATTAGAACCCACAACCTGCTGACTCCCTTGTCTATTTGTTTCAGAGCAGAAATCGGAGCTGGGGCTGCTGGTTTCCTCTCCCACCCCGCCTACTGTCTCTTCCGACGTCTCTCTTTAGCAGTTCCCCTCATAAGGCTGCTTATTAACCTCCTTCCTTAAAAATAACCCCGACCACCTGCCTTCATTATCGATGGGGAAACCGCGGTGGTAGAGTGAGGGGGAGGGACTCACCTACCTTTTTCTTGTGTTGCTCATAATGGGCTTTGTCCCACTTTCTCTGCAGATATTTGCTGCTACAAGGCAGAGGTGTCTGGGAAGCGCGGGCCATCTCCATGTCCGAAACAGGGAGGGAAAGAGAGAGAGAGAGAGAGGGACAAAGCCTCCACAGCCCTGACCTTCTTCCAAGCTTGGCCCGGGACACGGCCGGGTGTTTACAGCGGATCGTGTGCCGGTTGGCATGGTATCCTGGCTAACTGGGAAAAAAGAATAGCTGGGGGAAGCGCTTCCGACACGGTTGGGAGAACAGCCGACAGGGATCGGATAGCCAAGGGGTGTTTCCTCAGAGAAGCTTTGGTGACCACTCTCCACTTATTAGTGTCTGCCTTCCCCTCTAAAGTGTAAGCATATTGCGAGCAAGGCATGTGTCCTGTTAGATTGTACTCTCCCAAGAGCTTCATATAGTGTTCTGCATGCACTAAGTGCTCAATAAATCTGACTGACTAATGCTGCCAGGGACAAGAAGCAAGCTTATCATGTCAGTCGATCATCTACAAGCAAAATATTTCTCCCCGATCAACCATGTATGCTCAGATGTAGGTCTTTCCTTCCTTCCTTCCTTTCTCCCTCCCTCTCTTCCTCCCTCCTTCCTTTCCTTCTTGCTTTCCTTCCTTCCTTTCTTCTTCCCTTCTCCCTCCCTTCCCTTCTTCCTCCCTCCCCTCTTCCTTCTTTTCTCTTTCTTCCTTTTCTTCCTTCCTTTCTTTCTTCCTTCCTTTCTTTCTTCCTTCCTCCTTGCTTATTGTTATATTGTACTCTCCCAAGCACTTAGTACAGTGCTTTGCACACTGTAAGTGCTCAATAAATATGAATGAATGGTTTATTGGACTTCACTCAATTCCTTCATTTCCCAGACAGGCTCAAACCACTCCGGCTTAAATAAATATCCTATTTGCAGGGGAATTCCTGCTAAAGTTCAAGGGAATTCTCCTTTCTATTTTGAAACCAAAGAACAAAAGAAAAAGTAAATGAAACCACATTTCCAGGAAATGCTCCATTCCCAAAAACCTCGGGTCTAGCAAGCTTTTCAACATTGGTATTCAAGTTTATTTGAGATTTGTCGAAGATAAATTTGGTGTGTTTTTATGGTATTTAAGTACCTACTACATGCCAGGCACTGTTCTAAGTGTTGGGGTAGATACAAGCTGACCAGGTTGAACACTGTCCCTGTCCCGCAGTCTCTATCTCCATTTTACAGATGAGGTAACGGAGGCACAGGGAAGTGAAGTGACTTGCCCAAGGTCATACAGCAGACATGTGGTGGAGCTGGGATTAGAAGTCACAATTTTAAGATGTGTGTCTAAGTGCTGTGGGGTTGTGGGAGGGGTGAATATTGACTGACCTAAGGTCACTGATCAAGGTGCATAGACAACACAGAAGGGAGAGGAAACCATAGCCTAGTGGATAGAACACGGCCCTGGGAGTCAGAAGGACCTGGGTTCTAGTCCCAGCTCCACCACGTGTCTGCTGTGTGACCTTGGGCAAGTTGCATCCCTTCTCAGAGCCTCAGTTATCTCATCTGTAAAATGGAGATTAAGACTCTGAGCCCCATGCAGAACATGGGCTGTGTCCAACTTGATGAACTCATATCTCCTCCAGTCTTTAAAACAGTGTCTGGCCCAAATGAGCACTTAACAAATACCATAAGTTAAAAAAAAAGAGGGGTTAATCGGGGAAGGCCTCTTGGAGGAGGTGTGATTAGCTAATAGATTCCTTGGGATTTCACTCTGCAGCTTCGCCAGACACCGCCATTCGCTCACTTGCGACACTTGCATTATTGATTCTTCCCACAAGGTGCAGCTTTCATTCACTCAGTCATATTTATTGAGCGCTTACTGTGTGTAGCAGTGGACTAAATGCTTGGGAGAGTACAATACATCAATAAAGAGACACACTTCCTGCCCACAGTGAGCTTACCACTGGGGCAGACGGGTTTCAGGCGGGTCTCAGCACCATCAGTCCCGAAGCCTTCGTCAGCCCGCAGCCATTCCTGTGTGATCTTGAGAGGCAGTGTGGCTCAGTGGAAAGAGCCCGGGCTTGTCAGAGGTCGTGGGTTCTAATGTCGCCTCTGCCACTTGTCAGCTGTGTGACTTTGGGCGGGTCACTTAACTTCTCGGTGCCTCAGCTACTTCACCTGTAAAATGGGGAGCCCCATGTGGGGATAACCTGATAACCTCGTATCTACCCCAGCGCTTAGAACAGCGCTTGGCACATAGTAAGCGCTTAACAAATGCCATCATCATCATCAAGTCACTTCACTTTTCTGTGCCTCACTCCCCTCATCTGTAAAATGGGGTTAAAGACTGTGAGCCCCATGTGGGACAGGGACTGTGTCCAGTTCGATTTGCTTGTATCATCCGAGCATTTAGAACAGTGTCTGGCACATAGTAAGCGCTTCACCAATACCACAGTTATTATTATTATTCTTGCGGGCTCTTCCCCTCTTACTCCCTGCCACGCCGATCCTGGCGGTGGTTCCCCGGGTGACCCTTCGGGCACATGTGCTGCCGTGGTAGACCTCGGGAAATCTCCAAATCTAATAATAGCAAACCAGGACCAGGGCCAGAAGCATTGAGTTGGCAGAAGAGGCATTAGCTTGCCAGTCCAAAGAGCAGAACTGGTTTCCAGATCGGGGAGTGGAGGAAAGCAGACCGGAGAGGGAGAGCAGCTGATTTGAGCAGGGCAGAATAGGGCTGGGGAGGGTGAAGGAGCTGTCTGGGTGTGAGCAACCAATGCCCAAACCTGAGAAAATACCTTGGGGGAGAGGCCGTGGGCCTCTCTTGCCTGGCTCTGAAAGCCACTTCTAATAAAAATAATTGTGATATTTCTTACAGCCAGGCACTGTAATAATAATGATATAATAATGATATTTATTAAGCACTTACTATGTGCCAAGCACTGTTCTAAGTGCTAAGGTAGGTACAAGGTAATCAGATTGTCCAAAGTGGGGCTCACAGTCTTAATCCCCAATTTACAGGTGAGGTAACTGAGGCCCAGAGAACTGAAGTGACTTACCCAAAGTCACCCAGCTGACAAGTGGTGGAGCTGGGATTAGAACCCAGATCATCCTGACTCCCACGTCTGTGCTCTATCCAGTAGGGTACACACATTTCAATACTTCCACATTACCCAACAGCTTATATAGTCCCACCCTTCCAGTAGCCCTTAGGTACCTCTCTTAATGCTCTATTGTTTCCTCCAATTTTAAATTTATTTTAGTGTCTGTTTCCTCCACTTCTCCACAGCACTTAGGTCTAGATCTGTAATTTATTTATATTAATGTCTGTCTCCCCCTCTAGACAGTAAAATCCTTGAGGGCAGGGAATGTGTCTATTATATCGTTATATCCTACTCTCCCAAGCGCTTAATACAATGCCCTGCACACAGGGAGCACTCAATAAATATGGCTGTTTAATTGATTGTAAGCTCCTTAAGGGCAGGGATCTTGACTACAAATTCTACTGTACTCTTCCCTGACTCCCAGGTGATATAGGTTCTAATCCTGGCTCTGCCACGTGTCCATGTGACCTGGGGCAAGTCACTTCACTTCTCTATGCTTCAGTTACCTCATCTGTAAAATGGGGAAAAGACTGTGGGACACCAACCTGATTATCAACCTGATTATCCTGGGTCTACTTCAGTCCTTAGTACAGTGCTCTGCACATAGTAAGCGCTTAACAAATACTGTTTTTAATGGGTTTTTTTTAATGCTATGTGAGGGAGGGAGAGGTTTCAGAACCCTAGGAGTTGAGGAAGGACTGAAGTGACAGTTATTGGGGACATGAGGTGGGGAGAAAAAAGATTAAGCAAGGAACATTTAGATCACCTGCTGATGTAGAATCTATTTAATTCTTCTGAATATACCCAATAGCTTGATTAATACTTTTTATCATCAGTGGTCTCTACTAAACACTTAACTATGTGCAGAGCACTGTACTAAGCACTTGGGAGAGTACCACAAAACAGAGTTGGCAGACACCATTCCCTGTCCACAAAGAGTTTACAGCCTAGAGGGGGAGACAGGCATTAATATCAACAAATGATTCATAATATGTAATTTAGAGATATGTACGTCTATTTCTTTCAGAATGTAGGAACTAACTTTTCTTGAGTTTCTCCAATTTGGACCTCTAAATGGGAAAGGGAGAAGCTGTGTGTATGTGTGCAGAAGAGGTGGAAGTGTGAGCGTATGTGTCTGTGTAGAACGGGCACGTAATCGAATGGCCGGCTCGTTTGTCGGCTTCCTAAATTATAATCGAGGAGATTAGACCATCTCGTATTTGTTTCCTGTGAGGGGAAGCTATCATCTGGACTCTGATGGGCGGAAATGATCGCCTCAGTCGGCGTGTGAGTCACAGAAGTTCTGCTCGCTCTAATTTACACAGGAGAAGTTTGGGTGGGTCTGGCGAACGGTAAACGGTGTCATCGTTCGGAAACAGCAAAGGGCCGGAATGCACTTGCTCGCAACTGTTTGTGATTCCTCATTGCTCTAGTTACCATTAATTCTGCTTCTAGATTTTCTAATCCCCTGGAATCTTCAAGGCTCACTGCCCGCTGTGAGAGACTACATGCTTGTTGTGTGACCTTGAGTGAGTCGCTTAAATTGTTTGTGCCTCGGTTTTCTCATCTGGAAGAAAGGAGAGAAGATGCCCATCTCTCTTTCCTTAGACAGTGAGCCCCATGTGGGACAGGGACTGTGTCTCATCTCATAACTTTATATCTATCTCAGTCCTTAGAACAGGGCTTCACTCAAAGCAAGTGCATTGTACTCAAGGCTCGAGGGACGGTTCAACAGAGTTGGTATATGAACGTCCTCCCTCGTCACGTCCGACAGACGGTCACTCTCCCCATCTTCGAAGCCTTATTAAAAGCCCAGCTCCTCCAAGAGGCCTTCCCTCACTAAGTCCCCATTTCCCCTCTCCCTTTGACTGCATCCTTGCACTCGGATTTCTACTTTTTATTCACTCCACCCTCAGCCCCACATCATTATCTATTTAATATCTATTATCTATTTAATATCTATTATCTATATCTATAGATATAGATATCTATATAATATCTATTATCTGTTATCTATTTAAATGACCGTCTCCCTCTCCAGACTGTAAGCCGTTGTGGGCAGGGAATGTGTCTATCACCTCTGTTACACTGAACTCTCCCAAGGGCTTAGTAATCATGCTCTGCACATGTGAACGCTCAGTAAACACTATTGATTGACTCCTACCGCAAGAAGCTTACACTCTAATGCCATAATTACTATTAAAGGTCCTACATTCATCCCCACTACCACCTCATTCCCGACAAGATGAAAATCTATTTTTTTGGGTCTGCCTCATCACTCTCTCCTTTTACGAGAAACAGGCTTATGTTGCATTGGGAAAAATCAATCCGCTTATTCCATAAAGTCAGTGAAAATCGTCCATATCTATCCATTTCATTGCCCAGGCTAAGCCCCCCTTTTTCCTCAGCTCCCACTCCCCCCCCCCCCCACCTTGCCCCAACTTGCTCCCTTTGCTCTACCTCCCTACCCCACAGCACTTGTGTGTATATGTGTACATAACTATAATTCTATTTATATTAATGCCTGTTTTACTTGTTCTGATGTGTATATTTATATATTTCTATCTCTATCTATCTATCTATCTATCTAATTGTATTCATTTATACTGGTGCTACTGAAGCCTGTTTACTTGTTTTGATGTCTGTCTCCCCGCTTCTAGACTGTGAGCCCCTTATGGGCAGGGTTTGTTTCTCTTTGTTGCTGAATTATACTTTCCAAGCGCTTAGTAGAGTGCTCTGTACACAGTAAGCTCTCAATAAATATGACTGAATGGATGAATTGCAGTCTTTGCTAAAGTGCAGCAACACCGAGCTAATGGAATATTAGTGAATTTCTTTTGTAAGGCTAATTGGTTTTCCCAAATCTGCTTCTTGTGCACTGGTCAGCTGCTCCATTTCAAGCTAGCATCTAACTGACATGCCGGAAGATGAGTCAACTTCCCGGGAAACCTCATTGCTGTGGTTTTTATTGAAGGCCCATCTCCTCCAAGAGGCCTTCCCTGACTAAGCTCTCCTTTCCCCTTCTCTCACTCCCCTCTGTGTCACCCTGCTCCCTTTATTCATCCCCCCCATCCCCACAGCACTTGTATACACATCTGTCATTTATTCATTTATATTAATGGATAAATAGTGTCTGCCCCATAGACTGTAAGCTCACTGTGGGCAGGAAATGCTTCTGTTTATTGTTCTATTGAACTCTCCCAAATGCTTAGTACAGTGCTTTGCACTGTGGATAGAACAGGGGTCTGGGCGTCAGAAGGATGTGAGTTCTAATCCCGGCTCTGCCACTTGTCTGGTATGTGGCCTCGGGCAAGTCGCTTCACTTCTCTGTGCCTCACTTACTTCATCTGTAAAATGGGGATTAAGACCGTGAGCTCCATGTGGGACATGGAATGTGTCCAACCTACTTAGCTTGTATCTACCCCAGCGCTTAGTATGGTGCCTGCCATATAGCAAGCACTTAACAAATACCATTAAAAAAATATAAAAAAACAGTAAGCACTCAATTAATATGATTGACTGACTTTCCACTAGGCCATGCTGCTTCCCTGCC
Source organism: Ornithorhynchus anatinus (assembly GCF_004115215.2). Classification (NCBI taxonomy): domain Eukaryota; kingdom Metazoa; phylum Chordata; class Mammalia; order Monotremata; family Ornithorhynchidae; genus Ornithorhynchus; species Ornithorhynchus anatinus. Next base: position 13,137,634 of record NC_041747.1, on the reverse strand, counting down.
CTTGAACCTCTAACCTTGATTCTAACTCTTGAGTCAGTTAGTGGGGCGCAATGAACGTAAAGGAATTTCCCTGAGTCACTCCGTCCAACGACAGAGGCCCAAACCAACCCACCGGGATTTTCCACAGTATCCCGCCAGACCGATCAGTCGCCGGGTTTGGGGATGCTTGCTCTCTGGGATATCCTGTCCCACCTACCTGACTTCCTCGGAATCATCAGCGATGTTCCCTTTCTGGCCTGGCCACCCACGTGATAGCAGCTAGTCATCCATTCCTTCCTTCCTTCCTTCATTCAGTAGTATTTATTAAGCGCTTACTGTGTGCAGAGCATTGTACAAAGTGCTTGGGAAAGTACAGTGCAACAATAAACAGTGATATTCCCTCCCCACAATGAGCTCACAGTCTAGACGAGGGGAGACACGTATCAATTTATATAAATAAAATTGTAGATATGGATGTAAGTGCTGTGGGGCTGGGTTGGGGGAGGAGCAAATCAAGGAGATGCAGAAGGGAGTGGGAGATGAGGGAAAGTGGGGCTTATTCTGGGAAGGCCTCTTGGAGGAGATGGGCCTTCCACAAGACTTTGAAGAAGGGGTAGAGTAATTGTCTGCTGGACTTGAACCAACCAGATATACAAATTGGTGGATAGACCATGGGCCTGGGAGTCAGAAGTGGGTTCTCAACCTGGCTTGGCCACATGTCTGCTGTGTGACCTTGGTCAAGTCATTTAACTTCTCTGGGCCTCTGTTCCGTCGTCTGTAAAGTGGGGATGAAGACTGTGAGCCCCATGTGGAACAGGTACTGTGTCCAATGTGATGGACTTGTACCTACTCCAGTGCTTAGAACAGTGCTTGGATCATAATAAGCACTTAACAAGAACCTTTTTTTTATGGTATTAAGCGCTATGTGCCGGGCACTGTACTAAGCGCTGGGACAGATACAACGTTGGATGAAGACCATCTCCTGCATGGGGCTCACAGTCTTAATTCTCATTTTACAGATGAGGTAACTGAGGCACAGGGAAGGGAAGTGACTTGCTCAAGGTCACAGAGCAGACAAGCGGCAGAGCCAGGATTAGAACGCAGATCCTTCTGACTCCCAGGCCTGGGCTGTAGTCACTAGGCCACACTGCTTAACCCAAGCTTCCAAAAGATTTCAATTCCTCCCGTGTAGAGGGAGAGGGGGGATTCTGTCATGCTTCTGAGGACCCTGAGGTAGCTGTCCCAGTGGCCCCACTGAGGCCCTGCTCCTGTTGGCTACTGTGGCTAATAAGGGGGTTCGTGGGTTTAAAAGAGACCCCGGGTGGAACTGGACCGTAGGGATTTATTTAACAACATCGACCACTCAGTCCCATTTATTGAATACTTACCCATTGCAGAGCGGTGTACTAAACACTTGGGAGAGTACAAGAGTGTTAGTAAGTACCATCCTTGCTCTCAAGGATTCTGGAATTAGTCATTTTAGCAGCCCAAAGGGCAATTTCAGGAAAGGACCTAATGAAGATGAGCTGTTGCCTGTCCTCAGTAGCTGCTTTGGGGGAGGAGCCGGCAAACATTTGTTGTGGGCAGGGAATGTGTCTGTTTATTGTCATATTGTCTTAATAATAATGATAATTATGGTATTTGTTCAGGGCTTACTATGTGCCAAGCACTGTTCTAAGGGTGGACACAAATCGGGATGGACACGGTCCCTGTCCCATGTGGGGCTCTCAGTGTCATTCATCATTTTCCAGATGAGGTCACTGAAGCCCACTGAAGTAAAGTGACTTGCCCCAGGTCACACAGCAGACATGTGACGGAGCTGGGATTAGAATCCATCACCTTCTATCACTCCCAGGCCCGTGCTCTATTCTCTATGCCACGCTGTTGGCTCCGCAGTAAGCTCTAAATAAATACGATTGAACGAATGAATGAAATTGGGATTCTTGCTAAAAAAAAAAATTCAGTTCCTTTTATATAAATGTTTTCTCTTTTTAAAAAAGTGGAAAAAGAAGTAGATTACTTGTCGACACAGAGACTGGGAAACAAGCCAAGTCGACGGCCTCGAAGACAGAGGTAGCTTCGTGCCAGAAGAATCTAAAAGCCCCCCCAGGTTCACCTTGGATGACTCTAGGCCAGCCTGCATGGGCCAGTGCCCATTTTCACTGAAAAAACCCAACAAAAACAAAATGCTCTAAGCCCACATATTTCTCAACTGCATGAACACGCCTAGCTTCCTTTTTATTCAACCTGAAAAAAGACTGTAACAGGGAGTTTCGGTTGAATGTTTTAAGACAGCTGAAAACTGGGTGCTTGAGTCTGTGCGAACGATGGCTTTGGGTGGCTTGGTTTCCTGTTGGGTCTTGGTTGGCTTGAGTGGGGTGGGCCTCTGAGCCGCTCTGAGCCTTTCTAGGGGAGCAGTGTAGCCTCCAGCGCTTAGAACAGTGCCCAGCACTTAGAACAGAGCTTCAGAGCATAGAACAGTGCTTGGCACATAGTAAGCGCTTAACAAATATCTTATTATAGTTACTGGAAAGTGTACAGGTGTGTCAGGAACCCTGGGTTCTAATCCTGACTCTACCTTTTGCCTGCTATGCGACTTTGGGCAAGTCACTTATCTTCCCTGTCCCTCAGTTCCCTCCTCTGCAAAATGGGGATTCAATACCTGTTCTCCTTCCTCCTTAGACTGTGAGCCCCATGTGAGAATCAGTTACCTTGTATCTTCCCCAATGCTTAGTATAGTATTTGGTACATAGTAAGCTCTTTAACAAATACCACAGTGGTTAATGGATAGAGCGTGGGCCTGGGAGTCAAAAGGACCTGGGTTCTAAATCTGGCTCGTCCACTTAATAATAATAATAATAATGTTGGTATTTGTTAAGCGCTTACTATGTGCAGAGCACTGTTCTAAGCACTGGGGTAGATACAGGGTGATCAGGTTGTCCCACATGAGGCTCCCAGTCTTGATCCCCATTTTGCAGATGAGGTAACTGAGGCACAGAGAAGTTGTGATTTGTCCATAGTCACACAGCTGACAAGCGGCGGACCCGGGATTAGAACCCATGACCTCTGACTCTCAAGCCCGTGCTCTTTCCACTGAGCCACACTGCTTCTCTTGTCTTCTGTGTGATCTTAGGCAAGTCACTTTGCTTCTCTGGGATTCAGTTACCTTATCTGGAAAATGGGGATGGAGACTGCGAGCCCCAGGTGGGAAGGGACTGTGTCTGGCCCGATTTGTTTATATCCCCCCCAGTTCTTAGTACAGTGCCTGTCACATAGTAAGCGCTTAACATATATCACTATTATTTTTATTATCAATCAGTCAGTGGTCTTAGTTGAGAGCTTACTGTGTGCAGAGAACTGTACTAAATAATAATGAGTATTTGTTAAGCGCTTACTATGTGCAAAGCACTGTTCTAAGTGCTGGGGGGATATAAGGTGATCAGGTTGTCCCCTGTGGGGCTCACAGTTTTTAATCCCCATTTTCCAGATGAGGTAACTGAGGCACAGAGAAGTGAAGTGACTTGCCTAAAGTCACACAGCTGGCAAACGGCAGATCCGGAATTCGAACCCATGACCTCTGACTCCCAAGCCCGGGCTCTTTCCACTGAGCCATGCTGCTTAATGCTTGGGAGGGTACAATACAACAGAGCTGGTAGACCCAGTTGGGTCAGAAATGGAAATTTTCTACCAAAAATCCCTTCTGAAAATATACCTTCCCAGGGAAGATCTGTCAGTTGCTGGGAACGCAAGGATCAGGTGATTTTAGTGGAGGTGGACAGTCTAAAAAAAAAAAAGAAAATAATGGTATTTGTTAAACACTTACTATGCATCAAACATTATTCTAAATGCTGGGGATTTGTAGGCAGAGAATGCATCCCTTCTTTGTTTTCTACTTGCACTGCCTCCAGGGAGCAAATGAGACCACTCTCACTGCTGGTTGGTAGACTCGTGAAAGCCCAGAAACTCTGAAGCTCCGAGTTCAAATCCAACTTTGCCCCCAACGTCATCAGCATGGACAAACTGCTTCACCTCTGGGACTTCAAATTCTGATTTATGAATTAGTCTCGCTCTCAGAATTGCCGTAAGGAAGAAACAAATGATCGGAAGATGCCTCATGCTCGCCACGTATTCCAGCGCGGTTCGGCAGTAACAACGTTGTGGACGGGGCAGGGTCCTGAGCAACTTGAAACGGTTGAATCATTATTGATCAGAACCACCAGAAACTCCTCGCACTTCTCACTGTGGTATGCTGGGGTTTCACTCCTGCATTACCCTCTGAGGAGGGGCATTGGGTTTTCTTTTTTTAAAACTGGTATTTTTTAAGTGTTTACTACGTGTTAGGCACTGTACCAAACGCTGGGGTGGACACAAGTCAATCAGGTTGGACACAGCCCTCCCTGTCCCACATGGGAATCTCAGTCCCACTTCCCATTTGTCAGATGAGGCGACTGAGGCCACAGAGGTGTCAAGCGTCCTACCTAAGGTCACACAGCTGACAGGTGGCGGAGTCGAGAGTAATAATAATAATGTTGGCATTTGTTAAGCGCTTACTATGTGCAGAGCACTGTTCTAAGCACTGGGGTGGATACAGGGTCATCAGGTTGTCCCACGTGAGGCTTGCAGTTAATCCCCATTTTACAGATGAGGGAACTGAGGCACAGAGAAATGAAGCGACTTGCCCACAGTCACACAGCTGACAAGCGGCAGAGCCGGGCTTCGAACCCATGCCAGGTCCTCTATCAGGTCCATGCTCTTTCCCTTATGCCACACGGCTTCTCATTGCTTGCAATCTAGTACAATCTAGAGGATGGAGGGAGAACCTGATTGAATCCCTACTTTACAGATGAGGATACCGAGGCCCAGATAAGTCAAGTGACTTGCGCAGAGTCACCCAGCAGGCAAGTGGTGGAGGTGGGATTCGAACCCAGGTCTCTGGACACTTTTAATCCTCAAGACTGTAAGCTCACAGTGAGCGGACTCCTTTCATTCATCCCCCTTCCCAGCCCCATGGCACTTCTGACCATCTCTATAATCTATTTATTGATATTAATGTCTGTCTCCCCCCTAGACTGCAAGCTCATTTGGGGCAGGCAATGTATCTGTTTATTGTCGTGCTCTCCCAAGCGTTTAGTACAGTGTTCTGCACACAGTAAGTGCTCAATAAATACAATTGAATGAATGAGATGGAGGGAAGAAGATAGAGATTAAAAAGAATTCAGGAGGTAGAGAAGGGGTAAAAGGAATCAGATACTTTTATTCATAATTATAATGGTATTTGTTAGGTGCTTACTATGTGCTAAGCACTATTCTAAGCGCTGGAGTAGGTACAAGGGAATCAGGTTGTACCTCGTGGGGCTCACAGTCTTCATCCCCATTTTGCAGATGAGGTCAAAGAGGCCCAGAAAAGGCAAGTGAGATGCCCAGGGTCGCATAGCTGACAAGTGGCGGAGGTGGGATTAGAACCCACGACCTGTGTCTCCCAAGAGCCACGCTGAAAAGCAGTGTGGCTCAGTGGAAAGAGCACGGGCTTGGGAGTCAGAGGTCATGGGTTTGAATCCCACCTCCGCCACTTGTCAGCTGTGTGACTGTGGGCAAGTCACTTCACTTCTCAGGGCCTCAGTTCCCTCATCTGTAAAATGGGGATGAAGACTGTGAGCTTCATGTGGGACAACCTGATGACCCTGTATCTCCCCCAGTGCTTAGAACAGTGCTCTTGCACATAGTAAGCGCTTAACAAATACCAACATTATTATTAAGAGCCCGGGCTCTTTCCACTGGGCCATGCTGCTGCTTTGATTGAATGAATGTATGAATGCATGAATGGACGGATGGATGAGAGAAGTAGTGTGGCTTAGTGGAAAGAGCCCCAGCTTGGGAGTCAGAGGTTGTGGGTTCTAATCCAGGTCCCGCTGCTTGCCAGCTGTGTGACTGTGGGCAAGTCACTTAACTTCTCTGTGCCTCAGTTCCCTCATCTGTAAAATGGGGATTAAAATCGTGAGCCCCAACGTGGGACAACCTGATCACCTTGTATCCCCCCAGCGCTGAGAACAGTGCTTGGCACATAGTAAGCGCTTAACAAATACCACCGTTATCGATTAGGCCGTAAGCCCATCATTGGGCAGGGATGATCTCTGTGGCCGAATTGTCCATTCCAAGCGCTTAGTACAGTGCTCTGCACCTAGTAAGCGCTCAATAAATACTATTGAATGGATGGATGAATGAATGGATGAATGAGTGCATGAATGGATGGATTCATTCATTCAATAGTATTTATTGAGCGCTTACTAGGTGCAGAGCACTGTAGTAAGCGCTTGGAATGAATGAAAGGATGGATGGATGAATGAACGAATGGATGAATGAACGAATGGATGGATGGATGGGTGGATTCATTCATTCATTCAATAGTATTGAGTGCTTACTATGGGCCGAGCACTGTACTAAGTGCTTGGAATGAATGGATGGATGAATGGATGGATTCATTCATTCAATAGTATTTATTGAGCGCTTACTATGTGCAGAGCACTGTTCTAAGCGCTTGGAATGGATGAATGGATGGATGGATGAACGAATGGCTGGCCGGCTGGCTGAATGAACGAGCGCGGCTCCACTGGGAGTGGCGCCCCCTGGCGGCAGCCCCCCCTAGCGCCGGCATTTCCCGCTCTGGCCGAGGGGGGGCGCTCCCCGCCGCCCGCTCTCTGCGGGGGCTAGCCCCGCCCCCCGCCGGCCCCGACCAATGGGAGGCCGGGGGCGGGGGTCTGGCGGCCCCGCCCCCTTCGAGCCAGCCAATGGGCGCGGAGCGGGGGGGGAGGGGGCGTGTCCCGGGGGGGCCGGGCCGCAGAGCCCGCGGACGGGCTGCGGGGGCTGCACCGTGCAGGGCTCAGCTCCGCCAGCCGCGCTCCGCGCTCCGCGCCCCGGGCCGGATCGGCCAGCATGGCGGTGGAGGAGGAGGGGCTCCGGGTCTTCCAGAGCGTCAAAATCAAAATCGGTAAGGCGGGCCGGGGCCCCCCGCCGCTCTCCCTCCTCATCCCATCCTGATGATGGGGGTTAAGCCCTTCCGGCGTGCCGAGCACTGTTCTAAGCGCTGGCTGCCCGCGGGCCCGGGCGCCTGTGTGCGGCCTCCTCTGGGCAGGCATGTCCGTCCTCCTCCGTGCATGTGCGTCCTCCCGTGTGCATGCATGTGCCTCCTCCTGTGTGCATGCATGTGCCTCCTCCTGTGTGCATGTGCGTCCTCCTCTGTGCATGCATGTCTGTCCTCCTGTGTACGTGCATGTCCGTCTTCCCGTGTGCATGTACGTCCTCTGTGCATGCATGTCTGTCCTCCTGTGTGCATGGTAGTCCTCCTGTGTACATGCATGTCCGTCTTCTCGTGTGCATGTACGTCCTCTGTGCACGCATGTCCGTCCTCCTGTGTGCATGGTAGTCCTCCTGTGTACATGCATGTCCGTCTTCTCGTGTGCATGTACGTCCTCTGTGCATGCATGTCCGTCCTCCCGCGTACCTGCATGTCCCTCCTCCTGTGTACCTGCATGTCCGTCCTCCTGTGTACCTGCATGTCCCTCCTCCTGTGTACCTGCATGTCCCTCCTCCTGTGTACCTGCATGTCCCTCCTCCTGTGTACCTGCATGTCCGTCCTTCTGTGTACCTGCATGTCCCTCCTCCCGTGTACATGCATGTCCGTCCTCCTGTGTACAGGCATATGCGCCCTCCTATGTACATGTTTGGGCCCGTGCACGTGTAATAATAATAATGATAATGTTAGTATTTGTTAAGCGCTTACTATGTGCAGGGCACCGTTCTAAGCGCTGGGGGAGATATAGGGTCATCGTTCAGTCCTGTTTATTGAGCGCTTCCTGGGCGCAATCGTTCATGTGGGTCTGGGGGCCTCTGCACATGTACGCGTGCTCCTGTGGACATGCCTGCCTGGGGGGCCCGTGCGCATGTAGGCATGTGTTGTCCGCGGGCCTCTTGTACATATGTGCGCGCCCCTGTGTGTATATGTGTGCCTGGGGGCGCGTGTGTGCCCATGTGCATATGTGTGTTTGGGTGCCTGTGCGCATGGGTGGCTGCCTGTGTGTACTTGGGTGCATGGGGGGTCCGTGAACATGTGTGGGTGCCCATGTGTGTCTGTGTATATGTGGGTGCCCGGGTGCCCGCACGTACATGTGGGTCCGTGTGCCCACGAACAGGTGTGGGTTCCCCTGTGCCCGCGTGTACATGTGTTTCAGTGTGCCCACGAACATGTGTGGGTGCGCAAATACCCACATCTGCATGCGAGTTTGTGTGCCCATGCATAGGTGTGGGTGCCCATGCGCCCGCGCGTACATGTGTGTCTGTGCACAAGAGCTTCCTGGGCCGAGCCGGTGCATCTGGGTCACCTGCCACTCACTTCAGCCAGCGGTGGCATTTATTCCTTCAGTTCTCGAGCGCACAGCGCTGTGCCGAGCACTTGGGTAGGACGATAGAACAATGAACAGACACATTCCCTGCCCACACCGTTTTGACAATCTGTTTGGAGCCCATACTGTGTGCGGAGCACTGTACTGAGCTCTTGGGAGAGGACGATAGAACCATAAACAGATACATTCCCTGCCCATAAGGAGCTTACAGTCTGTATGGAGCGCGTACTAGGTGCAGAGCACTGTAATGAACGCTCAGGAGAGGACACCGGGACAGAGTGGGCAGATAGGAGGTAGAGCGGACCGGCCAGGGGTCGGCGTCCGGCTTTTCCTCCACGCGGGGCAACTCCCAGCTTTCATTCAATCGTATTTATTCATTGAGTTATATTTACTAGCGCTTACTGTATGCAGAGTACTGTATGAAACGCTTGAGAGAGTACAGTACAAACAGACCCATTTCCTGCCCACAAAGAGCTGGCAGCCTAGAGGAGGGAACGTGTCTCCCGACTCTGTTGTACCCTCCCAAGCCTTTAGGACAGTGCTCGCCACACAGGAAGCGCTCAGTAAATATCATCGCTTAATCGGTTTCTGAAGGGGAGGGACAGACGGGGAAGCACTTTTTCAAGACAAAAGTGGTATTGATTTGGAGAGTAATTAATAGCCATCAATTATTTGTTTGGATTAATGTCCGGCTCCCCTTGTAAAACTCACTGGGTTGGGAACGTTATCTTACCAGTTCTGGGGCGATGTAGCTCCCAAGTGCTTAGTTCAGTGCTCTGCACAGCAAGCGCTCAGTTAATATCATGAATCGCTTGGGTGACGGGTCAGCCCCGGAAGATCACGCTGGGCAGAGTTTCACATTCATTCTTGATTTTTTTATATTTCCTTTCAAAGTATTCTACTGTAGTTGGAGGTAATAACATCGGGGTTCATGGTGACCCGGGACGTTTGTGACCCACAGATCGGCTTGTTTCTCGGTTATGAGCGTGGGGTTAGAAGCGCTGGTGGTAATACAAGGCTGAACTTCAGATTTTAGGAGCCAGGAGGCAACGTAATTTCTCTGTGCCTCAGTTCCCTCATCCGTGAAATGGGGATAAAGACGGTGAGCCCCATCTGGGGACTGGTCTGAGTCCAGTCTGATTAACCTGTATCCACCCCGGCGCTTAGTACAGCACGCGGAGTAAGCGCTTAACAAAGACCGTAGAAAAGGGATATTTCCGTCATCCTTTGTGACTCAAATCTGTTTTCACTTCTCAATTCAAAAATTTAGCAGCGTGCTGCAGCTTTTTACCGATAATAATCGACTCAGAGGTAGCAGAATTGGGATTTGAGCCCCAAATTGTTTTGACATCTAAATTTCAGTACCATTAATGATAAACTAAAATGCAGTAATATTGCCACTGCTGTCAAAACTATGTTCTCCGGCAGATTGTGAGGTTCATTTCCAAAAGCATAAATGAATCCAGAGCAGCAGTGTTTTCTGTGTTCTTGAGGGGGGAAAAGAAAATGCCTCTCTGGTAGAAATTCAGCCTAGACAGCTGTTCATTAAAGATAGAATTCCAGCGGTGTGTTTGAACAAAAGAAATAGGAGACAGGAAGAAATTCTATCTACCTATTGTACCACTCTTGAACAAACGGTGTAGCCCCAAATTTTCTTTGTCTGCCATTCACAGAAGGGAATTTTAGGTTTGGCTTGGAAACCTTGTATAACCTAGTTATGAACTTGGTTTGGGGAGATGGGAAGATGAAAGAACTGGGTAATTTAGCCTCCTCCCTGCTTCTGTCCCCTTTAAACAAGCAAACAAAACACCAGAGCGAGGTTGAGGATTAGTGCGGTTGTCAGAGCATCTGGTGCGTCTAATCCTCCAGGGCAGCTGAGCATTATTGAACCGTTCCCAGTGTGCTAGATTGCCGGCCTGTATGGCACGATTATCCAAGGTGTGTCCAGATTTTTCAATGGGAGAAGCAGGCCCTCGGCTCCAGCTTGCGTGGGGCTCTGAGAAAGGAAACTCAGAGCTTTCCTTTTTCAGCACAGGCGCTTGCCTCTGGTGCTGTAACTTCTTGAGAGAGAAAGGAGGAGGGAAGAGAGAAAGGAGATAGGAGGAAAGGGAAGGAGAGAGAGAAAGAATGAGACTGCCTCTGTCCAGTACGGAGGTTTGGCTGTTGCACACCAAGACTGGTCACCTCGCTTTTGAGCATGGAAATATCCGAGGTCACATTACCAAATCATTTCCTTTCTTTTTTTTTTTTGTGGCTGGAAATCCTGGAAGGAAGCATGCTACCGGGGTTGTTTGGGGTTTCGCTTTATTTGTGTAAATGTTGGTGCTTGTCATGGGTCTCCGAGGGAAAGCCCTGGGGAAACGGAGAGCTTCGGGGCCCCGGGCGTGTTGCAGGCTGACATTAGGGCAGATTTCCTAAGCAGGGACAAGTCTAGGAACTGTTCCAAATGAATCCCGATGTGGGGAAGATATACACCCTTGCCTCTCTGCCTCTGAGGAGCAGCCTGGTCCTTTCCAACCGATTCCTACCCATGGCTAGGACCCACTGGGGCGTCCTTGGGCCACCCCTTTGCCCCCCCAGACCCTCTTGCCAAGCCCGTGGTGAGCCGGGAGGGCTGATAATAATGTTGGTATTTGTTAAGCGCTTACTATGTGCCGAGCACTGTTCTAAGCTCTGGGGTAGACATAGGGGAATCAGGTTGTCCCACGTGGGGCTCCGGTCTTAATCCCCATTTTACAGATGAGGGAACTGAGGCACAGAGAAGTTAAGTGACTTGCCCACAGTCACCCAGCCGACAAGTGGCAGAGCTGGGATTCGAACTCATGAGCCCTGACTCCAAAGCCCGTGCTCTTTCCACTGAGCCACGCTGCTTCTCCACAATGTGAACAGACGATGAATCCAAGTAGAGGCACAGTCCAGATGCTCAGGTTGTCAATCACCGAGTGCTTACCGCGTGTAGGCCGCTGTTCTAAGCGCTTGGGAGAGTCTGATATCAGTCTTATTTATGGAGTGTTTACTGAGGGCAGACCACTGAACTAAGCGCTGGGAAGTGTACAGTATAACGGAGTTGGTAGACACATTCCCTGCCCGCAAGGAGAGGTTATCTGGGCTTCTGCTTAGGTCAGGAGCGGTCTGTTGACGAGGGTGGGCATTAAGGGAACTGGTAAATTCAATATGGCAGTGCCCAAGGTTCCCGATACCTACCTGTCGGGAGGTTTTGGGCCAGGAAGCAAGGAGCAAATGTTGCTATAGCTTGGTCCTTGATTTGCTGGGAGACTTTGGGTAAGCCTCTCCATGACTTCTTTCACCGCCTATAGAGCAGAAATAATAGTATTTACCACCCACCTGGTTAGACTGTGCCCCACCTGATTATCTTGTATAATAGTAATATCCGGGGTATTTACTATGTGCCAGTCCCTGTTTTAAATGCTGAGGTAGATTCAAGATAATCAGGTTGGACACAGTCCCTGTCCCAAATGGGGCTCACAGTCTTAATCCCCATTTTACAGATGAGGGAACCGAGGCACAGAGAAGTTAAGTGATTTGCCCAAAGTCACATAGAGAAGTAGTGGAGCGAAGATTACAACCCAGGTTCTTCGGACTCCCAGGCTTGTGCTCTGTCCACTAGGCAAGACTGTTTCTCCAGGTATACCATACCAACCCTTAGTGAACTGCTTAGCACATAGTAAGTGCTTCACAAATACCATAATCATTATTATGGTTTTGTTATGCTTATCCAGGGGACTGTAAGAAAATGTAGATGATTTTATAGACTTTTGCTCCTCAAAGGAAACCAACTTAATAAATGCTAAAGTTCAGACCTAAAAGAAAGGGAAGAATGACTTTTGTGGGTAAGCAGACTGTAAGGCTATCCCTCACAGCTCTCACTGAACGTTTATTCTACGCCCAGAACTTTACAAGGTGTCTGTTGTGTGTAGAACATTGACTACGTTATCGTGAACCCAGGAACTAGTAAAATGTAATCCTTGCCCTTGTGGGATTTATAGTCTATCAATTAGCCATTGTTTCTATTCAGCACTTTGTGCAAAGCACTGAACTAAGTGCTTGGGCGAGCACAACATAAAAGAGTTGGTGGACTAGCCCACAAAGAGCTTAAAGTCTAGAGGGGGAGGCAGACATTAAAATAAATTTTGGATTTGTATGTAAGTGCAGGGTGGCTGAAGATGGGGTGGATATTAAGTGCTTAAAGGGTGCAGATCCAAGTGAGTCAGAAGGGAGAGAGTAGAGGCTTAATTGGGAAAGGCATCTTGGAGGAGAGGTGATTTGAATAAGGCTTTGAAGTCAATCAGTGGTATTTATTGAGCACTTACCATGTGCAGAGCACTGTGCTAAGTGCTTGGGAGAATACAATGCAACAGAGTTGGCAGAATGTTCCCGGCCCAGAACCAGTTTACAGTCTAGAAGGGGAGACAGACAAGACTATAAATACGTATCTAATTTATCCTACGTAATTTAAAGACGTGTACCCAAGTGCCGGTGGATGGGGTGAATATCAGATGTCCACGGATCACAGACCCAAGTGCGTAAAAGATGCAGAAGGGAGAGGGAGGTGGAATTGGGGGAGGCCTCTTGGAGAAGATGTGACCTTAATCATGCTTTTAAGTGGGGGGAGAATGGTGATCTGGCGTATGTGAAGGGTCAGGGAGTTCCAGGCCGGTGGGAGGATGTGGGAAAGGGGCCGGCGGTGAGATAGACGAGATGGGGGCACAGAGGATAAGCTGATGCTAGAAGAGGGGATCAAGAAGGTGAGGTAGGAGGGGGCGAGCTGATCGAGTGCTTTAAAGCCAGGAGTAAGCAGTTTCTTTTTGATGCCGAGGTGGATGGGCAACCACCGGAGGTTCTTGAGCAATGGGGAGACGTGGCCTGAACCTTTTTTTTAGAAAAACCATCTGTGCAGCAGGGCGAAATATGGACTGGAGCGGGGAGAGGCAGGAGGCCGGGAGGTCAGCGAAGAGGCTGATGCAGTATCAAGGCGGAATAGGATAAATGCTTAGATCAGCATGGCAGCAGTTTGGATGGAGAGGAAAGGGCGGATTTTAGCAACGTTGTGAAGGTGGAACTGACAGATGATTGGACACACATCGATCTCTTGGTTTCTTTTCCTTGAACCAAAATAATCATCTTAAATATAGAGAGGAGGCAAAGTAAAAGCGTCTCTGAACCAATATCCTTTTCTTCAGGTTGGAGTGCGTTTGGCTGTCTCTTGCCGAAAAAACTCAAATTCATCTTGAATGTTTTTTTATTTTGGTCCCAAGTATTTTTATCGCAGTGTCTCATCCATAAAGACAATGTGTCATGAAAGACGAAACAAACACTTCCTATAAGATTGCAACTTTGAGGAAGTGTGCTTTTCGGACATTTCCATGAGTCAGTGTTTTAGAACCTGAAAGAAAACAACATGGGTCTTCTGGGAGATGATTTGGTGGAAAACGACAATGAGAATTTACTTCAGCTCCACAACATGTTTCGTGCTTGACTGTGCTGTTGATATTTTAGTAAATACACAATTCCCAATGATCTCCGCTGTTCCGAAGGGGAATTTTCTACTAGGTTTAAGAAGTGTGCTTTTATTTCTTCCTCTCATACTTATATTTATGTCTGTCTAGACTGTAAACTCCTTGTGGGTGGGGAATGTGTCTAACCGACTCTGTTGTACTCTCCTAAGTGCTCAGTTCAGTGCTCCGCACGCATTAAATGCTCAGTAAATAGCATTAACTGGTCAGTGAAAATTATTCCAAGGTAATTTTAAAACAAGTCCATTCTCTTCTCCTTAGACTGTGAACCCCAGGTGGGACAGGGACTGTGTCCAGCCTGATTATCTTGTATCTACCCCAGCGCTGAATTCAGTGCTTGGCACATAGTAGGTGCTTAACAAGTACCATAACATAATGTTATGTTCTAGAACAGAATTTACATTCTTCTGGTTTAGGGGGACTACATCTAGCTCAGACACTGTTTTGTATAGAAGTCTTATCTCCAGGAACTTGAATGCAAATGCCCAGTTCGCTCCCAGGTGCCACCTGGTTGGCTAGGAAGCTGGAGGAAATCTGTCATTGAAAAACAAATTGAAATGTTTGAAACAAGAAGCATCGTGGTTAGAGCCCGGGCCTGGGAGTCAGAAGGACTCGGATTCTAATCCTGGCTTCACCACTTGTCTGCACCACTTGTCTGCTGTGTGATCTCGGACATGTCACTTCACTTCTCTGGGCCTCAGTTACCTCATCTGGAAAATGTTCATTAAGATGGTGGGATATGGACTGTGTCCAGTTTGATTGGCTTGTATCCACCCCAGCACTTAGTACAGTGCCTGGCACATAGTAAGCTTATAACAAATTCCATTAAAAAAAACAAAGCGATTACAATCCAGTGGAAGCATTAAATAAATTACAGGTTGTGGAAGCAGCCAAGTATAAATCAATCAGTCACTGGTATTTACTGAGCACTTACTGTGTGCAGAGCACTGTACTAAGTGCTTGGGAAAGTAATAATTGTGGTATTTAAGTGCTTACTTTGTGTAAGGCACTGTACTAAGCACTGGGGTGGATACAAGCAAGTAACGTTGGACATAGACCCTGTCCCACAGCCTTAATCCCCATTTTACACCCGAGGTAACTGAGGCCCAAAGATTTGAAGGGACTTGCCCCAGGTCACCCAGCGGACAAGTGGCAGAGCTGGGATCAGAACCCAGGTCCTTCTGACTTCCAAGCCCGTGCTCTATCCATTAGGCCACACCGCTTTTCTACCTACATTGCAATAGAGTTTGTAGGCATATTCCCTGCCCACAAGAGACTTAAAGTTTTGGCTGTGATGATACGTAGTGCACAGGCTGTCCTTGGAGTTAGCCTAGAAGGTACCTAGGCTGGGCAGCAGTGTGTTCAGTCCACAGGAATTTCCTCCACTGACTTCCTCTCTGTCCTCCACCCAGTTGTTCTTCTACCCATTTCCCTTGAGCCCCTTCCCAGAGCGATCGCCGCAGGACGGAGGGGAGGAGAAAGGGAAAGACGTAGGGGAGGGAGGATAGGTTACTTTCTGAATCTGCCTGTTTTCTCATCTCCTTTCCTCTCCATGGCCGCGGTGAACCAGTCTGTGTTTTCCTCTCCCCAGAGGCCTCTGGAGCAGAGATCACATGTATGTCCACCTCTCTTCCCCCCACTCCTCTCCCACAAGCAGCTTGGCCTTGAGGATAGTGTACAGGGCCTGGGAGACAAAAGGATCTGGGTTCTAATCCAGGCTCTGCCACTCCTCTGTGTGATCTTGGACAAGTCACTTCACTTCTCTGGTCCTCAGTTTCCTCATCTGGAAAATGGGGATTGACTGAGTTCCATATGGGACTGGGACTGTGTCCAGCCTGATTATCTTGTATCTACCTCAGGTCTTAAAACAGTGCCTGGCACATAGTAACAAATACCTTAACAAATGCCACAATTATTATTATCATTATTATTTCTCTATGCCTCAGTTGCCTCATATGCCCCATGTGGGACAGGGACTGTGTCCAACCTGTTGATCTTGTATCTACTCCAGTGCTTAGAACAGTGCTTGGCACTTAATAAACGCTTAACAAGTACCATGATTATTATTATTACTGAAGCTTCCGGCTCTGTGCAGGGTGAATCTGCCTGAGGTGGAGAATAACCACCCAGGCTGCTGCCTCAGCAGATGGCAGATGGTGCTTGAGGCTATTTTTAGCCTGAGGGGGGCTTCCAAACAGACCAGGAAGCAGAGCAGCTTCAGTTAATCAAAGGCTTCAATCCATGAGGCAGAGAATGGGAGGCTGTACAAGCCACCCCTGAAAGGAGATCAGTCAACCAATGGTATTTATTGAGCGCTCACTATGTGCAGAGCGCTGTACTAAGAGCTTGGGAGAGGACAGTACTGCAGTTGGAAGACTGAGAGAGGAAAGGAAACACGGGAGTTAGGGCTGGAAGCATGGGTCACTCATATTTATTGAGCACTTACCATGTGCAGAGCACTGTACTAAGTGCTTGGGAAAGTACAATTCAACAGTAAAGACACATTCCCTGCCCACAGAAAGTTTACACACTCTTCCACCCAGGCAAGTGCTCAGTCAGTGAGGGTTGTTAAGTGAATTTAAAGACTGACTCAGACCATTAGAAAGGTGTGTGTGTTTTGGGTTTTTTTGTTTTTTTTTTTCATAAATGGGCTTGGTGTGTGTTTCTGATCTGACCTGGATTTAGGTAAGCAAGATGGATTGGAGGATCAGAAAATAGTGACTTTTACTCCTTGAGAGCGTCTTTAAATATTAGACATGTTAGTGCCTGCCACTTCCTTCACTGGTTCTCTTATGGCAGAATCTGGTTTTCCGGAAATTCTGGTTTACACGTAGCAGTTTGCAGAAAACAAAACGAAAAAAACCCCATACACCTGAGATTTTCAGATTGTCACTAATCTAAATTTCAAGATTGATTTTAATTACTCTTGGGAAAAGCAAATGTCTTGAATAATGACACCGATAATGATAATGAGGACAGTAATTGTATCATGAACAGATCAACCAGTGGTATTTATTGACACTCATTGGGTGCAGAGCTCTTGCAGTAGAGTAGGTAGATAGGAGCTCTGCCTGTGATCTTACAATCTAGTGGGGGACACAGACATTAAAGATAAATTACAGGGAGAAGCAACAGAGTATAAATCCATCAGCCATCTCCAGGATTTACCACTCAACTATTCCCATCCTGAGCCCTCAATGAATGTATTTTTCTTGAAGTGTACGTTCAATTCAATTACGTTCAGTGACATGAATCCACGTGGCCTGGTGGATAGAGCCCGGGCCTGGGAGTTAAAGGATCTGGATTCCAATCCCAGTTCTGCCATTTTCGTGCTGTGTGACCTTGGGCAAGTCACTTCACTTCTCTATGCCTCAGTTTTTTCATCTGTAAAAATGGGTGTTAAAGCCTACTCCCTACTACCTAGGATGCGAGCCCCATATGAGGCAGAGACTGTGTCCCACCTTATTAATTTGTATCTATCCCAGTACTTAGGACAGTGCTTGGCATATAAGTGCATAACAAATGTCATAATTAGCACAGTCAGTAATTTCTTGAGTGCTTACTGTATGCGGAGCACTGTACTAAGCACTAGGGAGAGTACATTACAATGGATACATTCGCTGCCTACAATGAGCTTACAATGTAGAGGGGGGAATTCATTAAGGATATATATGTAAGTGCTTTGGGAGAGGTGGTGTATTAAGTGTCTAGCTGATGCAGAAAGGAGGGAGAATAGAATGGGGGAGGTGAGAGATTAGTCAGGGAAGGCTTCCTGGGGATGATATGGGCTTTGAAGATCCCGTTTAATTTACAGATTTTCCAGCACTTTAGAAGCAAGCCATTTGTATTTCTGCTCAGGGAGGGCTGATGAAAGATTTACTTGATCATCCTATGGAGGAGTAGTTTTGCTCTGATAAGTCAGCATTCTTGACTCCGAAATTGAGACCGAGACACTTACCAACAATTGTCATGCTGAACGTGGTTTTTTTTTCCAGAATGTGTTTATGAAGGATATCAGGAACTGGTTTCACTCCCAGATGAATTTTTCATTAGAAATTTCTGTTTGGTGCCAAATTCCATGCAAGGCCAGTCTGAGATCCGGTGCCTGAATAAAAAGCCATTCGGATGCAATTATCTGATTTAGGGAGGACCTGTCACTAACCCCACCTCAATCAGTCAACCTATCATATTTATTGAGCGCTTACTACGTTCAGCGGACCATACTAAGCTGTTGGGAGAGTACAAAATAAGACTTAGCAGATGTGTTCCCTGCCCATAACGAACTTATGTCCAGCACAGTTCTAAAGGCTGGGGAAGATGCAGAACACAGATGTGGGAGTCCGAAGGACCTGGCTTCTAATCCTGGCTCTGCCACTTGCCTGCTGTGTGACGTTGGGCAAGTCACTTAACTTCTCTGTTGCCCCAGTTACCTCATCTCCCAATCCAAGTCAAGAACCCTGATGTCCTCACATCTCCTAAGATGAGGGAAGATGATCTCAGGCTTTTTTTTTTTTTTAACCTTTAGTCTTATCTGCTCACCTCACTTCTGAGAAGAACTGTATGGAGGTGGGGAAGGGTAGAAGTCAAGGGAGAACAAGGGTGTGGGAGGGTCGATGGCGGTCCATCATGAACTCTTGGCCAATCAGGAGGCCCACATGAAGGACGTACATGTTCTGGACTTCCTGTCGAGCCTCCCCAAGAGTCCAAAATTAGGATAAGTTGGTGCTTCAAGACCATCACAGAGCAAGTGATATCCACTCAGATTTTAAAGGTATTTTAAAACTGCAGTTTGTCTCAGAGTGGTGAATCCTTAGACTGTAAGCTTGTTGTGGGCAGGGAATGCATCTATTTATTGCATTGTACTATCCCAAGCGCTTAGTACAGTGCTCTGCTTTGCACACAGTAAGCACTCAATAAATATGAATGAATGAATCAGGGGTATTTATTGAGCCCTCAGTCTGTGCAGAGCACTGTACTAAGTACTTGGGAGACAGCAATATAGCAAAGTTGGTAGACACGTTCCCTACTCATAAAAAGTTTACAGTCATGAGAAAGAGGCAGATGTTAAATTACGGAGACTTAATGTATTTATGGAAGGGGTTTTTTTTACCTATTTTTCAAATATAATGGCCGTAGATTCTGAGTGCACGATACCGTGTTAGTAACAGTGAGTGGGACTGTTCTTTCCGGAGTTTTATGGAATAAAGAAAGTTTGGCTGCCCTGTCAAATCTTGAGAGACTTAATTGGTGTTAAAGTGGGATTCCTGTTTTTGTAACCCAGGGACCTAGATTTAGATTGCTGAGCAAAAGTCCCTTGCCTGCATTTATTCATTCAGTTCATTCAATCCATTCAGTCGTATTTAGTGAGCACGTACTCTGGGCAGAGCTCTGTACTAAGCGCTTGGGAGAGTACTCTGTAACAATAAACAGACACATTCCCAGCCCACAATGAGCTTCCAGACTAGAGCGGGAGACAGACGCTGATTCATTTGGCCGAGGGAGGATTTACACTTCTTTTTCAAGAAGGATTTCCCGGGGCCAGCCTGAGGAAAGAGTTAAAAAATCATCTTGATTTTGAGAAAAATCTGAGGGAAATCCTGAGTTTTCTATTTTCAGCACTTTGAGGGAGTTAAAATGGTGGAAACAGATTTGGCCTATTCATCTCCTAGGGAACTTGGGGCAAACGGGATCCTGTGGTCTGTGATTCTTTAAGGGCAAGAGGAAACTCTGACCACCACCTTGACTCTTGAAGAGTCCCTCAGGGTCAAGCCAGATCTATGAGAATTTATCATGAAGTGAATGAAGGAATTGATGTCCTGAAAATATCCCCTTCATCTCTATCTGCACACTTACTTAGCGGATTAAGTGACATGATATCTGACCTCAGGAATAGAGAAAAAGGGAAAGATTTTAGCTCACCAGTGTCTCCTTATTCTCAGATTGTCTTTAGCCCTCGTCTTTCTACTGCAGTAAAGTAGAAAGTGTCTAACTTGACTTTTGTCCAATAAAAGTCCCTGTAGCAGCATTCCACCATATAAGGCAGAAAGTGTGGTAAAGTCCAATTTAGTGGTGATTTCAAGTAGCCTAAGACACTTTTAGAGTCTTAAACAAACCAAGCAGGGGCCTGTGTCCTTAGAGATATCGGAGTTGACCTCTAAGCCCTCCATCTTTCTTCAGGAAAGCGGCCCACTCTTGCTTGAGCCTTTTCTTCTGCCGAAGTGCTTTCTGAGCTACTCCACCTCAACCCATCTGCTTCCCCCACTCTGCCTACAATTAGACCAAAGCAGCATGGTGTAGTGGATAGAGCACGGGCCTGGGAGTCAGAAGCTCATGGGTTCCTATCCTGGCTCTGCCTGCTGTGTGACCATGGGCAAGTCACTTCACTTCTCTGTGCCTCAGTTCATCTGTAAAAGGGGGATTGAGACTCTGAGCGCTACGTAGGATAGGGACTGTGTCCAACCCCATTTGCGTGTATCTACCCCAGCGTTTAGTACAGTTCTTGGCATATAGTAAGCGCTAAACAAATGCCACTGTTATTATTATTATTACTGACCATCAGCCTGAAATTTCCAGGCTGCTAATTCCAGTTTGCAGGTTAACTAAATGAACTTCACTGCCATTTCTCCAGGATGAGAATAAAGGTTTCCCAGAAGAATAGTAATTGTGGTTTTTGTTAAGTACTTCCTATGTGTCGAGGACCAAGTGCTGGGGAAGATACAGAATGAGGAGCAGTGTGGCCTACTGGATAGTGCATGGGCCTGGGAGTCAGAAGGCCTGGGTTCTAGTCCTGGCTCTGCCACAAGTCTGATTTGTGACCTTGGGCAAGTCACTTAAGTTCTCTCTGCCTCAGTTACCTCATCTGTAAAATGGGGATGAAGTCAGTGATTTCCATGTGAGACACAGACTGTGTCCAACCTGAGTGTATCTACCTTAGCGGTTAGAACAGTGCCTGGTGTATAGTAAGCGCTTTAGAAATACCATTAAAAGAAATAAAAAATAAGATAATCAGGTCCGACTCAGGCATTGCCTTGGGGTTCTGCCAATTATGGACTGACTGTGAACCCCATGTAGGACAGGGACTATGTCCAACATGACTAGCTTGTATGTACCCCTGCGCTTAGAACAGTGCTTGACACATATTAAGCGCTTCACAAATGTCATTATCATTATCGCCTGTCTGAAACATTCACTTGTCTCTCCCTCTCCAATTTCTCCTCTGAGAGGAGGGTGGTCTTAAAAATAATAATTATAATTGGAGTATGTAAGTGTTCACTATGTGTCAGGCACTGTCCTAAGCTCTGGGGTAGATACATGCAAACCGTCCCATGTCCCATGTGGGTCTCACAGAAGTTTCCATTTTACAGATGAGGTAACTGAGACACAGACAAGTGAAGTGACTTACCCTAGGTCACACAGCAGATGAGTGGCGGAGCTGGGATTAGAACCCAGGTCCTTCTGACTCCCAGACCCGAACTCTTTCCTCTAGGCCATGTTGCTTCTCACCAAGTGTCTCCGAATCAGTTTTGCCCTGCCACGTGTTGCTCACTATGCTGACTTCATTGTGCAAGAGGGATCACTAAAAATCAGGGACCGCTTGAGGGGCGCGAGGTAGATGCTATTGCCGAGGAAAAGTAGCAGGCAGAAGGAGTGAGATCAGAGCCCATGTACTAGACGACTGCAATTTCAGAAGGGGAAGGTATCGATTAATTCAACAGTCGTATTTATTGAGTGCTTACTGTGTGCAGAGCAGGGTGCCTCCCGAGGTGGAGGGAAGGTCGGGAGGAAGAGAGCATTGTCGGATGCGTTATCAAATCACTTCCTCACCAACGTGGGAGCCCGCTTCCTTGGAAACTCTGGCTCTTTCTCAATGGATGCTCAGAGAAAGAATGCGGCGTTTATTAGACTTTCCTTTTAGGTCGGCTGCAGCTGGGTGTTGCTTTTAGGACTCTCTAGCTGGCCCATTCAGTATCCCGGGGCATTTAACATTCCAGGTTAAGGGCACATATATTTCTCTGGGGCACGGGTAGTGTGGACGTGACTTAGAGAAGCGGCGTGGCTCAGTGGAAAGAGCCCGGGCTTGGGAGTCGGAGGTCATGGATTCGAATTCCGGCACTACCACTTGTCAGCTGTGTGACTGTGGGCAAGTCACTTAACTTCTCTATACCTCAGTTACCTCATCTGTAAAATGGGGATTAACTGTGAGCCTCACGTGGGACAACTTGATTACCTTGTATCTACCCCAGTGCTTAGAACAGTGCTTGGCACATAGAGTTTAACAAATACCATCATTTTTATTACTGAATATAGTGCCTGGAACATAGTAAGCACTTAACTAATATTAAAAAAAAATTCTGCAATTTTCCTCATTTGGGAAGAATATCTGGTGGCTCCAGCCCTTGCTTCCTTGCCCAAGGGTGTGGCCATGTCAGTTTTGTCCTGGGTCCCTAAGGATCTGGGATCAGGGACTGCAAGAGAGTCCTGCATTTTCATAACTACACCCCTTCTTTTTAGGAAGTATTGTAGAGCCTCCTCAATCTCCACTCAAAACAAGGCTGTGGGAATGTGGTCTCAGAGCATCCCAGGGATTTCAAGTGTAGGCTGATACTTCTAAGTTGTGTATAATAATGATGATAGTAATAACTCTTGGTATTTGTTAATCAGTGGGTTTTTTTGAGTGCTTTCTTTGTGCAAAGCACTGTACTAAGCACTTGGGAGAGTACAGTACAATAGTGTTGGTAGTCGTGTTCCCAGTCTTTATTTCAGGAGGAAATACAAGTCACATGTGTGGCATCTTCCCTAGCTTCTCCGTGCAACAAATTTTAAATTGTTAATAGTAATGATGATGATAATGGATGACTTTTGTTCACCCCCTCTAGACTGTAAGCTCATTGTGGGCAGGGAACATGTCTGTTTATTGTTCTATTGTACTCTCCAAAGTGCTTAGTACAGTGCTCTGTATACAGCACTCAATAAGTACCATCGATTGAGAGGTCAGCATCT
Source organism: Ornithorhynchus anatinus (assembly GCF_004115215.2). Classification (NCBI taxonomy): domain Eukaryota; kingdom Metazoa; phylum Chordata; class Mammalia; order Monotremata; family Ornithorhynchidae; genus Ornithorhynchus; species Ornithorhynchus anatinus. The sequence goes on along the minus strand of NC_041747.1, from coordinate 13,114,725 downwards.
GAAATCCTTCAGAGAAGGATATGTCTGGACCTGTCTCCTGGCTGTTCCAATTTCAGTTTGATGGGATAGCGGGGGTCTGGGATACTACTTTACCCATCAATGAACGTCATTTTAAAATTAGATGATCAGAAGAGAGGCTGCTCTTTGAGCAGAGGCATTTCCAAGCGCTTAGTACAGTCCTCTGCACACAGTAAGTGCTCGATACATACAATTGAATGAATAAATTGGAAGTCTGGGATAGCACGGGGCAGCTTTTAAGTGACAGGCATATAAGTGTCGCAAAGGATAGTCTTTATGTGGACCAAATTTCTGGTTAAGCATTGGTTAGTTTTCATAGTTATCAAGTGCTTATTATGAACAGCAGCAAATTGCTCGGATATTAGAAAGGCTTCTTTGCTATCTTCCGACCCTTTGCCGAAACTAAGAACAATTTTTCTGTAGGAAGAGGAGGAGTAAGCATTTTGGTCCTTGTTAAGTGCTTAATATGTGCCAAGCATCGTCCTAAACTTTGGGGTAGATGTAAAATAATCAGGTCGGATGCAGTGAACACCTATGTGTACACTGTACTATTTTTCCTCAATTATAGATCGATTTTATGGTGTAATATAGGCATTTTAAATAATGAAGTATTATAATGCAGCATGTTTGTATCATTTGAGGGTGATGCATTTGTTTTTTTCCTTTCACTCATCACTAGTGTCGTCTTTGAATCAGAGCAGGTAGGGCAGTGTCGTGGCTGAGTCTGGACATATGGGTATACAGTGCAGAGTTTACACTTAGTTTTGCAGTAACACACATTTTCCCCAAATGTTTTGGCTAGCACATTGTTAGAAGAAGTTAAGACAATTATGAGCATGTTGGAAGGAATGGCGTTGGGCCAATTAAGTTCTTCAGCACGATATTTGATAACTGTGGCGTTTTGCAGTAATGCAATCTGCACTTTCTAGGAGTCCTGAGTGTGTATCTAGGAAAATATAAAATTACCCTTTCTTCTTCGCTTCCTCAGACTGAAGAATTCCAGTCTCTTGAGGCTTTTCTGGGAGGTTTCCTTTTTGAGAAGCAGCTTGGCTTAGTGGATAGAGCACAGGCCTGGGGGTCAGAAGGTCATTGGTTTCTAATCCCGGCTCCGCCACTTGTCTGCCTTGTGAACTTGGGCAAGTCACTTCACTTCTCTGGGCCTCAGTTACCCCACATCTGGAAAATAGGGATTGAGACTGTGAGCCCCGTTTGGGACAGGGATGATGTCCAACCGGATTTGATTGTATACACTCCAGTTTAATAAATGACACAATTATTATCATTATTGTGATTGAGCCCTCTTAATTACTCCTGCGACACTTCTCTGGACACTCTCAATCATTCATTCAATAGTATTTATTGAGCGCTTACTATGTGTGAATCACTGTACTAAGCCCTTGGGAGAGGACAGTATAATAGTAAGCAGACACATGCCCTGCCCACAGGGAGCTCCGATATCCCTCTTCCTGAGAATAGGACCCAGGAACCTAGGCGAGGTTAAACCAGTGTGGAGATTGACCAGAGGATTCTTCCACTGGAGGTTCTGCTTCCAAATGTAATCCGTCCCAGGATCATTGCTTTAGAAGAATGACAGGGTTACAATCCTGGCCTAGATCCCTCGAGACTGCAAGCTTGTTTTTGGGCAAGGGACATATCTACCAATGCTGTTATATGGGACTCTTCTAAGTGAATAATAATAATTATACTTGTGATATTCATTAAGTGACTACTATGTGCCAGGAACTGTACTAAGCAGTGGTATGGATACAAGCAAATTGGGTTGGACACAGTCCCTGTCCCACGTGGGGCTCACAGTCTCAATCGCAGTGCTCTCCACACAATGTGTGCTCAGTAAATGTCAATCAATCAGTGATATGCATTGAGCGCTTACTGTGTGCACAACATTGTACTAAGAGCTTGGGAGAGTTCAGTATAGCAGAGTGGGTAGGCATGTTCACTGTCCACCATTGACTGGTGACTGGTCAACTTGCTAGCTGCTCTTCCACAAGCTCTCTTTCTGCTGGACTCCCATGGAGCTGGTTTTATTGCCCTTCCTGTTTCCAGCTTTGGCCTGGCTCTTTGCAAATATCTTTGATTTCCTTTTACTCGGCTTCCAAGTCTGCCAGGTTAGAGTTACTCTTCCGGTGGTTGGGTTTTTATTTTAGAAAAGGGAGAGCATTCCCTCAAATAGACAGCCCACTTCAGCTACTACGGAGAAAACGTTCCAGGCTTCTAGCTCTTGGGAAGTATTGACAGGGAAATGTATTTATAGTAGGCCTGTCACCTGGGCTGACACAGTCCTTGAAAGTAGAAGGAAGATACTTTGTGTAACTTTTCCCCTCCTCGAACGCGTGGAACTTGGGCACCAACTTGAAAACCCTATCTCCTTGGGGGCAGTGACCGTATCTACCAATCTGGTATGTTGTACTCTCCCAAGCGCTTAGTATAGTGCTCTGCACACAGTAAGCACGCACTAAATACCATGGATTGATCGATTATCCCATCACATTTTGTGGCAGTGGGGAGATACCAACACGAAGAAGAGGAGGCAGCATGGCCTAATGGAAAGAGCATGATCCTGGGAGTTAGAGAACCTGGATTCTAATCCCGGCTTCGCCCCTTGTCTGCTCTCTGACCTTGGGCAGGTCACTTAGCTTGTCTGTACCTCAGTTACCTCATCTGTAGAATGGGAATTAAGGCTGTGAACTCCATGTGGGACAGGGACTTATCTACCCCAGCATTTACTACAGTGCCTGCCACATAGTAAGCTCTTAAGGGCCAAAAAATAAAAATAAAAGCAAAAAAACATTGTAAATCCATATCCTGTGGCAGGGAGTTCTTCCTGAGGTGTTACTGGGAGGAAACCGCTTACAGCTATTATTCTTGAGTAATACATCGTGCTCCTTGTAGAAGTCACTCATTGGTAACCTTTCCAAGGCCGCAGTTTGATTTCTCGTATTTCCCCAGCTGGTTTCAGTGTACATCTGGATTCTCTAAAATTCCTTTCTTTGTTCATCATTTCCTGCTCTGTTCAATGCTCCAGCTCAGTATTTGGAGAACTATTTTTTTCTGTTTTGTCCTAAGTGCATGTTTATTGCATGTACTGAGTGAAAATAAATGAACATGTGGTAGAAAAAAAAAATCCTTTCCCCCCCCCCCCCCCCCCCAAGCTTTGCGGGCTGTCTTGGCTTTTATTGGTTTTTGTCTCAGGGTGGGGGGATTTCATTCAGAACTCTCCCTCTCTCTCTGCTTACCCGCTTCCTCACAGTCTGTTTCATGGCACATTCCCTATCCTGCCCCTCTCCTCCTCCTCCTCCCACTTCCTCTCCCACTCTCTCTCCCTCGAAATAGTTTGAACTTTAGAGCCAGAACGGGGGAGGGATGGGAAAAAGGGAGAAGAGATTCATCTGTTTCTATCAAATCAGGATCGGTTTATTCGAGTTGGTTTAGTTTCCAGTATCGTTTTTGTCCGGATGCTTCTTGGAATTGGTCTTTGAGAGCAGAAGGCCTAGACTCATCATCCATCGCTCCTGACAGGAGACTCTTGTTCATTCTTTTGCTAGAGACAAGTAGCTAAATTTGTTCATATGTTGGCAGGTGGGAAAAATCAGGCTCTGAGGGATTGCTGCCGGGCAAATCAATCAATCAGTGGTATTTATTGAGCACTTACTGTGAGCAGAGCACATCATTTTTTAAAAATTATTTTTTTATGGTATTCATTATTTATCAGGCACTGTACTGAGTGCTGGGGTAAATAAAAGCTAATCAGATTGGACACAGTCCCTGTCTCATGTGGGGCTCACAAGCTTAATCCCCATTTTACAGATGAGGTAACTGAGGCAGAGAGAATAATAATAATAATAGTAATATTATTATGGTACATGTTAAGTGTTTACTACATGTTAAGTGTTTACTACAGGCACTGTACAGAGCACTGGGATAGATACAGGCTAATCAGGTTGGACACAGTCCATGTCCTACACGGGGCTCAAAGTCTTATTCCCCATTTTACAAAAAAGGTACTGAGGCCCAGAGAAGGTAAGTGACTGCCCATGATCCCATAACAGACAAGCGGCAGAACCAGAATTAGAACGTGGGTCCTTCTGACTCCCTGTGCTGGATCCACTAGGCCAATCTGCCTCCTTTCAGACCTGTGATCCACTTTATGGTTGTCTGCACAATCCTGTTGACATCATTTCTGCCCTCTGCAAAGACCTAGCGTGCACTCCCGGAAATGTATTCCCGTGTTTTCCCTGTGACCTGTGCGGGGAGGGCAGGTGAGTGAACAGGACAGTGTGATGAGTTGAAGGTGGAGCAGAGGAGCGCCCCTAAATTCCCATCTTTGGCTCTCGTGTGGCCTAGAGCAGCAACAGTCCGGTCCAAGGCTCAAATCCAGCAGAGAAAGCCTGATCCCTACCTCAACGCACATGTACAGATCTTTAAATTGGCTATTACAGATTTTTGATTTATAGTAACGTCGGTCTCCCCCTCTAGACCATAAGCTCGTTACGGGCAGGGAACGTGTCTACCAACTGTCTTGTATCGTCCTCTCCCCAGCGCTTAGGAGAGTGCTCTGCATAGAGCAAGTATTCAGTAAATATCATTGAATGATCAATTGGTCATCATAAAGGAGGGGAAACGTGAGGAACCTCATTCCAGCTACTGCGGCTCTGTTGGCCGCTGCCACCCCTCATAATAATAATTGTGGTATTTAAGTGCTTACTATGTGCCAGACATTGTACTAAGCCCTGGGGTGGATGCAAACAAATCTGGTTGGACACACTTCCTGTCCCATGTGGGGCTCAGAGTCTCAATCCCCATTTTGCAGCTGAGGGAACTGAGACCCAGAGAAGTGAGGTGACTTGCCTCAGGTCACAAAGCAGCGTAGTGGCGGAGTCAAGATTCGAACCCATGACCTGTGCGATTGCTATCTGGGCCAGAAAGTGACCTTTCCCAGCTCGGTGAGACCACAGGCAGCCATCTTGGGCTTTGCCCCCTCCCTTACCAGAGACCTGCCTGCAAGTGAGTAGGAGGGTGGCTTAGTGGAAAGAGCATGGGCTTGGGATTCAGAAGACCTGGGTTTTAATCCAGGTTCCGCCATGTACCTGCTTTATGTTCTTGGGAATGTCCGTTCACTTCTCTGCACCTCAGTTACCTCATCTGTAAAATGGGGATTAAGATGGAGTCCCATATGGGACATGGACTGTGTCCAATCTGATCTTGTATCCATCCCAGCACTTAAAAATGCAATGCCTGGTGCATAGTAAGTGCTTAGCAAATACCATAAAAAAAAAAAAGGGAGAATGATCATTTCACCCCCTCGCCCAGAGCAAGGTCTGACTGAGCCTCTTGTGCTTTGCGTAATTATCCGGGCCCTATCCCCGGCTGGCCGGAATACTGCTCCTGTACGGAATGCTTCCCCAGGGGAAGCTGACGGCAGCTCCACACGTCGCATCCAGACCTTCCCGGTGTCGTCCGTCTCCAGGGTCCGACGCGGCCTGATTTCCATGGATGTTGGGGAGATCCAGGTCTTTCCAGTGCTGGCCTTCTCCAGGCCTGGCGTGGCATGATTCCCGTGGAGGTTTGGAAGAACACAGGTCTTTCCAATGCTGGCCATCTCCGGGCCCAACGTGGCACGGTTCCCATGAAATTGCGGGGGGACCAGATCTTCCTAGTGCTGGCTGTCTCCAGGGCCTGACACAACATGGTTCCCGTGGAGGCGAGGGGGATCGGGTCTTCCCAGTGCTGGCCATCTCAGAGACCTGACGTGGCCTGGTTCCCGCGGAGGCCAGGGGAGCCAGGTCTTCCCAGCGCCAGCCTTCTCCAGAGCCCGACGCGGCTTGGGTTCTACAGAGGCTGGGACGGGGGGAGGGGTGGGGAACTGGGGATTCCCAAAGGCCTCAGCCAAGTTTTAAACCCATTTGTGCACCTGGTGAGTCATTAACTGGAGGAGGAGAGGGTTGTGACCTCTCCCAGACTTTCCACTTCCTCCCTGGGTTTGTGTTCATTAAACCTCAGAGAAAACGAGCCTGACAGATGCTCTTGGGAGGCTCTTCCCTCTTCCTTCAAACCAAGGAGAGCCTCTCCCCTTCATGGCCACTGCCTCCAGCTCAGGTGAGTCAGGGTCCTGCAAGGGGGGACGCGGAGGGGTCCTGTGGGACCCGGGGAACTCAGACCCCTGAGCTTCCCTGCCTTCCGTCCTCTGCAAGACTAAGCAGTCGCGGGGAGGGGCCAACTGCACATCTCCACAGTGTGGCCTTAGTGGAAAGAGCCCAGGCCTGGGAGTCAGAAGGACCTGGGTTCTAATTCTACTCTGCCACTTGTCTGCTGTGTGACCTTGGACAAGTGACTTCACTTCTCTGTGCCTCAGTTTCCTCATCTGTAAAAGACTGTGAGTCCCATGTGGGTCAGGAACTGTGTGCAACCCAATTATCTTGTATCTACCGTGGTGCATAGCACAGTGCCTGGCACATAGTAAGCACTTATCAAATATTATTATTAAACACAAACTGACCCGTTGCTGCATCAAGCGGTGGTCAATCAATCAGTGGTATTCACTGAGCACTTACTGTGTGCAGAGCACTGTATTAAGGACTTGGAAGAGGACAATGTGACCGAGTTAGTAGACACTTCCTTGCTCACAAGGAGCTTACAGACTAGGGAGAGAGGCATTAATATGAATAAATGATTTATCGAGATGGATGTCAGTACTGTGGGGGTGAACAGAGGATTCATCCTGATCTCTGTGTGGTGTCCCTTTTTTTATGGCATTTAAGTGCTTACTATGTGCCAGATGCTGTTCTAAGTGTTGGGGTAGATACAGGCTAATCGGGTTGGACACGGTCCATATCTCATATGAGGCTCACAGTCTTCATCCCCATTTTGCAGATGAGATAACCGAGACACAGAGAAGTGAAGTGATTTGCCCGAGGTCATCCAGCAGACAAGTGGCAGAGCCGGGACCAAAACCCAGGTCCTTCTGACTCCCAGGCCTGTGTGCTATCCACTAGACTACACCTCTTCCCCCCACCTCCCGGAAATGTTGGCCCTCACACGTGGACACGTTTTAAAACAATCCTGATTCTGGTGGGTGGGATCTGAGCTGTGAAGGACATTGCCGGGTTAGGTCATTCATTCAGCCGTATTTATTGAGTGATTCCTGTGTGCAGAGTACGGTACTAAGCACTTGGGAGAGTACAATATAACAGTAGACACATTCTCCTCCCACAACAGGCTTACAGTCTAGGGAAGCAGTGTGGCATAGTGGTTAGAGCATGGGCCTGGGAATCCAAAGGTCATGGGTTTTAATCCTGGCTCCACCACTTGTTTGCTGTGTGATCTTGGGCAAGTCACTTCACTTCTCTGGGCCTCAGTTACCTCATCTGTAAAATGAGGATTGAGACTGTGAGCCCCACATGGGACAGGGACTATGTCCAACCTGATTTGCTTGTATCCACCCCAGCGCTTAGTACAGTGCCTGGGGCATAATAAACCCTTAAATGCCATAATAATAATTATAATAACAGTTCTACAGTCTAAAACTCAGCCTCAGAGCTAAGAAATTGAGGACTTTTCTCTCCTTACATCCACATGCTTTGAGTTCCTTTTCCTCCAGCTTACCTCCATGTATCTCCCTGTCTCTCCCATCCTTCATCCTCCCTTAGGCCGACTCTCTCCCCACCCTCCATCTTTTGGAGAGACGAAGAAGAGCAGCCTGGAATCCGGGCTCGTAGACTGAAAGTGGCAGAAATATTTATTATGAATCAGATATGCTTTCCATCTTCACTCATCTAGAAACTGGGAATCGATTGCGGTTCTTTAGAGAAACCTCTCAGTAGTTACAAATGGGAATCAGGGGAGTATTTAGTAATGTTCTTAGAGGCGGGTGTAATGTACTCTGAAGAGTAGACCCGAGTTTGCGCAGGATTATATTTTGTGACCAGCTCGTGGGTTAAGCGGCTATTTTGGACACAATCCTAGGAAATTAAAGTGACACATGTAGTTAAGATGATTGAGCACATCTAAAGCTTAGTTACAATGCTATTGTGGTCTCTTTCTGGTGGTGGCGAGTTCTTTGAACTCAGGATAGAAAGAATGAGAGGAAAGAAGCCTTAGCTAACGATTGGCTCATAAGGGGTCCGGAAAACTCTGGGACATGCGAAAGATCTTAAAACAAAATTGACTCCTGCTGAGAATCAAGGAAAACCTATTGAAAAAGGAGTTAAGGTGTCAGGAGTAAGTAATGCTTCTCTTTCCTAAGAATTCATTTCAGTCATGGAAATGTTATTTAGTATTCTACCAAATGCTTAATACAGTGCTCTGCCCACAGTAAAGTGCTCAATAAATACGATTGAGGGAATGAATGAAAGGTCAGTGAAAGATGCTGATTTATTCCAGTCTTTAACTCGATAATGACAAAGCGATCAAATGTTTCATCCGTAGTCTGAGGGGGAATCCCTGTTTCACTTCCATCTCTGTCACAGGCTTACCCGTTGGACAATCCAGACAACCTTTCGTGATGTTTTGCCTTGATTATCTTAACCTGTAAAACGGGACTACTACAGCCTGTCTTCATCTGACTTACCTCACAGTAATATTTCCAAGAGCTAGGATCTGTAAAATGTCAAAAAAAAAAAAAAAGTAAAATGGTGATATCGCTAATGAGGCTAGTTCTGCCTGGGAGGGACAGTCCTCTAAATCCTTCCGGTTGAGAACCTGGCTTAAAAGGGAGATAAGTAATAATAACAATAATGATACATGGATTTTATCCATATGAATATGTCTCCCCCCTAGACTGTAAGCTCATTATGGGCAGGGAACATGTCTGCTCATTCTGTTCGTACACTCTCAAACGCTTAGTACAGTGTTCTGCATATAGTAAGCTCCCAATAAATACAATTGACTGATTGTTGAAGGCTTACTCTGTCCCAAGCATTCTGGTAAACATTGGGTTTAGAAACAACTCAATCAGTTTAGGCTACGTCATGGGGCTCCCAGTCTAGGTAGCGGGGGAAATCCCCATTTTATGAATGAGGAAACAGAAGCAGAGAGAAGTGAAGTGACTTGGCCCAGGTCACAGAGCAGGCAAGCAGCAGAGCTGCGATTAGCACCCAGGTCCTCCAACTCCCAGGGCCATGGTTTTGTCACTAGGACTCCCTGAGACCGGGGAGGAGAAGGTTGAAATGAAGAACGAATGGAGTGTGGGCATGAGTTTTGAGCCAGGGCAAAATACCAAATGGGGCTAAGGACAGCCACAGTAGAAGGGGAGATGGGAGGAGGAGGAGAAAGAAAGGACAGAGTTGATAAATGACCCCAAAATTGGGATTCTAAACAGTGGCTTATAACCTCAATGAAACATGGAGCGATGCATTGCCAAACGTATTCCTGAAGGTGTTTTTCGTCATGAAACCCCTCTCGCTAGCTGCTTCAGGTGAAAGGCCACGGTGGACCAGAGTTTAGAGTTTTAGAATAAAAATAAAATTGAGTCAGAGGAGCTGGAGTCTCTTTTTGGCTTGGAGACTATCATGATAAGACAAGAAGGCCGAAGTTCAGAGAAATCTGAAAGAATTGCTTATCTAGCCAAGAGGCTTTTTCCTTCCCAATGATTTCCGATGTTCTTAGATTTCAAGGGTTTACATTTCCCATGAGACTCGCCATCCAAGGGAGAATGGGTGTGTTGGGGGGGGGGGGGGGGCTTGATTCCTTTCTGGCCCTGAATTCTGGGATAATCACTGGGATCTATTTAGTGGGATCTACTCTTTCCCTTACTTTGAAGCCCATATAATCCGCCTCTGTCGCCCATGCCAGATACTAGTCATGGTCATCTTACCACCCCCCAGGCTCTGCTTCCCAACTTTTTGAACCATTTTGTTCCCTTTCTCAGACTTCTTTTATCTTTCTTCATCCCTACACTGACCCTTGGGGACTTCAGTATCCACCTAGATGTTCCTGATGACCTTTCCACTACCTGCTTTCAATTACTCCTCAACTCCACCCCAGTCCCCTTCACTCCACAGAAACTTCCCTCTCAAAGGCCACAAATGGTCTCTTTCTTGTCAAATCCAATGACCTTGACTCCATCCTAATCCTCCTCGACCACACAGCTGCCTTTAACACTGTTGACTACACCATTCTCCTGGAAATATTTTCCAACCTAGGCTTCACTGACACTGTCCTTTCCTGATTCTCCTTCTAACTCTTTGGCCGCTCATTCTCTGTCTCTTTCACAAGTTCCTCCTCTTTCTCTCACCCCCTAACTGTGGGGGTCCCTCAAGGTTCAGATCTGGGTCCCCTTCTATTTTTCATCTATGCCTACCTCCTTGGAAAACTCAGTCGCTCCCATAGCTTCAACTACCACCTCTATTTGGTTGATTCCCAAATCTCCATCTCCAACCCCTATCTCTGTCCCTCCCTGCAGTCTCGCATTTCTTCCTGCCTTCAAGACATCTTTCCTTTGGATGCCCTGCTGTCACCTCAAACTTAACATGTCCAAAACAGATTTCCCACCCAAATCCTGTTCTCCCCCTGACTTCCCCATCACTGTACCACCATCTTTCCTGTCTCACAAACTCATAACCTTGGCGTTGTCCTTGACTCCTCTCTCATTCAACCCACATATTAAATCTGACACTAAATCCTGTCGGTTCAGCCTTCACAACATTGCTATAATCCACCCTCTCATCTCCATCCAAAATGCTACCATTTTACTCCAATCACTTACCCTTTCAGGCCTTGATTATTGTATCGACTTCCTTGCTGGCTTCCCTGCCTCCTGTCTCTCCCCACTCCAATCCATACTTCACTCTGCTGCCCCAATCATTTTTCGACAAAACCGTTCAAGACATGTTTCCTTACTCCTCAACAACCTCCAGTGGTTGCCTGTCCACCTCCACATCAAACAGAAAGTTCTCACCATTGGTTTAAAGAGGTCAGTCAACATACCCTCTCCTATCTCACCTCGCTACTCTCCTTCTACAACCCAGCCTGCACACTTCACTCCACAAATGTCAACCTTCTCACTGTACCTCGATCTCGTCTATGTCATCGTAGACCTGCCTCTGGCCTGGAACGCCTTCACTCCTCATATCCTACAGACAATTACTCTCCCTCCTTTCAAAGCCTTAATGAAGGCACACCTCCTCCAAGAGGCCTTCCCCGACTAAGTCCTTATTTTCTCGTTTCCCACTCCTTTCCATATGTCCCTGACTTGCTGCCTTTATTCACCATTCTCCCCCATAGCACTTAGGTACATATCTGTAATTTATTGATTTATATTAATGTCTGTCTCCCCCTCTAGACTGTAAACTCCTCAGGGGCAGACAATGTACCTGTTTTATTGTTCTATATTGTTCTTTTGTTGCATAGTACAGCTCACTAGAAAGGCAGCAGCAATTTGCACCATAATCCACCTGATATAGTCAACTTGTTCCACATCTGAGGAGGTCCATCACCCTATCATCTTTAACTTTCTGAAACATCTTAAGAGGGTGGGCCTTTTGGGTGGCGAGAGGAAAGGATACCCTTGGAGTTTGAGAGTGAAACTAAAAACAGATCATCGCTCCCCCTTGCATTACCTTAGCATTCCAGTCCGTAAATAGGAGAAGTGGTAATCCTCAAATTCTCAGCCAGGAAACCTGGATGCCAGTGAAATTCTGCTGGCTTTGCTCAAGGTCCTGAATGAACTGGGCGAAGCCCTTTGGCCATTCAGACAGGAAGGACAGAAATGGACATGGAGGATTTTTAAGCACTGTGGTTAGAGGACGGGCATGATGAATGAAAGCCTGGTTTTCAGAAAGAAATGGTTTTAAGAGTGATGAAATTAGGAAATGACAGAGTTTGCAAAACAACCACTTCTCTCAGAATATTGGAGCACGGCGAACCTTTTGAAAGCTTGATTGCCACTTACGTAATTGCTCCCTGAAAGGTTTTCTAAAGACCGGTCATTTAATGATTTAACTTGAAGATCAAATTGCTGGCATTTTGTGGGAGAGAATGGGTAGGTTTTGGCTTACAGTGGTAATAATAATGGTAATAATAATAGCAATAAAAAGGAGAAACGGCATGGTCTAGTGGGGGGAACACAGGCCTGGCAGTCAGAGGACCTGCATTCTAATCTTGGCTCCACCACAAACCTGCTGTGTGACCTTGGGCAAGTCACATCACTGCTCTGTGCCGCAACTTCTTCAGTATAAAATGGGGATTCAGTCCCTGTTCTCCCTTTTTCTTAAACTGTGAGCCCCATGTGGGACCCAATTATCTTGAATTTACCCTCGCTCTTAGTACTGATTTTGGTGCACAGTAAGCACTTAAGAAGTACTATTATTAATTTTGTTGAGCACTTACTCTCAGTAACAAAAGTTGCATGTTATTCATTAGCAGTTCTCCTGACGTTTTGGGGAGGAGCTAGTTAAAATTAAGTCAACATGATATCTGTGGCTCTCATTCATCTGTGTCATTAAATGAATAGCCTTTCCCCGCATTAGTGTGAACATTTGAGAGTTGGTCTGAGTATTAATATCAAGGAGGTAATTTTGGCCTGGAGAAGGCTCCCAGTCTGGAATCTAAAAATAGAGGAGGAAGAGAAGCAGCGTGGCTTAGTGGATAGAGCATGAGCCTGGGAGTCAGAATGACCTGTATTCCAATCCCGGTTCCACCACATGTCTGCTGTGTGACCTTGGGCAAGTCCCCTAACTTCTCTAGGCCTCAGTTACCTCATCTGTATAATGGGGATTAAGAGGGTGAGCCCCTGGTGGGACAGGAACTGGGACCAACTGGATTACCTTGTATCTCTCCCAGTGCTTAGAACAGTACCTGGCATATAGTAAGCGCTTAAGTACCATTAGTATGACCACTATTATTAAATATAAAAACTGAGGTGAGACTAAATAAGGGTGAGTGTTTGCACGCACAATGGAGGGGAAAGGAAAACCAACCCAGCTGTCCATTGATGTGTTGAGTGAAGCTAGGAGAGACGGTCATTCATATTTATTGAGCGCTTACTGTGTGCGGAGCACTGTACTGAGTGCTCGGGGAGTACAATAGAAGAGTAAACAGACTCATTCCCTGTGGCAGGAAACAGCTGTTGTGTAAGGAGGGGAATTTCCAGTGTTGGTTTTCAGGGCAGTGATAGCCTTCAGTACAAGCTGTGGGTTGGTCTCCTTTGGATTAAACTCATGCAGCAAGTTTCATGTACATCAGAAAACCAGGACAGGTTACCGAACTCTTCCCCATATGCCTTGTCGATGTCTGAGTGACCTTTTGTTAGTCGATCAAATTTATTGAACACTTACTCTGTGCAGAGCACTGTACTAAGCACTTGGGAGTGTACAGTATAAAGACACATTCCCTGCGCACAACGAATTTACAGCCGGAGGTTGTGACTTGCCCAAGGTTACGAGCTTACAACCCTGAAGTTAAACGACTTGCCTAAGGTCACATGGCAGACACGTGGTGGAGCTGGGATTAGAACCCAGGTCCTTCCAACTCCCGGGCCTGGGCTCTAGCCACTAGGCCACACTGCTTCTCTTCCTGTGAGGCCGCTGTCAACATTCCAGGCCATAAGGAGATGAATGGTTTTAGGGCCTTCAGATAAGGAGGGCAATTTTCCAGCCTCTCAGTGTTGGCTTTATAGGGAGAGTCTGCACCCCATTTGGTATAGATTGGATACTTCCTTCAGGATCGTAACACCTACTGAGCTTGCAACTAAATTCTGACTCCTTAGGAACCAGGCATCCTTTGGGACCAGATTCACTCCTCTATATGTCAGTAAGGAAATTATCGTTATTTGTAGTGCTAGAATATTGCCCTTCCACTCAACTTTGTTTTTTACAGGCCTCCTGGGTGTTTTTGCAGATTGAATTGCTGAGAATTTCTTTGATATTCTGTGAGAGGAAAGTGAACTATTGTACTTGTGGGTTTCATTGGTGAGGATGGAGAATCTTTCTGTCCACTGTGGATTTGGAGGCATTTAGTAGCAGTAATATTATTTTTTAAGTGCTGTATGCAGAGCGCTGTGTACCACGCGTGGGAAAGAATTTCACTGATGGAAATTAGACACAGTCTCTGGCCCTCAAGGGGCTCAATCTGAGAGTCTATAAAGTGTTAGAAGAAAACTCCTTGGTACCATGTTTTCTTTCTTTTACTTTCTAAGAGGAATCTGTTTGCCTTATCAGTTGAGTATTGTGAATATTGTCAATATTATGAACCTACCTACTTCTCCCCATCACAATTCTACAAACTGAAGTAAAAAACCTTAGCCAGCTTAAATTACAGGGCAGTTTAGGGGAGAAGGGATTTTAACCTTTTGTGTAAATTACTTTTGAATGCAGAATATTCTTTGACTTCAAAGGTTGTTGGAGCTTTGCTGTAGGTGAGTTATTCTGTAATTTCTCTTTTGACCAGAGAACTTTTAACAGCAGTGAGGAATTTTTACAGCTTTCACTTAGAGTCTATTCTCATGTGCAAGAGGGGTTGTTTTGCGTGAAACTAGTATTATGGGACTGGTACTTTATAATTTTGGATTCAGTGGGAATGGGATGAGGAGAGATGGTTCTAAGAGACCAAACTCTTTGTAAGTGGGGAATGTGTCTGTTTATTATTATATCGAACCCTCCCAAGTGCTTAGTACAGCGCTCTGCACACCGTAAGCACTTAGTAAATACGATTGAATGAATGAATGTTTTTTTTAATGGTATTTAAGCATTTATTATGTGTTAAACACTGTCCTAAGTGCTGGGGGAAATACAAGAGAATCAGGTCCCACACAAACCTCACAGTCTAATCAATACATCAATCATACTTCTTGAGCCCTTGCTGCATACAGAGCATTGTACTAAGTATTTGGAAGAGTACAACACAACAATATAACAGATATAACAATATAACAATATAATCCCTGCCTATAGCGAGTTTACAGTCTAGAGGGGGAGTCAGGCATTAATATAAATAATTATGGATTGCTGTGGGACTGGAGGGGAGTGGTGAATAAAGGGAGCAGATCATGGTGACACAGAAGGGAGTGGAAAAGAAGGAAATGAGGGCTTAGTCAGGGAAGGCCTCTTGAAGGAGATGTGCCTTCAGTAAGACTTTGAAAGGGAAGAGAGTCATTGTCTGTCGGATTTGAGGAGGGAGGGCGTTCCAGCCTAGAGGCAGGACGCGGGTGAGAAGTCGGCAGTGAGATAGATGAGTTGGGGGTACAGTGAGTAGGTTGGCATTAGAGGAGTGAAGTGTGTGGGCTGGGTGGTGGGAGTGTAGTGAGGTGAGGTAGAAGGGGGCAAGGCGATTGAATGCTTTAAAGCCAATGGTAAAGGAGTTATTTTTTGTGGAAGTGGATGGGCAACCACTGGAGGTTCTTGAGGAGTGAGGACATATGGGCTACAGTTTTGTAGAAAAATGATCCGGGCAGCAGAGTGAAGTATGGACTGGAGTCGGGGAGAGACAGGGAGGCAGGGGAGGTCAGTAATCAAGGCGGGATAGGATCAGTGCTTGGATTAACAAGGTAGCAGTTTGGATAGAGAGGAAAGGGTGGATTTTAGCGATGTCGGCAAGGTTGAACCTACAGGATTTAGTGACAGATTGAATATGTGGGTTGAATGAGAGAGAGGAGTCAAGGAGAATACCAAGATTATGGACTTGTGAGACAGGAAGGATGGTGGTGGTGCTGTCTACAGTGGTGGGAGAGTCAGGGGGAAGGACAGGGTTTGTGGGGAGAGATAAGGAGTTCTGTTTTGGACATGTTAAATTTGAGGTGACGGCAGGACATCCAAGGAGAGATATCTTGAAGGCTGGAGGAAATGTGAGATGGGGAGAGATCAGGGCTGGAGATGGAGATTTGAGAATCATCCGCACAGAGGTGATAGTTGAAGCCATGGGAGTGATTGAGGCCTCCAAGGGAGTGGGGCTAGATGGAGAATAGAAGGGGACCCAGAACTGAACCTTGAGGGACCCCCCACAGTTGGAGGAGGAGGAGGAGGAGCTCGCGAAAGAGACTGAGAATGAGTGACCAGAGCAATAGGAGGAGAATCGGGAGAGGACAATGTCAGTGACGCCGAGGTCTAAGTAGGAGGGAGAACAGATATTGCAGTTTCTGTGGACTTTATTAAGCCTTGAACTAAGCGCTGGTATAAATACAGGATAATCAGGTCCCACATGGGACTCAGTCTAAGCAATAGGGATAACAGGATTGAATCTCTATTTTGCAGTTGTGGACACTGAGGCACAGAGAAGTTAAGTGACTTGCTTAAGATTATACAGCAGGCAAGTGGCAGAGCCAGGATTAGAACCCAGAACCTCTGGCTCCCAGGCCTGTGCTTTATCCAATAGGCCATGCTGCTTCCTCTATTTTGTGATACAAATTGCTATATTATATTATATTCCCCCATTAGCAGAATGCTTTTCTCCATTTCTACATTATTTTAATCAATCAGTGATATTTATGGAGTGTGTATGCAGAGAAGCTGTATGGTGTAGTGTATAGAGCACCGGCCTGGGAGTCAGAAGGTCATGGATTCTAATCCTGCCTCCGCCACTTATCTGCTGTGTGACTTTGGCAAGTCACTTAAGTGTGCTGCAGTTACCTCATCTGTAAATTGGGGATTGAGACTAAGCCCCACCTGGGACAGGGACTGTGTCCAACCCGGTTTGCTTGTATCTACCCCAGCACTTAGTACAGTGCTTTGCACAGAATAAGAGCTTAGCACATACCATAAATATTATTTATTATTATTATGCAGAACTCTGTACTGAGTGCTTGGGAGAGCACAATAAAGTTGGTAGACATCTCTGAGAATCTTACAATCTTGTTGGGGAAACAGATATTAAAATCAATTATGTAAGGGAAGGAACCAATTATCTAGTTATCTAATTATCTAGAGCTGTGAGGGTGACTACAGTACAGCAGAGTTGATAGATGTTTCCTGCCCACAAGGAGTTTAGAGTCTATAGAAGAGTTTACATCTCACTTGTCTTAGGCTGTCAAGTCGTCTCCAACCCATAGCGACTCCATGGACCCATTTCTCCCAGAAAATCCCACCCCATCTGCCATCGTTCTGGTCTAATATCCATAGAGTTACATCTCACCGGCGGTATTATAAAGGAGAAAAGTAGCTAGTTCCCTTCGTACTCTGGCACTTGCGGAGATAATAAAGTTGTTTGTACACTGGTCAAATTCCTGTTTCCTGTAATTGGAAGCAAAGGGAAGCTGCAGGATAAGAAGGAAGGAAAGAGGCCTTTCCACTGTAAATACAGGTCATTGCCCCAAGGATGTTGCAGTAGGTTTACTGTGAGAAGTAGAGGGTTCTTTTATTTAATCTTGATAGTTGAAGTTTATTGAATGCCCGTTGTATGCCAGCTGCTCTAAAGAGCAGAGAGGAGGTCTGGTTTATGTACTCTAGTAATGTAAATTCTAAAGGAATGGAAAATGGTGGAATCATAAACACAGTCCCTGAGGTGGATGAGTTCTCACCCGCCACCCCCCGTGCCCCGCCCCGAGTGGCCTGGGTAATGATAATAACAACAATAATAATAATATTAAGCACATGTGAAGTCCTGTATTAAGCCCCAGGGATGATTCATTCATTCAGTCGTATTTAGCGCTTACTATGTGCAAAGCATTATATTAAGCGCTTGGGAAAGTACAATATAGCAACAGACATATTCCTGCCCACACGAGCTCACAGTCAAGTGGGGGAGACAGACATTAATATAAATAGGTTACAGATCTATACAGATAGATACATATGTGCCATGGGGATGGGAGGGAGGATGAATGAAGGAGCAAGTAAGAGCGGAGCAGAAGGAAGTAGGAGAAGAGCTTCTTGGAGGAGATGTGACTTCAGTCAGCCTCTGAACTGGGGATACAAGATAATCAGAAACAGTCCCACATGGAGCTCACAGTCTAAATGGGAAAGAGAACAGATAATGAATCCCCATTTTATAGATGAGACTGAGGCACAGAAAAGTGAAGTGACTTACCCAGGGTCACCCAGCAGGCACATGGAGAAGCCAGGATTAGAAGCCAAGTCCTCTGACTCGCAGGTCTGATCTCTTTCCCCTGGGCCACACTGCTTTGAGATGGGTTGAAGATGACATTATTGATACCACTTTGGATTAGATTATTAGTTTCTTGTGGGTGGAAATGGAGCTTTTTACTTAAGCCGCATTTCCTAAGCTCCCAGCTCAGTGCCCTGTACGTAGTAGGCGCTCAGTGCAGTGCCTAGCAAATACTAAGTGCTTAATAAATACCACAATTTTGATTATTCTTGTTGTAATTAAAAGTGGGTTTCTTGTATCCAGAGCACGGGCTTTGGAGTCAGGGCTCATGAGTTCGAATCCCAGCTCTGCCACTTGTCGGCTGTGTGACTGTGGGCAAGTCACTTAACTTCTCTGTGCCTCAGTTCCCTCATCTGTAAAATGGGGATGAAGACTGTGAGCCCCACGTGGGACAACCTGATTCCCCTATGTCTACCCCAGCGCTTAGAACAGTGCTCGGCACATAGTAAGCGCTTAACAAATACCAACATTATTATTATTATTATTATTATAATCCATGTTATCCTTCAATTTATGAAGCACCATGACATAGTGGATAGAGCCCAGGCCTGGGAGTCAGAAGGACCTGGGTTCTAATCCCGGCTCTGCAACTGTCTGCAGTGTGACCTTGAGCAAGTTACTTCACTTCTCTGGGCCTCAGTTCCCTCGTCTGTCAAATGGGGATTGAGACTGTGAGCCCCACATGGGACAGGGACTGTGTCCAACCTGATTTGCTTGCATTCGCCCCAGCGCCTATTCACTTTCTGTCCATTGCATTCCCGCTTGTCTTCGGAAGAACGTTCCCTAATTCTGCGTAGTGAAAGTCCACGTTATGGAAGAAACGATGGTCTGTTTACTGTAGCTCTTAGCGCTGCCAGGATAAGGAAGGGATGGAGACCTAGCCCTTCTCTGCTGGGTTTTAGCGAGTTCGGTCTCCTGATTACTTGCAATTCTTCAATGCACGGGCCACTCCATCCAGGGTAGCATCACTCCAGTAAGACTTCCTCTGTGGCGGAGGAGCGTGAGTCAAGGCTGAAAGAATGCCGCTTCCAAAAAATAAAATCACATGCTGGCGAGAGCTTGTGGAGCTGTTACTTAGCACGAGGGTCTGTTACTTAGCACGTGGTGATAGGCAAACAATCAAAGGGCCTTTTTGTGTCACTCGAAACACCCGAGCGGTTCTCTGAGGGAATCTTAGAGCTTCACTCTCTGTCTCATGGTCGTCGGGGCCGCCTCTGTGGGAGAGATGGGGATCAGGAAAATACTCCTTCTCCTCCCCGCCCCAGCCCCAAAGTTGTCCTGATCCATGAGCCCTTTGAAGTCTGGAAATTCCTCCACACCTTTGCCCTCCTCTCAAAAGGAGAATTCTTCCCTTATTGTCGAATTCTACCGGAGCTCAGTTGCTGGGAAATTATTTTGGGGAGATTACTGATGCGATATGCAAGAGATCTTGGTTTCTAAAGCGCCTCTCTCCCTGTGTGGCATAGTGGATAGAGCACGGGCCTGGGAGTCAGAAGGACCTGGGTTCTAATCCTGGCTGCACCACATGTCTGCTCTGTGACCTTGGGCAAATCATTTAACATCTCTGGGCCTCAGTTCCCTCATCTGTGAAACGGGGATTAAGACTGTGAGCCCCATGTGGGACATGGACTGTGTCTAACTTGATTGACTTGTATCTACCCAAGCCCTTAGAACAGTGCTTGGCACATAGCACTTAACAAGTACTAGAATTCTTATTTACTATATTGCTTTGGCCTTCACTACAATTATTCCAGATCTGTCCATTTGTCACCAGGTCAGTGATTGATAATTTCATTGTACTCCCCCAGTCAATCAGTCAAATATTGAGCTGGTATGGTCCTCTGGTTTGGTACTCCCTTCTTCCTCATATCCGACAGACAGTGACTCACTCCCCCTTCAAAGATGGAAGCACATCTCCTCCAAAAGGCCTTCCCTGACTAAGCCCTCCTTTCCTTTTCTCCCACTCCTTACAGATGAGGAAACTGAGGCCCAGAGAAGTTAGGAAGTGACTTGACAGAATGGAAATAGCAGAGCTGGGATTAAAATCCAGGTCTTCTGAGTTACAGGCCCCGGCTCTTTCCATCAGGCCATACTGCTTCTACTTAGACTGAGCTCCATAAAGGACAGGGACTGTGTCCAACTTGTCTCTACTCCAGTGTTTGAAACATAGCGTTTAACAAATATCATAAAAAAATTACCGTTGAGTAAAGGAGTGAACAAAATTGTGTTCCCTGGGGTATTATGGGCGGAGTAGGGAGGGGCTACTGATTGAAACAGAATTAAGGCTTTAAAGGAAATTAGATTCTGAGGAGTACATGAGACAAAGGAATACTTTCCTATCAAAAGAACATATGCTTGTTCATAAACACATTCTTAAATATGTGCAAAATGCATAATCACTTGAATCCCTGAGCACAGATTGAGGAAAAACTACACTTTTTTTTTTTAAATGGCATTTGTTAAACTCTTACTCTGTGCCCATCACTGTACGAAGTGCCGGGGTAGATCCAAGATAATCGGGTTGGACACAGTCCCTGTCCCCCATTTTACAGAGGAGGAAAGTGAGGCACGGAGAAGTGAAGTGACTTGCCCAGGGTCACACAGCAGACATGAGGCAGAGCCAGGATTAGAACCCAGGTCCTTCTTACTAACCTTCTGGATTGGGTTGGGGGTACTTATTAGTTGTGGAATTTGAATGGAGGCAGACATGGAAGAAGCTGAGTTATGCCCAGAAAATTGCAGATTTCTTTAGTAATTGGGTCCTTTCTTTGAGAGAAGGGAAAGTACAGAATATCATTGAAAACTATTTCCTAAATGAAAGTTTTTGAGAATTTTCCCAAGTGATTCAGCATGTCCTTAGTGAACTCATGGGACTGTATTTCATTACTTTATTGGAAGAGGACATTTTTGGGAAAACAAATTGTTCATATTTACTTGGGTGTCTTAATACGCTCTAATGCATGCTTGTGGAAGTGACTGTTTGAAATACTGCTTCCCTTTAAATGCTTGTACTGTGTCTTGTCTAGTAAGTTGCTGGAACAGCCCGATACTTGATTAGAACAAGACAAAGAGGAAGACCCAAACGAAAGGAAACAGCGTGACTTAGTGGATAGAGCCTGGTCCTCGGAGTCAGAAGGATTTGGCTTCTAATTTAAGCCGATGATCTAATTAATAATAATAATTATGGTACTTGTTAAGTGCTTACTATGTGCCAAGCACTGTTCAAAGCCCTGGGGTAGATACAAATTAACCAAGTTGGACTCAGTCCCTATTCCACTTGGGGCTCACAGTCTTAATCCCTATTTTACGGCTGAAGGAACTGAGGCCCAGGGAAGTGAAGTGACTTGTCCAGGGTCACACAGCAGACATGTGGAGGAGCTGTGATTAGAACCCAGGTCCTTCTGACTCCCAGGCCCATTCTCTGTCCACGACGCCTTCCATCTCTGGTTGTCAGAGTGGCCTGGAAAATCCTTTTGACCCTGGAAAGTGCTGCTTCACCTACTGTCAATTGGAGCTCAGTTTTTTCCATATAATAATGTTGGTATTTGTTAAGCGCTTACTATGTGCCAAGCACTGTTCTAAACGCTGGGGTAGATATAGGGTAATCAGGTTGTCCCACGTGAGGCTCACAGTTAATCCCCATTTTACAGATGAGGTAACTGAGGCACAGAGAAGTTAAGTGACTTGCCCACAGTCACACAGCTGACAAGTGGCAGAGCCGGGATTCGAACTCATGACCTCTGACTCCCAAGCCTGTGCTCTTTCCACTGAGCCACGCTGCATATGAGAAGCAGCCAAAGGAGTAGCTAGGCATATTATTAATAATCCATTGGCAAGTGACTGGACTTAATTTATATTTCATCCTTTATATCCTAGATTGCGAGCTCCTTGATGGAAAGGGATCATATTTCATTTCCACATGCATCCTCTTCACAGGGCTTGGTACAGTGAAGGCATTGGGGGCATGCAATAAGCCCCTAATAAATATATTTATTACTATTGCTAATTATTTCTTTCTTACATGTGAGTCAGGAGAAGAGGATATCCTTGGAAGTACTGCTCAATAAGTAAGACAGTAAGAGCTCAGTAAATACCACTGGTTGGTCGATTAGTGAAAAATGCCTGTTTTGCTGCAGTGGGATATGGCAATCCCTCTTTAAGAAAAGCAGCACCACCTAGTGAGTAGAACACAGATCGGGGAGTCCGGAGGACCTGAGTTCTAATCCTGACTCCACCACTCGTCTGCTGGGTGACCTTGGGGAAGTCACTTCACTTCCCTGGGCCTCAGTTACCTCATCTGGAAAATGGGGATTAAGACTGTGAGCCCCATGCGAGATGCGAACTGTGTTCCACCTTTACCCTGGCGCTTAATTCAATGCCTGGCATACAACAGGCACTGAAAAAAATTCCATAAAGAAAAAAAAAATCTGGCATCATTCCTTGAGAATCCCCAGTTCTTCAGATGCAGATGGTTATTGAAACACCAGCAGTTCTTTTTGTTGAATTTAAACACTTAATTACGTTAAAAATAGACCCTGAGTTTTAAAACAGTTTCTGAACCCGAACAAAACAGCCTCTCGGCCCTTCTGACTTCTCCTACGTGATTTTGCGGCAGGAACGCAGCGAGCCGAGAGTGACGCTCACCAGCAGGCAAGGCCCTCCTGCTGTAACTGATTTTGTGTGTTAGACACAATTTTAAACAGGGCTCGATTTAGATTCCAAGAGAGAGGGGGTGGGGAGGTGGGAGGTGGGGGTGAGGGTGGGAGGGTTTGTCATGTGAGGACTGGTCTGAGAACCAAGCTATCCCAAGAAAGAATGACTCATCTTTTTGTGTATATGATGCGATCCAACTCTGCGACCGTCAGTCTTCACCGTAACTGTCGAGCTGATTGTGGAAAAGGAAGCAGCCTGTATGTGCTCTCCCTCAACAGCCTTCTGTGTACATATTGCCAATTGGCGTGCGTTTTTTGATTCATGTGATAGGCAGCGGCATTGCGAGACTTGTTCAGAGAAGCAGTATGGCATGATGGATAGAATATGGGCTTGGGAGACAGAGGTCATGGGTTCTAATCTCAGTTCCACCACTTGTCTGCTGGGTGATCTTGGGCAAGTCACTTCACTTCCCTGTGCCTCAGTTACCTCCTCTGTAAAATGGGGTTGAAGACTGTGAGCCCCTTGTGGGACAGGGACTGTGCCCAACCTGATTAACTTGCATCTGCCCCAGGATTTAGAACAATGTGTAGCACATAGTAAGCACTTAACAAGTACCATTATTATTATTATTAGTCAAAACACACACTGCTTCGCCTATCTGATTCTTGTTCTCGTCTGTCCGTCTCCCCCGATTAGACTGTAAGCCCGTCAAACGGCAGGGACTGTCTCTATCTGTTGCCGACTTGTTCATTCCAAGCGCTTAGTACAGTGCTCTGCACATAGTAAGCGCTCAATAAATACTATTGAATGAATGAATGAATGAATCTGATAGTAGGCATCGCAGTAGTATTTATTAAGGGCTTAGTGATTTGCAGAAACTACACTAAGCACTGGGAAAGAATATCCAGGTGGGAATGAGATATGGTCCCTGGTTCACAAGGAGCTCCCAGTTGCAAATTCCGGGATAGGGAGGACAGATGCATAAGGAGAAATGAACAGTAAAAATTAGTACAGTGCCTGATACATAGTAAGCTCTTAACAAATAGCCCAATTATTGTTGTTCTTATTAGGCAAAAACAGACCTGTTCTTGTGGCAGGCTAAGCTTATTTCCTTATCAGTCAATTAATCAATCATACTTTTTGAGCACTTACTGTGTGCAGAACACTGGACTGAGTGCTTGGAAGAGTACAGTACGACAGAGTGGGTAGACACATTTCCTGCCCATAACAAGCTTACAGTCTAGAGAGGGAGGCAGACATGAATATGAATAAAGTAACAAACTTGCTCAAAATCAGTCATATTTATTGAGCGCTTACTGTGTGCAGAACACTGTTCTGAGAGATTCGAAAGTACAATTTGGCAACAAATAGAGACAACCCCTACCCAACAATGGGCTCACAGTCTAGAAAGGGGCAGACAGACAACAAAACAAGTAGACAGGCATCAATAGCATCAATATAAATAGATCTATACACATCATTAATAAAATAAATAGAATAATAAATAAGCGCTCTGGGGTGGGAGGGTAGAGCAGAGGGAGGGAGTCGGGGTGATGAGGTGGGGAAGAAGAGCAGAGGAAGGGGGGCTCAGTCTGGGAAGGCCTCCTGGAGGAGGTGAGCTTTCAATAGGGGTTTGAAGGGGGGAAGAGAGCTAGTTTGGTGGATATGAGGAGGGAGGGCATTCCAGGCCAGAGGTAGGATGTGGTCCAGGGGACGGCTGCAGGACAGGCAAGAACAAAGCCCAGTGAGGAAGTTAGCGGCAGAGGAGGGGAGTGTGCGGGCTGGGCTGGAGAAGGAGAAAAGGGAGGTGAGGTAGAAGGGGCCAAGGTTCCCATCCTGGCTCTGCCATGTGTCTTTGGGTGAGTCACTTAACTTCTCTGTGCCTCAGTTACAGTCTCGTTGTGGACAAGGAACGAATCTCCCAATTCTGTTGTGTTGCACTCTCCCCAGCGCTTAGAGCAGTACTTCACACCCAGTAAACACTCAATAAGTACCATGGATTGATTGATTGAATCATCTCAACTCCACCATTTGCCTGCTTTGTGATCTTTGGGCAAGGCACTTAACTTCTCTGGGCCTTATTTGCCTCAACCGAAAACAGGAATTCCATCATACTTAGATGGTGAACCCGATGTGGTGCAGGGACCTGGTTGATTTGTATCTACCCCAGTGCTTGGAACAGTGCTTCATGCACAGTAAGCACTTAATGAGTACCAAAAAGAAAAGTTAGTGACCCACAGGATATAGTCCAGCTAACAGCCACTACCGGCCACTACTGATTCATAAGGCTGCCAGGAGTTATCAGGTTGATGCTATTGTAGTTCCAATGACTCTACCCCTCTTTCAGTTGTTATTGCCAGCTGTGGGGTGAAAAATGATTGCTTTAATGAGCAGAGTATTTCGAGGGTGATCCTCATTTCTTGTAGTAAAAACTTGGCTGGGCCAAGTGAACGATGAGCACTCTTAAAACCCCACTAATAATCCTAGCCAAATTCTCTTTAACCACCTTAGACCTAGTGTTAACCCCCCTCTGGGTTTCAGTGTGTATTTCTTTAAAAAAAAAAATAATGGGTTTCCACAACCGTAGATTCTTCCCAAAGGCCTGAAATGCTTTCACACCTGTTATTGGAACTCACCATCTTTCTAAGAGGCAGGTGTAGGTGGAATTCTCTCTAAAGACGGAGAAATTGAGGTCCAGAGAGGATCAACAACTCGCCCAACATCTCACAGCTAGTCAGTGGCAGAGACAGAACAAAACCCCGATCTCTTGAACTCCAAATCGGTGCTCTGTAACTCGGTGCTCTCGAGACAACATACTGAGCGTTAACCCCGCTGTATGTTGTCCTTTGTAGTCCAAGAGCACCAACAGTGAAATTCACCTAGGAGTCCCAGTGTGGCTGTGAGGCAGCGTAGGCTAGTGGAAAGCGCACAGGCCTGGGAGTCAGAGGACCTGTGTTCTAATCCTGACTCTGCTGCTTGTTGGCAGTGTGACCTCGGGCAGGTCACTTCACTTCTCTGTACCTTGGTTTCCCTCTGTAAAATGGGGGATTAAGACTGTGAGCCCTCTGTGGGACGGGAGGTGTGTGTATCCTAATTATCTTGAATCTACCCCAGTGCTTAGTACAGTGCCTGGCACATAGTAAGCACTTAACAAATGCCATAAAAAAAAAAAAGTTAAAGCCCTGGCCACATTGTGCACATAAAAAGGCTGACCCTTGTTGGATGATCATGTTCAGGGTTTGCAGCTCTTTTCTGTCTCCTTGTGTCTTGCTGCACACATTCATGCTATCGCCCACTGGGTATATGTGCATATACCCCCCGAATAAAAAATACCACATATGCATCGACACACAAAAAGACTGTAAGCTTGTTGTGGGCAGGAAACATCTCTGTTACATCATAGTCTCCCAAGTGCTTAGTACAGTGCTCTGCACAAAGTAACACTCAATAAATATGATTGATGAAAAGAAAACATTTGCCAAGTTCCTCTTTTCTCTCATGCCTTCTCTGTCTTCTGAAAGTGAAGTCCTGGTGGAGGAGAAGTCCTTGTGACAAAACTCTGAGTATCAGTAATTCAGGGTGCCTCAAGTTAACACTGCAGGTGCAGTTATTTATTTAGGACACATTGAATCAATACTAAAGAGGATAAAGAGAAAACTCATGAAAAAGCAGATAAATTGAAAAAAATTTAAGCAGTGAGTTCCTCAGAGCAACCACTCTTCAGGATGTTAATTTCTATCTTGCTGAAGTTTTAATTTGGCTGTGTCTGAGTATTCCTTGTCAGTAGTTTTCCTTGTTTGAGCTAGTTACCAGAATTCTGAACACCAGGAGAGTTTGTTTGCCTGTTTGTTTATACATTAGGCATTTAGGCAAGTGGAGAGCAATAATCAGATGTGAGGTGAAGGGGAAAAAATCATTCTCAGCCGTCATTTGCCTCCCAGAAAAGTAGTTGGCCAAGTTGACGCCAGGATTCTTGTGGAGAGTAGTGTGGGAAAAAGCAAGAAAAAGCAAATAATACTAAACTATATAAAGCTAAACCGAAACACTCATCATGCAACTGAACATTTGACTGTTGGAAAGTAGCCTCAAGCCCCGAAGAGGGAAACCTTTGTGCCACCACAAATTGGAAGCAGTTGTTTTCAGCTCAAGTCAAGTGTTCTTCTCAGCCTCTGGACCCAACCTCCTTTCCCAAATCCCGACCTTTTCCAGGGTTTTCAAATCTTCTCCACCAGAATCTTTTCCACTGAAGCTCTGGAGCGGCTGCAGTAGTGAATTTAGCAAAATATTTGCCCAGAGAATGCCCAAGTTGCTGCCTGTATCGTGGTGGTTGGATTTTATGCAACCTTGTCTGGCTCTTCTCCTCCTTTCAGGTTGGGGGCATCTCGGCTGGGTCAGTCAGTCATTCATTCAATCGTATTTATTGAGCGCTTACTGTGTGCAGAGCACCGTACTAAGCACTTGGGAGAGGGCAATAGAAAATAAGCAGACACATTCCCTGCCCACGACAAGCTTACAGTTTAGAGGGAGAGGCAAACATTAATAGAAAGAAAGAAATGACAAATTCATTTCAAATAAATTTCTACTCCCTCCTACTTAGTCTGTGAACCCCACATGAGACAAGGCCTTTGTCCAACCTGATGATCTTATATCTATCCCAACGTTTAAAACAGTGCTTGACACACTAAGCGCTTAACAAGTAATGTAATTTTAAATTATTCTTGAGGTCACCTAGGTCAGTGAGAGAGGTGGGATTACAACCGAGGGGTCTTGACCCTCAAATCTAGTTTTCTTATTTCCAGTAGGACATGCTGCCTGTAGGATTTGGAGTGAAAACAGTCCATTTCTTTATTCACAATTGGTATCCAACCATGTCGTGGAGAAGTCAGTTATTGCAGAGCAATTTTGTGAAGAAATACACCTTGCCAATTGTTCAGCGAGTTGTTTTGTTTCTTTTTTAGTGTGAAAAAGGTCTTATATTTGTTTTCCTATGAGGAACTGCCAGTTGAAATCCTTCCACACATGATCCAAAGGATGTTTTTATGTAAACGGAGGAGTTTTGCTTTCAACAACCTTGAGGATGGAGCTGAAGTGTTTTCATTTCATCCTGTAGCTGAGCTGGAAATTGTTTTCCATTCTCTTTCTCCTGTGACTTTTGACCTAATGTAATGCATTGGCCTAAGTTACCGTCTCCTATAGATGAGAAATCAGATGTCTTTATTGGTCACAGGTCCTGTTTACCCTATTTTCTTAAATGGTTTAAGCAGTTATCCAAAATATTTATCATTTGAATAAACATTTACTCCCTTCACAACCTTCTGAACTTTCGAGTTTGCTGCCTGTTTTATGATGGAAGCTTCTTCTATAGCAGCACAGATGCCAAAAACAACAAGATATTGTGAGCATTGGGTTTTAAGCACCAACTACTATGTCTTATCCATAGGCATGAGAAGCAGCGTGGCTTAATGGAAAGAGCATGGACTTGGGAGGCAGAGGTTGAGGGTTCTAATCCTGGCTCTGCCACTTGTCAGGTGTGTCCTTGGGCAAGTCACTTAATTTCTCTGTGCCTCAGTTCCCTCATCTGTAAAATGGGGTTGAAGACTGTGAGCCCCTTGTGGGAAAACCTGATTACCTTACCCCAGCACTTAGAACAGTGCTTGGCACATAGTAAGCGCTTAACAAATACAAAGATGATTATTATTATCTATAGAAGCTGTTCAGTACAGTGCTGGCTGTCAATCTGTGAGTCTAGACTGTAAGTTCATTGAGATCAGGGACCGTGTCTACTGACTCTCTTGTATTATATTCTCCCACAGGAAGTGCTCAATAAGTACCTTTGATGATTGATGAGTCAAATGGCTCCGTGTTGTCTCTGGTATCTCTTAGTGTCCTTCTTTGAAAGGCGTTCATTTCTTTTGTTTCTCAGGTTTAATAGTTGGTGAGATTGAGAAACACTGGGGGCTAGTGGGAAGAACATGGGCCTGGGAGTCAGAGGACCTGAGTTCTAATCCCAGCTCTGCCGATTGCTTGCAGTGTGAGCTTGGACAAGCCACTTAACTTCCCTGTGCCTCAGTTTCCTAAACTGTAAAAAGGAGATTCAGTCCCTGTTCTCTCTCCTACTTAAGACTGTGAGCCCTCTGTGGGACAGGGACTGTGTCCAACCAAATTAACTTATACCTATCCTAGCTCATAGATGATGTTTGACACACAGTAAGCGCTTAACAAATGACATTTAAAAAAATTGAGCCACCTGTGACTCTATTTTGTTGAATTAAAACTTACTACACATTTTTTATTTTAAAAATAATCTTAATAATTGTGGCATTTGTTAAGCACCTATGTACCAACTGAGGGGTAGCTATAAGATAATCAGGTCGCACTTGGGACTCACAGTTGTATTAGGAGGGAGAATAAGGATTGAATCCCCACTTTGCAGATGAGGGAATTGAGGCACAGAGAAGTGAAATCATTTGCCCAAAGTCACACAGCAGGTGTTGACGCCGGGAGAGATAGGCACTTTTCACTTACAGTTGTGGCATTTTAGGATTTCTGCTTTTAAGTATCTTGCTTGTGGCAAGACATTTAGGTTTCTAGGGTACTGTTCAATCTCTCTCGTGTGTGAGAAGCATGCATATTTCACATAAGTCATTGATTGTAGCATACAAGAAGGTGAGTTTCTAAGTTTAATATTCATTTATTGGCCCAATCCATTTTCATGGCATCTTAGTTGCTCATGTCCACTTAACCCTATTGATGAACCTTTTTGAGATCTCATATTATTTCTAAAGAAACAGACATCATTTATTTAAGACTCCGTCAATCAATCAGTGGTATTTATTAAGCCCTTAATGTGTGAAGAGTAATACATGTCAGTGGGTATAATGCAAATTATTTACTTAATATAGTTTTTAAATTGCAATGCAAAACTACATTTGTCACAAAACATGTGAACTATTTACTTACTATAGTATATTTACATTTCAATCCAAAACTACATTTGGCAAGAGCAAGACATGGGAAACAACTGGGGAGAATTCTAGTCAGCTGGTCTCCAGCTATATGAGTAATACCGATAAGATCTTCGTGCTTGAGAAACCCAGACAGAAGCTTATTTTCTCTAAAATTCTACCCCTGGTATGTCTGCTTCTCTGGTGGAGACTATCCCAAGGTGGATTAGGTTTCCTAGCAGTTGCTCATATAATGGGGTCAGGACAATTATGTGAGCATTTTCATGATTTGTCTGAACTAAAGGTCCCAGAGATGAACTCTTGGAAATTAAGGAAGCAGTGAGGCCTAGAGCCCGGGCCTGTGTGACAGAAGACTTGGGTTCTAAACCCGGCTCCGTCACTTGTCTGCTGTATGACTGTGGGCAGGTCACTTCTCTGTGCCTCGGTTACCTCATCTGTCAAATGGGGATTGAGACTGTGAGCCCCACGTGGGACAGGGACTGTGTCCAACTCGATTTTCGTGTCCTCCTCAGTGCTTAATACAGTACCTGGCACCTAGTAAGGACTTAACAAATAACATTATTATTGTTTTTATTACTTTGCTGCTTCATTTTTCTGTAGAAATCATCACCCGGTCCTCACAGGGCTTCCCAGAGAGGCATATCAAAAACGGAGTGGGGATTGTAAACCGAAGGTTAACATCCCAAAACCTCTGAAATTTGGGGCTGGGGCTCGTCTCCTCCCCTCCCTCTCTCCCCCCAAGGCTTCATTCCACTGAGATGTTGAGGGGAGACAAGCGAGCTATTCCAGGCAAAAATGAAATCGGATGCCCATGAATGCTTAACATTGCTTCTTGACTTGGTGGCGATTGTTTTAGAAACCTTATGGAAAGGGGAACTCATAGAGCAACCAGGAATAACTAAATTTATTGGCTGGCGTTGGTGTAGTTTGCCCTGTTTCTACTACTGAATTCTAACCAGGCCTAACCCAGATTTATAACAAAATGCATTTTTGAGATGGCAACTTGTGTGTGGTTTTTTTTATGGTATTTCTTACGCACTTATTACGGGCCAGGCACTGTTCTAAGCGCTAGGGTAAGGTAATCAGTTTGGTCACAGTCTGTGTCCCACATAGGGCTCACAGTCGTAATCCTCATTTTACAGACGAGGAAACTGGCATACAGAGATATTCAGTGACTTTCCCAAGGTCACCCATCAGACAAGTGGCCGGGATTAGAACCCGGGTCCTTCTGATCCCCCAGGCCCATGCTTTATCCATTAGGCTATGCTGCTTCTCTGGATTCAAACCCAAAGTAAGGATGAAGCAACAATCTGGAACTCGGCCAAGAAGCTTTAGGTGATTCTGTAGCACAAAAGTAACTTTATTGATTATGAATCCTCCTCTAGACTGTAAGTTCACTGTGGGCAGGGAACGTACCTGCCCCCACTGTTATATTGTGCTCTCTAAGAGCTTAGAAAAGTCCACTGTACATAGCAAGTGCCCAATAAATATGATTGATTAGAATATCTATTCTGCTAGTATTCTCCCTAATCTGTGACACTTGATTGCAAAGAGAAGAAGTATCGCCACGTGGAAAGAACACAAGCCTGGGAGTCAGAGGACCTGAATTCTAATCCTGCCTCCAGCACTTTTGCTGTGTGACTCTGGGCAAGTCATTTAATGTCTCCGTGCTTCAGTTTCGTCACCTATAAAATGGGGATTAAATGGCCGTTCCCAAAAACTTTACCCAGCATAACTGTCTGCTATACAATTCCAGAACACAGCTATTCTTTGGTCAGGGCGTGTGCTTGAGCCTGAGAATTGGGCGAGTTGTGTGGCCAGCTGGGTGTTGCTGGATTGTGTATGCGTGTTTTGCCTATAGGAGTGAACAGGTTATTTTGTGCGTTTTGGTGAGGTTTCTTGAAGCCCTGGAAGTTCGTCTGAGGAGGTGGGCTGCAGAAATCCCAAGAATAAAGTGTTCCCAAATAGTGCTCACAAAGGTGCTCTTTAGACTGCAAGGTCGTTGTGGGCAGGAAACGCGTCTACCAATTCTGTTGCATTGTACTCTCCCCAGCGCTTAGTAAAGTGCCCTGCACACAATAAACACTCAGTAAATACCATCAGAGGAACAGCATGGCCTACTGGCAAGAGCACGGGCTTGGGTGAGTTATAATCCCACTTCCGCCACTTGTCTGCTATGTGACCTTGGACAAGTCACTTAATTTATCTGTACCTCAGTTACCTTATCTGTAAAATGGTGATTGAGACTGTTAGCCCCATTTGGGACAACCTGCTTACCTTGTATTTACCCCAGTGCTTAGAACAGTGCTTGGCACATAGTAAGCACGTAACAAATACCATAATTATCATTATTTTGTTATTGATGATGATGATGATGATGATGATGAGGTCTTGTAATTCACAAGGCTGGCGTGGACCCCCTCAAAGGCTTACTTTCCTTCCACTTTCAAATCTCTCCTCAAAATCTGCTTCTTTCTTGGACTCATAGACTTCTTCAGGAAGATATGGTTCAGGTCCTTTTTGCTTTCCTTTTGCTTTCTGTTTCAATTAGAAGTTCAGATTCTAAAGAGAAGGTTCTTCCTTGTCTGAGTGTGTTCTAACCAGAGGTCGGAACTTAGGAAATCATCACTTTGAAACAATGTGAAGCAGGCTTGGGAGTCAGAGGTCATGGGTTCTGATCTGACTCCGCCACTTGTCTGCTGTGTGACCTTGGGCAAGTCACTTAACTTCACTATGCCTCAGTTCCCTCATCTGTAAAATGGGGATTAAGAATGTGAGCCCCACGTGGGACAACCTGATTATCTTGTATCTATCCCAGCTCTTAGAGCAGTGCTTGGCTCATAGTAAGCGCTTAACCAATACCATTATTAATATTTTTGTAAAGCAGTGTGGCCTGGGAATCAGAAGGACCTGGGTTCTAATCCTGTCCACCATGTGTCTGCTGTGTGACCTCGGGCAAGTCATGAGCAGGGAGCATGTCTGGTAATTCTGTTGTATCGTACTCTCCCATGTGCTTAGTACAAGTGCTCTGCACATAGTAAGCGCTAAATAAATATGATTGATTCAAGTCACTTTGCTTCTATGGGCCTCATCTGTAAAATGAGGATTGAGATCGTGAGCCCCACGTGGGACATGGAGTGTGCCCAACCTTGAATCTACTCCAGCACTTAGTATAGCACCTGGGACATAATAAGTGTTTAAATACCATTAAAAAAATAAAAAATGAAGAATTCTTTTTGGTAGTGCTTCGTGTTTTGCACACTTCACAAATGTCAGTTTGCCTTTTTAGTAGGAGGATGTAATAAAGTTAAGGAAAATAGCCTTTTTTGGTGAAGGATGATGAAATGTTAATAGTCAATAGTGAAATTAAACAAGGAATTCAACACCCTCCCACCCCACCACTACCCGAATTGAAACTGATAAATCCTGCTCTCAGAATCGTGTTCTCATCCAGAAGAGCATGTTCATTTCAAGCTCCATTAGCAAAGCTGGCACTTGCCCAATGGAAAAAAGCTCAGATTTGAAGGGAAAGAGGAAGAGCTAAGCAATGAATGCCTGTTTCAAGCTCCTGGGAAGTAGAAGTAAAGAGATATAAACAATTAAGCTCAGATCCCATAGTTTGATAGGAAAAGCATTTTCATAGACATTAAATGGGCATTTTTCTCTCTCTCCAGAGACTTTCGTTACAAATGACAGTCCCTGGAGCTCATTTTTCTAAAGAAAAGACCCCCCCCTTGGGGTCAGGATTGATGAGTTTTTTGTGCTTTTGGTCCCAAACTGTTCTAGACCAACTTGCTCACTGGCCCAGGGAGCAGAAGGAAAGAATGAGAATCAAATTCCTGCAAAACCTGGACTTGGGTGGATTAAGCCTACTGGAGGTTTAAGGAGAGACTAAATAATATTCATTTTTAAAACTGGGGTATTTGATAAGAGCTTACACTATACTAAGTGCTGGGGCAGACACAAGATAGTCAGACACAGTCCCTGTCCTACCACAGTCTAAGGGGAAGGAGAATGCTGAGAAACAGCGAGTTCTGGTGGATAATAATGATGGTATTTGTTAAGCTCCCGAGGACTTATTTATGAAGCCCAAGGATTTGGTAGTCCAACCAGAATTCTAATCCTGGCTCTGCCAATTGCCTGCCGTGTGACCTATGGCAAGTCACTAAAATTCTCTGTGCCTCAGTTACCTCATCTGTATAATGAGGATTAAGATAATGAGCCCTGTGGGGGACAGGGACTGTGTCCAGCCTGATTATTTTGTTTCTACCCCAACACTCAGTACAGTACAGTACAGTGCTGTGACAGTCACTTTTCTAAGCCCTGGGATAGATTCAAGTTAATCAGGCCCAGTCTCTGTCCCACATGGAGTCACTAGGCTGTGCTACTTCTGAAGGGAATACAAACTATTGTAAAGTGGCCTAGCTAAGGTATCCTCTTGGGACATCATGGGGAGACGTTGGGAAGTAGGGAAATCCCCTGTGACCCCCCACTCCCACACTTCAAGGTGAAGAAACCAGTTTTTGCACTAAGCATTTGGCTTCTTAGAGGTAGGAATAGGTTTTGGGTGCCTAAAGGCTCGAATTTGTATTCGATCTTTCACTTGGAGTTCTTTGGGAAACCTATCCTTTGATATTTAGGAGGTAGCTGAAAGTTTTTTTTGTTCTGGATGTCTGCTAAGCCGTTGACTTAACTGGTATTACTTGACTCCAGTAAAAATTGGCTAGAATTTGCAGAATGTCACTCTTTGGGTAAATCTTGGAGAGATTGGTGATAGAGTAGATAGTCACTAATGATAGTTGAAAAAATTGCTCCTAGCCAGCCCCCCTACCTTTTATTTCTAATGGTATTTGTTAAGCATTCGCTTCGTGCCAAGCACTGTTCTAAGTGCTTGGGTAAATCCATGTCCCACATGGGGTTCTCAGTCTTCATCCCCAATTTACAGATGAGGTAACTGAGGCCCAGAGGAGTTAAGCGACTTGCCCAAGGTCACAGAGCAGACAAGTGGCAGAGCCGGGATTAGAACTCAGGTCCTTCTGACTCCCAGGCCCCGTGCTCTATCCATTAGGCAACACTACCCCTTAACCCATATGGGAGCTCCTGATGACTATTAGCAGAAAAGAAGCCAGGCCAAAGGTGTAAAAAGAAGCAGAGAAGCCAGTTGGCTTAGTGGAAAGAGCATGGACCTGGGACCCGGGATACTGGGATTCTAATCCTGGCTATGCTGCTTGTCTGCTGTGTGACTGTGGGCCAGTCGCTTCACTTCTCTGGACCTCAGTTTCCTCACCTGTAAAATGGGGAAAGAATACCTCTTCTCCCTTCCCCCTTCAACTGGGAAACCCTTGTGGATCCAACTCGATGATCTTATATTTAGCCCAGTGCTTAGTACAGTGCTAGACTCATAGTAAGCGCTTCCCAGATTCCACAGTTATTGATTAGCAGAGCTCCACCACTTCTGCTTTGTTACATTGGGCAAGTCACCTAACTTCTCTGTGCCTCAGTAGCCTCAACTGTAAAATGGAGATTAAAACTATGATCTCCAAGTAGGACAAGGGACTGTCAGACCTGATTAGTTATCTACCCCAGCGTTTAGTACAGTGCCTGGCATATAGTAAGGGCTTAACAAATACTCGTGGAGCCCAGTTTACAAAGTTTTTCCTCGCACTGTAATGATCCCAGGGAAGAAACTGGAACTAATGATAATAATAACTGTGGTGTTCGTTAAGCGCTTACTATGTACCAAACACTGTACTAAGTGCTGGGGTAGATACAAGATAATTAGAAAAAGAGTAGGCATGTCTTTTCATGGGGGTGACCGAGGGAGCCTCTTCCAGTAGATTCTAGAGTGGTTTTGATCTGGTTACCCACCCTCTGGAAAAATAAAACTTGGCAGAAGGTTGGGTGGAGTTGTGTGGTTCTAATTGGTGAATGAAGACGGTCCGGGGTAAGTTGGGCTCAGGGGAAACTTTGGAAGGCCTGAAGGAAAGAAGATAATTAAAATTGTTTCCAAAAGCAGGCATCCCTTACTCGGGGACAGGGTGTGTTGCCAGTGTAAAGAGCACACAAGCGGAATCAGTAGACCTGCACGGATGCTTGTAAAAACAAAAATACTTGGAAATCGATCTGAAACCCAGGCCCTCTTGGTCGGAGCCCTGCCAGCTGGGCCTTTCAGAGGCCGGCTCCGTAGATGAAGTTCCGAAAAAGAATCTCTCGCTCTGGTTTCGATGCCGACTTCCTTTCAGGTGGAATGTGGTCCCTCGGGAAGGCGGATGTGGAAGCTGGCGTTTGTCACCCTGGCGTGTTCTCGGCCTGAGGTCTTCAGGGGGAAGGTGTGCCCAAAATGACATTAGGAGCCAAAGTGTCACTAGCTAGTTAAATGGCAAAACCCTTTGGGAATTCGGGGGCTGAATGAGGCATTTGTTTATCCAGTGGACTTGAGCTGAACTGCAGATGTCCAATTCAAAAGCCACCCTTGTTCCTGTTGCTTAAATTTCATTCATCTCTGTTCCCCTTCTATTCACCAGCTAACCAACGGGCAGGGTAGTTCATCCTGCTTGTTCCTGTAGCTTATCAGTAAGAGTCCCCTCCCCCAGAGACCCTTGGGTCACCTGATAGCCATCTCTGGACAAGAGTTAAGTGTAAAGTCTTGAGGCCATTTCCTGTCAGACTGCCAGCCCTTGAAGTGTAAATACCCGCTTAAGGGGTATTGACACTTTAAAGGAAGTTTGAAGGCTTCTGGGCCTTGGTTGGAAATAGAAAGGAAACCCAGGCAGTGTTAACTTTCCATTCCTGGGTTGGGCTCCCTTGCAGCTGACTCACAAAGGTGGGTTAGGGGGTGAATGCAAAAAGCAAATTACCCCTCCCAGGATCTGACTCTTTTTGTGGTTCCTGCAAAAGTGAAAATAAATTAAAATGGCTCCCTTAGAGTCAGTTTGATCAGACCCATAGTATAGTGTCTGGCCCACACAGTAAGCACTCAACAAATATCACAGTTATGATTATTATAGCATATAATAATAATTGGGGCATTTGTTAAGTCAGGCACCATACTAAGCACTGGGGTGGATACAAGC
This sequence comes from Ornithorhynchus anatinus, assembly GCF_004115215.2. Classification (NCBI taxonomy): domain Eukaryota; kingdom Metazoa; phylum Chordata; class Mammalia; order Monotremata; family Ornithorhynchidae; genus Ornithorhynchus; species Ornithorhynchus anatinus. The sequence continues at coordinate 13,077,968 of NC_041747.1, read as the reverse complement.
AAATTGGGTTAGACACAGTCCCTGCCATCCGGGGCTCACAGTTGTAATCCCCATTTCAAAGTTACCTCATTTCACAGCTGAAGTAGCTAAGGTGCAGAGAAGTTAAGTGACTTCTTTGAGGTCACACAGCAGATGAGTGGCAGAGCTTGGAATTAGAACTCAGGTCCATTTGGTTCCCAAGTACGTGCTCTATCCACTAGGGCATGCTGCTTCTCTAGCATATGTGAGCTTCTTTTTTGTGTTGTCTTAAAAAGACCAATTATTCCACTTTCAAAATGTTGCTTCAGTTAACCAGTGGGATCTATTGGGTGCTTATTGTGTGTCGAGTACTGTAAGCGTTCGGGAGAATACAGTGCAACAGACATGTTCTCTGCGAACAAGGAGCTGCCAGCCTAAGGATAACTGGGGGTGTATTTCTAAGAAATCTGCATTGCAAAATATTTTAATAATTATGGCTTTTATTAAGTGCTTACAGTGTGCTAAGCATTGAGGTAAATACAGCCTTATCAGATTGCTCTCAGTGCTTGCCCTGGCTGAAGCTCATGAGCTGTCTTATCCCTATTTTACAGAAAAGACCATGGAGGCACAGAGAAGTTGTGACTAGCCCAAGATCACACAGCAGGCCAGAGGCAGAGCTGGGATTAGAATCCAGCTCTCCTGACTGTCCCTTGGCTTTTCCACTCTGTCACACAATGAATCTAACTAGCTTTCATAGACACGGACATTAAGAGCAGAGAAGCTGTGTGGCCCAGTGGATAGAGCACGGGCCTGGGAATCAGAAGGACCTGGATTTTAATCCTGGTTCTGCCACTTGTGTGCTGGGTGACCTTGGGCAAGGCACTTCACTTGAATGTGCCTCTGTTTCTTCCTCTGTCAAATGGGGATTAAGACACAGGGACTGTGTCCAATCTGAATAGTTTATATTCACCCCAGTGCTTAGTAGAGAGCCTGGCACATAGTAAGCACTTAACAAACACCATTATAACAAAATCTTGCTTAAATTAGCAAATGATTAGGATAATTCAGGCCCCAGAGAAATTCGGTCTTCATTATCCAAACTTTTTTTTGGCTGTCCACCTCTGGCTAAAGGAGACCAAAGTATCTGGGACCCGAATGAACCAAATAATAATAATGATACTTGTTAAGCAATAATGATACTTGTTAAGCAGAAGCAGCGTGGCTCAGTGGAAAGAGCATGGGCTTTGGAGTCAGAGGTCATGAGTTCGAATCCCAGCTCTGTCACTTGTCAGCTGTGTGACTGTGGGCAAGTCACTTAACTTCTCTGTGCCTCAGTTCCCTCATCTGTAAAATGGGGATTAAGACTGTGAGCCCCACGTGGGACAGCCTGATTCCCCTGTGTCTACCCCAGCGCTTAGAACAGTGCTCTGCACATAGTAAGCGCTTAACAAATACCAACATTATTATTATTATTATTAAGCACTTACTATGTGCCAAGCACTGTTCTAAATGCTGAGGTAGATACAAGGTAAGCAGGTTGAACCCGTGGGGCTCACAGTCTTAATCTCCATTTTACAGATGAGGTATCTGAGGCCCAGAGAAGCGAAGTGACTTGGCCAAGGTCACACAGCTGACAAGTGGCGGAGCCGGGATTAGAACTGATTGAATAGTGCTGATTTACCATATCTTTTATAACAGCAGCTCTGGTCATTCAAACAAGGATGCAGATTAATAAATCCTGGAAGAAAGTGCATCAAGACTGGAAAATGATAACTGACTCTCTTCTTTTTACCTTTCAGGAGAAGCCAAAAATCTTCCTACATATCCAGGGCCAAACAAGATGAGGGATTGTTACTGTACCGTCAACCTGGACCAGGAGGAAGTTTTCAGGACCAAAATAGTGGAGAAATCTCTATGGTAACAAATCTTGCTTGATCAAAACTATTGTTTGAATACCCTTGAACTCTGCCATCTGCATGGGGAGGGGGAAGTCTATATAGTATTGTTTGCACCATAAACTGCCTCTCTGCTCATTCTAGTGCAGTGCAAGCATTTTGCACAGTCCTCTGCCCACTGTAAGGGCTCAGTATATACAATTGATCCATCCAGTGCATCAGTAGACTTTGTCAGCTGGGTGACTTTGGGCCAATCACTTAACTTCTTTGTGCCTCAGTTACCTCATCTCTAAAATGGGGATTAAGGCTGTGCACCCCTCATGGGAACAGTCTGATTACCTTCCATCTGCCCCTGTGTTTAGAACAGTGCTTGGCACATAGTAAGTGCTTAACAAATATTAGGAGAATGGAATGTGGGAAAAACCCAGCAATGAGTGCCATAGCTGCTAAAAGGGGAGACAGTAGGAAGACTACAGGTAGGGGAAATACCATAGAAAGATGTGTACATTCATTCATCCAGACATATTTATTGAGAGCTTACTGTGTGCAAAGCACTGTACTAAGCGTTTGGGAGAGTACACTACTACAGCAAACACATTCCCTGCCCACGACAAGCTCACAGTCTAAGTACATAAGTGCCAGAAGGGCTGGGTTAGTATCAAAGTACTTAGGGGGTATATAGCTTAGTGCATGTAATAATAATAATAATAATTGTGGTATTTGTTAAATGCTTACTAAGTGCAAGGCACTGTCCCAACCGCTGGGGTGCATACAAGCAAATCGGGTTGGACACAGTCCTTGTCCCTCATGGGGCTCACAATCTTCATCCCCATTTTACAAATGAGGTAACTGAGGCCCAGAGAAGTGAAGCCACCTGCCCCAGGTCACTCAGCAGACAAGTGGAGGAGCTGGGATTAGAACCCAGGTCCTTCTGACTCCCAGGCCCGGGCTTCTGTCCACTGGGCCACGCTGCTTCTTGTAGCAGCGGGGAGGGTGGTTAGGGGAATTAAAGGCTTTGACTGGGAAAACCTCTTGGAGAAGTGATATCAGGAGGGTTTTGAAGGTGGGGAGAATGATGGATTGCCAGATACCAAGAGGGAAGGAATTCCAGGCCAGGAGGAGAACCAAAGTACTGGATATCAGTGATGGGATAGAAGTCAAGATACAGAAAGCAACAATCTTCTATTCCTTTAAACAGGCAAAAACACTTCTCTTGGTTCAGACATATTGCTCCCTGTGAGGAGTTTTTCTTTGGTAGGGAAATATCTTTCCCCCCTCATCTTTATTGCACATTTTCCATTTTCAAGGCAGTGGATTTTCACCCTGAAGACTTCAGCTCAATATCCAGGTACTTTGACATCTCTAGGGAGGCTGATTGAAATTGAGTTTGACCGCCCCCCCACCTACCAACACATTATCTGTCTTTTATTGCAATGTGGAATAATAACACATCAAGAAAACACCCTAGTGTGTTCATTGTGCTGTTCCTCTGCCCCAGATGAGGAAGATATACACCCCCATAATGTTCCTTTTATTTATAATGGTAATAATCAGGAGGCAGGGAAGGTGAAATCAAGGAGGAAATTGATGTCTTATCCCGCAGAAAGAACGGAATAATTGAACAATTAAAACATGTAAACCAACTTTTAAAATTGTTCTTAAACCCGGTACCACTGCTATCCAGGAAGGTTCAATTCCCCACAAATATACATTTCTCTCTCCCTGATATCTAATCAGTGAGGTTGCTTTTTTCATTAACATAGTTGTTTAAACTCAGATTTAACTATTTATGTGTATATATGTATACATGAATATATTATGTATTAATATACTCTGTGTTTGTGTGTGTATGAGAGTTCGTAATAGGGAATTTTTCATTTCAAGTTTTGAGCATTTTCCAGTTTTCCTTGTCGTGTGTCTTCTGGAAAAAAAATATTTTGGTGAGGGTCTTTGAAATAATTTTTCCACCATTTTATCAGGTTTGAGTGTTTTACAGATAACGTTGTGGTGAATAAAATATACCATGGATTTTAAGGAGTCTTATCAGATGAAAGTTCATTTTGATTTAAATGGGTTTAGAAACTTGCTCTTCTAGAGGAATAATAGTGAAAATTGAAAATTGTCGATTCAGAAAATAGACCACGTACATTTTAGAGATGATTAAAAGCACTAGAGAGCTAGAATCCTTTTTGGTGAAGGAAGGAGATGAGCAGTCTCAGGAGAGGAAGTATTAAATATTGTAATGGATTTTTTAAATGAAAGGTCCAATGGTTTATTAATGATTTGTGCTTTTAAAATGGCGAGCAAGTTGATTTAACAGTCACTCCAATAATAACGCATAATTGCTTCCCCCACAGATTTCCTCTTCAAAAATCTGATTTGTATCTAACCCAACGCACTTAGAACAGTGCTTGACACCTAATGAGTGCTTAACAAATGCCATAAAAGAAATCCCGGTAGATTTTTAAAGCAGTGATAAGGGGTGGGTGGAGAAGGAGAGAGTTAGGGTCCAGATGTCGTGGCTATAGGACTCGTGAGCGTGGGTCATGCAGTCTAAGTGGGAGGGAGAACAGGTGTTTAATTTCCATAGTACAGATGAGGAAACTGAGGCACAGAGCGATTAAGCGATTCACCCAAGGTCGCACAGTAGTGGAGCTGGGGTCAGAATCCAGCCTTCCTGACTCCCACCCCCAAGTGCTATCCATTAGATTTCCCTGCGTCTTTACACGCTGCACGGAATAATGACTGCCACCTTCAACAGCAGGTTTGGCTCTCTGGTGTGGGCAGGGCAATTTTCAGGTGACTTGGTGAATATACAGGAGAGTCCTGGCTCAGTGAGCGTTTACAGTCTGATTGTGAAAATGAGCCATTGGGAATTGATGGTCAACAGAATCTGATGATAATAATTAATGGTATTTAAGTAAGCGCTCAATAATAATAATAATAATAATAATGGTATTTGTTTAGCGTTTACTATGTGCCAAGCACTATTCTATGTGCTGGGGTTGATTGGACACAGTCCCTGTCCCACATGGGGCTCACAGTCTTAACCCCATTTGACAGATGAGGGAACTGAGGCCCAGTGCAGTTAAGTGAATTGACCAAGGTAACACAGTCAACAAGTGGCTGAGCTGGGATTAGAACCCGGGTCCTTCTGACTTCCAGGCCTGGGCTGCTTCTCAGGAAACAAGGACTGGGTTGCCTTCCCACCCAGACTCGGCCTGTTGTTCTCTTCCCCACCCCCCACATCTATTAGAGTTCTTGTAATTTGGAAACTTTCTGGTCTCTTTACCAACGAAAGAAATCCCCTAAATTAATAGACGTCTGTATGGTATGACCACATTGAAATGTGTGCTTTTGCAATCCTTGTAAGAGGACATCATCGGCATCAGTTGAGAAGCAGCATGGCATAGTGGATAGGGCATGGGCCTGGGAGTCAGAAGGTCATGGGTTCTAATGCCACCTCCACAACTGGTCTGCTGTGTGACCTTGGGTAAGTCACTTCATTTCTCTGTGCGTCAGTTACCTCGTCTGTAAAATGGGGATTGAGACTGTGAGCCTCACGTGGGAAAGGGACTGTGTCCAGCCTGATTTGCTTGTATCCGCCCCAGCGCTTAGTACAGTGCCTGGCACGTAAGCACGTAACAAATACCAACATTATTATTATTAAATACCATAATTATTCTTTAACGAAGCAGCTACTGTAGATAGCACTCTGGAGGAGGTGATTGGGGTTCATGCAAATGATAATCATAACTATGGAACTTGTTAAGCACTTACTGTGTACTGTTCTAAGCACTGGGGCAGACATGAGGTACTCAGTTTGGACACATCCCTGTCCCACATGGGGCTCACATTCTTAATCCCCATTTTACAAATGATGTAACGGAAGCCCAGAGGAAGTGAAGTGACTTGCCCAAGGTCACCCAACAGACAAGTGACAGAGCCGGGATTGGAACCCAGGTCCTTCTGGCTCCCAGGTCCGTTGCTCTATCCACAAAGACATGCTGCTCAAGTAATGGACCACCCCTGTGCTCTCAAAGGGCTTCTACTCTTCAACAGTGTGGCCTAGTGGTAAGAGCAAAGGCCCGGGAGTCAAAGGACCTGGGTTCTGATTCTGGCACTATCACTTGTCTGCTGTGTGACCTTGGGTAACTCACTTGGCTTCTCTGTGCCTCAGTTTCCTCATAAGTAAAATAGGGATTAAATTGTAAATCCTATTACCTCCTATTTAGATCATGAGTCCCAGTGCCTAGTACAGTGATTGGCACATAGGAAGCACTTAAGGGCTGTTATTAATCATTATTATTAATAAACGTAGCCAGAAGTGAATGAATGGACTGTATTTAAGAGTAAGAGTGGAGGCTGGCACAGTGGAGAGAGCCTGGGGATGGGGTGATCTGGGTTCAGATCTCACTCCACTGGCTGTGTGACCTTGAGCAAGTCACTCTTTCTCTCACTTTCCTCATCGGTCCCTCCTTTGGACTCTGAGCCTCTTATGAGACAGACTGGATCCATTATGTCTTTTATTCATCCCAGTGCTTGGCACCAAGTAAATGCTCAATAAATATGATTGTTGTTGCTATTTTTAAAGAAAAAAGAAACAGACCAATGTATGCGGGCAGAGGAGGACTATGGGCGGTGGGCCCCGGAAGGCACAGGGGACTCTAGGAGATGGACCCCAGACAGTGCAGGGATTAAGAGGAGCCCAGGTGGCCGAAAGTAAACGATCCTTGGGAGGGCAACCCTGGCAACTTCAGAGCGGAGTTTCTGGCTAGTGTGTAGAAGCCAGGGTGACCCAATCTTGTCCTGCGACAAGATGGGATCCCCACTCCATCCTTGCGTTTGCACTCAGGATGTTTAAAGACCAAGGAGACATGAAGGTGAGTTGCACCGACCAACCTTCTGCTTCTTTATCAAAGAGAGGGAATCCCAGTTTTTTTTTTCCTCCTGCCATGGAATAATTCATCCTGATGTCTTGTGCTAGAAGTACACGGTTGAGCAGCCAGAGCACCTTCAGGGACTTACCACCCAGGGAGCCGAATAAATACCATCCGAGGCGGGCGACGGAGACCCCAAGGTCAGCTGGTTTCTAAAGGGAAGTGCAGTGCGCAAGCACCGGAAACGCTTGAAGCTAAAATCGGGATTTCAAGTGCAGAGGGAATAGGAGAACAGCCTGTAAGAGCTGACGGAGCTTGGTCTCTCCGAATGAATAGTTCGTCAGGAGAAAGTCTGAGGTTTTGTCAGACTCCTTGTTCCGGGGAAGTCTAATCAATCCATGCTTATGTCTCTCCTCGCTCCCCAAGATGGGCAGCAAATCTGGCCTATTTTGCTGGGGTATCGGGTGCCTTAGAGGTGCTCCAGGACTCCCTGAGGGATGCTAACCTCCTTCTAACCCCAAACCCAAAATCCCCGGAGGCCCAAGTCCGGTGACTGTGGGTAAAACCGCCCTAACAGTTGGGCAAAAGAGGAAGCCAAGGGGTCAGGCTTTGCAGCTGTCTTGACGGCATCTTTCCCTCCTCCCTCTGTGCCAGCCTCCCCCTCTACCAGTCTTTGGAGGGAAATGCCTCTGGAAAGGTCAGATCGGGCATGTAAATCCCAGGATAATTGTAATAATGGTATTCATTAAGCACTTACTATGTGTCAAGCACTTTTCTAAGCGCTGGGGGAGGTACAGGCTCAGGTTGGACACAGTCCCTGTCCCACATGAGGCTCACAGTTTTAGAGAAGCAGCTTGGGCTAGCGGCAAGAACACGGGCTTGGGAGTCAGAGGTCGTGGGTTCTAGTCCCGGCTCCACCACGTGTGCCGTGTGACCTTGGGCAAGTCAGTCAACTTTTCCGGACATCAGATACCTCATCTGTAAAATGGGGATCGAGACTGTGAGCCCCACGTGGGACAGGGACTGTGTCCAACCTGATTACCTTGTATCTACCCCAGTGCTTAGAATAGTGCTTGGCACATAGTAACTGCTTAACAGATGCCGTAATTATTAATTACTATTAATCCCCATTTTACAGATGAGGGAACTGAGGGCCAAGGAAGTGAAGTGATTTGCCCAAGGTCTCCCAACAGACAAGGGTTGGGGCTAGAGCTTGCCCCATCTTGAGCCCACCGGAGTCTGGTTCTGTAGGGTGGGGTGGTGCAGGCGTGGGCTGTGGGATTGGTTGCTCAACTGGAAGTGAATTCACCAGTGGGCTTCTCTAAGAACCAATCGGGCTGATGTGCTACAGTAAGGGGATGAAGCATAATCAAGAGTCAAGTGACTAATTCTGTTTGCTCGCAGAAGGCCAATAATAATAATTATTGTGGTATTCGTTAAGTGCTTACTATGTGCCAGGCACTGTACTAAGCACTGTGTGGATACAAGCAAATCAGGTGGGACACACTCCCTGTGACCATTGGGCTCACAGTCTTCATCCCCATCTTACAGATGAGGTAATTGAGGCGTAGAGAAGTGAAGTGACTTGCCCAAGGTCACACAACAGGCAAGTGATGGAGCCGGCATTAGAACCCATGACCTTCTGACTCCTAGGCCCGTGCTCTATCTACTAGGTCTTCTTCTAATAATAATGATGATGGTATTTGTTAAGTACTTACTATGTGCCAAACACTGTCCTAAATGCTGGGGTAGGTGCCAGGTAATTAGGTTGGACAGAATCTCTCTTCCCACATGTGGCTTACACTCTAAGTCAGGGGAGGAACAGGTATTGAACCCCCATTTTAGAGATGAGGATACTGAAGCCCAGTGAAGTGACTTGCCAAGGTCACACTGCAGGCAACCAGTGGAGCTAGGATTAGAACCCAAGTCCTCTGGCTCTCAGACCCACGCTCTTTCCAATTGGCCACATTGCCTTAAGTGCTTAAGACATTGCTTTGCACACAGTAAGTGCTCAGTAAATACGATGGAATGAATGAAGGCCTGCCTTTCATAAGACTGGGTCCCTGGTCAGGGATGGATCTGTTTTCCACATTCTATTTGGAAATTATGGACACTGGCATATCTCACAATCCAGTCAAAGTAGGTTCATTCATTCAATCGTGTTTGTTGAGTACTTGCTGAGTGCAAAGCACTGTACTAAGCACTTGGGAGAGTACAAAAGAACAGACACATTCCCTGCCCACAATGAACCAACAGTCTAGAGACGAGCTCACAACGGAATCTGGATTACGTCAACGATTAGTGCGTAACACGTCTTCGGATTTTATGTATAGTAGCCATTTGGGATCAGGTGGGCTCCTGCATTTTTTTTTTAGGTTATTTGTTAAATGCTTACTTTGTGCCAGGCACTGTACTAAGCCCTGGAGTAGATACAAGATAGGTTGGACACAGTCCCTGTCCCACATGGGGCTCACAGTCTTAATCCCCATTATCCAGATGAGGCAACTGAGACTCAGAGAAGTGGAGTGACTTGCCCAGGGTCCCACAGCAGACAAGTGACAGTGCCAGGATTAGAACCTAGGTCCTTCTGACTCCCAGGAGAGTGAAGTGTTAGTATATTGTGGCGTTATTCAGAAAAAGTCCAGTGCTTAATCTCTCCTGCTTCCAGCCCGGCCTGAATTGTGACCTTGGGTCTTCGGTTCACCCAGAGAAATGATCCTGAGTTTCTGAAGTTGTGGAACTGCCAGAGGATGTGGAATTCTCTGTCGCATGGTAAATCTCCCAGGGATTTTAAGAACAAAGACAGCTGAAAAGAATCTCTTCACAAAGAGGTTTGGTTGGGGGTTTCATTATTATTCATCATGTAGCTCGCTCTCTCTGTTTCTCAAAGTGTGCCAAGCATACAAGTCGGCTATTGCAAGAGCTCTCTACACTTCTCCCCCCCACCAAAACCAAACGTTGGGAAATAAGCACAGGATTTTGCAATAGAACACAGAACTGGAAGAAAAGCAAAGTGGTTGAGCTTGCATGATTCACTTAGGACAGTTTGACTTTCCTTTTTCCTTTCCGAGCACCGTCTGTGAGAAGTTGGAAAAAAAAATGGAAGTTCAGAAGATGCGGGGTTTCTGGTTCCCGGATTCCTGGTGCTGGTGATTCTCTGTGCCTCAGTTACCTCATCTATAAAAATGGGGATTGAACATCCGTTCAATCAGTAGTACTTATGCAGCACGCACTGTGCGCAGAGCACTGTACTGAGTGCTTGGGAGAGTACCAGCAGTACTCTCTTGAAGAGAAGCAGCGTGGCTCAGTGGAAAGAGCCTGGGCTTGGGAGTCAGAGGTCATGGGTTCGAATCCCGGCTCTACCACTTGTCAGGTGTGTGACTCTGGGCAAGTCACTTAACTTCTCTGTGCCTCAGTTACCTCGTCTGTAAAATGAGGATTAACTGTGAGCCTCACTTGGGACAATCTGATTACCCTGTATCTACCCCAGCGCTTAGAACAGTGCGCTGCACATAGCGCTTAACAAATATCAAATTATTACTATTATTACAGTACAGTAGAGTCGCAGTTCCTTTCCACAAGGCGATCATTCCACCTTAGACTGCGTTTGCCAGGACTGTGTCTCACCTGATTAGCTTGTGTTCATTCATTCATTCGTATTTATTGAGGACTTACTGAGTGCAGAGCACTTTTTAAGCGCTTGGGAGAGTACAATAATTCTGGTATTTGTTAAGCCCTTACTGTGTGCCAGGCACTATACTAAGTGCTGGGTTGGATACAAGCACAATTGGACACAGACCCTGTCCCACATGGGGCTGAAAGTTTTAATCCTCACTTTGCAAACGAGGTTAACTGAGGCACAGAAAAGTGAAGTGACTTGCCTAATGGTGGAACCAAATGGTGGAGTTGGGATTAGAACCCAACTCTTCTGACTTCCAGGCCTGGGCTCTTTCCACTAGGCTGTGTGATTTGCCATATTGTTGGTATTTGACTTGCTAGTATACCTCTTTTACCGAATTAGCAAAATCTAATGCAGTAGAATTTCAGCAATAGTCTCTAAATCACCACCCCTACAGACACTTCTAGACTGGAGTAATTCTAGAGCAATTGCAAATTCTCTCCCAATTACCGCCTTTGCAGTTTCACACTTAACTATTTGATGGAGGCAGGTGCCTCTTTGAGGAAGACAACCAATTGCCCTCTTTGAGGGAGCTGCCTTCTCTCAAACAAATTCCCTTTTGATCTTCTAAATGGATAGTTCCAATCCCCAAGGGTTTCTTACTCCCAATTAGGCCCTAAAGAAGAGTTGGTTACCTTTTCCACTCCCATGCCTCCGCTCAGTTTTCCTCCACCTAACCAGGTGATTTCCCAGAATTTCTGAGAGAAGGGAAAAGGATAAAAAATCCAGATCAATAAGATGACTCCCAACCTGTCTAGCCACCCAAATTCAGTTAGGAATTTCTCTTCACAATGCGCAACACACATTTTTCACAACACTGGCCAGTTCAGTCAAACATAACTCAGTGTACACCCACTTGCAGACCCCCGCCAGTCCGTCCTATCAAATGAGGTGTCATTTGCCATCCCCCGGGGAACAAATGCCTAAATCTTCTTCAACATTCTCATTCCTTTCTGTGATATCTGGATTCCTCCTCCTCTATATTCAATCCCCCATTATCTCTTTAGAAGTAATCCTTTGGGCCTTTCACTCTTTTCCATTTTTACAACCTTTCCTAGTAGTAGTGGAGCCCGGGATTCAGTGGGTGTCAAAGCAGAAAGCAGCAAAGGAGCAGAAGATGTTGCTTTAAGAACCATTCATTCAGTCATATTTATGGAGCACTTACTGTATGCAGAGCACTGCACTATGCGCCTGGGAGAGTACAGTATAACAATAAACAGACACATTGACCTCACCACTTCCAATAGCTCATTCAGTTAGTTTCCTCATCGTCAAATGGGGATGAAATACCTGCTTCCCCTCCGAAGTTGGGGAAAGTAGGGGTCGAAGTAGATCGTGACCCTCTTGTGGGACACGGCTTGATTATTTTGTATCTGCCCCAGTTCTAAGCACTGGGGGAAGATACAGATGAAGCAGCGTGGCCTAGTGGATAGAGCCCGGGCCTGGGAGTCAGAAGGTCATGGGTTCCAATTTCGGCTCCGCCACTTGTCTGCTGGGTGACCTTAGGCAAGTCACTTCACTTCTCTGGGCCTCAGTTACCTCATCTGTAAAATGGGGATTGAGACAGGGAGCCCAATGTGGGACAGGGACTGTGTCCAACCCCCTTTGCTTGTATCCACCCCAGCGCTTTTATGACAGAAGACAGGACTTTCTGCAGAAAGTACATCCATAGAGCCACTATGAATCGCAAACGGCTCGACGGCACTTGATGATGATAATACCCCAGCGCTTAGTACAGTAAGTGTTTAACAAATACCACAGTTATTATTATTGAAACAGGGTCGGGCTCAGAGAAAGTGCTTAGCAAATGCCACAGTTATTTGTACAGAGCTTCTTCCGTGATTGCTGGGTGAGAAAACTCTCGCCAGCTATCTACAGCTTCCGCCGCCAAATGCCCTTGGCGAGCGATCGTTTGCCTGTGAGGGGCGGCCAGCTGTGAGGAAGGACGCCATTTTAGTTTCTTCGGAAAGAGGGCCCCGGAGCCGACTTGTTGGAAACTATGCGCCGAGGGCCGGGAATCGTGCCCTGACTGCTGTTTGACCTCTGGCCTCGCGGGGCCCCGTTGGAGACAAAGCCGCTCCTGTGGAAAGAGCTACCCCAAGGTTAAGTTGGTAATTGGAGGGGAAGCTCGCAGCCGCCTTGGCCCTCCTTTGATTCCGCCAGAAAGAAGACATTGTTTGGCACGGCTCAATGGGGAGGAAAAAAATTCCGCTCGGTGCCGAGGGGGAGACGGTGGGGTATAAGGTTTTTCCAGTTTCAGAGGGGGAGATGCTTCTTTTATCGCGAGGGACGAGAGCGGGGTGTGACGACGGAAGCGTCCCAGCTGAACGGGAGCAGGAAGGCATATGTAGATGTAGAGGGCGTTCGGGGACCACCCGGATCAAAACGTTGGACTGTTGGCTCCTCCTCCTCCTTGGAGAAACTTCTCTGTTTCTGTTGAGGGATTTACAGTTGGCAGCATGGTCTAGTGGATAGGGCACAGGCCTGGGAGTCAGAAGGGCCTGGGTTCTAAGCCCGGCTCCATCACTTGTCTGATGGGTGACCTCGGGCAATTCACTTCACTTCTCTGGGCCTCAGTTACCTCAACTGTAAAGTGGAGATTCGGACTGTGAGGCCCATATGGGACAGGAACTGCGTCCAACCCGATTTGCTTGTACCTACCCCAGTGTTTAGTATAGTGCCCGGCACATAGTAAGCGCTTAACAAATACCATAATTATTATTATTCTCTGGACCCCAGTTACCTCATCTGGAAAATGGAGATTAAAACTGTGAGCCCCGTATGGGACATGGACATTGTCCAAATGATTAGGTTGCATCTACCTCAGAGCTTAGTGTAGTGCCTGGTACATATTAAGTGCTTCGCAAATACCACAATTATGATTATTCCCGTCCCTCCCCTTTTCCCTGCCCAGAGAAGCAGAGCTCTAGCAGGGCATTCTTCTGCAGCCTTTCCGCCAACGTCTTCCTTGGTCTTGACAACCTCCAATGACGATCAGTAATTATAGTGATGATTATTATTGGCCATTGGCTCCTCCTTTGAGAAAATTCCTTCCATTATTAAATATTCACCCATTCAGTCTCATTTATTGAGCACTTACTGTGTGCAAGCGTGTGGGAGATACAAGCCATGTCTTCATCTGAACTCATGCTGCCATTTTGTCTTCCTGAAGCATAAGCCCATTTTTCCTTTGGCATCTTGCAACTTTTTCTACTCCCCAGTTGTCCTGAGCATTTTGTTCTGATGGAAGAGGGAGATTTAATGACATTTGTTTCTTTCTTTGATGTCATTCGAAGGGCAGAGATTTCAGTGGGTTGAGATGTGATTGTGCTAGGTAAAGTTCATTGACTTCATCATGACCCCCGCACCACACAGACGTGAAGAGCCATGGTTGTAAAATATCATTTTATGCTGGAAGAAAGTAATAAAAATCATAATAATGATAATAGTAATTATGGTATTTAAGTTCTCACTGTGTGCCAAGCAGCGGGGCCTACTGAAAAGAAAACGGCCCTGGGAGTCAGAAGACCTGGGTTCTAATGCCCAGCTCTGCCACTTGCCTACTGTGTGACCTTGGGCAAGTCACTTAACTTCTCTGTGCCTCAGTTTCCTCATCTGTAAAGTGGGGCTTCAATCCCTGCTCTTCCCTCCTACTTAGACTGTGGGGCCCCATGTGGGGCAGGGACAGCTTTTGACCTAATGAATTTGTATCTACCCCAGTGCTTAGAGCAGTGCTTGGCACATGGTAAGCGCTTTACAGGCACCACATTTATTAGTATTACTAAGCTCTGGGATAGATACAAGATAATCAGGTTGGACCCAGTCCCTTTCCCACAAGAGGCTCACAGCCTTCAAGAGAGGGAGAACAAGAGTTGAACCAAGCGTTTTAAGTATGCTTTGGTACCTTGAAATTCATCTGAGAATAATAATAATATTAGTAATAACTGTGGTATTTTTGAAGCACCTACTATGTGCCAGGTACTGCAGATAAGTGCTAGGGTGGTTACAAGCAAACCAGGTTGGACAAGGCCTTGCCCCACACGGGTTTCCCCGTCTTAATCCCCATTTTCCAAATGAGGTAACTGAGGCCCAGAGAAGTGACGTGACTTGTCCAAGGTTACACAACAGGCATGTGGCAGAGTCAGGATCAGAACCCAGGTTCGCTGACTCCCAGGCCCATTCTCTTTTTCACTAGGCATGGTGCCCTCACAAACATCTAGGTACAGGGATTTCTGTGGATGGTGGGTGCACATGTTTCTTAAAGCAGTGAAGTAGGCTTCATAAGCGCTTAATTTAGGACCACAATATTATTGAATTTTGGGTGTCTTCTCCGTGGCTTTGATCCCTCGATGTCTCCCCATCCCAAGCCTTGTGCACGGCCAGAACAATAGGGAGTTTTGTTTAACCAGAAAAACCACTGGCTTTCAGCCTATTAATCAGAATTAGCGATTTATTTTTAAGTCTCCATCTGTGGTGCACGTTGCATCTGCCAGGATGACTCATCCTTCAGCAGGCTCGGGAAAGAGGGGAAAAGTCTGCGGCAGAAGGCAAAGCCTCTGACAGGAGGAATAACAGGGGAGAATGCGCGGACAGGAATTCTCCGAGAAATTGGAAAAGGGGAGGACTAGGAAGGTCGGATGTCTGCAATTTGAAATGCTCGCACTGTAATTTGAATTTCACAAGTAAAATGGCGGTAACGGCCGCAAAACTTCAGGCAGCTCTTCAGGCTAACGAGCGTGTTCTTACCCTTAAAATTTCTGTTATCTCTGGGGAAACATTTCAGAAATGTTTTCAAGTGGCGGCTTGCAGTCTTTTTTTAATGGCATTTATTAAGCATTTACAAAGCACTGTACTAAGCGCTGGGATAGATATAAGTTGATCAGGTTGGACACAGCCCTTGTTCCATGTGTGGCTCACAGTCTTAATCCCCAATCTACAGATGAGGGAACTGAGACCCAGAGAAGTAAAGTGACTTCTCAAGGTCATAGAGTAGACAAGTGGCGGATCCAGGATTAGAACCCAGGGCTTTCTGACTCGCAGGCCTGGGCTCGATCCACAGGGCCACACTGCTGCCCCTCGGGCAGGCAGATTCTGTGGAGCATGACCAGGGCCTGAAGGAGCCTTCTGACTCATCACCAGTGGTATTTATTGAGTGCTGACTGTGTGCAGAACACTGTACTAAGCGCTTGGAAGAGGACAATACAGCAGAGTTGGTAGAGACATTCCCTGCCCACAAGGAGATGAGTATCAGCCTGCTTTTGGGTCCAGCTGCTTTAGTGCTGCAAGCCCCAGGTCGGGTCTTGCTGCCATCATGCTGAGAAGCGGTGTTGTCTAGTGGGTAGAGCACGGGGCTGGGAATCAGAAGATCCTGGATTCTAATCCCGGCTCTGCCACTTGTCTGCTGTGTAACCTTGGCTAAGTCACTTCACTTCTCTGGGCCTCAGTTACCTAATCTATAAAATGGGGATTGAGACTGTGTAAGCCCCATATGGGACAGGGACTGTGTCCAACCTGATTATCTTGTATGTACCCCAGTGCTTAGAACAGTGGTTGGCTCATAGTAATCATTATTATTATCAGATGGCTTACTGCCTATGCACTTCCAAGAAATATTGGTCTTACTGATGCATGTGTATATCTCTAATAAACCAAGCACCACAGCACTCAAATGGGTGCTTCAAATTCAACCAAATAAATTCCTGGAATATGTCACCAAATGAATCACAATCTCCAGACGGTGAATTCCTTGAGAGCAGGGAATGTGTCTACTAATTCTACTGTATTGTGTTCTCCCCACTGCTTAGTTCAGTGCTCTGCACACAGTAAGCGCTCCATAAATACCACTGATTGATTGCCAAGAAAATATTCTGGGCTTGTAAGAGTAACATAGTGAACAATCAGTCAGTGGTATTTACTGAATGCCTACTGAAGTTCTGAAGTGGGCAGTTCATTTTATGATTGGTTTTAATTCCGTTCAATATAAACCGTAAAATACCCTGGATTTTCTGTTTTGCGAAATCTCCGAAGCGCCGAGAAGCAGCGTGGTGTAGTGGATAGAGCACAGGCTGGGAGTCAGAAGGTCGTAGGTTCCAATTCCGGCTCTGCTGCTTGATTACTGTGTTAAGTTGGCCAAGTCACTTCACCTATCTGGACCTGAGTTCCCTCATCTGTAAAGTGGGAATTGAGACTGTGAGCCCCATATGAGGCAGCGACTGTGTCCAACCTGATTTGCTTGTATCCACCCCACCACTTAGTACAGTGTATGGCACACAGTAAATGCTTAACAGATATTAAAATTATTATTATTATTATTAGTGCTCTGCGCATAAGTCCTCAAAAATACAATTGACTGATTGATAATTTGGTTTGTTTTCACAGCCCCTTTTATGGAGAAGATTTTTACTGTGAAATTCCTCGGACTTTTCGTCACCTATCTTTTTACATTTATGATAGAGATGTTTTCCGGAGGGATTCCATCATCGGTGAGTATCCAGCTGAGTTGTTTTTTTTTCTGATTATTGTTCTTTTCTGTACTCACAATTGGGATATGGGCTCTTTATTACCTGGGTGGAATTTGTGAATTCTCCTTTTATTTTCACCTCCCTGCCTGTTTATAACCATCTAAAATTGGACCGTTGAGGAGAGATTAACCTGGAAAGTCACAGATTGTGAGGAAGTCGATAGAAACTTAATGGGAACTGAGCCCTCTAGATTTGTAAGCACCTTGAGGGCAGGAAATGTGTCTGTCAGCTTTATCGTACTTTTCCAAGAGCTTACTACAGAGCTCTGCACCAGATAAGCGCTCAGTAAATTCTACTGATTGATTGAGCGGGGTAATCGTGGAATTGTGGTCAAGCAGATTCCATAAAAACAACCCAGAAGGTCCAGAGACGTGAAGGGGTAGGGGTAGGTTCAAAACACAAAACAGGAAACACTTCTTCGCCCAACAGGGTATAAACATATGGAATCCCTCTTAACAGGAAGCGGTGTGGTTACCAACACCTGCAAGGTCAGGGAGGTTTTAAACAAATTCCTGCTCCATAAGAGGTTGCTAGAAGGAAAGTTAGAGGTATAGAAGCAGCATGGCTTATTGGAAAGAACGTGGGCCTGGGAGTCAGAGGACCTGGGTTCTAATCGTGGCTCCGCCACGTCTGCTGTGTGACCTTGTGCAACTTACTTCACTTCTCTGGGTCTATCACCTCATTGGTAAAATGGGGATTAAGACTGCGAGCCCCATGAGGGACTGTGTCCAACCTGATTAACTTATCTACCTCAGTGCTCAGTACAGTGCCTGGCACATAGTAAGCATTTTAAAAATGCCATTAAAACACGCACACAGACTGTGCCCTGCCTGATTAATTTGTATACATCCCAGCGCTTGGCACAGTGCCTGACACATAGTAAGCGCTCAATGAAAACCATAGAAAAAATTGATCAATCAGTGGTATTTACTGGGCACTTACTATGTGCAGAACATTGTACAAAATACTTGGGAGAACATTCATTCATGCAGTCATATTTATTGAGCGCTTATTGTGTGCAGAGCAATAAACAGACACTTTCCTTGCCCACAATGACCTTACAATACAAGAGCGTTGGTAGATCCAAACCTGGACCCCAGCAGGCTTACAGAGTAGAGGGGGGAGATAGACATTAAACCAAATGAAGGACATGTACATAAGTGCGGTGAGGCTGAGAGAAGAGTCAACATGAATGCTTAAAAGGGTACACATTCAGGTGCACACACGGTGCAGAAGGGAAAGGGAGTTGAGGAGATGAGGACTTAGTCGTGGAAGGCCTCTCGGAGGAGATGTGAGTTTAGGAGGATTTTTGAAGGTGGGAAGTGTTGGATACGAAGTGGGAGGTAATTCCAAGCCAGAGGGAGGACGTGGGCAAGGGATCGGCGACCAGATAGATGAGATCGAGGTAGCGGGAGAAGGTTGGCGTTAGAAGAGTGAAGTGTGCGGGCTGGGTTGGAGTAGGAAATCAGGGACCAGAGCGATTTTGGAGACAAGACAGCTATACAGAGGACTCGGCAGGGACCTGGGAAGTGATTCAGTTCCCTCTAGAGGAACAAATGTAAAAATAAAGCCTAGGGTTATGTCGGGATGAGGTGGGGGAAGCTAAAGCTGGAAAGGGGATGTGTCTAGCATGAGTCATAGTTGGTAAAAAAAAAAAAAATTGTTGAGGCCAGAGAGGAGGACGAAGACAATATCTCCCGCGGCTCGACAGGAAGAGGAAACCGATGACCGACAACTGGAACTTTTAATGTTTGCCCTCTATTCTGCGGAGGAAGAGGTCAAACGAGAAGAGTTGACGGGTGGGGTGACAGGAGGCTGGACGGGTGGAGAGGGCAAGAATAAGAGGCCAGAGAGCCTCAGTGGGTCACTGAAGCCGACCCAGAGGACTTTAGCACTCAGCAGACGTTATCCCAGAACTGTTGGTTTCAATTTGCGCTAGCCTCTCGGAGACATTCCTAACAACTGGAAGGGGACAGATATTATGGGAAGTCAGCGTGGCCTAGTGGAAAGAGCCCGGGCCTGGGAGAGAGGGGAACTAAATTCTAATGCTGGCTCCGCTGCTTGGTTGCCATGCTGGTTGCTGTGGGGAAGCAGCGTGGCTTGGTGGATAGAGCACAGGCCTGGGAAGGTCACGGGTTCTCATCCCGGCTCTGCCACTTGTCTGCTGTGTGACCTTGGGCAAGTCACTTTACTTCTCTGTGCCTCAATTACCTTATCTGTCAAATGGGGATTGAGACTGGGAGCCCCGCGTAGGACAGGGACTGCGTCTCCATTAGCCCATATCCACCCCAGAACTTAGTACAGTACCTGGCGCATAGTAAGGGCTTAACAAATACCATCTTTACTGTTATTTCGTTGGCCAAATCACTTCACTTCTCTGGACCTCAGTTTCCTCGTTTGCCAAATGGGGATTCCATATCTGTTCTCTCCCATCCTCCCCTCTAGACTGTGGTCAGGGAACTGTTATATTGCATTTTCCCAAGCGCTTAGTTCAGTATTCTGCACTCAGAAAGCATTTAATAAATACGACTGTTTGATCATTTAGACTGTGAGCCCCATGTGGGACCTGATTTATTAGTGCTTAGTACAGTGCTTGGCACACAGTACTTGAAAAATAAACACCATAGTTTATATTATGTTGGTCTTTAAAATAGCAAAAAGAATCAGGGGCTGATTCACTTGAACATTGATCCCTGGAAGATAGGAGAACAAAATCAACAAACAGTTCTTCCGCTGCTAGGGCGAAAGGTGCTAGAAGGCAGACAACATTGCTTCTATCAGATCGGGGTAATTTCATTTTACGATCATATAAAAGTTGTGTGTCCAAGGCATTGAGTGGAGCTCAAAAAGCCTCGGAATTCTGTACCATGTGACATCATTCTCAACCCACTTGACTGTAAGCTCGCTTTGGACAGGGAACGCATCTGTTAATTGTTGTATTGTACTCTTCCAAGTGCTTAGTATAGTGATGTGCACTCAGTAATGGCTCTATAAGTGTGACCGAATGAAATATTGACAAAAACAAGGAGAAGATGGGGGAGAGAGACACCTGGATGAAGAAACAGGAACTGTGCAGAATCCACCTTTTCTTCCCCTCTTTGAAAACGTTCAGAAAAATGCCATTTCCCATCCCCGCTGCAGTTTAGAACCTGTCATAATTTAAAAGGGTGCTCAAGAGACTTCTGAATTCAGCTAGCGATTTTCTGCTTGAATCGTCTGCCCGAGGTTTCCTTCATTCCCCCAATATCCATATGCCCTTTAGCGGCATATGGATGAAGGTCAGTTTCCAGATTAACTTTGATCATTATAAGGCTTCCCAGTAGAAAACCTGAAGCTCTCCTGTGGCGAAAAGCCAATTAAACGTGAGGTAGGCTCGATGGCTAAGTTCAGAATTCAGTTGTGTGTTTTCAGCCCTGATAAAGAAACGGGCATTGGATCCACATGTCCCAGGGGAGGGCACCATTCAACAAATAGATACGTTCCCTTCCCACGACGAGCTTACAGTCTAGAGGTGGAGAGACAGACATCAATACAAATAAATAAATGACAGATGTGTACATAAGCACTGTGGGGCTGGGAGCGGGGAAGAGCAAAGGGAGCAATGAGGGTCTGTGATTCAGACTCTAAAATCCTTCATTCCTTAGAGCCATTATCCTTAGAGCCAGTATTGGGAACCACTGGATGTTGGGAATATGCCTGGGTTTCTGGGTGTCAGGGTACCCAGAAATAAGACCAACCAGTCAGTCATTTGGTATTTTTTGAATGCTTACTGTGTGCTGAGCACTGTACTAAGCACTTGGGAGAGTCCAGTAGAACAATATAACAGACATATCCATAGCCCACAATGAGCGTGCAGTCTAGAGGGGGTAACAGCACTCTTTCTCCTCCAAGAGGCCTTCCCAGACTACAACCCCCTTTCCTCATCTTCCGCTCCCTTCTGCGTCGCCCTGAATTGCTCTCTTTACTCTTCCCCCCTCCCAGCCCCACAACACTTATGTCCATATCTGTCATTTATTTGTTTGTATTGATATGTCTCCCCACTGCCAAGACTGTAAGATCATTTTGGGCGGGGAATATGTCCATTTATTGTTGTAGCGTACTCTCCCAAGCGCTTAGTACGGTGCTCTGCACAGAGTAAGCGCTCAATAAATACAACTGAATGAATAAATAATTTACAGATATGGACATAAGAGCTAGCCTAACCAGCTGCAGGGTTGATTGGAATAGGTAAAACCATCTGTGCTTCAACTTGTCTCTTGCCGCTGTATCATAAGTCATGTCCTGTTAAACAAACCATTTCCCAACATGCCACAGCCTTGTTTGCTTCTCTGATGCCCTGGCTCAGACCCTAACTTCAGTTTTTTAGCGTGAGATAACTGATTTTGGGTCCTTTTCTTCTGAGGAAAAAAAAAAAGGCGTAATTGTTTCCCCCTCAACCCCAGTAAATGCAATCCACTTTCAGTCCCAGTTCATGCAGTCTGCCCATAGTCGATTTATCAAGCACTCGTTCTGTGCAGAGCACTGTACGAAGCGCTTGGGAAAGTACGATACAATAAAGTTGATAGATGTGATCCGTACTTAGAAGGAGCTTAAGGTCTAGGGAAGACGTTAAAATAGAGTCTCAGTCCATGCAGTGTGCACACAGTCATTGTGAATGCAGGGCACATCCAGTGTACATGCAGTGTTCATGATGCCACAGAACATTGAGTGTACATGCAGTCACTGGTACCTTCTCCTAGTCCTCGCCCCCGGCCCCGCTTCTGACGTGGAGAAGCAGCATGGCCTAGTGGATTGAGCCTGGGCCTGGGAATCAGAAGGACCTGAGTTCAAATCCTGACTCCATCACTTGCCTGCTGTATGACGTTGCACAAGTCATTTTACATCTCTGGGCCTCAGTTACCTCATCTTTAAAATGAGGATTAAGAGTGTCAGCCCTATGTGGGGCACGGACTGTGCCTGGTATACGTAGTAAGTGCTTAACAAATGCCGTAATTATTATTATTAGGTGAGAGGCCCCGCCCTGGATTTTGCTGTCGCCTTGGCTGTGAATCACTGAGCTACCTCAGTTTATGGCACATTGTCATCATTAATCTCATTTAGAAGGTGTGTGGGACACTGTACTAGCCGCCTGCCATTTCAGGATACTGCACTGGGCACCTGCTGGGTATGTAGGACACTATATAATAATAGTAATAATAATAACTGTGGTATTTGTTAAGCGCTTACTGTGAGTCAGGTGCTGGGTGACCTTGGACTCCCAAAGCATAATCCCCATTTTACATGGGGCTCACCGTCTCACTCCCCAGTTTATAGATGAGGGAACTGAGGCAAACTGAGTGAAGTGACTCGCCCAAGATCACAAAACACAAATGGCAGACCCGGGATTAGAACCGAGGTTCTTCTGACTCCCATGCTCTGTCCCTTAGACCACACTGCTTCTGCTGTGTGAAGGGACAGTCTAGGGGGTGCCTGCCATATATACTGTACTGGATGCCTGCTGTGTGTAGAGGGGCACTGTATTGGGTACCTGCTGGGTATAGGGCACTGTATTGGGCTCCATCTTTCTCTTGGAACTTCCATTCAAGTAGCCCGCAGTAAATCAGGCCGCTTGGTTAAATCGTTCTCTCAGTGGGGAGCAAAACATGGGCCGAGGGAAGAGGGGAATCTTTCACTAAGCTTAGAAAGAAAAGAGAGGAGGAGAAATCTCTGGTATTCCCATTGAGTTGGATGCTTGATTCATGAAGCTTTAAGCATGAAGCAGCCTGCATGAGAAGAAATAGATACCAGGTTATGATGAAACCACGCTCTCCTGCAGGTAGCCAACAGATGATATTTTCGTAACTGAGAAGCAGCGTGGCCTAGTGACTAGAGCATGGGCCTGGGTTCAGTAGTCAGTAGAACCTGGGTTCTAATCTCGGCTCCGCCACTTGTCTGCTCTGTGACCTTGGAAAAGTCACTTCACTTCTCCGTGCCTCTGTTACCTTATCTGTAAAATGGGGATTAAGACTGTGAGCCCCATGCAGGACAGGGAATGTGTCCAACCTGATTAGCTTGGCTCTGCCCCAGCACTTAGAACAGTGCCTGGCACATAGTAAGTACTTAACAACTACCATAAAAAAAATACTTGTTACTTGTACTTGGTAAGTGTTTCGTATGTGCCAAGTAATTGGGGAAGTTAAACAGTTTTGGACAAGGTCCCTGTCCCACATGGGGCTCACAATTTAGGTAGTAGAGAGTAGTCAGTCATATTTATTGAGCGGTTCTGTACCATGTGCAGAGCACTGTACTAAATGCTTGGGAGAGAACACTATAGCAATATAACAGACACATTCCCTGCCCGTGAAGAGCTTCAAGTCTAGAGTAGGATTTAATCCCTTTTTTCCAGATGAGGTAACTGAAGCAAAACCAGGTTAAGTCACTTGCTCAGTCACATGGTAGAGCCAGAATTAGAACCCAGGTCCTGAGACTCCCAGGGCCGTGCTCGTTCAATTTGGCCACGCTGCTTCCAGGCTAAAGCCCTGCGATGAGTGACTAAATGAAATATCTTAGTCTTTAGGCCCCACGTGATGGGAGAAATGGTCCGTGGCTGGTCTGTATTTTGAGGAGGGAAGCTCAGTACATACCATTCCCGAGGGTTGCTTGGTGTCACCCTAGTGAAAGAATGGGCAGATTGTTAATCAGGGTGGACCGTTTGGGGCCTGTGATTCACACTTATTTATAGCACACTTAGCTCACGAACTCTCAAGGAAAGTTGCGGTAAGCCTCCAGAAGAAATAAAATATCATCTCTGCCCAGTGGCTTTGTCCAGAAATCTGTAAGCGGCCTTTTGGGGGGAGGAAATGGGGAATGTAGGTGCAAGTGACGTTAACTGTTTATGGAGTAGCGGATGGGTCAATCCCGCACAGGCCTGGGAGTCAGAAGGTCATGGGTTCTTGTCCTGGCTCTGCCACTTATCTGCTGTGTGACCTGGAACAAGTCACTTCACTTCTCTGGGCCTCAGTTCTTCAAATACCGTCAACTCGTTTCCTAGCCGTAGCGACTCCGTGGTCACACCCTCTCCGAATGTCCCATCTTCTGCCGTAACGACGTTCTGGTATGTGTATCCATAGAGTTTTCTTGGTAACTTCTCCGTGCCTCACTTCCCTCATCTGTAAAATGGGGATTGTGACTGTGCGCGCCACATGGGACAGTGACTGTGTCCAATCCAATTTGCTTGTATCCACCCCAGCGCTTAGTACAGTACCTGGCACGTAGTAAGCGCTTAATAAATACCGCAATTATTATTGCTGCTATCATTATTTGACTTGCTTGCAGAATTACAATGCACTTTTGCCACGAGGGAAGGGGGAGCGTATTTCAACCCAGGAATGGGCGGGAGCACTTGCAAATTACTTATGTCCACATCCGTAATCTGTTTCCATTTCTCTTAATGCCTGTCTCCACCTCTAGACTGTCAGTTCATTGTGGGCAGGGAATATATCTGTATATTGTTGTTTTGTACTCTCCCAAGCGCTTAATACAGTGTCCTGCACACAGTAAGGACTCGATAAATACGATCCATTTCATGCCCAAGACTCTGGCAAAGTCTTAATTAGTTTTCTATTACTAATACTACTAAGTCTATTACTAATGATGGTATTTAAGTGCTTACTATGTGCCAGGCACTGTACTAAGTGCTGTTACTACTTAGTCGCAGCATTAATGGTTCAATGGTTACAATAATAATGGTACTTGTTAAGAGCTTAGTATGTACTTAGTACTAAGAGCTGAAGTGGAAACAAACAAAACGGGTTGGACATAGTCCCTGTCCCATATGGGGCTCACAGTTTCAATTCTCCATCTTATAGATGAGGTAACTGAGGCCCAGAGAAGTGAAGTGACTTGCCCTAGGTCACCCAGCAGACAAGTGGCGGAGCTGGGATTAGAACCCATTCTAACTGATCTTGGTCCTTCCAAAGGCATCAGATGGGCAGAAATCAAGCTGAACTTTTAATTTTATCAACCTTTTAGCCCAAATCCAGAGTCTTCGGTGTTCAGAGCTTGTCTTATATCCAGAAATCAAAGCCCACTTGGATTCTTGGGGAGAGGGTTTGGTCCGAAGAGAGGCAATAAAAAGTCTGGGAGATTAGCCCATTCTGAGTAAAATAGCATGACTTTTTAAGTAGCACCTTTGAGTTGTTGAAACGTCTTTATGTTTATGGGATATGTTTAAAACTGGGAGTTTCAATTTTATAGTTATGAGTGTTCAAATTGTTACTCTCACTGCTGTGGTATTGCACCCGGTTATATAAATGACTATAATTCAACAGCTGTCGATAGCCGAGATAATACTACTGAAACCCTGAGCCTAAAGTTTAATTTGTCCTTGAGGAACAGTTTCCTGTAATACGCTGAAGGGAATTTCCTCAGATTTCTGAAAAGAAAGCCAATACCTTGATTTTGGAGGCCATCTTTTAACCTGTGGTTCAAGAAGTCACTGAAAAGCTAATGAAAGGGCAGAGTGGAAGAGTTTTCTGGGGTGACTAATTACTAGAACATGTAAATAGGGGTTTTTTAAAGCTCAGTGAAGCAAAACCTTAAAGAGCTTGGCATACCCAGCAGAAGCTGGGTTAACCTCGTGCCTAGAACTCAGTATTTTTTTTTAATGGTACTTGTTAAGCCCTTATCGTGTGCCAAGAATTGTACTAAACCCTGGAGTAGATATAAAATCATCAGATAGGAAACAGTTCCTGTTCTGCATGGGGCTTGCTGCCTAAATAAGAGGGAGTAGGATTTAGTCCCCATTTTACAGAAGAGGAAACTGAAGCCCAGAGAAGTAAAGTGACTTCCCTAAGGTCACACAGCAGGCAAGAGGCAGAGCCGAGATTAGATCCCAGTGCCCTGACTCCTAGGCCCCTGTTCTTTCCACTAGGCCACGCTGTTTCATGTTAATATCTGCCTCTCTGTCTAGACTGCAAGCTCATTCTGGGCAGGGGATGTGTCTGCTAATTCTGTTCTATTGTCCTCTCCTAAGCGCTAAAGTGCTCTGCATAGAGTAAATGTTTAGTAAATACCATTAATTGATTGATTCCCAGAATTGAGGGAGCAACTTTGGAACAGAGACTCAGAAGATTGTGATGCCCAGGGGGAGAAATACCAACAGGACCCTGCTTCTCTGCAAACCCGCATTTATTTCCTTTGGCCTCTAAGTTTTACCTGGTTGTCCCACTCGCTGGTTTTTCAAACTCAACCCATCCAAAACTGAACTAATTTTCCTTCCCAAATCTTCCCCTTCACTTAAATTTCCCATCCCAGTGGACAGTTGCCATCCTCCCTCATCTCTCAAGCCCACAGATGTGGCTTTATCCTTGATTCCTCCGTCTGTTTCAACATCCATCTTCAGGGTGTTGCCAACCTTGCCAGTTAGTGCTGCACATTTCCAGAATTGACCCTTTTCCCTCTCCATCCAAATTGCCACCATTCATCTCTCTGAGGGCTGAACCCTGGCCCTGAGGAGGGTCAGATTCAGCCAGATTAGGAAGTGAAGCTGAGGCAGGGAGATTGTGGGATTTGCCATGACACCCGTGCCTTCTGCGTATCGCATCCCAGAATTTGTCGTATTCCATCTCGACTACTGTAACGGCCTTTCAGACCTCCCTACCTTCTGTCTCCCCTCTCCAGCCCGTACTTCACTCTGCTGCCCGGTTCATTTTTCTAAAATGTTCTGCACGTGTTCTACACACAGTAGATATGTCTATCTCCCCCTCTTGACTAAATTTCTGGTGGGAAGGGAGCGTGTTTCCAGTGTTGAGTACAATGCCTGGCACAAAGCTTAACAAATGCCATCATTATCATTATTACCAACTCCACTGCATTGTCCTCTTCCAAGTGCTCAGTACAATGTTCTGCCCACAGTTAGTGGGCAGTTGAAGCAGCGTGGCGCAGTGGAAAGAGCATGGGCTTTGGAGTCAGGGCTCATGAGTTCGAATCCCAGCTCTGCCACATGTCAGCTGTGTGACTGTGGGCAAGTCACTTAACTTCTCTGTGCCTCAGTTCCCTCATCTGTAAAATGGGGATGAAGACTGTGAGCCCCATGTGGGACAACCTGATTCCCCTGTGTTTACCCCAGTGCTTAGAACAGTGCTCTGCACATAGTAAGCGCTTAACAAATACCAACATTATTATTATTATTATTATTATTATTATTAGTTAGTGCTCACGAAATACCTTGATTGATTAAAGTGCCGAAGTGCAGCTTTCACAAACGCATGATGTGAAAGGGATTATCGAACATGCTTTGTTTCTAGTCACACTGGTCCAAACTGATCAGAGTATCTCACTGTCATTAACATAATCTTTGCACTCAAAAAGCTGCTAGGTGTCATTGGGGGAACTCAAACAATCAGTCAGTGGTATTTATTGAGCACTTGCTGTGTGCAGAACACTCTACTAAGCACTTGAGAGAGAGAGTTAGTAGCATCCCCTGCCCACAACAAACTTCCAGTGTAGAAGAGGAAAGAGATGTTAATATAAATGGAATAATTTACTGCTATAAGTGCTGTAGGACTGAGGGTGGGGTGAAAACCATGAGGAAGGGCTAGCCATTTATCTGGCTCAGGTTTTCCACTTCTCTCTCAGTAGTAATGAACAACAGAAAAGTATTTCGACATATGTAGCCTAGAAGCAAGAAGCAGAAACTTGCCCTGTGAGAATTTTCCATCCGGTATCCGTCAGGTTACCATACCCGCTGCCTGCTGATGAAGGCCAGTGAGTCAGGCGTCGCTAAAAGAATGCTCGGCCAGCTCAGACGTGGCTCTAGAATCGGGCCTGGATGGCACCGTCGTGTCTGAGGCCTGGGAGGAGCAGGGGATAGTGGGGGTTGACGTGGAGGGTCCTTTTGGGGCCTCGGGGGGTTCAGTTTGTGACCTTCGCCGCTCGGCCCGAGGAAGGAAGGGCACTTGGTAAAGCGGGGTGTTCTGACTCCAGCCCTGGCTCCTAAGATTATTCTGGGAAAATTAATCTCTCTGAGGACAGAACCCTCAGGCGACGGGCCCTGAGGAGGTTCAGGTTCAGCCAGATCAGAAGTGGAACGGAGGCAGGGGGATTGCGGGATTTGCCATAACAACCGTGCCTTCCGTGCGTGGCTCCCAAATGCCCGCCTGGGAACTCGGCCGAGCGCGGGTGGAATCCATTTTGTCCTCGGTTCTGCAGTGCCAGAAAGGATCCCTATCAGGAATGGTTGAGGTGAGCCACTGGGCTGGGCGGCGTCAGGGGGCCCAGAAGCCCGACACCAGCCTCTCTCTGGGCACAAGTGCTTGCTGCTGGTGCCCACGTTGCCCGAGTGCCCAGGGTGTGGATGAGCCGTGGGCCTTGATGGTGTCGGAACAGCCCATCGTGGTGCCGGAGTGGGATTTGGAAATGATCGTTTTGTGGCTGCCCTGACACACCTGGGTTCAGGCCATCTTTCCCATGCTTCAGAAACCTCTAGTGGCTGCCTCCACATCGAACAGAAACTCCTCACGATTGGCTTTAAAGCCCTCCATCACCTTGTCCCCTCTTATGTCACCTCGCTACTCTCCTAGTACAACCCACTGGAGGCTCTTGAGGAGTGGGGAGACGAGAATGAACGTTTTTATAGAGAAATGATCCGGGCAGCAGAGTGAAATATGGACTGGAGTGGGGAAGGACAGAAAGTAGGGGGGTCAGCAAGGAGGCTGATGCAGTAGTCACGGTGGGAAAGGATAAGCGCTTGAATTAATGTGGTATCAGTTTAGATGGAGAGGAAAGGGCGGATTTTAGCAATCTTGTGAAGATTGAACCGATAGGATTTGGTGACAGATTGAAGAGGTGGGTTTATACAAGATCTATACAAAACACTAGTTATTAACAATGAAAAAGCAAGCTTCCAAGCTCTCCAGTTTTATAATA
Source organism: Ornithorhynchus anatinus (assembly GCF_004115215.2). Classification (NCBI taxonomy): domain Eukaryota; kingdom Metazoa; phylum Chordata; class Mammalia; order Monotremata; family Ornithorhynchidae; genus Ornithorhynchus; species Ornithorhynchus anatinus. Next base: position 13,049,128 of record NC_041747.1, on the reverse strand, counting down.
CCAATCTGTTACTCCTGGAAATAACCTGTTCCCCAGCGAGTCTTCAGGCTGAATTATTACCAGAGGCCTGCTTCCTTTACTACTTTAATAGCGACGGTACAAATCTTTCCATTCATTTAAACACTGACATGCTGTAATTTAGATTGTAGCCCATGTGTCCCTTCAAAGAGATACTGGAAAATAGTTGGTAAAGATTAAGATTGCCAGGTCAGCTTAAACAATATTGGATAGTACAGAAAGAAAGCATAAGTATCTTATCATTTGAAAATAAAGCGATTGCTTCCACGGGAAGGTGGAATGAAATGAATAGCCCACACTAGAAATGTGGTTTCACCCTTATTCTTTAAAATTGAAGGTAAAAACCAAAGGCAGAGGAGATATTTCACGTCTCCCCTCTTAATTCGGTCCTGTTCGTTACACCCCTGAAGAGTTGCCTGACCCTCACTGCCGTAGCTTGGAAGATACGTTCACCATCTAGGCGACTTCCTTTCCTCTTCAACCAGCGCTCTGCATGTCAGATTGTTCTATATGAAAAACAGGGCATGGTGGAAATCACTTCACTTCTCTGGGCCTCAGTTACCTCATCTGTAAAATGGGGATTGTGACTGTGAGCCCCACGTGAGACAGGGAATGTGTCCAACCAGGTTGGCCTGTATCCACCCCAGTGCTTAGCAAAGTGCTCTGGACGTTGTAAGTGCCTAATACTATTAGAAGCATCTTGGCTTAGCAGATAGAGCACGGGCCTGGGAGTTAGAAGGACCTGGGTTCTAATCCCAGCTCTGCCACATGTCTTCTGTGGGATCTTGGGCAATTCATTCAGAGAAGCAGCGTGGCTCAGTGGAAAGAGCACAGGCTTTGGAGTCAGGGCTCATGAGTTCGAATCCCAGCTCTGCCACTTGTCAGCTGTGTGACTATGGGCAAGTCACTTAACTTCTCTGTGCCTCAGTTCCCTCATCTGTAAAATGGGGATTAAGACTGTGAGCCCCACGTGGGACAACCTGATTCCCCTATGTCTACCCCAGCGCTTAGAACAGTGCTCGGCACATAGTAAGTGCTTAACAAATACCAACATTATTATTATTATTATTATTTCTCTGGGCCTCAGTTACCCCATCTGTAAAATGGGGATTAAGACTGTAAGCCCCATGTGGGACCTGATTACCTTGTGTCTACTCGAGTGCTTAGAACAGAGCGTGGCCCATGGTAAGCTCTTAACAAATTCTATTAACCCAACAACACACTTTGCTTCCTTTGTGTATTAAGTGACAAGCCTAATGCTCCTGTAACACTTTTCCTCCACCGAGCTCCATTTTTCAAATATTTTGCTTTAGGCAGTCTCAATGGGAGGTTTTTTTCCCCTTAATTAAAGATTACGCTCTTGAAGTTCGCTGTCACTATACCGCTCTGCAAGAGTGTCAAATGTAATTAAGCTGGAGCTGCAGTTTCTTAGAATCCATTATCATGTTTCTCCTGAATCATGTCACCTGGCATTTGGGACCAAATCCAGCGGGGCTTTTATGGGTTGTCGCCAGCAGCTATGCCCGGGGCGGGGTGGGGGGAAAAGAGGAGGCGGGTGGCAGAGGAGGTGAGGGGAGAGGGAGGGGCATCGATGCCCTCTCAGCACCAAGTGCTGCTGGAATACCTCATCCTAAAGGTCAGTCTCAATCCCCATTTTCCAGATGAGGAAACTGAGGCCCAGAGAACTAAAGTGACTTGCCCAAGCTCACACAGCAGCCACGAGGCGGAGCTGGGATTAGAACTCAGGTCCTCTTGACTCCCAGGCCCGGGCGTAATCCGCTAGGCAACAGCACCACTTATGGGATTGCTCCCCGGTTGATTTCCTCCCATCTCTCTTCTTTGCCGAGTTCATCCCCCATTTGGGCGTAGACAGAGCAAGCTTCGGGAAAAGGGTACAGTGCTCGGTGGGTCCGTCGCCCTTGGCGATGAGCGCACAAGACCGCTGCTCCAGAACTGGCCAGAGATCCCGATAGGCTCCAGAGGCTGGTGGGGAGGTTTGCCCTTTGCATCCTCTCCCAGGACGGCTTTCTAGAGTACATTGACGATGTTTGAGTTCCGGGATTCACGTATGAATCAAAAAATACGTAATAATAGTAATAATAATGATGGTGTTTGTTAAGCGCTTACTATGTGTCAAGCACTGTTCTAAGCGTTGAGATAGATAGAAGCAAATCAGGTTGGACACAGTCCCTGTCCCACACGGGGCTCACAGTCTTAATCCCCATTTGACAGATGAGGGAACTGAGGCACAGGGAAGTGAAGCGACTTGCCCGAGGTCACGGAGCAGATAAGTGAAGGAGCTGAGATTAGAAGCCGGGTCCTTCTGACTCCCAGGCCCGAGCTCTAAGCACTAGTCCGTGCTAGGGTTCTGGAATCCACGTAACTGAATCACAACTGACTGTTATGCTGAATAGTGGCATGTCTGAGTGGATAGTTGGCCCCGTCATTTGTCTGCTGTGTGATCTTGGGCAAGTCACTTCACTTCTCCGTGCCTCAGTTCCTCGTCTGTGAAAAGAAGATTGACTGTGCACCTCAAGTGGGACAGGGACTGTGTCCAACCTGATTAGTTTCTATGTACCCCAGTGCTTAGTACAGTGCCTGGCACATAGGAAGCGCTTAGCAAATTCCAGAGAGAGAGAAAAAAAGCGGGAGCAAGCATCAGAGAGGCTGTAACTGAACAGTCCATGGGGAGAGGAAATTACAAAGCTGCACCGTGAAAGATGTCATTATATATTTATAATTGGGTGATGAATGAGCCAAAGGAAGTTAAGTGGCCCATCATTTGAATGACTCTAGGACTTTATCCAAGTCCTGGTGGAAGGCACTTTTTCAGCTCTCCCTTCCGGGTGGGTACAGGACATCTGCGGGTGGGTTTTTTTCTTTTCCTCCCTGTCTTCATCTTTTTACTCTCCGCTCTTCTCTTTACAGCCAGCTTTGGTCATAATTTTGATATTCATTAAGCACTTGTGTGCCAGGTATTAGAATGGGTAAAACATAAGCAGGTCGGACTTTAATAATAATTGTAGCATTCGTTAAGCGTGTACTATGTGCCAGTCACTGTACTAAGCGCTATGGCGGATGAACACAGTCCCTGTCCCTTGTGGGCTCCCAGTCTCAATTCCCATTTTACAGATGAGTTAACTGAGGCACAGAGGAAGTGAAGTGACTTGCTCAAGGTCACTCAGCACAGCAAGGGGCTCATGGTCTATTGTTATTATATTTGTTATGCGTTTACTTAGTGACAAACAGCATTCTCAACGCTGGGATAAATCCAAGTCAATCAGGTCAGAAACATTTCTTGTTCCACATGGGGCTCACAGGCTAAGTAAGAGGAAGAACAGGTATTTGATGATTCCGATTTCACCACACAAGGTACCATAGTTCTATACGCCATCCTTTGAGCTCGGGATTTGCCCGCAGTTGAGATTCCTTAGTGTTCAGAGCAGGGAAGCACTTCCTCTGTATGTTACAGTGTGACCTAATGTGAAGGAGCTCAGGCTTGGGAGTCATAGGTCGTGGGTTCTAATCCCAGCTCCTCCACTTGTCTGCTGGGTGACCTTAGCTGTGAGCTCCATGTGGGACAGGTACCATGTCCAATCTGATTACCTTGTATCTACCCCAGCACTTGGCACCCTGTAAGTGCTTAACAAGATTAAGAGTGAGCCCCATGTGGGAAAGGGACTGTGTCCAACCCGATTTGCTTGTATCCACCCCCAGTGCTTAGTTTGGTGCCCGGCACATAGTAAGCGCTTAACAAATACCACAATTATTATTATTATTACTAATACCAGAAAAAAGTGTCATTATAAATTATTATAATCTCCCAAGCATTTACTACAGGGCTCTGCCCCGAGAAAACACTGAGCAGTTAGCATTGACGGTTGGACTCATGGATTTCATTGTTTCTTAGGCAAAGTGGCCATCCAGAAGGAAGACTTGCAGAAGTATCACAACAGAGACACTTGGTTCCAGCTACAGCACGTGGATGCCGATTCCGAAGTGCAGGTGAGCTCAGCTCCGCAAGGGCCGTTCATTCGTTCATTCAGTCGTATTTATCGAGCGCTTATTGTGTGTGGAGCACGCTACTAGGCGCTTGGGAGAGTGCAGTGGAACAGTGAACAGATACGTTCCCTGGCCACAGGCAAACTAAAAATGTCAGACTTCCCCTCTCCCTCTACTCCTGGAGGTCCCCAGAAACCTTTGGACTATAATCAGGTGACTCCTGCTTGCCTTTATTGCAAACCAGGAATCTCTATAAATCTATTATCTCTCTAATCTATTGGGCAGCACCATGGCTTAGTGGAAAAAGCCCAGAATCTGAGTACCTGGGTTCTGATTCCAACTCTTCCACTTGCCTACTGTGGGATCTTAGGCAAGTCACTTCACTTCTCTGGGCCTCAGTTTCCTCACCTGTAAAATGGGGATTAAATCCTCCTCCCTCCTACTTAGACTGTGAGCCCCACGTGGGACATAACTGTGTCCAACTTGATTAACTTGTATTTACCCCAGCACTTAGAACAGTGCCTGGCACAAAGGCAGCACTTAACAAATACCATTATTATTATCATTATCAATTATTATTATTACTGCCTACTGCTTCTTACTTGGACTGTGAGCACCCTGAGGGACAAGAGACTGTGTCCACTTGATTATCTTGTGTCTACCCCAGCGCTTAATAATAGTAATAATAGTTATTATGATTATCCCTGTTGTGTTTGAAGGGAGGAGCCAGAAAGACCTCAGGAGGCTTTAAGAAAAATCTACAGCAGAGGGTGATTGTAAAAGTGGAGAGGAGGGGAGTGGATTCATGAAATTATTTAGAAGCTATATAAATGTGGGAAGTAGAAGACAGAGGAGTCAGAGTTATCCCTGGGATTTCAGGCTTCTGAGACAGGGAGGAAAACGGTGTTGACAGTGATGGAAAAGTGAGAAAGAGGAATGAGTTGAGGAGAGAGATGAGTTATGATGCCATCCAGATGGAGATGTCCAGAAACCAGAAGGAAACAGGAGAATGAATTAGCAAGGGAAAGATCAGCGATAGAGATTGGATCTGAAACTAATATCTGAACTCTCCGAGCTGAATACAGAACCCAGACCTGAGCTTGTTGCATTTAACAGACAAGGAAATGATGTGAAATCAGTCGGGCAATTGGTGGTACTTATTGAGCCCTTTACCATAACAGAGTTGGTAAGACACATTTCCTCCCCATAACGTCGGGCCCCATGTCGGGCAGGGCCTGTGTCCAACCAGATTAACTGGTAACTACCCTAGAGCTTAGTACAGTACTTGGCACATTGTAAGTGCTTAACAAATACCCCAGTTGTTGTTGTTGTTGTTGTTGTTATTTGCCTGCTCCACATCTTTGTATTTTCACTTAGGCCTTAGGATCCAAAAGAGTTCCATTGGAGACCAATTTCTAATAATAACTGTGGTATTTATGACATTCCTAAATTTAAAGTGTATCATGCAACTAAAAAAACCCCTAAACCTAGAAAGAATGAAATATAAAAGCTGCTTCTTTCAGAGTTCGGAGGTGGCTTCTGTTTTTGGAATCATTTCTCCCTCCGGTCACTTCTTCTACTTATAGTCTGCGAAAACCAAATTACTAAATAACTGCTTTGGGGCTAAGCGTGATAAACGCTTATTTCAAGGAAAAGAAATATGAATGGCATTCAGGCCGGTCTCTCCTTTATCTCCGCTTCGAAAGGTCTGAAGGGGTTTGCAGAGTATTTTGTGGTCACGTTCCTGAGATGAAGGGGCTTTTGGGGAAGATGTTTCACCCTGGTGTGTGCTGGGGCAAAGCCTGACTCAGTGGCCTTTCTAAGAATTTCTCAGAAGAGTATTTCCTTCTCTAGAGGCGCTTCCCCGCCATGTGTGGGGGAAGAGGAGAGGATGAAGACAACCTGCTGTCAGTGATACCTCGATTCCGTCTGTTGCCGTGTGTCACAGCCAACCTGGGACTGCTTCAGACAGTCGACTGCCCCGAGGCAGGGAAAAATGGGCAGCCTCCTTCTGTTACACGCGGGATTGTTTTGACAGCGTTCTGTCTGCCTCAGCTACATTGTGCCTGTGTTTCGTTGGGACGTCAAACTCCTGAGCCCCTGGTCCTAGCATCCCCCAAGCCCCTGGACCTTGTCAGTTCGTTTTATAGTAAAAATAATTATGGTACTTAAGCTCTTACTATGTGCCAGGCACTGTGCTAAGCCCTGGGGTGGATACAAGAAAATCAGGTTAGACCCAGTTCCTGTCCCACATGGGGCTCACAGTCTTAATCCCCGTTTTACAGATGGGGTACCTGAAGCACAGAGAAGTGAAGTGACTTGCCCAAGGTCACACAGCAGACAAGTGGCCCAGGCGGAATTAGAACGCATGACCTCCTGACTCTCAAACCCGTGCTCTATCCACTATGCCATGTTGCTTCTATTTAGGTATTTTAACCTCACTCTGTTTCAAAGGTGGGGCAAACTGTCCTTTCATAAAGGCAGTGATATTCAGGGTTTGAGACATTTATGTTTAAAACCATGGAATGTATTTTGCACTCTGATGTCAAGCCCTCTTCTAAGCCCTGGGGTAGGTACAACTCAATTAGGTTGGACCCAGTCCCTGTCCCTAATGGGGCTCCCAGCCTGAAGGAGAATGGGTATTGAATCCTCTTTTTACAGTCAAGGAAACTGAGTCACTGAGAAGTTAAGTGACCTGCCCAAGGTCGCACAGCAAGCAACTGGCAGAGCAATGGGAGACCTGGGATTAGAACCCAGGTCCTCTGACTCTCAGGCCCGTGTTCTTTCTGCTAGGGCATGCTGCTTCTCACCTCCAAGCCCCTGGACCTTGAGCCCCCAAAACCCTAGACATCAAGCTCCTGAGCATTTAGAACAGTGTATGGCACATCGTAAGCGCTTAACAAATACCGTAATTGTTATATTATTGTTCTGATAATTGTTCTTTGGGAGCCTCTCCTTTAGCGATGGGAAGGGGTGATACTGTGTCTGACTCTGTTGTATTGTCCTCTCCCAAGCGCTTAGTACAGTGCTCTGCACACAGTAAGCGCTCACTAAATAGCGTTGTTGATGATGATCGGGACGACGAGTCACTTAGTATCCACACCCCCAACCTCTCCCTAACCATACCCCCTCCATTCATTCACTCATTCATTCAGTCGTACTTGTTGAGCGCTTACTGTGTGCAGAGCACTGTACTAGGCACTTGGGAGAGTTCAGTATAGCAACAAACAGTCTCATTCCCTGCCCACAACGAGCTTACAGTCTGCCAAGTATTCTCCAAGTTTGCTGCCTTGGAGAAGTGGGTCGAAATACCATTTCACCACAGCAGTCTTAGACTTTGAACTTCATTCATTCATTCATTCATTCATTCCTATTTATTGAGCTCTTCTGTGTGCAAGGCACTGTACTAAGAGCTTGGAAAGTACAATTTGGCAACAAACGGACACATTCTCTTCCCACAAGGACCTTACAGTCCAGAGGGGAGGCAGAAATTAATATAAATAAATAAATTGCAGATATGGACCTAAGTACTGGACCTAGGTTGCTGCCTGAAAGGCCCTCTAATCTGTAAGATCGTTGTGGGCGGGGAACGTGTCTGTTATTGTTATATTGTATTCTCCCAAGCGCTTAGTAGAGTGCTCTGCACAAAGTAAGCACTCAATGAATGCTGTTGAATGAATGACCCTTGCCAAGCAACTGGAAGCCTCTTTTGGTTTCCTCTTCTCTCATTAACTCTGTCTGAGGGGAAGCTTTATTTCCTCACGTTTCCCCCCAACCCCCACATTCAGGCACAGTTAGAGACCCTGGGTGTGACTGACATGTAATCCGGGGTTTTCCGTAGCAAAGCAAAAACATCATGGGACCAATTGGGAGCTTTGATGATGGTAATTCTTATGGGGGGAGCCCATCAGTGGCTTCAATCCTCCAAATCCTTCAGCTCCCCTTGGGGGTGGGTGGTATTAAAAGGAAGACAGCTTTGCTCTTGTTTTTTTTTAACGTGTTCTTGCGTTGAACCACAAATCTGCAGCTGGTGAAAACTGAAGGTGGGTGAGCTGCTGACTTCTGTGGCTTTGAGGTTGTTTTCTTCTTGAGGACTGCTCTGTGATATCTTTGAACCTGAATTCCTCAAATGGCTGTGCTTTCAGATGAAGTATAACAGGCTGAGGCAAATCGCGGCTTTGGTTACTTCTCTGGGGACATTTAGGAGAACAGTAATAAGACGATCGTACTTGTTAAGCGCTTACTATGTGCTGAGCACCGTACTAAGCGCTAAGGTAGGTACAAAGAAATCAGGATGGACCCAGCCCCTATCTCACATGGAGCTCACAGTCTAAGCAGGAGCGAGTAAGATTTCATCCCCATTTTACAGACGAGGAAACTGAAGCACTGAAAAGTGAAGCGACTTGCCCGAGATCTCACGGCAGAGAGGTGGCGAATAGAACCCCGGTGCTCTGATTCCCGGGCCCGTGGTCTTTGTACCAGGCCATGCTGTGATTGGGGCAGAATAGGGTTGAATTATTTAGGAGTGTGGAGGAGAGGTGATCGGATTTCTCAGCGCATCCTCGGATCTCTCAGCGCATCTTCGGATCTTTATCTTCCTATCCTCCCTCACTCCACCCATAGCCTAGAGCCGTGATTGCGTAGGGACAGGGAGCTTTGTGGCTTCAGCTTCCTCCCCTCAATTCCCGACTCTACTTTGGACGTAATCCCTGAGAGCATACCGTGCACAGCACGCTGTTCTATGCACTTGGGAGAGTACGGTAAAATTAGTAGAGGTGATCCCCCGCTAGAGTCTAGCGGAGAACGCAAACCCTGGAGTCCGTTATAGGTAGGAGGAAGTAGTAGAGTGGATAAGATAGAAAAGATGTACTCTCCCAAGTGCTTAGTAATAATATTAATAATGAAAAAATGGTACTTAGAATTAATGTTGGCATTTGTTAAGTGCTTACTATGTGCAGGGCACTGTTCTAAGCGCTGGGGTAGATACAGGGTAATCAGGTTGTTCCACGTGAGGCTCACAGTTAATCCCCATTTTACAGATGGTGGAACTGAGGCCCAGAGAAGTGAAGTGATTTGCCCACAGTCACAAAGCTGACAAGTGGCAGAGCCGGGAGTCGAACCCATGACCTCTGACTCTGAAGCCCAGCCTCTTTCCACTGAGCCACGCTGCTTCCCTACAAGTACTTGTAAAGTGCTTACTATGTGCCAAGCACTGTCCCAAGCTCTGGGGTATATACGAGTTAATCAGGTTGGACACAGTCCCTGTCCCACATGGGGTTCACACTCTTAATCTCAAATTTTACAGATGAGGTAACTGAGGCTCAGTGAAGTGACTTGCCCAAAGATATACAACAGACAAGCGGCACAGCCGGGATTAGAACCCAGGTCCTTCTGACTCCTGGGCCTGTGCTCTGTCCTCTAAGCCAAGCTGCCTCTCAACCTTAGTATCTACCTAAGTGCTTGACACATAGTAAGCCCTTAACAAATGCCATTATTATTATTATATTAATATAATGGTATTTATTGAGCGTTTAATGCCTTTAATACTATTGGTGACCGTAGCAATACAACTGATTGATTGACTGATGGGTTGGTGCTCCAGGATGGAGATCTTTCATTTCATGAGGATTTTTTGGTCATTCTGTGTTTCAGGGTAAGGTCCACCTGGAGCTCAGGCTGAGTGAAGTCATAACGGACACTGGAGTCATTTGCCATAAACTTGCTACACGGTAAGCCGGGAGAAGAAAGAAGCAAGCAATCGCGTGTGCTGTTTTGGGTGAAAACGTATGTTACAAAAGCCACATATCACTCAGAATATCAAAGAGGAAAACAGTGCATTTCCTCTTTCCCCAGATCTGAAGAAACAAGGCCCTTTCCTCCTTCCCCCAACCCAAAGAAACATGGCCTTTCAGGCACATCTCTTCCATGAGGCCTTCCCTGACTAAGCCCTCTCTTTTCCCTTTCTTCAACTCTCTCCTGCATCACCCTGACTTGCTCCCTTTATTCATCACCCCTCCACCCCGGCCAGCCCCTCAGCACTTCTGTGCGTAACTGTCATTTATTTATTTAAATTAATATCTGTCTTCCCCTCCAGACTGGAAGGCCTTTATGGGTGTCTGTTGTGTTATTCTCTTGTTTCCTCACAAGTGCTTAGTCCAGTGCTGTGCACACAGTAAGCGCTCAATAAATACGATTGACTGACTGACAGGAAGCTATCAAAGAGGGACATTTGGGGCGTAGAATGGATGCTAAAATGATCCCCGTTTTCCTCACGGTGGGCTGTTTGCGTCGAATTGCTAAAGTCCTGCCCAGGGAAGGAGACGAAGGTCACTCTGTGTGGAGAGGGAGGAATCGTGTAGGAGCTGAGTCCAAAGGAGAAAAGGAAGCTGACTCTTCCAGCCTGTGGAGGCTCTCAAATATGCCGTCCCTTATTTCTGGGTGGGGATAGGAGGAGCAAGACTCAGTGACCCAAACTCTCAGTGCTAAAGAGCTACCAGTCTCCCCTTCTCTCCCTCTCTGTCTTCTTTCCGGACTCGGTACAGATCCAAGTGCGAGTTAGGGAGATGAGGGGTTAGGTGGGGATGGCCTCCAGGAGGAGATGTGATTTTGGGAGGTCTTTGAGGGTGAGGGGAGAGGTGTCTTTCGTATTTGAGAAGGACTTCAGGCCAGAGGGAGAGTGTGGGCAAGACGTCGCCGGCGAGTTAGGCAGTAGGAGGAGGGCCGATCGAGGGCTTTAGTGCTGATGGTGAGGAGTGTATGGGTAACCACAAGAGGTGTTTGAGAAGCGGGGTGACGTGGACTGCAAGTTTTTGTAGAAAAATGGTCTGGGCAGCAGAGTGATTTCATTATGGAGTGAAGTGGGAGAGACGGGAGGCAGAGGGGTCAGCAAGTCAGTCGTATTTATTCAACACTTACTGTATGCGGAGCCCTGTGCTGAGCGCTTGGGAAAGTACCATATGGAGGCCGATGCAGTAGTGGAGGTGGGATATGACAAGGGTTTGGATCAGAATAGTAACAATTTGGATGTTGAGGAAAGGACAGATTTAAACAAAGTTGTGAAGGCGGGACCAACAGGATCTGGTGACAGATTGAATATGTGGGTTGAAAGAGTGAGTTGAATTGAGGACAATGCCAAGATTATGGATTTAGGAGACAGCGAGGAGAGTGGTGTTGTAGACAGAGGACAGTAGGACTTAGATGGGAAGATGAGGTGTCCCGTTTAGGACATGTAAGGTTTGAGGTGGCCGTGGGACATCCAAGTAGAGATATTCTGGGTCAGGAGGAAGTGCCAGACTTCAGAGAAAGAGAGAAGTCAGGGCTGGAGAGGTAGTTGGAGGAATCATTACCCCTTCAGTACTGTAAACTCGTTATGGGCAGGAAACAGGGCTGCTAATTCTGTACTAAGCCCTCAGTACGGTAGTCTGCACATAATAAGCAACAATACCCTTTATCGATTGTTGTATTATACTCTCCCAAGCACTTAGTACAGTGTTCTGCACATAGTAAGCGCTCAGTAAATACAATTGATCAGTGTAGAGGCATTTGTTCCATCATTCAGAAGTACTTTTGAATTTCTGGTGCACAGCCCTGTTCTAGGTATTTGGGAAAGACAATAAAAGTAAGAAATGCTACCTGGTCTCAAGGAGCTTAAGATAATAATAATTATGGTATTTGTTAAGCGCTTACTATGTGTCAAGCACTGTTCTAAGCTCCAGGGTAGGTACAAGGTAATCAGGTTGTGTCATGTGGGGCTCACAGTCTTAATCCCCATTGTACAGGTGAGGTAACTGAGGCCCAAGAGGATTAAGTGGCTTGCCCAAGGTCACAGAGCAGACAAGTGTTGGAGCCGGGTTTAGAACCCACATCCTATGACTCCCAAACCCGTGCTCTTTCCACCAAGCCACGCACACATACCAACTTTTACCTACAATGGGAGTAGGAGCATAAATTCAGTTACAGTGGGAAGCAGGAAGAGTGTGGAAAAAAATGAATTAACAAATACATGAAGCAGTTTGGCCTAGTGGAAGGACCACAGCCATCTGGAATCGGGGACATGGGTTCTAATCCCAGATCTATCACTCACCTGCTTTGGGGTCTTGGCAAGTCCCTTAACTTCTCTGTTACTCAGTTTTCTCATCTCTAAAATGGGGATTGAATTCCTGTTCTCCCTCCTTCTTAGACTTTGAGCCCCATGGGACATGAGGACTGTGTCAGACCTGATTATTTTATATCTGCCCCAGTGCTTAGTACGGTGCTTGGCACGAAGTAAAAGTGTAACAAATGCCACAGTTATGATTAAGTCAGTGGCATAGGTACCTCAGTAGCTATGAAAGTATTGAGTGGCTATTTGTGCCAAGCACTGCTTTGGAGTGACATGATGTGGGACAGTGGAATCTAAGTGAAGAATTGCATCGTGGAGGAGGAGAGGTTTGAAGGTTGGAGGCACCTGTGGCCTGGAGTATTTGAAGAATAATAGTAATACTGCTATTACTACTACTACTACTACTAAATGTGGTATTTGTTAAGCGTTTACTATGTGCCAGGAATTGTACTAAGTGCTGGGGTAGATACAAGATAAACGGATTGGACACGGTCCCTGCCCCACATAGGGCTCTTAGTCTTAATCCCCATTTTACAGATGAGTTAAATGAGGCCCAGAATAATAATAATAATGGTACTTATTAATCATTTGCTATGTGCTATACATAGGTCTAAGTGCTGAAGTAGATACACGTTAATCAAGTTGGACACAGTCCATGTCCTATATGGGGCTCACCCTCTTATCCCCATTTTACAGATGAGGCAACTGAGGCACAGAGAAGTGAAGTGACTTGCCCAAGGTCACCCAGCAGACAAGTGGCGGAGCTGGGATTAGATCTCCTGACCTTCTGACTCCCAGGCTGGTGCTCTATCCACTAGGCCATGCTGCCTCTCATAGTTAGCAGAAGAGAGGTTGTGCCCATGCTGGATGTCTTAACAAGTTTAGTGTCCCAGTAGCCTGATTTTCACCCCGACAAGGCCGGAGTTTTGATTGCATTATGCTGTCTGTGGTTTCCGTTGGCTGGAAGCAGAAGACAGATCTTTGTACCGACTGCTTGGGGCACAGTGAATTTTACCGACTTCATGCAATTTAGCCCCGCTGCTGTCTGTCTAATTCAGCTTAAATTTCAGACAGGAAAGTGAACTTCACATGACCTTCAAATTGATTTCTTTTATATTGTGTGTTTGGGCAGCCTTGATGGGTAGTGTTTTTTTTAATTAATGTCTAAGGTTCTGGGTCCTGAAATGTTTTCCATGTAGCGAAGCCTGGCTTGTTGGAAAGAGCCTGGGCCTGGGAGTCAAGAAGACGTGGGTTCTAATCCCAGCTCGATCGACTGATTGTCAAGGAGAATCCTTGAGGAAATGTAAGATATCTTCTTGAGTTCCACGGGAACTTCTCCAGAGTGATGTCGGATGCTTTAGTTTCCCGAGGAGCCCTGCATCGCTTGAATTATTATGCAGGACTTGCCATTTCCAGAAGGTTGAAGGAACTGCTCCAGCCCCGCATGTGAACGGGAGTCATCCGAGTCACAAGCAGCCGGAATAGCGGGTATTACCCCAGCTGGTCGGGCAGGCAGAACCCCAAGACGGATGGTTTGGGCGTGTTTACTTCTGAGAGAGCCGAGCGCATCAGTGATAATCCCCAAATAATGACGCTCCCTCCCTATGGCATCTGGGTAGTGACTCTCATCTTGAAGGTATAGGCTGCCAGATTCCATAGAAGCTGAAAGGAAGAGGAAGGGCAGACCAGCTAGTCATCCAAAGGCTTCGGAGAAGGCTTTTCACTCCTTTCAATTCAGTTCAATCGTAGTTCCTGAGCGCTTACTTTGTGCAAAGCACTGTACCAATTGCCTGCCTTGAGGAAACTCAGGATAGAATTGGGGCGTGCGCCCAGTCCGAGCTCAGTGATCCTATTTTATCCTATCCCGCCCTCACTGCTGCTTCAGCCTCCTCACTGACTTCCCTGCCTCCCGTCTCTCCCCACTCCAGTCCATACTTCACTCTGCCGACCGGACCGGCCTCTTTCCACTAAGCCATGCTGCTTCTCACAATGTGTCTGTTTATTGTTGTATTATCTCAAGTGCTTAGGGCTCTACACACAGTAGGAGCTCAATAAATATGAATGAATCAGTCAATCAGTGAATATGACTTTTGACCTGTCCCTCCTGAATTGTGAACCTCCAGACTGTAAGCTCCTTGTGGGCAGGGAACAAGTCTACCAACCTTGTTAATATCATGCTCTCCCAAGCACTTAGTACAGTGCTCGGCACACAGAAGGTGCTCCGTAAATTCTAAGCGCTTGGGAGAGTACGATGCAGCGGGAAGACATTGCAGTCGTGTGGAGGAGATCTGTTAGTCCTTTTCTGGTTGTGCTTGTTGTGGGCAGGAATGTGTCTATTTGTTGTTATATTTTACCCTCCCAACTGCTTAGTACAGTGCTCTACACACAGTAAGCACTCAATAAATTCGTTGGAATGAATGAATGAGTGCTTAGGGCCTTTCCAGGATCTATAGATCCTCTTTCTCCTCTTGCTTGTGGTGTGACCTTGGGCAACACACACGATTTACCTTTTGGTTTCTTCTTATCTAAAATGTGGTTAGGACTTTTTCCTGCTTGCCTCCTTCCCAGGGAGGTGGTGAGGATGAACAAGATGAGCATCTGTAAAAGGCTTTGTTGTCATCAGATGAAAGGCACCGGAGTTACAGGTATAGAAACACCTGTTCTCTGTGAATCATCAGTGCGGCTTATTGCTACAGCAGCCATGGGAACAAAACTTAGCTCTGCATTTCCACATAGGGAGATGAAGGACCCTCTTTTTCTACTTGGCTGAGGAAAACAAATCTTAACAAAAATGAATGAATGAATGAACCCACCACGCTTAGAGCGCTTGATACCTAGTGAGCACTTTACAAATATAATAGTAATAAAAATAATATTGGGGTCAGTATTCCCTGAACACTGTAGGTCAGTTGGTCGAATTTATTGAGCGCTTACTTGTGCAGAGCGCTGTACTAAGCACTGGGGGACGTACAGTATAAACAGACACATTCCCTGCCCACAACAACCTTATAGTTTACAGTTTTGATGTCTGTCTCCCCGCTCCTAGACTGTGAGCCTGTTGCGGGCAGGGATTGTCGCTATTCGTTGCTGAATTGTACTTCCCACGTGCTTAGTACAGTGCTCTGCACACAGTAAGCGCTCAATAATTACGACTGAGTGAATGAGTGAATGAAACCAAAGATATGGCCCCAGCTTCTAATAATCACCATCATAGTATTTGTCGTGCACTTACTATGTGCTAAACTCTAGGCTGGTTATAATACAGTCAGATCGGACACACTCTCTGCCCCACACAGAGCTCACAGTCTCAAGATGGAGGGAGACCAGGTGTTGAAATCCCCCTTTGACGGATGTGGAAACGGAGGTTCAGAAAAGGCAAGCAACTCGGCCAAGCCCGCACGGCAAGCAAGTGGCAGGGCTGGTAATTAGTAGCCAGGGTTTTGCTCTTTCCACTAGGCCAGGCCGCTTATCTGGGGAACAGAATGCTTCAGTCCCCTTGGCCAGCCTTCCGGCAGAAGTGAACCCGGAGTTTTTAGGAAGGGCGGAGGCAGGGGAGGGCAGGAAGCTGCAAGGTGAGAGCTCGGCACCTCGGGCTCATTTTCTGAAAAACCTTCCGCCTTGACGTTGGACCGAACCTGAGAATCTCTGCGTCAGGCCCCGGAAGCCCCTGCAAGGCTGCGAGCGTGCGGCCCAGATTCAGCTGCTCTTGCCACAAAGCGGCTTTTTCCTGAAGGGTCCCATTTGTCTCCTTTCATTGTACTTTTGGAGGTGGGTGGAGGATGATTCACCCTGATGTTTTCTGTCTGAAGAGCCACCCTGCTGAGTTGCAATATAATGTTCAACAAAGGCCACGTTTGTTTCGGTCTTTGGTGAAGGCTGACTGTCTCAGACATGGGGAGAGACAGGTGGATTCTTAGCAGGACAGGATCAGATCTGAACCCCATCTCCTTCCCCCTGCCTTTCCACCCCCACTTTCCTCGATCCCATTGCCGGGACAGTCACTGAGAAATAAACTGTCTCGTGGCCTGCGACGCAGTGAATCAGCGGAGTTTGCGTTTTTTGATGTCAGTAATATTTGTTGAGCGCTTATGGTGTGCAGAGCACTGTATTAAGTGCTTGGAGAGCACATTTATTGATTTCATTCAATCATATTTATTGAGCACTTACTTTGTGCAAAGCACTATACTAAGCACTTGAGAGAATACAATATTAAAATAAACAGGCACATTCCTGCTCACAACAAGCTCACAGTCGAGAGGGAGCTCACAGTAAAACAATATAACAGACACATTCCCTGCCCAAACCAGCTTACAGTCTAGAGGGGAAACAATGGTAATAATAACAACAATAATAATAATAATTGTTTTTGTTAAGCACTTACAATGTGCCAGGCACTGTACTAAGCACTGGGGTAGATACAAAGTAATTGGGTTGGACACAGACCCTATACCACACTAGGCTCAAAGGCTTAATCCCCATTTTACAGATGAGGGAACTGAGGCACAGAGAAGTGAAGTGGCATGCCCAAGGTCACACTGCAGACAAGTGGCAGAGCCCAGATTAGAATCCCAGTTAAATGACCTTTTCAGAGCTTCCAGCACCATCGGGAACCCAGTGGAGATTCCGCTTGGCACTAGAAATCAAGAAAAAGAACTAGCTGAATTATTAATTAACTCATTCATTCAATCAGTGATACGTTGTAGTGTAATTCATTTTTAATATCCTTAAATTCAGAGGCAAACCAGGCTTTTAAAGGGAGGCATCTGGGGGCAAAATGCCCATTTATGCAATCCATAATAGTACTGTTAATAATTATCATCTGTAGCTGCATTTTATCGGAGGATCTCGGAACAGATTTATACTATCCCCTTCATCTGCACTTCACAGTCTTGTGAAGATGTTATCTTGTGGTTCCTATCATTTCCCTGCGGGGGTCCATGGTTATGGGGGAGTGGGAAGGGTCTTAAGTAACTGGCCCAAGGGTATAGCTGGGCAGGAATGACCCTGAGAATCAAAACCACGTCTCCTTCCCCTGCTTTATCCTCTGCCATGGGGTGTCTCAGAGCCTAAACGCATCAGCACGGCCTAGTGGATAGAGCCCCGGGCCTGGACATCAGAAGGACCTAGGTTCTAATCCCGGCTCCGCCACGTGTCTGCTGTGTGACCTTGGGCAGGTCACTTCACTTCTCTGTGCCGCAGTTACCTCATCTGTAAAATGGAGGTTGAGAATGTGAACCCCACCTAGGACAGGGACCTTGTCCAACCCGATTTGCTTGTATCCACCCCAGCATTTAGTACAGTGCCTGGTACATAGTAAGGACTTAATAAATACCATATTATTATTATTATTACTCTCCCAAGCACTTGCTTGTAGTGCTCTGCACACATTAAGTGTTCAGTAAAGACCATTAATAACTTACAGAGATTCAGGTAATGGAATTATTCAGAATACATTGTGACCTATCGAGTGTTGGCTTCTTTAAGTATTTTAGACCTGTCTTCACTCTGGGCTTTGACTAAAGAAAATTTCATTTGGTAGTCTGAACCAGGAACTGCATTTGATTTTTTTTTTGCACATTGTCTTATAGCTATGCTATAATTGACTCATAAAACTGTTAGGTTGCTAATGAATTAACTCCCTCCACTGTGAGAACATTATGATTGAGATTAGCACAGATTGTATTCTAACTTGTGCTTTGTTTTTCCCCAAGACTTCTTAATGCCTTTAAAGGCAGGAGCCTGTATGGGTTTGGCTTAGTAGAGAGGGGGAACACCCCCAAGAGTTTAAGTGGAAGGGGCTTGGGAGAGTTCTTCTCTGTCAGTCAATGGTATTTATTGAGGGGGGCATAAATTAGCTCAGATTTGGTAGACATGATGCCTGCCTTTGAGAATACCTTGAGGATTGAGCGCTTACTGTGTGCAGAGCACTCTACTGAGCGCTTGGGAGAGTACAGTGCAACACGAGTGGGTAGATACATTCCTCGCCCACGAGGAATTGACAGTCTAGAGGGGAAGTAGGTGAGAGAGGCAGCAAACCCTGCCTGTTTGGAGCAGTTCTGGCCTCTGTGGACCTTGAGGCCCTTTCCTCCCGGTTTGAAGCCTTGAATTTGGGGCCTCTGCCCTTCTGCCCTCCCACCCCACCCAACCTTTCCAGCCTACCGGAATTTCAGTCTTCCTGTTAGGAATGGATGGGTGCAGGCCTGGAGTTACCCCAGTCAGCAGGGACATAGGGACATAAGTGCTGTGGGACTGAAAGGGAGGTCAAAAATGGGTGCAAATCTAAGTAGGAACCTGCCCTCTCTCCTACCTCACCTCACTTCTCTCCTTCTACAACTTCGCTGCACACTTCACTCCTCTGGTGCTAACTGTGGCTCCATCTGGCCTGTCTCGCCGCAGACCCCTGCCCACGTCCTACCTCTGGCCCGGAACGCCCTCCCTCCTCAAATCCACCAGACAATTACTGTCCCCCACCCCCCTTCAAAGCCTTATTGAAGGCCCATCTCCTCCAAGAGCCCTTCCCAGACTAAGCCCCACTTTTCCTCATCTCCCACTTCCTTTTCTGTCATCCTGACTTGCTCCCTTTGTTCTTCCCCCCGTCCCAGCCACACGGCATTTGTATATTTATCAGTCATTTTATGTATTTGTATTGATGTCTGTCTCCCCGTCTCTAGACTGTGAGCTCATTGTGGACAGGGAATGTCACTGTTTAGTGTTGTATTGTACTCTCTCAAGTGGTTAGTTCAGTGCTCTGCACACAGTAAGCGCTCAATCAATACGATTGAATGAATGAGTGATGCAGAAGGGAGTGGGAGAAGAGAGAATGAGGGCTTAGGGAAGGCTGCTTGGAGGAGTTGTGCTTTTAATAAGGTTTGGAAGGTGGGGAGAGTGATCGCCTATTGGATATGAAGTGGGAGGGAGTTCCAGGCCTATAGCAGAAAATAGGTGAGATGGAGGTAGGAGGGAAACAAGGACTGAGCAATCGGGGAATCGTATTTACTGAATACTAACTCCGTGCAGAGCCCTGTACCAACCGCTGATGAGAATTAGTAGTAGAAATTATATGTATTTAATGCTTACAGTGGGCATAGCACTGTACTAAGCACTGGGAAAGAACATACAGGTAGGAAGTAGACACGGCCCCTGTCCCTCGAGGTTCAGAATCTATAAATACATAGTGGACTTGGGGGAGGGGCCCTGGAGACACACACATTAGGAGCAGTGAAGCACTCCAAACGTTAACAATAATGATAGTAGTAATAATAATTGTGGTATTTAAGTGCTTACTCTGTGCCAGATACTGTGCTAAGCGCTGGGGTAGATACAGATTTGTGAAGTTGGACTCAGTCCCTGTCCCGCATGGGGCTCACAGTCTTAATCCCCATTTTACAGATGAGGTAGCTGAGGCCCAGAGAAGTGAAGTGACCTGCTCAAGGTCCCACGGCAGACAAGCGTGGCAGAGCTGGGATTAGAACTCAGGTCTTTCTGACTCCCAGGCCCGGGCTCTTATCCACTTGGCCACGCTGCTTCTTCAAACAGCAGAGCCGGGAGTGACAGCGAAAGTCAGACGGCAGCTGCAGCTAGAGGAGCAGAATTTCTCCCCGTGATTCAGAGTCCTCAAAAGAGTCGGTAGACATGATCCCTAACCTCAAAGACCTTACGTCTAGCAGGGGAAACAGCCACCGAAATAATATCCAAGTAGGGGAAGCAATTGAAGATGAAGCTGAATGGGGTGGGGTGAAGTGTTTGCGGGGTGAAGACCCAGGGGAGGTAGAATGTGAGAGAAAAAGGAAGCCAAAGGTAACCACTTGTGTTCCTGCTGCTACTTTTCCGCTTCTTCCTCCCCCCTCCCCTTTCGTAATGGTGCTATTTGCTAAGCGCTTGCTGTGTGCCAGGGACTGTACTGAGCGCTGGGGTAGATACAAGCAAATCGGGTCAGACATGGGCCCCGTACCATAGGGGGCTCACGGTCTTAATCCCCATTTATCAGACGAGGTAACTGAGGGGCAGAGCATTGAAGTGACTTGGCCAAGATCACCCAGTAGGCCAGTGGCGGAGCTGGGATTAGAACCCAGGTCCTCTGACTCCCAGGCCTGTGCTTTTCCCACTAGGCCATGCTGCTTCTAATAGTAGTAATATTAAGTCCCTACTTTGGGCAGACTGTACGAAGCCCTGGGAAAAATACACTAGTGAGAAGTAGATACGGTTTCTGGCTCTACAGGGAATCACTTGCTAAGAATAAGGCAGAGAAGGATTTGGCGACAAGCACAGAAGGAAAAGTGATATAATATTAATCCCAAAACAATTTAAAAGACAAGGTTCAGAGTTCAACAAGTCTGGTGGCAAAGGGCAAGGGTTGGGGCTTTAAGTTGCAACCGTCCAACGCATCTGCACAGGCCTTGTGGTAAGAGCACGGGCTAGGGAGTCCCAGGACCTGGATCTGCTACTTGCCTGCTCTGTGACCTTGGGCCAGTCACTTCACTTCTCTGTGCCTCAGTTACCTCATCTGTCAAACGAGGATTGAGACTGGGAGTCCCATGTGGGTCACGGACTGTGTCCATTCGGATTACCTTGCACCTCGGTGCTTAACAAATAACGTAATTAATTAGTTAAATTAAACAGAGGCTCAGTGGGGTCTCAAGAAACAGGATTCTTTCTCCACCTCCTCTACTTCCTCCTTCTCCATCATCTTCTCTTCCTCCATCTTCTTCTTTTTCTCCACCTTCTCTTCTTCCACCTTCTCCTCTTCCACCTCCTGCTCCTCGTTTTTCTCCTTCTCCTCCTCTTCTTCCACCAACTCCTTTTCATCCTCTTCCTTCACCTCCTCATCCTGCTCCTCCTCCTATTTGATTTTTTGCTGTCTTTCTACAGATCAAGCACAGGACATTTCCTTCTTTTAGGATAACAGAGGAGAAATTCCTCCATCTAGCCTGAAATTTCTGCGGCCAGTTCTGTGTTTCAAGTTCAAGTAAAAGTGGGGGCAAAGAAGGGTGACGGGTGATAAGGGCTAGGGAACTTCTGAGAGCAGATCCCCTGTCTGTCAAAGACCTACCGGGCCGTGACGCCGCTGTAACCTCATGTGTTGATTTAGGGTCCAAGACTTGTCCTTCCCACAAAGCACAGCCAGATTGTTTCGACAAAGGCTGTTGGCCCTCCTCAAGTGGCAGCTGGGCTTGGTGATCGTTTGTTCTTGCGTTGGGGTTCAGGGTCACCCCGATATGGTCATGAGAAGCAGCATGGCCTAGGGGGTAGAGCGTGGGCCTGAGAGCTAAAAGGACCTGGGTTCTAATCCCAGCTCTGCCACTTGTCTGCTGCATGATCTTCACTTCTCTGTGCCTCGGTTTCCTCATCTCTGAAATAGGGATGAAGACCGTGAGCCTCGTGTGGGACAAGAGACCGTGTCCAACCTCCAGGCCTTAGTACAGTGCCTGGCACATAGTAAATGCTTAACAAATAGCATAAAAAATAACAATAATAGTAACTATGATCTCTCTCTTTCTGGGTGCAGAGTTCTAGAATGCCAAGGACTTCCAATCGTGAATGGACAGTGTGATCCATACGCTACGGTTACTTTGGCTGGTCCATACAGGCAAGTTTCTTTAGGGAGCGCGCTCTCTTTCTATTTCTACTTTTTCACTGTCACTGTCAGTGGAAGGAAGTTCCCACATGTTGTGGGAAGCTTGCGAACAATGCTTTGTCCAGAGGAAGGCCTAGAGGGTAGGAATCGGGTTAGAGTGGTTTTGAATTTCCTCTACTTCTTCCTTTACCCCTTTTAAACGGCTCTATTTGTAAGATTTCAAATATTTTTATTCACGTCAAGTATTTTTGGCTCACTGTAGGTTCCTG
This sequence comes from Ornithorhynchus anatinus, assembly GCF_004115215.2. Taxonomy (NCBI): domain Eukaryota; kingdom Metazoa; phylum Chordata; class Mammalia; order Monotremata; family Ornithorhynchidae; genus Ornithorhynchus; species Ornithorhynchus anatinus. The sequence continues at coordinate 13,027,164 of NC_041747.1, read as the reverse complement.
ATTTACATACCATCTGGAGGTAACAGACACGTACAAATATTTATGAGATAAACAAAAGGCAACCAGTTCCTTGGGTCTTTTGTCATTTTTTGGAGGGGGCCAAGAACTTTTGTTAAATAAGGCTGTCGTGGTTTCCTCCTCTCTGACCCCTCTCTTTATTCCAGGTCAGAAGCAAAGAAGACTAAAGTCAAAAAGAAGACCAACAACCCCCATTTCGATGAAGTGTTTTATTTTGAGGTAGGCATTTGAGAGGACGGTGGGGATAGTTTGGCAGAGTGAAAGCGCTTACTACAGTGCTCTGCCCATAAGAAGTTCTCAATAACTACCATTGATTAGTAGTGTCTCAGGATGGGTAGAGCAGTATCTCAGGGCAGTATTCAGGCTCTGTGGTACTTCTTTCCCTCCTCTCCCTTCTCCCAGCTTTCTTTCACTCCTCTTCTCCCTCCTCCTCCCCTTTCTTCCCCCCCTCCCCCACTCCTCCTCCTTTTTTTCCTCTCCTCTTTCTCCTCCCGCTCTCCTCAGTCCTCCCTTTCCTCCTCCTCCTCATCATAATAATAATTGTGGTACTCATTCCAGCACTTACCACCTACCTAGCTCTGTACTAAGCACTGGGGTAGATACAGGCTAATCAGGTTGGACACAGTCCGTGTCTCACATGGGGCTCACAGTCTTAAACCCCATTTTACTGAAGAGATAACTTGAGGTCCAGAGAAGTGAAGCGGCTTGCCCAAGGTCTCTTAGCCGACAAACGGTGGAGCCGGGATGAGAACCTAGGTCCTTCTGACTCCCGGGCCCGTGCTCTCTTCACTAGGCCACGCTGTTTCTCTAAGCGCTGTTCTAAGCACTGGGGAAGATGCAGATCTGACAGAGGCAGACCTGGAGCCGGGATTAAAACCCAGGCCCTCTGAGACTCCCAGGCCTGTGCTTTGTTTAATAAGCCACGGCCGCTTCTCTTAACGTGGGCTCTGCACGTGTTTCCTCTGAAGATGATACTTGGGAATGTTCCCAAGTATTCTAGGGAAGGATTACAGGAATTGGAATTGAAATTGATTCCGGGCCCTCTTCCCATCCCTATTAACTGTTCACCTTATACGATAACACCTCCCTCTCCCTCCTTTGATGCCACCCCTTCTGGGAAATAGAAGAACAAGAGTTTTTTCATCAAATGCGTCCGTATCTTCCGGAGACCAAGGCCTTGTTCCATCGTGGAGTGGCTGAAGCTTCGAGAAGGGTGACAGGATGAAGGAGGGCTTGGATGTACAGTTCTGAAAGGGGTGGCATGTTTATTCATGCTGGAAAATTCATTCAGTCATATTTATTAAGTGCTCACTGTGTATGGAGCACTGTACTAAGCGTTTGGAGGAGTACAGTATAACAATAAACAGACACACTCCCTGCCGACAACAAGTTTACAGTCTAGAGGGAGTTTACGGATACCATTCAAACTGGAGGGATAATATGGGCTCGCCCTCAGGATCAGCAAGGCCTGAGAGTCTGAAGACTGATCCTGGCTCCACCACTTGCTTGCCGGGTGAGCTTGGGCAAGTCACTTCACTTTTGTGGGTCTTATCTATAAAATAGAGATTCAATCCCTGTTCTCCCTCAGGTAGTGTCAATCCCAGGTGAGCTAAGGCTCAGGTCACACTTTGTGCATGAGGCAAAGTGTGTTCACCATTCTCAGGTCATTGGTCTTCCCAGTATGCCATCTGGCTTTGTTCTTACTTTGCCTGGGTTGAGGCTTGGCATACAGTCCAATGTATCAGCAGCCCTAAAGATGACCTCTCTGCTACCTTCGACACTGTCGACCACCCCCTTCTCCAGGAAACATCATCCAACCTCCGTTTCACCGACCCCGTCGGTTCCCGGTTCTCCTCCGATCTCTCTGGCCGCTCGTTCTCAGTCTCTTTTGTGGGCTTCTCCTCTGCCTCCCATCCCCTATCTGTGGGAGTCCTTCAGGGTTCAGTCCTGAGTCCCCTTCTGTTTTCTGTCTGCACCCAGTCCCTTGAAGAACTCATTCGCTCCCATGGCTTCAACCCTATGCGGATGATTCCCAAATCTCCATCTCCAGCCCTGATCTCTCTCCTCTCTGCAGTCTAACATTTCTTCCTGCCTTCAAGATATCTCTACTTGGTTGTCCTGCTGTCACCTCCGACTTTACATATCCAAACAGAGCTCTTGATCTTCCCACCCAAACCTTGTCTTCCCCCTGACTTTTCCATCACTGAGACAGCACCACCATCCTTCCTGTCTCACAAGCCCGCAACTTTGGCATTATGCTCGACTCCTCTCTCATTCAACCCACATATTCAGTGTATCACTAAATCCTGTCGGTTCTGCCTTCAAAAAATCACTAAAATCTACCCTTTCCTCTCTCCGCAAACTGCTACCGTGTCAATCCAAGAGCTTGTCCTATCCCACCTCGATTACTGCATCAGCCTCCTTGCTGCCCTCCCGACCTCCCGTCTCTCCCCACTCCAATCCATACTTCACTCTGCTGCCCGGATCCCTTTTCGACAGAAACGTTCAGTTCCATGTTTCCTCACTCTTCAAGAACTCCAGTGGTTGCCCATGCATTTTCTCATCAAACCGAAACTCCTCACCGTCGGCTTTAAAGCAGTCAGTCACCTTGCTCCCTTCTACCTCACCACCCCCCTACTACAACCCAGCCCACACACTTTGCTCCTGTATTGCCAACCTACTCGATCTCGATCTGTCTCGCTGTCGACTTCTCACCCACATCCTGTCTCTAGCCTGGAATACCTTCCCTCTTCATATCTGCCAGACAATGACTCTCCCCGCCTTCAAAGCCTTTTTGAGGGCACATCTCTTCCAAGAGGCCTTCCCTGACTAAGCCCTCTTTTCCTTTTCTCCCACTGCCTTCTGCATCACCCTCTCATCCCCACACAGTACATATATATACTGTATTTGTAATTTGTTTATTCATATTAATATCTGTCTCCCCCTCTAGACTTGTAAGCTCATTGTGGGTAGGGAATGTGCCATATTGTTGTGTTATTCTCTCCCTAGCGCTTAGGTCAGAGTTCTGCGCAGAGTAAGAAACGCTCAGTAAATATAATTGTTTGAACTCTTCAAGTGGCTTGGTTCCATTCATTCATTCATTATTGAGCACTTACTATGTGCAGAGCACTGTACTAAGCACTTGGAATGTACAATTTGGCAACAGAGACAGTCCCTGCCCATTGACGGGCTTACAGTCTAATCGGGGGACTCTGATTCCAGGCACTCTGAACCGTGACAGACTGTGCTTGTAATTCCTTCCATCTCTGAGCACCTCAGGATTCAATCTGCAATTTTCAAAAATGCAGGGAAAAACAGTTCAAAGCGAATCTATACATTTGCTTGCGTTTTCGTGAGCGAACTGAATTAATACGTTAAAGGGCATGGGATCGTCAGCAGTCGATGAAGTGAAAAGTCTAAATTTCTCGCAGAACTCTAAGTTGGTTTTCTTGTTTTTAAATCTGCTGTAGGGTGAGGTGTTTAGTGGTTTCAGAAATAGCTCTGCAGATACATTTCATTTATCACTTGGCTCTGTGGTTATCGCAATGGGTGGGGTACCCTTTCCTTCTGTTTGTCATTGGGGTAAAAGATAAAAAAAAAACTTTTGTTTCTCCGGCAATGCTGAGACAAACTAATCTTAAACTAGTTTACAATTAAAAACTACCTGCCCCCTATGTCTTTAACCTAGAGTTGCTCACACTGCCTTTAAAGTCAGTGTTTGTGAGATCCAAGATGTGGTTTTTGTACCCCAGGGACAGCTGTGACTGCTTATTTCATTTTTAGCGCATCTTTACCTCTGGGACTTCGTACACTTTAGCAAGAAAATGTTAATCCTCCACAGCTCAGTGAGGGAGAAAGGTGTCAGGGCTTTCAATCTGTTGACAATTAGTTTAAGGAGGTCTTGCTTCGCCCCACTACTTCCCCTGAGTCCCTTTGTGGTTGGTCCTGGTTTGGTGTCCACTGTCCAGATTTGTGAGACAATAATAATAATAATTGCGGTATTTGTCAAGTGCTTACTATGTGCCGAGCGCTGCACTAAGCGCTGGGTAGATACAAGACAATCGGGCTGGACAAAGTCCCTGTCCCACACAGGGCTCACATTCTTATTTCCCATTTTACAGATGAGGGAACTGAGGCCCAGAGAAGTGAAGTGACTTGCCCAAGGCCACACAGCAGACATGTGGCGGAGCCGGGATTGGAACCCAGGTCCTTCTGACTCTCAGGCCCGGGCTCTAGCCACTAGGCCACAAGGAAGTGACAAGATGGGAAGGAGGGAGACAGGAAAGAGGATCTAAAGATCAGAAAAGGTTGATCTGGAACTGAGGAACGTGAGGATCAAGTCCCCAACAAAGCACCTGGGACCCAGTGCCTAGAGCTGTCTGCTGATGGAGGATGAACGTCTCCACCTCTCCACCGGTGGTTGCTTTATGGTACCTGTTAAGCACTCACTAGGTGCCAACCATTGTACTAAACAAAGGGGTAGATGCAAGCTAATCAGGTTGGGTTTAGCTAATTAGCTAATCAGCTAATCTGTGTCCCTCATGGAGCTCACAGTCTCAATCCCCATTTTAAAGATGAAAAACTTGAGGCCCAGTGAAGCGGCTTGCCCAAGGTCACCCAAGAGATAGGAGACGGAATTAGGACCCAGGTCCTTCTGGCACCCAGACCCACGCTCTATCCACCAGGCTATACGGTCTTTTGGTTTCAGCTGCATTCACACGAGATCCATGGAAGCTAGTTAGTTTAGCCCTCGGGTTAATCGCGATGGGCGTCATGACCAGTCCTCTTTAGGAAGAGAGCTTTACGCGAATTTTAAAAAGAAATTCAGCCCATTGAAAAGAAGGGAGAGGGGATTTTTCCACCCCTTGATACTAAAGTCTTCCTCGCTATGAATTTTGGAGTTTGATCAGATCAGAGGAAGGGGCCAGACAGCAAATCGATTAGTAGTATTTGATTGAGACAAGCAAGCCCACTTGTCTGTGGTGTGACCTTGGACAAGTCACTTGCTTGGCCTCAGTACTCATATATAGCATAAGAGTTAAGACTGGGAGTTCCACGGTGGGGACGGGGACCGTGTCCAACCTGGTATCTACCCTAGCGCTTAGAACAGGGCCTGGCACATAGTAAGCGCTGAACAAATACCGTTTATTGAATGCCTCCTGGGGCGCACATGTTTGCCTACGAAGGAAGGTTGAGTGATCTGCCATTTTTCTCTCCCTCGTGTCGTCTGTGTTTTCTGTGGTCGATCAGGTGACCAGACCCTGCAGCTACAACAAAAAATCCCACTTTGACTTTGAAGAAGAGGATGTTGACAAACTTGAGATCAGGTAGGAAATGAATGTTTTTTTTCGCCTTGCCATTTTCGTTGGGGTTTGTTCCTGTTTGTTGGGCGACTGGGTGGGGTTGTTTCACTGGAGCCTTTTGCAGAGGGTTTCTGAAGTGGCATCGAACTCTGGGGACCATTTAGCTTCAGGAAGAGAGACAATTTTGTGGTTTCTCAAACTGGGTGGGGTACCCTCGAGAGATTTCAAAGTGGTAGGGGAAAACTGAAGCAGCAGAATTCTACACTGCTGTTCCGGTTGGGGCCTTTCTGGGGAGGGTGAGTCAGACTTTCCCCGCCCCCCACCCAATTCTCCTCCTTCACTCCCTCCACCCAGTTTGGGGGAGTTCTTGAGCATCAGATTTTTAAGGCATTGGATGTTCGCGCGGAAGACGACAGAGGGCCGTAGCAATCATGGGGGAAGATTATTGGAGGGGAAAAGTTGAGTCATCGGTTCACTTCCCCAAGGCTTCCTTTCCCTTGCCCCCCAAAACCCAAACCCATTTTTCTGTTCAGATGCTGAGGCTCTGTTTTGCCCAAGAACTCCATAATTTGAAAATTAGAACGTAAATCTCCACTAAATCTCTTACGCTCACCATTTCTCCAATTAGCCCTTTAGTTTCGGGAGTTCTGGCCGACCCCGACACTTTGGTGAGGGCAGCTGGTTTTAAAAGAAATAAGATTCTTCCCTCCCCACTCCACCGTGATTTCATGCCAGGATCCCAACAGCAGTTTCAGAGAGACCAGTTCGGTTCTGATGGAATTCAGAGGAATTAGGCAGCAATTGACGGCTAATTGCACTTTGAGACGAAGGCATCCTTTCACACGCCGCTTCCTTGGATGCAGAGTGGGGTTCGTCTAAGTTCCGCTTCCGCTACTATAAACTAACGACTGCTCGTGGAAGAGCGGAGAGGGAGGCTGAAGCCACAGGATGGAGATGGCCCTTCCCTCCTCCACAGAGTCCCGGGATGTTTGGAAAATGTTAAGCATCAGTCCACATGGAAGCGATTTTGTTGCTAGTTTTCTGCGCTCACCTCTCCCTTGTTTCCATCAAGCATGTTGTCATAGAGACGGCGTCGTTTTAGCACTCGGCTAAGGCTGCCTTGTCTCTCGGAGTCCGTTGCCAACTGATTGTGACCTCCTCACTCTTTCCTCAGGCCCCAGCGAGACACCAAGGGGAGACTTTGGGGTGAGGGAGAGAAGCCGTGGACACCGAGCCGATTCTCTTGTCCGTGTCCCCGAGTTCTACCGAATTAAGGAGGGGTACCTGCCACATAGCAGGTCGCTAAAGGTCCTGAAACTCGGCTGGCACCTGAAAAATGCATGAGACATGCAAAGGTTTCCACAAAGAGTGCAGACCGTCTCAAGCAGGGAATGTGTCTATTGTTATATTGTACTCTCCCAAGCGCATAGTACAGTGCTGCACACAGTAAATGCTCAATAAATACAGTTGAATGAATGAATCCTCATCATCAATCGTATTTATCAAGCGTGTACCTTATATGGAGCACTGTACTGGGTGCTTGGGAGAGTACATTCCCTGCCCACAATTAGCTGACAGGCTAGATGGGGAGACAGACTTCAATATAAATAAATCAGAATCTTTATTCCAAGGGCCGGGCTATTAATCAGTCAGTGGTATTTACTGAGCACTTGCTATGTAAGTCTGATTATTCAAAGCCAGGATATTTCCATTCTTGACTTTCTGGCCAGAGATTTGGGCTGCTGACTTCCTATCTACTTTAGAATTATTTATCCAATTTAAGGAGCTTCCCAAACTGTGTTTTTAGACAGTAATGACCCTAAAAGACAACATAAGAAAAGTCACTACTGGGGCAGACCAGTGTCAGTTGGACGCTTCAAGGACCCATGCGATATTTACCCACCTGGACATCCATCCCAGTATCTCTATTTGTTAAGTGCTTACTATGTGCCAGGCACTGTTCTAAGCTCTGGGGTAGATATAAGCTGATCAGCTTGGACACAGTCCAAGTCCCATATGGGGTTCACAGCCTTAATTCCCATTTTCCAGAGGAGGAGAATAGAAGCGAACTGCCCAAGGTCACACAGCCGACAAGGGGTAGAGCCAGGATTAGAATCCAGGTCCTCTGAGACATCCGGGCCCATGCTCTATCCACTAGGCCACACTGCTTTCCCTAACTGTAACGTTTCCCCGCTCCGCCCCTAACCTTTCTTTCTAGTAACTCATAAGGGAACCACCTGATTGTGAATTGGCCCCAACATCCCTGGAACCTGATGAAAATTTCTAACGGCCCACCTTCCCATCTGTGCAAATTCCCTGTGCGCCACGTATGAAGAAGTGTTTCCTTAGATTTGTTTGGAACCTACCTCCCTCAAGATTCCATGGAGGCTTCCTAGACGTATTTCCAGGGGACTGGGGAAACCACAATTTGGCGCTGGCCCTGGCTCTGCCCTTTGTGGCTTTGTACACATCGATCGTGTCTTTTCCCAGACTCTAGAAGACGTTAAAAGGCCGAGGATCCAGGAGACCAGTTCCCAAAAAACACGGAACGTTCAGAGACATAAATAACCCATCTAGAGTTAAACATTCCGCTTTCTGTGGGCTTTGTAAATGCCAGTAAACTTTTGGCTGCCAGTGAATTGACGTTTGGGTTCTTCCTTTGAGTTCTTACGTTGGCAGGATCGCAGGATCCTCCCTCCCTGTATGGCCAAAAGACTGGCGAGAGCACCGAGCTCGGAAATGTTAATTGAAACGAAAACCTTGCCTTTAACAAGGAACACATGCCCGCAGCTTATTCGGGGAGAGACTCTTTTGAACTTTCAGACTCCTGGATGGGAGGATATGCAAAAGGGTACAATGACAACAAACATTTGTCATATTAGTAAAGAAAGCCCCGCCAAGAAAGAGAGTCTTCTGTTGCTAATTTCTCAAGCCTCCACGATTCCAGAGAAAAAGGAAAGGCAGACTTCGTGGAAACGTTTCGGGAACCCAGCAGAGAAGCAGTGTGGCCTAGTGGAAAGAACACGGGCCTGGAAGTCAGACGATTTGGCTTCTAATCCCCACTCCGCCACTTGCCTGCTTTATTTCTCCGTGCCTCGGTTTCTCCATCTGTAAAAATGGGGATTCAGTACTTGCTTCCCTCCCCCTTAGACTGAGCCCTGTATGATACAGAGAATGCGTCCCATCTCGCTAGCTTTTATGTAACCCAGTGTGTGTCACAGAGTAAGCGCTTAACAGATACCACAGTTATTATTATAGAAAGTGTTGATATTGTAATGAGATCAGGGGCAGCAGATGGAAGGCAAAAGATTGTGTTTTTCTCCACGCACCTGACGATAATGGGATTTGTTAAGCACTTACTCTGTTCCAAGCCGTGTGCTAAGCACTGGGGTCGATAAAAGATGAGCGGTCAGACAAAGTCCCTGTCCTACATAGAGCTCACCGTCTAAGGGAGAGGGAGAACAGGTATCGAATCCCCATTTTACAGATGAGGAAACGGAGGCACAGAGAAGCAAAGTGACTTGCCCAGGGTCATGCAGCAGGCAAGTGGCGGAGCCGGGATTGGAACCCAGGTCTCCTGACTCCCGGCCCCATGCTCAGACCCTTCCCCTCCGCACCCGTGGGCAAGTCTGAGCCGCACGATTCTGCTTCCCCATCTTTCTCCCGCCAAGTCCTTGAAGGGTAGGACTATCAGCTCCGTAGACATACCCTGGGTCGATCGCCCGTTGTGAATTTGCCACAGAAGGCCAGGCTTCTGGGTCTGGGCACCTTCAGACTCTTCCAGTTTCAGTTTCGAGTTCTCACTTGGGACCGTCCGAAGGAAAGGACAGTTCCCTGCTTAAAATGGCTTCCACGTCTATAGCCTGCAGCTTCTTCTCATCTGTAGAAAGCCAAGCAGCTCCACAGGGTCACAGTTCTCTGGGAAAAGAAAGACGAGGTGGGGGAATCCCAGCCCGACGGTTAAGAAGCCGCTCAGTGTTTTGCTATTAAATGTCTGGGTCTTTTGGCTAAACTTTCCCTATATGGCAGCTTGGAACCTGCCTCGTTGTTGAGAGCTGGAAATAGTCTTCCAAGGTAAATGGCTCTTGGTGTTAATCCAGGGCTCTGCTTCTGTCGTTTGCCAGACGTCTATTTCTTTTAACGCTCTGGGCGCCGTAGAGTTTGAAGGTGGGCCGCGACATCCTTCACATCTGTTTGCCCCCCAACCACCCACTGTTATCCATAATTCTCCTGGCCAGAGAATGGAATGTCCGGCAGCTGAAGAAGCGAGGTCGCTATCTGGCCCGAGCACCTAGAACCGTGAAAGCCCCCTAATAATAATAATGACGACGATGATATTTGTTAAGCCCTTACTACTTGTCTAGCACCGTTCTAAGGGCTGGGTTAGATACACGCTAATCAGGTTGGACACAGTCCCTGTCCCACTTGGGGCTCACAGTCTCAATCCCCATTTTCCAGGCGAGGTAACCGAGGCCCAGAGAATTGAAGTGACTTGCCCAAGTTCACGCAACGGACGAGTGGCGGAGCCGGGACTAGGACCCAGGTCCTTCTGACTCCCAGGCCCCGGCTCTATCTGTTAGGTCACGCTGCTTCCCCTCAACACTAAGCACTTAGAAAGTGCTCGGCAGAGAGTTACTCTCGAAGCAGAAGGAACCAGACTAAGAGGGCAGATGGCGGTAGGGTGGTATGATATTGAACATGATTTCTGCAAAAATAGCATGGCGGTTTGCCTGCTATTTGCAGAGCACTGGACCTCCCCGCCTCCCACCCCCCCACTTCCTCTGCAGGAAGCACTTTGGCTTCCCTCGTGGGGTTTGTCGGGCCATGTGGCTGAAGGCGAATGGCGAGTGCTTCCTTTGGCACTCGAAGGTTCTGGGTGAAGAGTTCAGGGACTGAGCTGTTAAAGCCCGACATCTTCTGTGGGCCCGCGTGGGAGCCAAGAGGAAGGAAAACCAAGCGGGGGAGAAACCAACCAACCAATCAGGGGTGTTTATTGAGCACCGACTGCACACAGAACACTGTCCTGAGCGCTTGGGAGTGGACAGTATCATAGCTACTGGTGGCAACTAGCCTGAGAGAGATTCAGCCTCTCACCATTTTGGGATTGGTCGGTTTAAATTCTCCCAGGTGACACGTCATGTCACTTCATTCAATTGTATTTATTGAGCGCTTACTGTGTGCAGAGCTCTGTACTAAGCGTTTGGAAAGTACAGTTCAGCAACAAGTAGAGACAATCCCTGCCCACAACGGGCTCACAATCTAGAAGGGGGAGACAGGCATCAATAGCGTCAATATAAATAAATAGAATTATAGATATATACACATCTATATATACCTGAGGTCTCTCTAGACTGTAAGCTTGTTGTGGGCAGGGAAAGTGTCTATTTATTGTAGTAATGTCTTCTCCCAAGCACTTAGTACAGTGCTCTGCACACAGTAAGCAATCAGTAAATCTGAATGAATGAACCGTTGACTGGGGAAGCTGCCTCAGAGATGCCGGTGACAGAATAAAAACTTTTCTCTCTGTGGGACCTGAAGTTTATACTCTGCTCTGAGCACCCCTAATATCTTCAGGAATTAATAGCGACGATTACCCACGCTGTTTCATTAGTTCATTCATTCAGTCATATTTATTGAGCCCTTACTGTATGCAGAGTACTGTACTGAGCACTTGGGAGAGTACAGTATAACAGTAAACAGACAACTTCCCTGCCCACAATGAGCTTACAGTCTAGAGGGGGAGACAGACATTAATAGAAATAAATAAATGACAGATAGGGACAGAAGGGCAGTCACAAGCAAAGGGTCACCTTGTTTCAAGCTTATGTTCAGTTCCAGATATCGGCCGCCGATCCGGGCCGTAGAACTGTGCCGCTCGGAAAGAATCCCGTGAGGTCTATTTGTGTGGATGGGGCGGACACCCAAATCGACCTCCGGGAAAACCCCTAAAACCTTTCAGTCTTCCCGGTGAAACCCAATCCCGTTTCCCGAGATTTCCAGAGAAGACTCTCCGGCTCTTTTACTTCAAGCATTGAGGATAGTACTCTGCACGGAGTAAGCTCTCTGTAAATACCATTGATCGATTCACACCCGCTCTCTCATCTCTGATTTGCTCCGATCCCTCCGAGGAAGCTAGATAGGAGAGTCACAAGATCGCACGATAGCGTTCTGCAGGATTTCCGCCTCGAAACAGAGAGTCTGTTATTTCTTATTGATTTGTGTCTGTTCCAGGATTGACCTTTGGAATGCCAGTAACTTGAAGTTTGGAGATGAGTTTCTGGGAGAACTAAGAATTCCTCTGAAGGTTCTCCGACAGTCCAATTCTTACGAAGCATGGTAACTCCTACCTGTGAAAGTTTAAACAGTTTCTCTTGCCTCCTTCTCTCGTCCCAATCTTTTCTTTCAATGCCCCGTGATTTATCCGCGTTGCAGGTGAGGTACCCGAATTGCCCCAGCCCTTGTTCGTCTGGCGTTTAACATGGGTGCCCTGTGGGTGAGAGAGCTGAGCCCGGTGCTAGCGGTTTCAAAAAGAAAATCTTTCTCAAGAGTAATGTTGGCTTTTTTTGACAACCTACATTTCTAGTACTGTAAATTTTCCGTGACCCCAGTGTCGGACGGAAACTGTGTCCGACTGGATTATCTTATCTCTACCGTGGCGTTCAGTACAGCGCTTGGCACATTGTAAGTGCTCCCCAAATACCTCGGTGATTATTCTTGGATGAGATTTCCTATCGCAGTTTATTTTGGAGCTCAGAAGAAATTAGTTCTGTTGAAATGGAGCCCACAGTGCATCTGCAGTGCCACTTGGAGGAAATCCCCATTTTTAGCAACTGACCATTTAGCTTTGGGGTATGTGGGATTATATTTGTGTGTGTGTTTGCCATAATTATGAAGGATTCTGATTCTCCCATCCCAAGTTCCCAGGGAAGAGTGGAACCTTTTCAGCAAAGGAATCAGATCGGGAGGAATCAAGCAACTTCTCATAAGGCCACCTGGTATTTCTAAGTGAACCACCCCCTGAGTGGAAATAGAGCGGCATGGCGTAGTGGATCGAGCATAAACCTGGGAGTAAGAAGGTCACGGCTTCTAATCCCAGCTCCACCACTTTCTGCTTTGTGACCTTGGCCACGTCACTCTACTTCCCTGTGCCGCAGTCACCACATCTGTAAAATGGGGATTGAGACTGTGAGCCCCATATGGGACAGGGAGGGCGTCCAGCCCGATTTGCTTCTATCTACCCCAGCGCTTAATACAGTGCCTGGCACATAGTAAGCTCTTAATAGCTAACATTATGTCATTATTGTTATTATCATCATTATGACTTCAGGACCGAAGAAACCATCTGGCTGGTAGGGGGAAACCATTGATCCATGTGCTCTTTCCAGGTATTTCCTGCAGCCGCGAGATAACGGCAGCAAGTCGCTGAAACCAGATGACCTTGGTTCCTTAAGGTTAAATGTGGTTTACACAGAGGACCATGTTTTTTCCTCAGACTATTACAGCTCTCTCAGAGACCTCCTGTTAAAATCGGCCGACGTTGAGGTACTGCGCTTGTTAGGCCCGGCCGGTGACCTTGAGAAATCGCTCTCGTCGGTGGGTGGGTAGAGGGGAGGAGGTTGACGAAGGTCGGTGGGGTTGGAGGAGAGGGAAAGCGTGAGAAGAAGCAGCGTGAGCCTCGAGCGTCCGACACCTCGGCTGCGTCCTTCGAGTATATGTGAATTTCACAAAGAGGGGCATTTCCCACTGGTTCGGTTCCGTGCCCGGGCCCGGAGATATTTATCACCCCGTTCTGGCCGCCGGAAAGACACACCCCATCCGTCTGCAGTTACAACCGTTTGGAGAACCCGCAAGTAATGGGTATCGACTTCCTAATTCCGTATGTGAGCTCAGTGGGGTTCCTTTCAATTTATTTTCATAAGCAGCCGAGGGGGACAACGTTGGCTCGGAAATTGTCATTTCGAGTGGCTCGGGAGAGGCACCACGCTGAAGGGGAAGTGGCGGGGGGAATACCGACCGACAGATTTTCGTCCCCTTTCTCACCCGCGAAGCCGTGGGTGTCGGTAACGTCGCAGGGGTCGATTCCGTCCCGGTGTCGTGGCTTTTAAGCGTCCTCCTGCTGCCCTCTGGTGACTGAAGCTACCGTGGGCCAGCCTGGCTTAGAAATGAGAAGCCACCACGGCCGTTTTCGGGGGTACGGCCTGTGGACCCCTCGCTCGCCACTGGCACCGGTGGCGGGATCGACCTCTGGGGAGCGTAGCCTTTTTCAAAAGGCCCAGCTTCTCTCTCTCACTGTCTCGCCGTCCTCCCCTCCCCCCATCCCCAGCCCGTCTCGGCCTCGGCTGCCCACGTCCTGGGCGAAGTTTGTCGCGAGAAGCACGAGGCGGCCATCCCCCTGGTGCGGCTGTTCCTCCACTACGGCAAGATCGTGCCTTTCATCAGCGCCATCGCCAACGCGGAAGTGAGGAGGACCCAGTGAGTAGCCACCGGCCCCCGGGTCGATCCCACGCCCCCGTTAGCGTCGAAGAAGTCGGAGGGGGCGGGCACACGACCGGCAGGATGGGGGGGGGACGCGGATGGTGCCGAGGCACTGGCTCGATGGTTCCTCTGCTCAGGCCGTCAGTTTGAAATTGGAAACTAGAAAGTCTTGAACCGTGTATAACTAGCGGAGTGAATCTTTCAGACCTGTCAGAATCTTGATCATGGCTTTTTGTGCCTTGGAGAGCAAAAAATTGTTACACTGTACTCTCCCGAGCGCTTAGTACAGGGCTCTGCACACAGTAAGCGCTCAATAAATACAACGGAATAAATGAATGAAAAGCTGGTTATCAAGAGGGTCTCCTGAGAGAAAAACCCGTCAGTTATTTGGCCGGTAAATGGTGGTGGTATTCGTTAAGCGCTTAGTATGTGCCAGGCACTGTACTAAATGCTGGAGTGGATACAGACTTAATCAGGTTGGACACTGTCCCTGTCCCACATGGGACTCACCGTCTCAATTCCCATTTTTCAGATGAGGTAACTGAGGCCCAGAGAAGTTAGTGATTTGCCTAAAGTCACACAGCAGTCAAGCGGAGGAGCCGGGATTAGAGCCCGGGACCTCCTGATGCCCAAGCCTGTGCACTATCCACGAGACCGTGCAAAATCTCGGGATGCCCTCAGAAAGGGGTACAGGGAGCTGGTGTTTTAGAGCCGATGACTGAGCTTAGTTTTTCAGCATCGTTCACTTCTGTTTTGGGGCTCTCTTGGGATGGAATGAAAAGCCCCAGCTATTGACCGGTGCCAGCTGCGGATCAGTCGGTAAAAGACAGCCGTAACTCCCTTTGAGCGTCATTTCTGTAGAATTAAGCCTCGGTCCCAGATTGATCCATCTTTGCCGATCCAGCTGGGGAGTTCCAGACCAGCTGGTTTGCCCTTCCTCTCTCTTTCTGCCAAACTGGTGGGATTTCGCAGGCAAGGAATCACTCTGTGCCTCAGTTTTCCTTCCCTGTACCTCGGCTTCCACATTCGCATAATGGAAATAATAATACCTGCTTTTCCTTGTCAACCTCGCAGTGTTGCCGGAGGGCAAAGATGAGTTAATTAACGTGCGAGCGGGTTGAGAATCAAAGCGCGATAGAAAACCTGGGTACTCTAATTAACTCCAGTGTCTTCGCCAAAATCAATTTCCCAATGGAAGGAGAGTTTGATAAATTAGCAAAGGTCAATGTTCTAACCTTCCCCGAGATGTCTAGAAGGCATCGCTCGACCTGAAGAGATTTCGCAGCATCCCCCTGCAGAATATCCAATTGAAATGGTTCTTCAGACAGCATTTTGTTTTCCTCCTTTTTTTAATATAATCTGAAAAACCCACACTAATATTTGACTCTGGGCCTTTGTCAACAAATGAGCATCCGGAAATAGCTTCTGGCCTCCTAAAATTCTCCTTTTATTTTTGGAGGTTAGCGGGTTTTTACGCATCGATGAAATGACAAAACAAATTCCTGTTTTCCAGAGATCCGAACACCATCTTCAGAGGAAACTCATTAACGTCCAAGTGCATTGATGAGACGATGAAACTTGCAGGCATGCATTACCTTCAAGTTACCCTAAAGCCAATAATAGATGAGGTAAGAGCAATTCTCGAGCTGAGATTAGGAAAGGGCTAGCCGAAACCATCTTTGGTGGGCTGGGATTGTCGGTTTCTTCAAGTTTTAGGCTTCTTTGAGTGGGGAGGAATTTGCTGGAGATGATATTTCTCACAGAGAATTGCATTTGGGGCATGAAGCGGACCTCCAGTTCCCTAACTGTCGACTTGTGATGAAAAAATGGTGATGAGAATTTGCATTTTCCAGGATCTCGTGTTTGTGATCTTGAGTTTTGGAAATTTCGTTTCAACAGACCATCATAAAATGGAGGCGCATAAGGGGTGATAGAATCAATCAACCGTATTTATTGAGCACTTAGCATGTGCAGATAGATCCCTGCGCTAAGCACCTGGGAGAGTAAAGTACAGCATAATTTTCAGATACGTTCCCTGCCCATAATGAACGTACGGCCTGGGGCCGGGGGGGCCGGACAGACATTTATATGAGTAAATAAGTAATTTATTCAGAGAAGATAGAAGTCAGATTTACTCTAGGAAAAGCTGCCTATCCCAAATAAGAGTTCCTACTCGTCCTCTATTTTTGAAGCGGTGTGGTTATTCCTAGATATCTGATTCCGCTTGTGATGTGGTGACATTCTGCTATCCGTCCGGCACAGTCTGACCATTCTCTTTTGAGACCAATAACTGAGTGAGACATTTAGACCACAGATTTCCGTTCCGAGTGATTCAGCACTTTCTGTCCCGAACTGTCAGCTGCGGTGCCTTGTCAGGAACATTTCCCCTCTGAACAGTTGGATGAGGTGACCCTTTTTCCCAGGAGACGGCCGATTAAATGATATCCTCGTGTGGACGTTGATGAAATTCAGTTAATAATAATAATGTTGGTATTTGTTAAGTGCAGAACAGTGTTCTAAGCGCTGGGGTAGACACAGGGGAATCAGGTTGTCCCACGTGGGGCTCACAGTCTTCATCCTCATTTTAGAGATGAGGTAACTGAGGCACAGAGAAGTTAAGTGACTTGTCCACAGTCACACAGCTGACAGGTGGCAGAGCTGGGATTCGAACTCATGAGCTCTGACTCCAAAGCCCAGGCTCTTTCCACTGAGCCACGCTGTTCAGCCTTTCACGGTAGGGGTTCAAACAGGTGTCGGGCTCAACTCGATTTCATCAGATCTGAAGCAAAGTTGAGGAAGGCAAAGAAGCCAGACTTCCAAAACGAGTTTTGATCTGTTACCAGTGACCTGTAAGCTGTAAGCTCCTTGCAGACAGAGAAAATGCTTATCAACTCTGTTATATCACACTGCCCGTGGCGCTTAGTACAGTGCTCTGCCCATGGAAAGCACTAAATTAGAGGGCTGAGAAGCAGCATGCCGAAGTGGGCTGAGCGTGGGCCTGGAAGAGAGGAGGTCATGGGTTCTAATCCTGACTCCGCCACTTGTCTGCTGTGTGACCTTGGGCAAGTTACTCTGCTTCTTTTGACCTCAGTTTCTCATCTGTAAAATGGGGATTGAGACTGTGAGCCCCGTGTGGGAAAGGGAATGGGTCCAACCTGATTACCTTCTATCTACCCCAGTGCTTAGAACAGGGCTTGGCACATAGTAAACGCTTAACAAATACTATTATTATTAGTAATAATAATAATAATAAATACGATTGATTGGTTGACTGGTATTTTTCAAGTTTTAGACCAGGTCCCCCTGGAGAACTGGAAATATTGACTGTTGCTACCTGATGGCTGGCAAGTCTCATTCTTCCAACTCCATTGTTTTGTACTCTCCCAAGCGCTCAGTACAGCACTCTGCACACAATAAGTGCTCAATAAATACCACTGATGTATTGATTGTTCGGTATGAGTAAGCTTTTTAGCCTGCCATAGTTCCAGGCTTAAGAAAAAAAGACCCCCTTTGATCTTTGCTGACAGACACGAATGCTAATGGTTTCCAATATTTTCTACAGATCTGCCAAGTCCACAAAGCTTGCGAAATTGATCCTGTAAAGTTAAAAGATGGGGAGAATCTGGAAAACAACATGGTACGTCACCTTTCTGGTTTTAACCCAGATTTTTGGAATGAAAAATCGTCACCCTGGGAGGGGGGCCTTCTGCTACAGACTTGGAGAAGCAGTGTGGCTTAATAATAATGTTGGTATTTGTTAAGTGCTTACTATGTGCAGAGCACTGTTCTGAGAGCTGGGGTAAACACAGGGGAATCAGGTTGTCCCACGTGGGGCTCACAGTCTTAATCCCCATTTTACAGATGAGGGAACTGAGGCACAGAGAAGTTAAGTGACTTGCCCACAGTCACACAGCTGACAAGTGGCAGAGCTGGGATTCGAACTCATGAGCCCTGACTCCAAAGCCCCTGCTCTTTCCACTGCGCCACGCTGCTTCTCTATGGAGAGAGCACGGGACTGAGGATCAGAAGGACCTGGGTTCTAATTCCGCCGCCTCTCTGCTGTGTGACTTTGGGCCGGTCACTTCACCTCTCTGGGCCTCACTTACCTCCTCTGTAAAATGGGGATGAAGAGTGTGAGCCCCATGGAGGACAGTCCAACTCGATTAACTCGTATCTACCCCAGCCCTTAAAACGGTGCTTGGTACATAGTAAGCGCTTAACAAGTATCACGGTTATTAAGGAGGGGACAGAGTGTACAGAGTGAGGAGAGACAGAGAATGAGGAAATTTCTAATCCCGATTCTGCCGCTTGTCTGCTTTGTGACCTTGGGTAAGCCGCTTAACTTCTCTGTGCCTCATTTACCTCATCTGTAAAATGAGAATTAAGACTTTGAGCCCCATGAGGGACAACCTGATTAGCTTGTATCTACCCCAGCACTTAGAACAGTGCTTGGCACATAGTGAGCGCTTAACAGATATCACTGTTACTGTTAATATGGGGCTCACAATCTAAGGCGGAGGGTAAACAGGTATAGAAGCCCAGAGAAGTTAAGTCATCTGCCCATGGTCACACAGAGGGCAAATGGGGAAGCAGTATGGCCTAGTGGATAGAGCACAGGGCTGGGAGTCAGGAGGACCTGAGTTCTAATCCCGGCCATGCCGCTTGTTGTTTGCCCAAAGTCACTCCACACATCTTATTTAGATTCTGTCCCTTCGTACAGTGCTTGGCACGTAATAAGCGCTTAGACCGTAAACTCCTTGTGGGTACGGAACATGTAATAGTTGTTGGTTAAGCTCTTACTATATGTCAAGCACTGTTCTAAACGCTGGGGTAGATACAAGTTGATCAGGTCGGTTACAGTTCCAATCCCCCCTGGGGCTCACGCTCTTAATCCCCATTTTACGGATGAGGGAACTGAGGCCCAGAGAAGTGAAGTGACTTGCCCGAGGTCACGCAGCAGACAAGTGATGGAGCTGCCGTTAGAACCCAGGTCGTTCGACTCCCGGGCCAGGGCTCTATCCTCTAAGCCCTGCTGTCGGGGAGAAGAGAATTCAGTATGTGGGTCAGTACGAATGTTCTTCCGTGTTGCAGGAAAATCTGCGTCAGTACGTGGATCGCATCTTCAACGTTATCACCAAATCCGGGGTGAGCTGCCCCACTGTGATGTGTGACATTTTCTTCTCCCTAAGAGAGTCTGCCGCCAAGCGCTTCCAAGGTGAGTCATCGGCGTATTGATTCCGGCTCAAAATAACTCCAGGCCCACCTCCGATAATTATCTTCCCATCTGCCACCCACGCCCCGGCAGTGCTAATGGCGGTTTTAAAAATGCGGACGGAAAACCAAGCGCCAGTCCCCTAGGTCAGTGTTTGCCGAGACTCATCTGTTCGTTTCCCTGTCCGGGCTGGAAAACCAGATCCCCCGGGGCACCGGCGGACACGTGACGGATCCGACGCGGTCCCTGTCCCACGGGAGGCTCCCCATCTAAGGCGGAGGGATAACAGGTGTTTCATCCCCATTTTACAGATGAGGAGATGGAGGCCCCGGGGACGTTACGTGACTTGCCCGAGGTCACGCAGCTGGCAAGCGGCGGAGCCGGGATTTAGAACTCAGGCTCTCTGACTCCCAGGCCCGCGCTCTTTCCACTTGGCCACGCTGCTCCCTGGTTTGGCTGAACCCCCAAACCTCCGCCGCTGTCCACCGCCCTAGATCACTCGGCAGCTCCGGTCAGCTGCTCTGCTTGGCCCTGAGCACTGTGAGAACAATAATAATAATTGTGGTATTTGTTAAGCTCTTTCTGTGTGCCAGGCACCATTCTAAGCGCCGGGGAAAAGACAGATGACTGGGTGGGACATGGTCCCTTGTCCCACATAGAGCTCCCAGTCTTAATCCCCATTTTACAGATGAGGGAACTGAGGCCCAGAGAAGTGAAGTGACTTGCCCAAGGTCACACAGCAGGCACGTGGAGGAGCCGGGTTGAAAGCCAGGTCCTTCTGACTCCCGGGGCCGGTGCAGTACCCACTAGGAAACAGCTGGTCTCCAGTGCTCTGCGCAGAGTGAGCGCTCAGTAAATACCACTGATTGACTCAGTGGGGGACTTGACCTGTTTCAGGCCTCTGAATTTCCAATTGTTCTGGAGTCTCCGAGGTAATTGACTCAATGGGGCCCGGTGACTTGAAGTAACTCTAAGGAAACAACCCTCTTTTTTTTATCCCTGGATCAGGCCAGTGTCTGATTCTGGCTCCATTACTTGTCTGCTATGTGACCTTTGGCAAGTCACCTCACTTCTCTGTGCCTCAGTTTCCTCATCTGTAAAATGGGGATGAGGACTGTGAACCCCATTTGGAACAAGGACTGTGTCTAACTCAATATACTTCTATCCTCCCCCAGTAATTAGTACAGTCACTTAGTAAGCGCTTAACAAATACCACAGTTATTATTAATATTATGAGACAGCAGATGTTTACTGCACCCTAAGGGCTTAATGGAATGCTATCACATCACAACTTAAAAATAAACCAAAAAAAAATCTACCTACAAAGAGCTTATAACGTAGACTTATACACCGCTTCGGAAGCTAGTAGAGTATGAAGTAAGACTCTTCGTTACACACTCCTTTTTAACTAAAACCTCCGTGGAGGAAAGGAATGAAAATTCCCCTTTCTTACCAAACAAGCCATTGTGAAATTTTGAAAGACTCTAAACAAGGCCCTCCCTTTTGGGAGGAAAGAAAAAGATTGAATTTCTGACAGGAAGTATATCATCTGACCACTCGCAGTGCGGTGACTTTATAATGTATTTTAAGTTTCCCCAAGTCCTAGGGGAAAGAGTCCGGGCCTGGGAGTCAAAGGACCGAGTTCTATTTCCGCTCTGCTGTGTGACCTCGGGCAAGCCGCTTCACTTCTCTTTAAATCACCTGTTCTCCCTCCAGCCCTAGCCCGCGAGCCCCTTGTGGGCCGGGGACTATCGATCGATCGGTCGATCGATCAATCAGTCATATTTATTGAGCGCTTACTGGGTGCAGAGCACTGTTCTAAGCAGTTGGGAGAGGCTGTGTCCAACCTATCTTGTATCTATTGCAGTGCTTAGAGAGTGCTCGAGATGTAGTAAGGGCTTAACAAATAACATAATAATAATGATAAGGATTATAATGCTACCTTCTGGGGATGAATAAAATGCCTCTTCTCGCTTCAGGTGATTTGGATGTAAGATACACAGCCGTGAGCAGCTTTATCTTCCTGAGGTTCTTTGCTCCCGCCATCCTGTCTCCCAACCTCTTCCAGCTCGCCCCTCATCATACCGTAAGTGATTTTCCTCCAGCGTCCCTGAGGAAACGGGGTTCTCAGCCGGTCCCCCCGCTCCAGTGCCATGGGTGGGCAGAATTTATTCCTATTAATGTCTGTCTCCCCCTCTAGACTTGAAGTTCACTGTTAGCAGGGAATGTGTCTGTGGGTTGTTGTATTGGACTCTCTCAAGTGCTTAGTACAGTGCTCTGCACAATAGCGCTCAGTAAATACGAATGGATCGAACTCTCGGTGAAGTTTCCTGTCCGTGAAAGTCCGGCATGAGGCCAAGTCAGGGCTTCCCTCGTGGGTTTTATACCCATTGTGTGACCCAGCTCACCTTTTGGCTTTCCTCCCTCCCACAGGATCCCCAGACTTCTCGGACTTTGACGCTCATCTCCAAGACCATACAGACGCTGGGCAGCTTAGCCAAATCCAAATCGGTGAGTCTCCCCTTCTATTTTGCTTTCTAGGAGGGAAAAAAAACTCATGTCGGAGAGGTCTAGCACTCTCTTCATGCGTTGGTGGCACTCTAAATATCAGGAGGTCTGGAGCAAGGTGAAGCACCTCACTGACCCACTAGGTAGAGAGAACAAGGTGGTTTTAAAATGCAGTGTAACCTCACTGGAGGCAGTTGTTTGCAGATGTGGTTGAGTTGGGGGGGGGGGGGGGGGCTGGCGTGGTTTTGGTGTTTTGTGTTTTTTTTTTTTAAGGGAAGACTCACTTGGAAAGATTTTTAAGAAAGCGTTTAGTTCCAAATCCCTGGATGCCGGGATGGGAAGAGAAAAGATGGGCAAGGGGAGGTGGGGGAGAGGGGGTTCCTGCCCAGTGTCCACTGACCCACAGCTCTGACCTGAAAAGTTGGAAGCGTTGCCCTTCTGGGGGGGTCTGTGACTCCTGCACGTGCTTGAATTTCCCAGCTGTGTGGTCCGTGGCCTGGGATGCGGGTGGGCTGAGCGGGAGTCGAGACTACCCAATCCCAGGAGGCCGATCGCTGAGGCCACACAACTGCGGGAGACCGATCGCAAAGGCCTCCCAATCACAGGGGATCGGGGATAAACTAATCCGTCCCACTGCTTCACACTCTTCCACTTTTCACGGCTGTGGGAGGTACCCACAGGTTAGGCCAAATTCAGACCAGTGCTTTGCATTTCCTGGTCAGAAATGTTAAATCGATCGTAATTCTAATGGCTGTGCCAGAGATGAGTGTTTTGAAGACCCTGGTATAACTGTATCGTTTGGAAAAAGACCTAAGCGCGCTCTCGTAGTTACGGGGGATTTAGTTGATCTGCCTAACAGTAAAGTGCAGGAGGTCTTTTTTCATCGTGTGTCCCACATGTTCAGATTTTAGGATTTAATCACCTGGTCAGATTTTAGGAATGAATCAGGCCTAACCTAAGCCAAATATTTTATTTCAGGCCAGTTTCAAGGAGTCTTACATGGCTACGTTTTATGATTTCTTCAATGAGCAGAAATATGCCGACGCAGTGAAAAATGTAGGTAATGTTTCCCTCTCCTGCCCGCACATGGTACATTTATTAATCCCGACGAACAGTGGGTTGGATCTGTTGAAGCAGTGTGGCCTGGTCGATAGAGCACAGGGCTAGGAGTCCGAGGACCTGGGTTCTGATCCCCGGTCTGCCACTTGTCCGCTGTGTGACCATGGGCAAGTCACTTCACCTCTCGGGGCCTCGGTTCCCTCATCTGAAAAATGGGGATTCAATCTCTGTTTCTCCCTCCTAACAGACTGTGAATCCCTTGTTAGACCTGATGATCTTGAATCTACCCCGGTGCTTAGTACAGTGCTTGGCACATATAAGCATTTAACAATTACCACAGTTGTTTTTATTTGTTGCTCTCAAAGTTCTTCCTCTCAAGTGAATGAATCTGGCGTGTTGGTCTTTATATATCCCAGTACTTTTTCCCCTTTGTGATGGGTCAAGCTTTCCTCAGCGACACGTTCAAGAAGCCGCGTGTCTTAGTGGACAGAGCCCGGGCCTGGGAGTCGGAAGGACCAGGGTTCTAATCCCTACTCTGCCACATGTCTGCTGTGTGAACTTGGCCAAGTCATTTCACTTCTCTGAGCCTCAGTTACCTCATCTGGAAAATGGGGATTAAGAGTGTGACCCCCATGTGGGACAGGAACTGTGTCCAACCTGATTAACTTATATCTACCCCAGTGCTTGGCACATAGTAAGCGCTTAACAGACACTATTATTATTATTATTTCCCCAAGATCACCCCCATCCCAGTCCAGCCCATTCCTTCCCTTCCCTGGGAACTCCAGGTCCTCTAGTGATAACAAGTGCTTACTATGTGCCAAGCACTGTTCTAAGCACTAGGATAAAGATAAGTTAATCAACTCAGACACAGTCCCTGCCTCACATGGGGCTCACATTCTAAGTAGGAGGGAGAACAGGCAGTGAATCCCCATTTTACAGATGAGGAAACTGAAGCACAGAGAAGTGAAGTGACTTGCCCAAGATCAGGCAGTCAATCAATCATATTGTTTGAGCTCTTACTGTGTGCAGAGCACTGTACTGAGCACTTGGGTGAGTATAATAGAACAATAAACCCACCCATTCTCTGCCCATGACGAGCTTACAGTCTAGAGGGGGAGACGGACATTAAATGTATAAATAGCAGATAAGATCACCCAGTAGGTAAGTGGCAAAGCTAGGATTAGAACCCAGGTCCCCTGACTCCCGGGCCCCACTCTTTCCAGTAGGCCACACTGCTTCTCCCTGGTCTTCACCCACTATTCCTACAGCACCCTTTCTCTATTTCTTCCAAGCCAATCTTCCAACTGCATGTGGTTCTCGACTCTACCCCTCCATCTTCTCAATCGTCCCTAAGGTCTTCCTCCAAGTGACTTGCCCAAGGTCACACAGCAGTCAAGTGGCAGAGCTGGGATTAGCACCCAAGTCCTTCTGACTCCCAGGCCTGGGCTCTATCCACTAGGCCATGCTGCTTTTCCCTATTATCCCCCCCATTCAAAACCTTATTGAAGGCCCATCTCCTCCAAGAAGCCTTCCTTGATTAAGCCGTCCTTTCCTCTTCTCCCACTCCCGTCTGCATCACCCTGATTTGCTCCCCTTATTCATCTCCCCATTCCAGCCCCACAGCACTTCTGTCTGTATCTGTCATTTATTTATTTCTATTCATGTCTGTCTCCCACTTTAACCTGTAAGTTCCTTATGGGAGAGAAACTGTCCGGTTTACTGTTATATTGTACTCTCCCAACTGCTTAGTACAGTGTTTTGCATACAGTAAGCGCTCAATAAATACGATTGAATGAATGAATCAATGCTTCAAACTATCATTAGAGCTCATCCCTTTGAGAAATGTTCATCGGTCCGTTGCCTTTCAACTTTTCACCAATTATCTTTATTTTTCTTCTCAAAGTTCCTAGATCTGATTTCATCATCTGGAAGAAGAGATCACAAGAGTATAGAGCAGCCGATATTGCTTAAAGAAGGGTAAGGAAGTATTTTAGCCAAACATTCTGGACTCTGGGCAGGATCCTGAAACAACATTCTTTTCCCCTTCTGTTCATATTTTCAAAACGGGAAGGGGAGGGTGAGAAATCTAGATTTGCATGTCCAACCTCCTTTCAGTTGCTAGCTTGTCTTAACATTGTTTTTCTCTGTTTCGCATCTTTTAACTTCTCATTTCCTGGGACACCAAATTATTCTGAGCCCAATGTTTGCTGGCAGGGCTAGAAAGGTCTAATGGGATTTTTAAATCTGGGATCCTAGCTAAGTGAAGACTGGTAATCACATATGTAAAAACCATTAGTCCAGTAATAATAATAATGGTGATTGTTAAGCACTTGTAATATGCCAAGCATTGTGCTAAGTGCTGGGATAGATCCAAGATATTCAGGTCAGACACAGTCCCTGTCCCTCATGAGGTTCACAGTCTAAAAAGGAGGGAGAATAAGAATTGCATCTCCATTTTACACATGAGGAAGCTGAGGTTCAGAGCAGTTAAGTGACTTGGCCCAGGTCACAGAGCAGAGAAGTGGCTGAGCCAAGATCAGAACTCATGTCCTCTGGCTCCCAGGTCTGTGCTTTTCGCTCTCAGCCACGCTGGAAGAGAAACCATTTCACTCAATTTCTAATTATCCATCGTAGCGACACATCATTAAGATCCACTGGAATCCCATTTTCTCCAGGAGCGGTTTCTTTTCATCGCTAACGAACACTTTTACCAAACATGCTAACAAGGAGCGAAATTGGTGGGCTTGTTTCCCTGTTATTTTCTCTGGCCCACTCTCTTGTCAGGGGGCTTGATGAGCGAAGAAAGGACCTCAAGGCGCAGACGGAGACAGGGTGATAATTAAGTGGTTGAATAATCCATAAACTGGATAAGCAGCCAAGGTTTTTGAGAGTCTCTTAGAAAATTTCCTGTATTCCCCGGTAAGGGGGTGGTCAGGGGAAGCAGCGTGGCCTAGTGGATAGAACCCGCGCCTGGGAGTCAGAAGGACCTGGGTTCTGATCCCGGCTCCGCCACTTGCCTGCTGTGTGACCTTGGGCAAGTCACTTTACTTCTCTGGACCTCAGTTACCTCAACTATAAAATGGGGATTAAGACCTTGAGCCCCATATGGGACAAGGACTGCGTCCAACCTAATTACCTTGTGTCTACCCCAGTGCTTAGTACAGTGCCTGGCACATAGTAAGCACCTAACAAATACCATAATTATTAAGTATTATTATTACCCCTTCACCCTCCCATAAAGCCCTTTCTCTCTCTTCAAGTGTAGGGCAAATCAAATCGAGACTTTATGAGGAGGATATTATGCCACTTCTCAGCCGGGGCCGAGCCCCTGGAATTTAGGGGGTGTTTAGAAGAGTTGGTAACAAGGGTAATAAGGCTGATAAGGTTAACAGGGGGCTATCTAGCATTCTGCCTCAGTTTTCGAGATGAACTGATTAGTTTTCAGGGCTCTGAATCCAGCAACTGAAAAGGGAAGCTCCCCGTGCCCCATTCAGATCAGATGGGGCGTCCCTTACTTTGCTTCAGGATGGTGTGCGTAGTGGTTAGAGCACGGGCCTGGGGGTCAGAAGGTCAAGGGTTCTATTGTACTCTCCCAGGCGCTTTTAATACAGTGCTCTACCCCCAGTAAGCACCCAATAAATATCAGGGAACTAATTTGACCCTTTTAAACCCTCCTAGCCCATTTCTCACCAGCGAATCGCCTCAAGGGGATCTACTGTAAGTCTGTCCCCTAGAATGTGAACTTCTTATTGGGGAGGGAATGTGTCTCCCAACTGTGTTGCTTTTATCTCCCATGCGCTTAGTACAGTGCTCAGCACACAGTAAGCACTTAATAAGTACCATAGATGATCACCAGGAGGATCAGCGCTTAGAAAATGCTTGGCACATAGTAAGTGCTTAACAAATACCATCATCATTATTATGATACTGGGTCACATGCTGAAGGGAACATGTTTACTGCTGAAAAATTCAGTGGGGAAACTCGGAAGGGAAGAAACTTCCTTCTCACCTCAGAGGAAGCTATTTTTTTTTTTTTTTTTTTTTGTTAACTGGAAAATTTGCACACAACCCCATTGTTACCTCGGATTGGTGATTGGTTCACCTGAACCAAGGTCGAGTCTCCTTGGTTATTCTAAAGGAGGCTCCTGGCTTTTGATCTAGTTTTTTGTAGTAATAATGATGATGATGATAGTATTTATTAAGTGCTTACTGTGTGTCAAGCACGGTTTCAAATGGAGGAGTAGATACAAGCTAGTCAGGTTGGATCCAGTCCCTATCCCATGTGGGGCTCACGGTCTTAATCCCCATTTTACATAGCTGTGGTAACTGAGGCACAAGGAAGTCAAGTGCCTTGCCCAAGGTCTCACAGCAGTCAAGTGGAAGAGCCGGGATTAGAACCCAGGTCATCCGACTCCCAGGCCCGGCCTCTCTCCACTAGGCCAAGCTGCTCTGCGTTGGAGTCATAGAAAATATTAGTCCAGGGAGCATGTAAGCATTATTCACATAAAGGACCCTCTCATGATTTTACCAAAGCTCTCTGGGGTTATTCCTCTGGGAAGGGCAGAAAGGACTCTTCGTAGATAAAGCCTGCATGAAGCTCTACGTGCCTTTTTACAACAGGTTCATGATAAAGAGGGCGCAAGGAAGAAAACGCTTTGGTATGAAAAACTTCAAGAAAAGGTGGTTTCGTCTGACAAACCATGAATTTACCTATCAGAAAAGCAAAGGTAACAAGAAAGGTTCGCTTTTCAATTACTCTCTGAATCCTTCCGTTTCATTCTTTTACCAGGGCCAGCTTTCAGATAAAAACAAGAGTGCTGTATTTATGGACTTTGGCTCTGTTCTTATTAAGTTTCTGTAAGGGAAAAAACCAACTTTGAAAAGCAGGAGGGAAGGAAGGGTAAATTACTACAATAGTTCCTGCTGGGAAAAGAGCCTTTCTTCAGGAGCGTCTGTATCAAGGGAGCTAGCCATGTGAGAGTCCCAAATTATCTGGACAAATTTGGTGTCCTTTTGAGTGGAGGACCTCCTGAACCCTACTGTTGCAAGACTAAGAAATTATCAAAAAGGAGAAAAGGGGAAAATGAAAACTTGGCTAAGTAAATCCCCTTTTCTCTGGCTGCTCTGATTCTTGTAAAATCCACATGTGTGAAATTAATTTCATTCATTAAGAAATGATCACATTTACCTCTCCTTTTTTTTTTTGCTTTGGAATCTGTTATTCTTCCCCCTCCTCCCCCCCCCCCGGGGCTCTTCTCCTTCTTAGCTTAGATTTTCTAAACGCTGGTTTCTTTCTGTCCACTTCCAACCTACACCATCATCTCTCTCGGACTTTCTGTGCCTCATCCTGTGTTTCATCCTCAATCCTCCATGCTAAACCTAGTCAGGTGCTCCCCATCCCGCATTTCCTCTCCGCAGTTAAAACAAGAAAATAATCAAAATCCTCTTTCCTCTCGGTTCCCCAAATTTCAGCTCTTTCAGAGGCCTCACTTTCTGAAACCCAAAGTCCATTTGAGAGGGGCAGGGAGAAGCTACTTCTAAATAGAATGAATGTTTATCTGGGGGTTACGAGATAAGGCTGTGATTGACCAGGGCATTAGAAAACCGGGGCTTTTAAAAAAAAACGGGCTCGGAATTTGTTGGCTTTATCATGCCTGTATTAATAGGACGGGGAAAGAAAGGGAGCCACTGGGTTCAGAGCAGCAAGTTGGAAACCAGCTCAGAATCCAAAATGGAGTCGTAACTCACAGCAGTGTCAGTCAGTTGTATTTATTGAGCACTTACTGTGTGCGGGGCACTGTACTAAGCACTTGGGAGAGGACGATATAGCGGCATAACACTTCTTCTACCGATGCTCAGAACTTTTAAGCATCTCAAAACATTCAACAGTCCACCTAAACGATGATGAGAACTCAAAATTCACTTATTGCTTCTTTCTGGGCTAGACAGAACTGCCCAAGGAAGCTCTGTCCCAAAACTCTAGATGGAGGGGGAAGAGGATTTAAGACACAAGTCCTTAAAGAGCCGGAATGGAAACCAGGGTCCTGCAGAAAGTTTTACATCTGTCAGGGAAAGCCAAGGAGCATTCCTCCTCCTTCCAAAGCATAAATGGCGCCTTGGCGGGAGCCAAGTGGAAGTCTTGGAGCGGTAGCAAAACCCTGCCCCGTTCACCACGTCTTCTCTCCTCTCTGCGTCGGCTTTCTGCAGGAGACCAGCCCCTCTATAGCATTCCTATCGAGAACATCCTGGCGGTGGAGAAATTGGAGGAAGAGTCCTTCAAAATGAAAAATGTAAGTGCCAAGACCTGGGGGCTTGGGGTGGTAACTGACTGGTGTTTCCCAAACACGTCCTTCCTGCAGATTTGATGGCGTCTTTCCCTCCTCCTTCACCTTCACCCCCCATTCTTCAGGTTCCCCAGTCGTCACCCGTTCGAGGATAATAACAATGACGGTGGTATTTGTTAAGCGCTTACGGTGTGCCAGGCACTGTACTAAGTGCAGGGGTGCGTACAAGCAAATTGAGTTGGACACAGCCCCTGTCCAGTGTGGGGCTCACGGTCTCAATCCCCATTTTCCAGATGAGGTAACTGAGGCATAGGGAAGTGAAGTGACTTGCCCGAGGTCACACAGCAGACAGGTGGTGGAGTTGGAATTAGAACCCATGACCTTCTGACCCCCGGACCCGAGCCCTATCCACCTCGCTGTGCCGCTCCTTAGTACAGTGTTCCGCACATGGTAAAGGGCTCAATAACAATGACGGTATTTGTTAAGCGCTTACTACGTGCCAGGCACTGTAGCCCGTCAAAGGGCAGGGACTGTCTCTATCTGTTACCGATTTGTCCATTCCAAGCGCTCGGTACAGTGCTCTGCACATAGTAAGCGCTCAATAAATACTGTTGAATGAATGAATGAGAATCCGATTCGAAGGCATGAGTGAACGGTTGGGGAATCTTTCCAGATGTTCCAGGTGATCCAGCCCGAGAGAGCCCTGTACATCCAGGCCAACAACTGCGTGGAGGCCAAGGACTGGATCGACATCCTCACCAAGGTCAGCCAGTGCAACAAGAAGCGGCTCACCGTCTACCACCCCTCGGCCTACCTGAACGGACACTGGCTCTGCTGCAAAGCCACTTCGGACACCACGCCGGGCTGCACCCCTTGCACGGGGTAAGGACCCCAACGGCACAGCCTCCCCCCGCACCGCAGCCGGAGTCCCCGGAAAAGCCGGGACCCAGGGGAAGAGACGGGAGGACCGGACTGTGTATACGTCAGCCCCTTCCTGCTCCTCATCAGGGTCGAAGGCTCGGGGATCGGGCGTGCAAGGGGGAGACACCTATTTTGGGACCGCACAGATGACGGAAACAGCCCCGGTTCTGTCTTTCTGGAAATTTCTGACACGCCTCCTCAAAAGGCGGCTGTCAGCCCAGCCTGGGGTCCTGAGGGGAAGAAGGGAAAGCGGACAGGCACCACAGTGACCATGCCAAGCTTGTAGAAAACGATCCCTCCTTGCCTTTTCCTGCTGGCTACAGGTGCCATCATTCATTCATTTATTCAATTGTATTTATTAATAATAATAATGTTAGTATTTGTTAAGCACTTATTATGTGCAGAGCACTGTTCTAAGCGCTGGGGTAGATAGAGGGTAATCAGGCTGTCCCACGTGAGGCTCACAGTCTTAATCCCCATTTTACAGATGAGGGAACTGAGGCACAGAGAAGTTAAGTAACTTGCCCACAGTCACACAGCTGACTAGTGGCGGAGCCGGGAATCGAACCCATGTCCATTTATTGAGCGCTTACTGTGTGCAAAGCTTCCCCATCACATCTCCTCCAAGAGGCCTTCCCCAACTAAGCCCTCCTTTCCTCTTCTCCCACTCCCTTCTGTGTCGCCCCGACTTGCCCGTTTTTTTCATCCCCTGTCCCAGGCGAGATCCACAGGAGAAGTGGGGAGAGGGCTTTATATCTACCATATTTACTCGCATGATTTTCCACCCCACCCTGATTTGAGAGGAGGAAATCAAAGATGATTTTGTAAGCAGTGATAGCGGCACACACCGGGGGAGGAAGAGAAGAAGGGGCAGAACGTGATGAAATCCACAGACCCGAGGTCGTGCTGGGGAGTTTCCTCCCTAAGACCTGTAGACTCTGGCGGAGGAAAATAAGACGGGGGAGGTGAATTCATCAAAAGCCTATTTGATACAGTAACAGCGAACGATTGTTATGTTTGTTAAGCGCTGATGGTATCATATATCAGACACAGTCCCTGTCCCACGTGGTTTACGTGGTCTAAAGGGGGAAGGAGAACAGGGATTGAATCTCCGTTTTGCAGATGAGGCACAGGGAAGGGAAGTGACTTGCCCCAGGCCACAAAGCAGACAAGTGGCGGAGCTGAAATTAAAACCCGTGACCTTCTGAACCCCAGGCCCGGGCTCTATCCCTATGCCATGCTGCTTCTCACTTGGAGTATGACTGTGAGCCCCATGTGGGACGGGGACTGTGTCCGTCCTGATTGATTTGGATTATCCCGGCTTTGCCACTTGTCAGCTGTGTGACTGTGGGCAAGTCACTTCACTTCTCTGGGCCTCAGTTCCCTCATCTGTAAAATGGGGATGAAGACTGGGAGCCTCACGTGGGACAACCTGACGACCCTGTATCTACCCCAGCGCTTAGAACAGTGCTCTAGTTCTAGCACATAGTAAGCGCTTAACAAATACCAACATTATTATCTACCCCAGATCTTAGGACAGTGCTTGACACACAGTAAATGCCGAATATAATAATAACAATAAGAAGAATGATAACAGTAAATGCCGAATATAATAATAACAATAAGAAGAATGATAACCAGTGACGTTTGGTCTCCTCTGGTCCCCTACCTGGGCCGTATTTCCCAGCGGCTTGAATGTGGAATCACCTCAGCGTGCGCGGCTTCGTTTTTTCCGTCGTGATTAGAATCCTTTCTGTTTCGACAGAGGGCTCCCGGCGAACATACAGCTCGATATAGATGGCGACCGCGAGACCGAGCGCATCTACTCCCTCTTCAACTCGTACATGACGAAACTGGAGAAAATGCAAGGTGAATGTGCCGAATATCGGTCCGCGGTGCGGGCAGCGATGGGGCTTTCCTCGCAGCCCACCTGCTTCCCCAGATGTGTGGTGTAGTGGATAGAGCACGGGCCTGGGAGTCAGAAGGTCATGAGTTCTAATCCCCGCTCTGCCCCTTGTGTGGTGTGTGACCTTGGGCAAGTCATTTCAGTTCTCTGTGCCTCGTTTCCCTCAACTGTAAAATGGGCATTAAATACCTGTTCTCCCTCCTACTTGGACTGTAAGTCCCATGTAAGACCGGGACTGTGCCCAACTTAATTAACTTGTCTCCGCCCCTATGCTTGACACACACAAAGCGCTTAACAAATACCATGATAACAATAGAGTTGGTTGACACAACTGCCCGCAAGGAGCTTACATGCTACAGGGGGAGACAAACATTCAAATAAATTGCAGATAAGGGAAAGAATAACTATAAAGACAATTGACATAAGTGCTGTGGGGCTAGGCAGAGTATCAAAGTGATGATGATGATGGTATTTGTTAAGCACCTACTATGTGTCAAGCACTGTTCTAAGCACTGGGGTAGATGCAAGCTAATCAGGTTGGACACAGTCCATGTCCCACAAAAGGCACCCAGTCTTCATCCCCATTTTACAGATGAGGTAACTGAGGCCCAGAGAAGTCGCTTCACAGCAGACATGTGGCGGAGCCGGGATTAGTACCCAGATCCTTCTGACTCCCAGGCGCGTGCCCTATCCACTAAGCCATGCCGCCTCTCCCTGGAGATTGTTTCGCTCTGGGAGTGGAGAATAATCGTAATTGTGGCATTTGTTAAGCGCTTACTCTGTGCCAAGCTCTATACGGAGCACTGAGGTGGATGCCAGCAAATCGGGTTGGACACAGTCCCTGTCCGACATGAGGCTCATGGTCTTAATGCCCGTTATAGGTAGGAAACGTGTCTCCTAATTCTACTGCATTGTCCTCTCCCAAGGGCTTAGTGTAGCGCTCTGCGCATAGTAAGCGCTCGATAAATCCCATTGACCTACCGATTGAGCTTCCGTTTGAGACTTCCCGTTTCCTCCCTCCTTTTCTTCTGACCACCCCCATGTCCTCGCAGAGGCTTGCGGCAGCAAATCCGTCTACGACGGCCCTGAGCAAGAGGAATATTCCACATTTCTCATCGACGACCCTCAGGAGACCTACAAAACACTAAAGCAGATCATAGCCGGCGTGGGAACTTTAGAACAAGAGCACGCCCAATACAAAAGGGATAAATTCAAGAAGACAAAATACGGAAGCCAGTAAGTCTCGATCGCTCTGTTCTTTCCAAACTCCTCTGGGGTTGGGAATCTGGGGAACCGGCGGACTGGTAGAGAAAGAAATTCTGGGACAGTTAGCCGGAACGTGGAAGTTTTCAGGAAGTGTTCTGGGATTTAATTCAGCTGGGTAAAGCCACTGGCCCCTTTTCTGCCTGCCGGCTTCCTCTGGCCTGCAACGCCCTCCCTCCTAATATCTGACAGACGACGACGACTCACCCCCCTTTCAGAGCCTTATTGAAGGCCCATCTCCTCCAAGACGCCTTCCCTGACTTAAGCCCCCCTTACCTCTTCTCCCACTCCTTTGCGCGTCGCCCTGACTCGCTCCCTTTATCCATCCCCTCCGCCAGCCCCACAACTCTCACGTCCGTAGCCCTAATTTATTTCTATTAATGTCTGTCTCCCCCTTCTAGACTTAGCTCACTGTGGGCTGGGAATATGTCTATCGTTCTCTTGTACTCTCCCCAGCCCTTAGCACAGGGCTCTCTATTAGGCCAGTAATATTTCATGTTACAGACTACTCTATGGGAAGGGATTTTGTATTGTTTTGCCAGAGATTCTGGGGTAGGTCACGATTTATGTCAGGTAAGGCTAAGGGAAAATGGACTCCAGGATATTGTCAATCACGAATCATCCTCTAGGCTGTGAGCTTGTGGGCAGGGAATGTTCTGCTGCTGGTTCATTCATTCATTCAATAGTATTTATTGAGCGCTTACTCTGTGCAGAGCACTGTACTAACTAAGCGCTTGGAATGGACAAATCGGTAACAGAGAGAGACAGTCCCTGCCCTTTGACGGGCTTACAGTCTAATTGGGGGAGACGGACAGACAAGAACAGTAGCAATAAATAGAATCAAGATTGTTCTGTTGTCCTCTCCCAAGCGCATAGTATAGTGCTCTGCACATGGTAAGTGCTCAATAAATAAGATTGAATGAATAGCAAGTGAAGGAGCCAGGAGGAGGGGTGGATCCAATAATAGGGGTTTTGGGAGGGGCCCATCAGGGGAGTTGCATGTCTGAAAACAGGGTGTCCCCCCCGTGCTGACCCTTGACCAAGCTCTCCCTGGAGGCCATTAGCTGTAAGCCCGTCAAACGGCAGGGACTGTTTCTATCTGTTGCCGACTTGTTCATTCCAAACACTTAGTACAGTGCTCTGCACATAGTAAGCGCTCAAATACTATTGAATGAGTTAGCTCTGTCTGGGTGGTCAAACTTGGTATTCATTAAGTGCTCACTGTGTGCCAGGCACTCTTCTAAGCTCTGGGGTGGATACAGGTTAATCGGGTTGGACACGGTCCCTATCCCCCGTAAGGCTCACAGTCTTAATCCCCATTCTGTAGATGAGGGAACTGAGGCACAGAGAAGGGAAGTAACTTGCCCGAGGCCGCACAGCGGAGAAGTGGTGGAGCCGGGATTAGAACGCAGGTCCTTCTGACTCCCAGGCCCAGGCTGTATCTGCTAGGCCGTTTTGTTTTGGTTTTTTAAAATGCTATTTGTTAAAAGCCGTCTCTGTGCCAGATCCTGCTAAGCACTGTGGTAGATACAAGTAGGTTGGACCCAATCCCTGGCCCATGTGGGGTTCATATTCTTCATCCCTATTTTACAGAGGAGGGAACTGAGGCACAGAGAAATGAAGCGACTTGCTCAAGGTCACCCAAAAGCCTAGTGGCAGAGTCAGGATTAGAACCCAGGTCCCTCTGACTCCCAGGCCCATCCTCTAGCCACTAGGCAATTCCGCTTCTCCAGTTTAACTTTGCTCTGCCTTGGTTTTCTCATCTATAAAATGGGGATTCAGTACCTGTTCTCCCTCCTACTTAGATTGTGAGCCCCGTGTACAGGGATTGGGTCTGCCCTGCCTCTTATCTACCTCAGCGCTCAACACAGGGCTTGGCACATCATCATCAGCACTTAGCAAATACAAAAATCATTATTACTATGATTATCCTCATTATTACCGTCATTCTTATGAAAGCACGCTCCGGCAAAACCTTTTCCGGCCCAAACGCCCCCACGCTTCCTACGCGGTCCCAGTGTCTTCAGCATCGTGGATCGGATAACTCCGGCTCTCCCGCTCTCGCTCTTTCGCAGGGAACACCCCATCGGCGATAAGAGTTTCCAGAGCTACATCAGGCAGCAATCGGAGATCTCCGCTCATTCCATTTGACGTCCGGGGGCTGTGGCCGGCTGACAGAGCGACTTTGAAGCCGAGAAGCGAGAAGATGTGGAAAGCCGGGCTGTTGGGAGAGGGAGAAAAAAAACAAAAAAAAACCCAAAAGGAAATCATGTGGAGACAACTTCGAGACTGAAGTGTTTTCCCTCTCTCTCTCTCTCCCGGACGAGAGCTGTTACAAGAGCCGCTGTGCACTTTATTCATCTGGAAACGCCAGGTGAGCAAACCGGCCACCTGTGTTTCCACGGTGGCCCGTGGGGAGACGGCTTCTCGCAAGCGAGCGATCGGTCCCGTGTTGGCTACCTGGGCTCGGCTACCCGAGGCAGCGACCCCGTCCGCTGCGGGTTGAGTTCGACGTGCCATCCGGCCGTTTTCCCGTCTCCGCGCATCGCACCCGTCGCCGACCTCCGGCAGCCACGCTTCGCGACCGCACTCTGCTTTCGGTCCCCCCTCCCGTCTTTTTGTAGCTCACACGGGTCCGATTCTCGGCGGATGACAGATCGCGTCTTCGACACACCCTGCTCCTGGCTGGGTCAGAGACGTACTCTCCACGGTCTAGAGATCCCGGGGTCTTTCTTCGAAATCTTCGAGGAGAGCATCCCGCTTTTTGCCGGGGCAGTTTAGGGCCGGCGTGGAGATGGGCTCCGTGGGGATTTGGGCTTGGAAGATTCCAGAATCTTCTAGGCCAGATGGTTGAGTATTCCACAGCAGCCTCAGGGACTACGCCGGCAGGCCCAAGAAGGCGACGCGAGGAGAGCGGCCGGCCCACCTTGTCCCGCTTGAAGCCAGAAGGGCCTTTTTCTATCCGATTGGGATTTCAAAGCAGACGGCGTTCTCTGGCAGTACCTTCTGTGTGTTTTATATCGTGGACTCGAGGTGTACAATTTTGCAGCAGTGTTTCTTAAGTGTTTTTAAATACGTACTGTTTTGTAATGAGCTCTTCGAAAAAGACACGCCACTCCGTGTCAGACCCCCTGGACTGCGTGTGGTCAGTGATGAGCCGGGGAGTGGTGACTCCGGCTGTCACTGGTACCAATTAAAGGTGGAAACGGGGCAGAGGAGGGACGAACCAGTGACTGTCATTGTTGGGCATTAATCGGCTACACCTCCTCAGAAAGGAAGTACAGTGAGTAATCGGAACAGGGGCCGGGGCTATGTTTTTTTGGGGTTTGTTTTTTTTTTGTTGTTGTTTTTTTAAGTCAGATTGGACCATAATCTAGCAAAGATGAACTCTTCAGCTCAGTTATCGAGTCGTTTGCTAACGCATTTCAACGCCAGTGCTCTCACTGGGCTTGTGGCTTTCAGCTAGGCTGACTGGTTTGGGGAGAAGCGCTGTTTAATAATAGTGTGGTGAAGTCATCGTCGTAAGTTCTCTCTCATTTGGACGTACTGTAGATCCGAACCTTAATCTAGTGGGAAAACAGTTACCTTATTTGATGTCAGTGAAAATAACGGCGGGGCGGGAGGAAAATGGTGCAAAAAATGGAATTGGGGGGGGTGGGGGGGGGGCGGCCCAGGAGCTGCGACTGAACTGCAATTTTTAACATGTATTTGTAACTTAATATTCCGTTTATAAAAAACTAATGATCCACACTGTATTTTAACTTGCCAATTAAAGCAAATGTTTTATTCTTTCTGAAAACGGGTTGGCGTCAGTTGGGAATTTAGCGTGGTTGCTTCCACAGCCAGACCTTGGTGTCAGCGTGGCGTAGTGGATAATAATAATAATAATAATAATGGTAGGATCCGTTGAGGGCTTACTCTGTACCAGGCACTGTATTAAGTGCTGGGGCGGCTACAAGCAAATCTGGTCAAACATAGTCCTTGTCCAACGTGGGATTTACAGTCTTAATCCCCCTTTTACAGATCCCGGGCATGAGTCAGAAGGTCATGGGTTCTAATCCCAGCTCCGCCCTTGTCTGCCGTGCGAATTTAGACGAGTCCCTTCACTTCTCTAGACCTCAGTTCTCTCGTCTGTAATATGGGGATGGAGACCGTGAGCCCCACATGGGACAGGGACTATGTCCAAGCCGATTTGCTTGTTTCCATCCCAGCGCTTAGTACAGTGCCTGGCACATAATAAGCGCTTAAATACCAGAATTATCATCATTGTTTTTATTATTATTCTCAGTCTTGAGCTGTCCCGAATGGGCCCCCTGGGGACCAAAGATGATCCGTCCAGCGGGACAGGGCTGAAACCAAACAAAGCACAGGTCCAGAGGTGGGCCCGTACAGGTAATTGGGCTGGGGACTCTGGGGTAACGGCAGACCACCATCTCTGTGGGGTCCGACGCCCTGTGAGGCCCAGTGGAAATAGTAATAACCCTGGTATTTAAGTGCTTACTGTGTGCCAAGCACTGTTGTAAGCGTTGGAGTAGATACAAGGTAATCAGGTCAGACACAGTCCCTGCCCGACATGGGATTCACTGTCTCAATCCCCATTTTCCAGATGAGGGAACTGAACGCCCAGAAAAGTGAAGTGACTTACCCGAGGTTACACTGCAGACGAGTGGCAGAGTGGAGGTTCTTCTGACTCCCAGGCCCGTGCTCCATCTACTAGGCCACAATGCTTCTCTTTTTAAGTTCTTAGGGTGTACCAAACATTTACTAAGCACAGGGATAGATGTAAGATCATCGGATCAGACACAGTCCCTGTCCCACACGGGCCTTACAATCTTAATGGAGAGGGAGAAAGCATAGTTAATCCCTATTTTTACAGATGAGGGAACTCGCCTAAGGTCATGCAACAAGCAAAAGGCAGAGCTGCGATTCAAACCCGGTCAGTTAATAGCATTTACTGAGCACTTACCATGTGCAGAGCATCGTACTGAGCAGTTGGAAAAGCACAATATAACAGACACATGCCCTGTCCACAATCAGCCTACAGTCTAGAGGGAGAGACCGACATTAATATAAATAAATAAATGACCGACGACGCGGACATAAGTGCTGTGGGGCTGGGAGGGGGGATGAATAAAGGGAGCAAGTCAGGGAGTCACAGAAGGGAGTGGGAGAAGAGGAAAAGAGGGCTTAGTGAGGGAAGGCCTCTTGGATGAAATGTGCCTTCAAAAAGGCTTTGAAGTTGGGGGAGTAATTGTCAGATGTGAGGAGGGAAGGCTTTCCAGGCCTGGGGCAGGACATGGGCGAGAGGACGGTAGACTAGATGGAGGTACGGTGAGAAGGTGAGCGTTAGAGGAGCGGAATTTTGCAGGATGGGTTGTGGTCAGAGAGAAGCGAGGTGAGATAGGAGGGGGCAAGGTGATGGTAAAAAGTTTCTGATTGATGCAGAGTTGGATGGGCAACCACCGGAGGTTCATGAGGAGTGGGGAAACACAGCCTGCACCTTTTTTTTGTCGGAAAACGATCCAGGCAGCAGATAGAAGTGTGGACCAGAGCGGGGAGGGGCAGGGAGGTCAGCGACCCAGATCCCCCGATTCGCATCAGCTCTTTGGCGGACAGCGATCCGATCCTCTCGGGGAAAACCGGGGCCCGGAAAAGGGAAGCCGGGGCCGGCCTCACCCACCCCATCCCCGCCTGACCCAGAGTCGGCTCTGTCGGGGTGAGAGCAAAACTTTACTTCGGTCCCCCCCTTGCAGTGATGTCACAGGAGCCTCGTAGCAACAAGCAGGCCCTCCCCGGCCCCTCAGGCAGCTGGCTCTGCCAGGGCAAGGAGGCCCGAGGGAGGGCTTCGAAACCATGCTTCCGGACTGACACTCCTTGGCGCGCCCGAGAGCCAAGCCATGGAGAAGGAGGTGGCGACGGGGCACAGGCGGCATCGGCCCACGCCGGGAACCGCCGCCCTCCCGGTGGCCTCCAGGCTCCACAGAGTGGTCACGGAAGCCTCCGAGCTACAGAGGAGCAAGAGCGAGGCGGCCTTCCCTCAGAGGAGGGAGAGAGCCAGTCCGGCCAAGTCGCTGTTGCAGGAAATCGGTGAGAGGTCGATGGGGCAGAGGGAGAGGGGAGGGCACGAGATCCGGTCCTCTTCCGCCCGCCGCCTCCTAGAGTTCCACGGGACGGAGCAGAGAACTTTGTGGGTAGGAGGACCGGCTGCCATCATGGAGCTGGTGAAGATCACCGAGGAGAAATGGCTGCTGGGGTGGACGGAGCTCGGAGGTGGGGACAGGAGGGGAAGCCAGAAAGAGGCCCCTGTGATTCCCAAAGGAAAGCAGCATGGCCTAGTGAAAATAATAATTACAGTATTTGTTAAGCCCTTACTGTGTGCTAAGTACTGTACTAAGCGCCGGGGTAGGTACAAGGTAATCAGGTTGTCCCACGTGGGGCTCAGTCATAACCACATTTATTTATTGACAAATACTGAGTCCCCATTTTGCCATTTTTACAAATGAGGTCACTGAGGCAGAGAAGTGAAGTGGCTTGCCCAAAGTCACACAGCTGACAAGTGGCGGAGCCGGGATTAGAACCCACGACCTCTGACTCAAGCCCGGGCTCTTTCCACCAAGCCATGCTGCTTCTCTAGTGAAAAGAGCCCGGGCCTTGGGAATCAGAGGTCTGGGTTCTAATCCCGGCTCCACCACCCATCCACTGCATGAGTTTAGGCGAGTCACTTCACTTCTCTGGGTCTCGGTTTCCTCATCTCTAAAACGGGGATGAAATACCTGTTCGCCCTCCCCTGTGAGTATGATGGGGAATCAGGGACTGTGTCCCATCTGAATATCTTGTATTCATTCAGTTGTATTTATTGAGCGCTTACCGTGTGTAGGGCATTGTACTAAGCACCTGGAAAGTACAATGCAGAGGCAATCCCTGCCCACAACGGGCTTAGCGCAGTGCTTTGCACAATGATAAGTGCTTAAAAATATAGCACAAATTGTCATTATCATTCTTATTACTATTATTAGGGCAAGGGAAGCCCTTTGGCTACAACACAGTGAGTCACATGTAATAATGAGGTTTCTTTTAATGGTATTTAAGTGCTTCTATGGTGCTTAGCACAGATAAGAGCAATAATAATAAAAATAATAATAGTGGTATTTGTTGAGAACTTACTATATGCCAAGCCCTGTACTGAGCACTGGGATAGGGACCAAATAATCGTGCCTGTCCTACGTGGGACTCCCAGCCTAAGGAGGAGGAAGGACAAGTATTGAATCCCCATTTTACCAATGGGAAAACCGAGGCCCGGAGAAGCGAAATGACTTGGCCAAGGTAACACAGCAGGCAAGTAGCATGGCTCAGTGGAAAGAGCACGGGCTTGGGAGCCATAGGTCGTGGGTTCTAATCCCGGCTCCACCACTTGTCAGCTATGTGACTTTGGGCAAGCCACTTTAGCTCTCTGTGGCTCAGTTCCCTCATCTGTAAAAGGAGGATTAAGACTGTGAGCCCCACGTTGGACAACCCGATTACCTTTTATTTACCCCAGCACTTAGTACAGTGCTTGGCACATAGTAAGTGCTTAACAAATGCCAACATTATTATTATTATTATGTGGTGGAATTAGAATCCAGGTCCTCTGACTCCCTGGCCTGTACCCTTTCCACTAGGCCATAACGTTTGGGTGCTCTTGGAAAACTCTATAAAGAACGCATATCTTGATTTAAATGAAAAAGATATTTAGGGACACTCTAACTTACTCATTTCCTCCTTCCAAGCAGCTGAGGAGTTGGAAAAAGAGCCAAGAGTCGAAGTGGAGGATGCTAGCTGGTAAGCAGTCATCTTATTTTCAAACTGACCGTCTCTTGTTGCTAACCAGTGGGGTTACAGCTGGAAACATAGAAGCAGTGTGGTCTAGTGGAAAGAGCACAGGCTTGGGAGTCAAAGGACTTGGGTTCTAATCCCAGCTCCACCACTTGTCTGCTCTGTGACTTCGCGCAAGTCACTTCACTTCTCTGCCTCAGTTCCCTTGTCTGCAAAATGTCTAAACCCCCAGCTTGTCCTCTCTTTTTCACCCAAGCTCAACCTCACTGGACTCCGTTCTCAACTATTCCCCTCTACCTCATGGCTCACACGCTTCCTCTTGCCTTGGAAGTCCCTCAGTCGAACAATGGCATTTATTGAACCCTTCCTCTGTGCAGAGCACTTTACTTACTGCTTGGGAGAGTTTAAATCAACAAAGTTGGTAGATGCTTTTTTAAAAATATTTGTTCAACACTTACTATGTGCCAGACACTGTTCTAAGCACTGAGGTATATGCCAGTTAATCAGGTTGGACACGGTCCCGATCCCACATGGGGCTCATAGTCTTAATCCCCATTTTACCGATGAGGGAACTGAGGCACAGAGAAATGAAGTAAAATGAAGGGAAATGACTTGCGCAAAGTCAGCCAACAGATGAGTGTCAGAGCCAGGTTAATAATAATAATGTTGGTATTTGTTAAGCGCTTACTATGTGCAGAGCACTGTTCTAAGCGCTGGGGTAGATGCAGGGTAATCGGGTTGTCCCACGTGAGGCTCACAGTCTTAATCCCCATTTTACAGATGAGGTGACTGAGGCACAGAGAAGTTAAGTGACTTGCCCACAGTCACACAGCTGACAAGTGGCAGAGCCGGGATTCGAACCCATGGCTTCTGACTCCCAAGCCCGGGCTCTTCCCACTGAGCCCCGCTGCATTCCACTCAAGACAGTACCCAACCTCTTCGGAATAAACGTGCTTGTCAAAGTGCAGGAAGTGAACATTTTGCTATGCAAATAACTTGAAGAAACCGCACCTTTAAAAAGCTATACAATTTCAATCAACTCCTGTACTCCTGTAAAGGTTATAAAGTTTGGAACATTTACATTCAATTAGTTTGGCTCAAAGAGAAAACAAAGACAACACAACACAAACAGGATGAGAACCTTCTGACTCCCAAGCCAGTGCTCTATCCACTAGGCTCCGCTGCCTTTCATTCCCTGCCAACAGTGACCGCACAGTCTCTCCCTGATAAATCGACCAGACCTCAGCTCTCTCCATCTTCGGAGGCCTCCTAAGACTGCTTCCTCCAAGAGGTCTTCCCCGATTTTTCTTCTCCCCAGGTCACACCTTCACAACTCATGCTCTCAGCATTTACGCATTCAAAACCACCCGTAGGATCTGTTCTCATTGTAGGATCTGTTCTCATCGATTTACAAACCCTGCTATTTAATTAGCATTTATTCATCCACCTGGCTGTCTGATTTACATATACTGTGGGCAAAGTTCCATCTAACAATTCTATTGTATTTTCCCAAGCACTTAGGATTTTTGCATCAGGTAAGTTCTCAACAAATACCACTGATTGATTGATATTGCTATTATTATTACTACAATTATTATTCACCTTTCCATTCTCTTTCTGCTCCTTTGAATTTATTCTCTCCCTCCGGTTGATGGTAAGCTCCTAGAGGGCAGGTATCCTGTATTTTATGGCTCCAGTCAGTGCTCTGCATACAATGAGTGCTCAGTACAATCAATCAATCCATGGTATTTATTGGGGGGGTTACTATGGGCAGAGCACTGTACTAAGTGCTTGGAAGTGTACAACACACTAATGATCGATTGAATCCTTTCATTTAGCCAGGTGAACTTAGAGGATGAAAAGGACAAGCACCCAGGTGCACTAAAAAAGGTAGAGAGAAAGACAGGGGAGAATGAAGAGGAGGAAGAAGGTGAAAATGAGGAGGAGGAGGAGGAGGAGGGAGATCCAGAGAAAGAAAAGAACAGAAAACATTCCCTCGAAGAAATGTATGCGGAAGCAGAGGTGAGGAATTTTTTTTCCATTTTTTTTTAATGGCATCTGTTAAGCACTTACTATATGCCAGATGCTGTTCTGAGCGCTGGGGTAGATACAAGGTAATCAGGTAGGAGACAGTTCATGTCCCAGAAGGGGCTCTCAGTCTTAATCCCCATTTTACAGGTGAGGTAACTGAGGCACAGAGAAATGAAGTGACTGCCCAAGTTTACATAGCAGTTAAGTAGTGGAGCCGGGATTAGAACCCAGGTCCTTTCGACTCCCAGGCCCGGGCTCTAGCCACTAGGCCGTGCTGCTTCTCTAATCTTCATTTGAGAAGGAAATAAATTATGATCCGTGGTGTGTGGAGTTAGGGTTCTGCTACGGTTTACACCATCTGCATTTTCTTTCACCCTACAGGCAAGTGACCCGGAGTTTTCCAAGCCAGACGACCTCCTGCTTGAGAAATATGTAAGTCATTCTGAACCGCATGTCCAGAGAGGCGGGCTATAGTCTGACAATGGCCAGGAACATCACACTCCAAAGACAACTTCCTATGACATCACAATTCTCACCTCCGTCCTCCTCCGACCTCCCTTGGGGCTTGAGACTGCCTAAGGCAAAGCGTATTTCTGGAAAGGGCCAGTTCGTCTGAAAACCTCTGTATAGGACCAGAATCTGAATAAGGCAATATAATCCTCCCGGTTTTCAGTCAATCAATTGTATTTATTGAGC
The DNA here is from genome assembly GCF_004115215.2 of Ornithorhynchus anatinus. Lineage (NCBI taxonomy): Eukaryota > Metazoa > Chordata > Mammalia > Monotremata > Ornithorhynchidae > Ornithorhynchus > Ornithorhynchus anatinus. Next base: position 12,983,673 of record NC_041747.1, on the reverse strand, counting down.
ACTTATTGTGTGCGGAGCCCTGTACTAAGCAGTTGGGAGAGTACAATGCAATAATAATGATAGTATTTAAGTGGTTACTATGTACCACGCACTTCTAAGGGCTGGGGTAGATACAAGGTAATCAGATTGTCCCATCTGGGGCTCACAGTCTTAATCTCTATTTTATAGAGGAGGTAACTGAAGCACAGAGAAGTTAAGTGACTTGCCCAAGATCACACAGCAGACAAGTGGGGGAGCTGGGCTTAGAACCTATGTCCTCTGACTCCCAAGCCCGTGCTCTTGCCCCTACGCCATGCTGCTTCTCAGGATATAGTATTTATTGAGCGCTTACTGTGTGCAGAGCACTGTACTGAGCACTTGGGAAAGTATAATACAACAATAAACGGTGACATTCCCAGTCCACAAGGAGCCCTGAACACCCGGCTGGGAATTAGAACATCCCCGCCCCAGTCTGGCCATTTTCCAGGCCTCAGCCCTGACCCATTAGCCTGCCGTCATTCTGACGGAGGGTCCTGGGGGTTCGGGAAGGTTAATGTTTGGGGAAAGGAAAGACCAGAGTTCCACTGGGCAGCAGTGGTCAATCAGATGAGCCTTGGTACAGTCAGGACCAGAGCGGAACACAAAGTCCATTTCTAGACTGTGAGCCCGTTGTGGGGTAGGGATCATCTCCATTTGTAGCCGAATTGTACTTTCCAAGCACTTAGTACAGTGCTCTGCACATTGAAAGCGCTCAGTAAGTACGATTGAATGAGTAATATTCTCCGGAGGGTGCAACACAGGCCCCTGGGCATAGGAGTGAAAGCGTGAATGGCTCAGTATGGGTCATCACAGCAAGGGCCAGTGGAAAGAGCACGGGCTTGGAAGCCAGAGGTCATGGGTTCTAACCCCAGCTTCACCACTTGTCAGCTATGTGACTTCGGGAAAGTCACTTCTCAGAACAGTGCTCTGCACATAGTAGGCGCTTAACAAATACCAACATTGTTATTATTATTCTCTGTTGCCTCAGTTACCTCATCTGTAAAATAGAGATTTAGATTGTGAGCCCAATTTGGGACAGAGACTGAGTCCTACCTGATTAGCTTGGATCTACTCTGCCGCTTAGAACCACCTTATTGTGGTACACGTAAACTGTGATATGTGGTAAGCACTTACTATGTGCCAGTCACTGTACTAAGCGCTGGGGTAAAGACAAGCAAATCGTGTTGGACACAGTCCTGTCCCACGTGGGGCTCACTTAGCCTGGCACATAGTAAGCACTAGACAGATACCACATTATTATTATTAGTGGAACCACTGACATTTCTTTCTTCTTTCCTGCACGGGACAACGCCATTTCTAAACAGGACAGCTCTTTCCTCCTTCAGAAACTGCACCCTGTATTTGTGGAGATCGATTTACGAGACCACGTCGAGGAGGTAAGAGCATTTTAGTGGACACTAGAGCAGTGACCTGGGAACAGTCATAGGTTCTAATCCCGGCTCCACCACTTGTCTGCTGGGTGGCCTTGGACAAGCCACTTCACTTCTCTGCGCCTCAGTTACCTCATCTCTAAACTGGGGATGAAGACCGTGAGGCCCACGTGGGACAGGGACCGTGGCCAATGCGGTTTGCTCGTAGCCACCCCAGTGCTTAGTATAGTGCCTGGCATAGAGTAAGGGCTTAATAAATACCATAATTGGTATTAATTATTATTTTACACGCAAACTAAACAGAGTCTGACTAAGCTCGCTGGTGCGGGGTGAGGTTTGGTGCTGGGCCTGGTTGGCTGGACAGTGGGCACTGGGATGGGGCAGGGACGGCAGGGAGAGGGCAGGCATGGAGGGGAGGGACAGGAGAGTAGCCGGAGGGTGGGCATAAGGGGGCGGGAAATCCACAGAGGACCAACACCAAGAGGGGAAAGTCGCTGAAAGATGATCACGACGGGCATGGGAGAGAATCTGGAAGATGGGCATGGGTTGGGGTAGGAGAGCCACTGGAAGATGGGCATCAGAGACGGGGAACAAAAGCCACTGGAGGATGGTCATGAGAAGCAGCAGGATTTAGCGGAAAGGGCCCTGGGAGTCAGAAGGACTTGGTTTCTAATCCCAGCTCCGCCTCATGTCTGCTGTGACCTTGGGCAAGCTATTTCCCTTCACTTGAGCGCCCCGGGCCACTCTGTTTCCCATTGTCTCTGGACTGAGCGTATCGTACGGTGCTCTGCCCACAGTATGCACTCAATAAATATGATCGATTGCATCCCACTGCACTCTTTAGAGCAAACGTATCCCGAAGCTTCATCCTGGGAGGTAATAATAATAATTGTGGTATTTGTTAAGCACTTACTACGTGCCAGGCACCGTATTAAGCACTGGCGTGGAAACAAGCAAATCGGCTTAGACACAGCCCCTGTCCCACTTGGGACTCACAGTCGCAATCCCCATTTTACAGATGAGGTAACTGAGGCCCTGAGAAATCAAGTACCTTGCCCAAGGTCCCAGAGCAGATGAGCAGATGAGCAGCAGAGCCAGGATTAGAACCCAGGTCAGAAGGACCCTATCCACTAGCCCACGCTGCTTCTCTACTCGTTACTTTTGCCGACCAAACGGATCCTGGGTCATTTGGGACCTAGACTGTTGAAACTCACTTTTCCCCAGCAGGCCTGGGTTTCGAAGCCGGGTCCTGAGGCCTAGCGCCTGCCCCTTCCTAGCTGAATCTCCAGGCTCCCTCCCTCCCCTCGCCCCTCCTGAGAAAGGGACTCTGGGGGTGACCAGCCATGACGGGGGCTCTCGGTGCGTGGGTGAAAACATGTCTGCTCTCATTTAGAATATCGAAAGAATTTTGGCGGAAGGAGAGATCGACGAGGAGGCGGGAGAGAGGTCCGATGAAGATGAGTGAGTAATTACGGTACTTAATGAATTATGGTACTTGTTAAGCGCTTACTATGTGCTAAGCGGTGGGACCGATACAATATAATCAGGTTGGACATACACGGTCCCTGCTGTCATGGGGCTCACACCCATTGTCAGGCAGGGCTTGTCTCTGTTGCTGAATTGTACTTTCCAAGCGCTTAGTACAGTGTTCTGCACACAGTAAGCGCTCAATAAATACGATTGAATGAATAGGAGGGAAGAGGATTTAATCTCCATTTGAAATCTATTGATCATATTTGAGTGCTTACTATATGCAGGGCACTGTAGTAAGCACTTGGGGGAGCACAACACAATAATATAACCCACACGTTCCCTGCTTCACAGCCTAGAGGGGGAGACAGACATTGGTATAAATAAATTCCGGATATGGACATCAGGGAGGTGGGATTCTGTGGGGGTATTGGATCTGAAGGTCAGAGACTGAGCTTTCCTGCTGCCTGTAAATGGGTAAAAGGGGCAGAGCTGAGAAGGGGATTCCCACAGCCATTTGGTTCCACCTTGCTCGGGGCAGCTAGCAGTGAGAACCTTCCCCTGACCCTGTTTGTCTCTGCTTGGCTTGAGTGCGGCAGGCCCAAGAGCAGCTGGATGTGCTGTTTCCCCGTGTCGGCAAAGAAGAAACCCAAAGACAGAAGCCTGTAACCAATCCAGAAGGTAACCACTGTCCAGGACGGGGTACGGACTGAGAGGCAGATTTGGAGTTACTTAGCCCTCATTATTATTAGTATTATTCCTTTTCCTCCCTCTTTTTCTAGCTTCCTCCCCTTTTTCTTTCTTCCTCCTCCTTTCTTCCCTTATTTCTTCCTCTTCTTTCTTTTTCTTTCTTCCTTTCTTCCTCTTCCTCTTTGTTTCTTCCTCCTCTTGTTTCTTCCTTTCTTCCTCTTCTTTCTTCCTTTCTTACTCTTTCTTCTCCTTCTTCCTCCCCCTCTATCTCCTCCTCCTCTTCCTTTCTCTCCCCGACCCCCAAAGGGACACTGAATTAAGACCCCTGGAACCTTGAGAGCAAAGCTTGGTCAGTCTAGCTTTACCCCCACCTTGATCCCATGGGCCCATTTAGCCAAATGGGGGACACTATCTAGTCAGTTAGCCAATAGTATATTTTGAGCTCTCACTATATGCAGGGCACTGTACTAAGCGCTTGGGAGAGTACAATAGGACACCTACGCTGCCCACAGCAAACAGTCCAGAGCAGGAAGCAGACATTAATATACATAAATGACCAATGTGGACATAAGTGCTGTGGGGCTGGGAGGAGAGATGAATGAAGGGAGCAAGTCAGGGCGATGCAGAAGGGAGTGGGAGAAGAGGAAAGGGGGGCTTAGTCAGGGAAGGCTTCTTGGCAGAGATGTGCCCTCAATAAGGCTCTGAAGCAGGGGAGAGTCACTGTCTGTCGGGTTTGAGGAGGAAGGGCATTCCAGGCCAGAGGCAGAAAGTGGGCTAGGGGTCGGCAGGGAGATAGGCGAGATAGAGGCACGGTGAGAAGGTTGATTTAATTTGCATCTACTCCAGTGCTTGTAACAGTGCTTGGCGGGTAGTAAGCGCTTAACAAGTACCATAATAATCATCATCATCCCCCATTTTACAGATGAGGTAAATGAGGCTAGCTTAAACTCAGCATCCTCCCTGTCATCCCCCTATCTCTGCCACTCCATACTTGGCTCGGAGAAGGGAAAACAGCCACCGTCTCCCCATAAAGCATCAAGGAAGCATCACACCCTGTCTCTGCCCAGGGAACCCCAATCTCCATCAGACAGAGAGAATCTAAGACTGGAAAATACAATCTTTAAATTACATTACATTATAAATTAGGTATTTATTTATATTGACACCTGTCTACCCTCTAGACAGTAAGCTCGCTGTGGGCAGGGATCATGTCCACCTACTCTGTTGTATTGTACTCTCCCAAGAGCTTAGTACAGTGCCCTGCACATAAGTGCTCACTAAATACTAATAATAATTATGGTATTTAACTAACTACATGCCAGGCACTGTATTAAGCGGTGGAGTAGATACAAGATAATCGGCTATCATCGATGATGATGATGGAGAAAGGCAGAAAGGCCAGGGATCCCCGCTAATAATAATTATAATATTTAAGTGCTTACTATGTGCCAAGCACCGAAAAGTCAAGTGATTTGCCCAAGTTCACACAGCAGACAAGTGGCAGAGCCGGCATTAGAACCCACATCCTCTAACTCTCAAGGCTGTTCTCTTGCCACTAGGCCATGCTGCTTCTTTATGGTATTTTTTAGGTGCTGACTATGTGCCAGGCACTGTACTAAGCGCTGGGGTGGATACAAGCAAATTGGGTTGGACACAGTCCCTGTCCCACATGGGGCTCACCGTCTCAATCCCCATTTTCCAGATGAGGGAACTGAGGCCAAGAGAAGTGACTTGCCCAGGGTCACACCGCAGAGGAGTGGAGGAGCTGGGATTAGAACCCAGGATCTTCCGAATTCCAGGCCCGGGCTCTATCTACTACGTTATGCCTTTTCCCGCTAAGGCAGGTGCTCCTAGGAATGACCAGAGAAGGCAGAGGGGCCTAGCATGGGTCCCCGGGGCAGCCAGCATGGGGTGGGCCTTACTTCCTCTACACCTCCCCCCCAAAAGCTTAACATCTGTCTCTCTTGCTTCCCCCAGGAGACTCACCCCCAGGAGCTCAAGACCACCCAGCCAGCAGGGACCCCCCAACCCCGAACTGGCAGGCGGACCTCCCGTAGAACTACTCCACACCCCCCTTTTCCACAAAGAATTAAAGTCTGAGAAAAACCGTGGAAATGGGTAACGTGTGTCTGTTTCACCTCGCTGATTTCCTACTACAACCCAGCCTGCGTACTTGGATCCTCTTAACTGCAACCTGCTCACCGTTCGTCAATCTCGCCACCGACCCCTTGCCCACGTCCTGCCTCTGACCTGGATGGCCTTCCCCCTTTATATCCGCCAAAGAATGAATGAATCTGGATCCTTTAATAATAATCGTAATAATTGTGGATTTGTTAAGCACTTACTACGTGCTAGGCACTGTTCTAAGTGCTGGGGGAGATAGAAGATAATGGGGTTGGACACAGTCCATGTCTCACGTGGGACTCACAGCATAAGGGGGAGGGGCACAGATATTCCAGCTCCATTTTACAGGTGAAGAAACCGAGGCACAGAGAAATAAAGTGAACTACCGCGGGCCACACAGCGGGCAAGGGGCTGAACCAGGATGAGAACTCAGTTCCTCTGACTCCTGGGCCTGCGTTTTTCCTAGCAGACATCTCAACGCTGCAACGTTACACATTACGCCAGCCACACGGTGTGACCTAATGATATCACGTAAGCCATTCTCGAGTAAAATGTGGACTTCTAATTTTTTTCCCAGGGGGAGCGGGGGGGGGTATCCTTACCTTCCCATTTGTTCTACGCCTTTGCCCTCCCCAGCAGAGTGTTCAGCTCAGCACCTGAGCCCCACACCTCATTCATTCATTCAATCGTATTTACTGAACGCTTACTGTTTGCCAAGTGCTTGGGAGAGTACGATATAATAATAAACAGGTAAATTTCCCACTCCCTACGAGCTTACAGTCTAACTCTGCAGCCAGAGTCCTAGTGGGATGAATGTGTGAGTGAGAGCGAGCGAGAGTGAATGAGTGTGTGTGAGAGAGAGAACTCGCTCACACATGTGCCATGGAATATTTATTTTAATTGTCTTACAAGTAAAACAAGGACAGGAGGTGAATGCTAAATCCCTGCCTCTCCTCTTCAGGAACCTTCCCCCACAATTCCTCAGTCAGCAGTGACCTCTGTTGGTCCGCTTGGCTTATTTCAGATTTGTGGAACTCTGCGTTCTCTTTCCCCTTTCTTTTTCTTTTTTTTTATGGCATTTGTAAAGCGCTTACTATGTGCCAGGCCCTGTCCTAAGCACTGGGGTAGATAAAAGATAATCAGGTTGGGCCCAATCTCTGGCCCATGTTGGGGAGTCCCAGCCTTTATCCTCATTTTCCAGATGAGGGAATTGAGACCCAGGGAAGCGAAGTGACTTGCCTAAGATCACGCAACAGACAAGTGGTGGGGCCGGGATTAGAACCCAGGTCCTTCTGACTCCCTGGCCGGTGCTGTAGCCCTCAGGTGGGCGGTTGAGAAGCAACATGGCCCAGTGGAGAGAGCACAGTCATGGGTTCTAATCGTGGCTCCATGTCTGCTGTGACCTTCAGCAAGTCACTTTATTTCTCTGGGTCTCAGTTCCCTCATCTGAAAAATGGGGATTGAAACTGTGAGTTCCACATGGGATAGGGACTGCGTCCAACCTGACTTGCTTGCTTATATCTACCCCAGCACTTAATACAGTGCCTGGCATGTAGTAAGTGCTAAACAACTACCACTATTACTATTATCATTACTGGCTCCACCACTGGTCTGCTGGGCAAACTTGGGCAAGACTAAGCACCCCCTTTTCCTCTGCTCCTCCTCCCCATTGCCCCTACTCCCTCCCTCTGCTCTGCCCCCCTCCCCACACCACACGTGTATATATGTACATATTTATTATTCTATTTTATTAATGATGTGTATAGATCGATAATTCTATTTCTATTGACACTATGTCTTTCCACTTGTTTTGTTGTCTGTCTCCCCCACTTCTATACTGTGAACCCGTTGTTGGGTAGAGATTGTCTCTGTTGCCGAACTCTACTTTCCAAGCGCTCAGTACAGTGCTCTGCACACAGTAAGCACTCAATAAATACCATTGAATGAATGAACAAATGAAGTCACTTCACTTTTCTAAAACAAATACCATTATTATCATCATTACACACACTTCGTTGGGTCCTTGGAAGCCACCAGACTTGAGTCTTTTTGAGGCGGGCAGGTCCACAAGGCCCCCTGGGCCAGAATGAAAGGTGTGTGAGTTTAGGGCATTTTGGAACCAGAATTTATTTGGTTTGTTCTTCTCTGACCCATTTATATTACAACCACAGCTTTTATTAATGATCAGCCTGGACCAAACGGGGACCTGAGACCACAACTATTCGCTTATTCTGCCGACAGAGCCCGGCAGCCACATCTGGAAAAACAAATCCCTCTGCCAACCTTCCCCCAGAGAGCCGACCTCTCTACCAAAACCCTACCAGCCATAAATCAGGAGGTACATGTCTGGCAGGATGAAAGGTGATAGAAACAAGTTGTTGCCTCAGAGCCGGAGGCAACTAGAATCTGCTGAGCCAAGAAAGGCCAAAATAAAGCACTTTCAGGACGAGTTCCCCAAAGTGCTCACTTGAATAATAACAATAATGGTATCTGTTAAACACTTACTACGTTCCAGGCACCGTTCTAAGGGCTGCGGTAGATACAAGCTAATCGGGTTGGACATAGTCCCTGTCCTACCTGGGGCTCACAGTCTTAATCCCTATTTTACAGATGTGGGAACTGAGGCCCAGAGAAGTGACTTACCCAGCCTCACACACAGCAGATAAGTGGCAGAGATAGGATTAGAACCCATGACCTTCTGACTTCCTGATCTGTGCTGAATCCACTAGGCCATGCTGCTTTTTGAACTTTTTGAATCCCCATTTTATGGAAGAGGAAACTGAGGCACAAGGAACTTAAATGACCTGCCGGTCACCCAGCAGACAAATGGCGGGGGTGGGATTAGAGCCCAGGTCCTCCGACTCACATTGTTGTGCTTTTTTCCAATAGAGCCTGCTGCTTTTCACAAGACAATTTGCCCTCCCTGTCCAAATCACACACAATCACACCTACCTATGCTCTCAACACAGATGTGGACACATACCACACACTCCTCCCACCCAAACATGAATCAATGTCTGCAGAACACTGTACTAAGCGCTTGGGAAAGTACAATATAACAGAGTTGCTAGACAGGGTCCCTGCCCCCAACAAGCTTTCACTCTAAGAGGGAACCAGACATAAAAATACTTACGAATAGCAGAAGCAGAATAAACTGTTGAAAGTACACTTGTTGGTACCCAAAGCAGGGTAAATGACAGTTGCAGTGGCACGAAAGCAGCTTGCCTGTGTGACCTTGGACAAGTCCCTTAACTTCTCTGAGCCTCAGTTTCCTCATCTGCAAACTGGGGATTCAATACCTGGTTTCTCCTTACCCTTTCGACTGGCTGCCCCATGTGGGACAGGGACCTGCTACAACCTGATCATCTACGCCAAGAGCAAGCGCTTAATAAGTACCACGAGGAATATTTTTAGTGGAGTTTGGGAACGTGGTTGGAAAAGTAGGTAGAGCAGGAGACTGAGAAGGAGAAATTAGTGAGGTCGGTCTGGGTTATCATGGCTCCCCCCTTCCGAGGAAAAAACTATTAAACTCCCAAACTCTCTCTAGTAGCTTAACACCTCTAGACCGTGAGCTCATTGTGGGCAGGGATCCCACTCTGTTGGATTGTATTATCCCAAGCGCTTAGTACAGTCCTCTGCACAGAGTAAGCGCTCAATAAATAGCATTAGACTGATTAATGGGGAGTTCAAACAAGCAGGTAGAAGCCAAGGTATAGAACAAGTGAGAGGCAGTAGAGGACACTTTTTTACTTTTTTTATGGTCTTTTTGTTAATAGTAATAACAGTGGTATTTGTTAAGCGCTTATTATGTACCAAGCACGATATTAAGCACTGGGGTAGATACAAGAGAATCAGGTTGGACCCAGTCCCTGTCCCACATGGGGCTCACTGTCTTAATCCACTTTTTACAGATTGGGGAACTGAGGCCCAGAGAAGTGGAAGCGACTTGCCCAAGGCCACACAGCAGACAAGTTAAACGCTCACTATGTGTCTAGTACTGTTCTAAGCGCTGGGGCAGATACAAGTCAATCAGACGGAACACAGTCCCCATCCCACATGGGGCTCACAGTCTAAGTAGGGGGGAGAACAGCTTTTGAGTCGGTATCGGAGGCCCAGAGAAGTGAAATGACACGGCCTAGGTCCCACAGCGGACAGGTGGCGGAGCTGGGATTAGAACGCAGGACCTTCTGACTCCCAGGCCCGGGCTCTACCCCCTAGGCCACGCTGCTCCTCTGGTTCCCGACTCAGAGAATCAGCCCGGCCCTCGCTCGCGGGTTTTGGGCTTCGAGAACAGAATAACCGGAGAGGAAAGTTCTGGTCACCCAGTCAGCGGCTCGCCTCGCCAGCTGGCTTCACCCTCAGCTCAGTCAGCCGGGACTGGCTGGGCGCAAAGGCAAGGAACGGAGAAGGAGATCTGGCTAATGTGACACGGGGAGAGCTCCTGACTCAACCGTGTCAGTTCCCGGAAGAGCTGGCAAAGGTCTGGAAAACAGTCGAGCCTTTCCAAGCCCCAGCCTGGGCCCCATCCCTACAATTCCCTGCCTTAGCCTGGAGCTTCGGGGCTGCAAGGGACATCTCCGGCCCAAGAGAACCTCTTGCAAAGAACGATGAGAGTACGGCTTGGCTTAATGGAGAGAGCACGGGCCTGGGAGTCAGAGGGACCTGGGTTCTAATCCCCGATCCTCCACTTGTCAGCTGTGTGACCTTAGGCAAGTCGCTTCACTTCTCCGGGCCTCAGTTCCCTTATCTGTAAAATGGGGATTAAGACTGTGAGCCCCGTGGGGGACAGGGACTGTGTCCAACCTGATTAGCTTGTATCTACCCCAGCACTTAGAACAGTGCTGGACACATAGTAAGCACTTAATACCATTAGTAGTATTATAGCCCCACACAGAGGACCTGGGTTCTAATCCGGGCTCTGCCACTTGTCGCTGACCTTGGGAAATTCACTGAGCTTCTCTGTGCTTCAGTTTCCTCATATGTAAAATTGGGATTCAATACCTGCTCTCCTTTCCCCTTAGACTGTGAACTCCATGGAGGCCAAGGACTGTGTCTGACCTGCCTTGTCCCTACCTCACTGCTCAATGCATTGTAAGCACTTAAAAACAATTATTATTTAGAAACAGCATAGTCTAGTGGCTAGAACACGGGCCTGAGAGTCAGGAGGCCCTGGGTTCAAATCCCAGTTCTGCTACTTGCCTGCTGGGAGACAAGTCACTTAACTTCTTTGTGTCTCAGTTACTTCAGCTGTAAAATGTAAGTGTGTAATTCAGCTCAATTGAGTTAATCATATTTATTGAGTGCTATTTGCCGAGTACTCTACTAAATGCTTGGGAGAGGGCAATATAACAGTTTAATGGAAAAAATCCCTGCCCACAGTGAGCTTACAGAGTCTAGAGGGGAAGACACAAATGAATAGAAATAAAATTCCCCTGCCCACATGGGCTTACATTCTAGAGGGGAAGACAGACATGAATAGAAATAAAATTACGGATATGTACGTGAGTCCTGTGGGGCTGGGAAGGGGGATGAACAAAGGGAATAAATCAAGGTGATGCAAAAGGGAGAGGGAGAAGAGAAAAGGGGGGCTTAGCCAGGGAAGGCCTCTTGGAGGAGATGGGCTTTCAATAGGGCTTTGAGGAGGGGAAGGTGTCTGTCGGATACGAGGAGGGAGGGGGTTCCAGGCTAAAGGCGGGATGTGGGGAGAGGTCAGCGAGGAGATAGAGGAGACAGAGGAGACAGAGGAACAGGGAGAAGGTTAGGATGAGAGGAGCCAAGTGTGTGGGCTGGGTTGGAGTACGAGAGAAGTGCCGGAGCCATAAACAAGCCCAGCTCTATGCTCACTAGAGGTCACTCTATACTAAGCAAAATGCATCTCTGGATTCTCCTGGTAGGGATTCAAGACCAAAAAATATATATATATGAAAGTATGTTCAACTCCCTCAAGCCACTGGGCCTTTCCTGGATTTTAGAGTTACTAAATCTGTGCCCTTTGGGCAACCGGTATTTACCCCACTCAGCTCCACAGAACCTGATAATAATAATAATAATGGTATTTGTTAAGCGCTTACTATGTGCCAGGCACTGTACTAAGCACTGAGGTGGATACAAACAAATCAGGTTGGATAGAGTCCCTGTCCCAAAGTGGGACTCACAGTGTCAATCCCCATTTTACAGATGAGGTAATTGAGGCCCAGAGAAGTGAAGCGACTTGCCCAAGGTCACACAGCAGACAAGTGACAGAGTCAGGATTAGAATCCATGACCTTCTGACCCCCAGGCCCGTGCTCAATCCATTACACCATGCTCCGAACATATCTATACATCATTTGGTGGTCCTTTTATAAAGGGCAGTGACATTTATCTCTGGTATCTTTGTATATTAGCTGCCTCTTTAGGCAACGTGATGCATTAAAGTCTCCATCTTTTTCAAATTAGATGGCTGCATACCTGACTCACAACTAATTCTCTTCCCCCCTTCAAAGCCCTACTTAGAGCTCACCTCCTCCAAGAGGCCTTCTCAGACTGAGCTTCCCCTTTTCCCTCTGCTCCCTCTGCTGCCCCTCTACCCCCCACCCCTTCACCTCCCCTCAGCTAAGCCCCCTTTTCCCTCCGCTTTCCCTCTGCTCCTCCCCTTCTCCCTTCCCCTCAGCGATGTGCTCCTCAGCTCAATTGTATATATTTTTATTACCCTATTTATTTTAATGAGATGTACATCTCCTTGATTGTATTTATTGCTATTGTTTTTGTCTATCTTCCCCGATTAGACTGTGAGCCATCAATGGGCAGGGACTGTATCTGTTGCCGATTTGTACATTCCAAGCGCTTAGTACAGTGCTTTGCACATAGTAAGCGCTCAATAAATGCTATTGAATGAATGAATCTGTAATTTCTTTTGATGTCAGTCTCCCCCTCTAGATTGATTGTAATCTCTCTGTGGGCAGGGAACATGTCTACCAACTCAGTTATACTGTACTCTCCCAAGCACTTAGTAAGGTGCTTTGCCCACAGTAAGCGCTCAACAAATACCATTGTTTCCCCTGATTGATTTCAGCTCAATAAATACCATTGTTTTACGGATTAATTACAGTTTTCTGCTTTGAGATTTTTTTTTTTAAGCTGTAGAGGCGATATTCACTCAGTTCTCAAAACCCTGTTCTTTCCTGAAACTGCCTCCCACCAGATTCACCAGACCTCAGGCCTCCTTTTCTTCAAAACCCTTCTTAAAGGTCACCTCCTCCAGGATGCCCTCTGTGATCAATTCCCCAACATGCAAGTCTCATTCAAGGACACGGGCCCTTCTGTAATTTATACTGCTCCTTGGCGCTTTCATTTCTGTGTCTTTTCAATTGTACATTCATTTATTTTGAGTTCAAATCCCAGCTCTGCCATTTGTCAGCTGTGTGACTGTGGGCAAGTCACTTAACTTCTCTGTGCCTCAGTTCCCTCATCTGTAAAATGGGGATTAAGACTGTGAGCGCCACGTGGGACAACCTGATTCCCCTGTGTCTACCCCAGCGCTTAGAATAGTGCTCTGCGCATAGTAAGCGCTTAACAAATACCAACATTATTATTTTATTCCATTATTTCATCCTGGCAAGTTCACCCTCTTCCCAAGCTGACTTTAGGACTTCCTACTGCCCTCGCTCTCTGTGAATAGTTCGTTTGTGCTCTTTCCACTAAGCCACGCTGCTCTGAGCCTGTTGTGGCTAGGGATTGTCTCTATTTGTTGCTGAATTGCAATCCCCAGGCGCTTAGTACAGTGCTCTGCACAGAGTAAGCACTCAAAAAATACGATCGACCACTACTACTACTGCTCCCATTACTCCTGCTTCGTGGCCCAGTGGAAGAGGCCCAGGCTTGGGAGTCTGAGATCGTGGGTTCTAATTCCGGCTCCGCCGCTTGTCAGCTGTGTGACTTTGGGCAAATCACTTCACTTCCCTGTGCCTCAGTGACCTCATCTGTAAAATGGGGATGAAGACTGTGAGCCCCATGCGGGACAACCTGCTTACCTTGTTCCCCCTCCAGCACTTGCAACAGTGCTTGGCACAAAGTAAGTGCTTAACAAATGCCATTATTATTATTATTAACAACTGCTAGAGGCTACTGATGAGATATTCCAGCAAGACCAAAGACCTCAGGGCAAAGCCTGTCAATCAATCATATTAACTATGTACAAAGCACTGTGCTAAATTCTTGGGAGAGTCCAATAAAATACTGTCAGATGGCCCAATCCCTGCCCACAAGGAGTTTATAGTCACGAGAGAGACATCACTTATTTTGTACTGCCTCCTAGTTTTCTTTCTCCCTCCTTTCACTCTCTTTTCTCCTCTGGCTTCTCCCAACTTTTCCCTATTTGCCTCTCAGACCAGGACCCCACACTTTGAACTCGGGAAATAATTTTGACCTCTCGACAGCAGGGAACGTGTCTGCCACCTTTGTTGCACTGTACTTTAAATAATAATAATAATAATGATGATGGTGTATGTTCTGTGCTTACTATGTACTGAAGCAGCGTGGCGTAGTGGATAGAGGATGGACCTGGGAGTCAGAAAGTCATGGGTTCTAATCCCGGCTCCGCCACTTGTCTGCCGTGTGGCCTTGGGCAAGTCACTTCACTTCTCTGTGCCTCAGTTACTTCATCTGTGAAACGGGGATTGGGACTATGAACCTGACACGGGATGGGGGCTGTGTCCAACACGATTTCCGAGCGAAGGAAGAAAAGAGGAATGGGGAGAGGCAAGTGGGGGAGAAAGGAGAAGTGGGATGGGAGTTAGATGGAGAAGGGGAAGTTCGTGTGTGAAATAGGCCAGCCAATTTCAATAGGGTCTTCTCGGCACCTCTGCCCCCAGCACCCTCCACTCCAGGACTTGGTATTTTGAAAAATCAGCCCAGTGGACGGGGAAGCGAATGAGCTGGTTGTCAACTGTTTTGGGCTTCCTCTGGTTGTCCCCTAGTCGTGGACTATCTGGGTCAACCATTAACTTCTCTCTGTCTCGGTTCCCTGAGCTGCAAAATGGGGATTCAATACCTGTTCTTCTTCCTACTCAGACCGTGGGCCTCACATGAGACAGGGACTGAGTCCAACCTGATTATCTTGCATTTACCCCAGTGCTTAGTATATAGTAAGCGTTTAACAAATACCATCATTTATTATATTATTGTATAATGAGGAGGAGAAATCAATTTATGATCATTGTTAGGGGCTCACTTGGGCAGACCACTGTACTAAGCTCATGGGAAAATGTAGTAATGATTATTAGTTCCATACTTACTGGACCAGCACTGTGCTAAGCACTGGAGTAGGTACGACATGAGCAGAACGGATACAGTGCCCATCTATTCATGTCTGCAAATTTTCCCGTGGCCTTCGGACTATAATTAGAAGGCCTAATTAACTTTTATGTACTCCAGCGACTAAGACAGCACCTGACACAGAGTAAATGGCATGTTCAGTGGTTAGCGCACAGGCCTGGGAGGCAGAAGGACCTGGGTTCTAATCCCAGCTCCACCACCTGTTTGCTGTGTGGCCTCGGGCAAGTCACTGAACCTCTCTGGACCTCAGTCACCTTATCTGTAAAATGGGGGTTAAGAGGGTGAGCCCCGTGTGGGACAGGGACTGTGTCCAACCTGGTTAACTTGTATCTACCCTAGTGTTCAGCACACAGTAAGTACTTAAGTACGATTGTTATTACTATTAAATACCATACTAATAACAAATAGCAACCACAAAAGATAAACAGAATTTTCACACCGACAGGCACAACTAAGGCCTCACACAGTCTCAACTGGCAAACGCCCCGGGTGAGGATTCCAAATCAGATTCCCCCTTGAGCTTCCTGGGGCCTGTAAAAGTGTGAAGAAGTACACTCCTCTTGTGAAAGTATGATAAAGAATAATAGTTGAAGAGGATAAACAAAATTCCATTTCCTTTCCCATTTCTCCGGTCCCACTCAGGAGGGGACGATTGCGTAACGACCGGAGGGGGCCGGCGGGCTGCCCGTCCAAGAATCTTCCGTGTGGTTTTTGTGGGAAACCACGAAGGATAAATACCGGCCACATTCCTTCGGCGGGAGAAATGAGTTTACCATTCCCGGGGCTCCAAAGGGCTGCCCTGCTCTCCTAGCCGAGGTCTCTGCCGGTGAGTTCTGCCAACGATCCGTCGCCGTTGGACCATCGGCCAGGAGTTGGCGAACCCCGGCGCGGACCATCGGGGATGGTCATTCCAAGCTGTTGGGGGGGGGGGAGGCGAGGCTGTTCTCCGACAGTCTGGAGGCTGACGGGAGGTATGGAGGCCCACTTGGGGCTCTCTAGCAGTTCTAGGTTGTCGTCTGGGGAACCACCAGTGAACAGTGTGGCCTAGTGAATAGAGCACGGGCCTGGGAGTCAGAAGGACCTGGGTTCTAATCCCCATGTCTCTTGTCTGCTATGTGACCTCAGGCAAGTCACTTCACCCCCTATGTGCCTCAGCTCCCTCAACTGTAAAACGGGGATTAAGAGTGTGAGCCCCGTGTGGGACAAGGAATGTGGCCAACCGGATTAACTTGTATCCAGCGTTTAGAGCAGTGCTTGGCACATAGTAAGCACTTAATAAGTACCATAATTATTATCATCATCATTTTCCAAGCTTAGTTAGAATGTAAGCTTATTTCTCTGCTCCGGAGAAACAGTGTGGCCTAGAGGAAAAAGCAAGGGAGTCAGAAAACCTGGGTTCTAATCCCAGCTCCACCAGTTGTCTGCAGTATGACCTCTGGCAAATCACTTCTCTTCTCTGTGTTTCAGTTTCTTCACCTGCAAAGTGGGGATTCAATATCTGTTCTCCATCCTATTTCTTTAAATAGAATTTGTTAAGCACTTACTATGTGCCAGGCACTCTAAGCGCTGGGGCAGATACAAGGAAATCAGGTTGGACACAGTTCACGTCCCACACGGGGCTCACAGTCTTAGTCCCTTTTTTACAGATGAGGGAACTGAGGTCCAGAGATCTGAAGTGACTTGCCTAAAGTCACACGGCGGACATGTGGCAGAGCTGGGATTAGAACCCAGGTCCTTCTGACCCAGGCCCATGCTCTAGTATTATTACTGTTAAGTATTTTATCTCGCAGACAACTTCTAATTATATCTTGACTCAGGATCCCTGTCGGCGGCCCAGGGGGGTCATTTGGCTTCCCCCCCAAAATTACCCAAGAGCCCAAGGGGCAGTCCAGAGGGTGGAGTCCAAATCACGGTTCTGATCTACTTAATCATGGGGTTTGGGATAACCCAGTGGCCCAGAAGACAAATGCTCCCGGGAGCTCGCTCGGCTATCCTAAGGTGCTTCCTGAAGGAGAGAGGTCCACTGACCCGGAGTTGGCCCCCCAAATCAATGACAGAAGAT
The DNA here is from genome assembly GCF_004115215.2 of Ornithorhynchus anatinus. Lineage (NCBI taxonomy): Eukaryota > Metazoa > Chordata > Mammalia > Monotremata > Ornithorhynchidae > Ornithorhynchus > Ornithorhynchus anatinus. The sequence goes on along the minus strand of NC_041747.1, from coordinate 12,966,604 downwards.
GGGTCTTAATCCCAGATCACTATCTAATCCACAACAGCTCGACCCTCATCCCAGACCTCCACGTCTTCCCGTCTCCCTCTGCATCAAGCAAAAAACACCTCCAGATTGGCTTCAGTGGTTCCCGTCCTGCCTTGCTCCACCGCGGATGGGAATGACATAAGCGGAATGACATAAGAGCTCCACCAGATGCAAAGTTGGGAAGGCCGAGATTGTGGCTCTAGCACTTGTGACTGTTGTACTCTGAAGTGTGAGGAGCCCAAAACTCTGGTCCCATTGATTTCTTGGTTGTTTGGGGTTTTTTGTGGATGTATGTGTCTGTGTATATTTGTTCTTTTATGTTGTTTAAGCACTTGGGAGAGTACAATATGACAACAGACACATTCCTGCCCACAACAATCTCACAGTCTAGAGGAGGAGACGGAAATTAATATTCCCACCCACAAATTCTTTTCCAGTGCTGGGCAACCAGTAAAATCAATCAATAGTATTTATTGAGCACTTACTGTCGGCAGAGTACTGTACTAAGCGCTTGGGAGAGTACAGCAGACACATTCCCTGCCCACAACCAGCTTAACGGTCTTGAGGGGGAGATGCTTAATGAATATTATTATTACTTCTCCACTACTTCAAAGCATTCCTCTCTCATGTTGGCTTTATTTCCCAACTCACTCCCTTTCTGCCAAGCAAACTTTCTAACTGTACTTCATTCTTGACTCTTCCCCGCTTTGTCCCCTCATGCTTTTCAGCACCTTCAACACTCCTTGAAACTCTCAGCAATTCCTGACCATTCAGAAACAGGATCATCAACAGAAATCCACCGACGCGGAACTCCGTAATAATGATAACTGGATTTTAAGAGCTTTCTCGGTGCCAAGAACTGTACTAAGGGTGGGGAAGGGAGAACGGGTATTTCATTCCCATTTTACAGACGAGGAAGCCAAGTCACTTGCCCTAGGTCTCACAGCAGGCCAATAGCAGCCAGACCACTGCTCTCCCCATGATCAAAGTCCTCCTAAAATCCCATCTCCTCCCTCCCCCTCAGACTGTCTCTCCCCACCACCGCCCCCTTAGGCTGTCTCCCTCCTCCTTAGACTGTCTCTTTAAGGTATTTGGTAAGTGCTTAATGTTTGTCAAACACTACTTTAAGCACTGGGGTAGATTTAAGTGCATTAGGTGGGGCATAGTCCCTGCCCTTCAGTTTAAGTAGGAGGGAGAAAAGGAGAACTGGGACATAGTTAAGTGACTTACCCAAGATCACACAGCAAGCATTCAACAGAGCCACTAGGCCATGCTGCTCTTCTATTTCTCCCTCCTCCTTTGACTATCCCCCTTCGTCTCTTCTACCTAGATTGTCTCCGCCTCCTTAGAGAATGCAGCCCATGTGGGACAGGGACTGTGTCCAACTTGATTAACCTGTATCTTGGCCTGCTGTTAAAAGCAGCATGGCCTAGTGGATAGAGCATAGGACTGGGAATCAGAAGGACCTGGGTTTGAAACCTGACTCCGCCACTTGTCTGCTGTGTGACCTTGGGCAAGTCACTTAACTTATCTGTAAAATGGGGATTGATACCGGGAGCCCCTCGTGGGACTGGGACTGTGTCCAACCCGATTTGCTTGTATCTATCCCCGTTCTTAGTACAGTGCCTGGCACATAGTAAGTGCTTAAATATCATAATTATTATTATCTCTGATCTCCCATGGTGTCTTCACAGTACAGTTGTCACAGAACAGTTTCGAAAAGTGGGGTTCATGTTTGGCTACATATAAAAGCGCAATTTCAGGAATAATAGACTGCTTATGTTTAATGTTTTTTATGGTATTTGCTATGTGCTTTTACTATGTGCCGGGCACTGATCTAAGCAATGGGGGTAACTACAAGCTAATCAGTCTGGACGCAGTTTATGGTCCACATGGGTCTCAATCTTTATCCCCATTTCACAGATGATGAAAGGGAGGTCCAGAGAAATTAAATGACTTGCCCGAGGTCACACAGCAGACAAGTGGTAGAGCCGGAATTAGAACCCAGTTCTTCCTGACTCCCAGCCCGTTGTTGGTAGGGATTGTCCCCCGTTGCCGAATTGTACTCTCCAAGCGCTTAGTACAGTGTTCTGCACACAGTAAGCACTCAATAAATACGATTGAATGAATACTTGGGTCATGCTGCTTCCCCAATTCACATTTAAAACCTGTTTTTTTTTCCCTTTCAAGGTTTGGGGGGTGATGCTCATACCAGTCCCCTGAGGGAAGGAAAGAAAACTATCACACTAAACAACTTAACAGCAATAGCTCCGCGAATGGTCTCTGAAAACAAAACACAGACATGTTCTCAGCCTTCTCTGATCGAAGGGCGGACCCGATTTTGACAAGCTCACCACATCACATGATTTACCGACTTCTCTGGTTCTTTTGAAAGTGCCACGTGCTCTTTGAGATAATCTTCTACTTTATTGGGCCAGCAAGAAGGAAAATAACTCATCTAGCCTGATTATCCTTCTCTTATGTCACTGTCCTGAAATCCACCATCCACGTAATTGGAACCTCATGTCAAACTGGGCTTTACTTACTGAGTCCTTGGTGAGGATTGCTGTGTAGTTGTGAGCTTTTACAACTTTCTGTCCCGTAGTGTAAGCGATGAGGCTCAAGGAGCTGGCTTTTTTCTTTTAGCTAGCTGTTCTTGTTTCTCTTCCAGTAACTACCGCGGCGGCAAATGACTGTAAATGATGCCTGCACGGACATGAAAACCGGCGATAAGCCGCTGGAGACGGATAGGATAAAATCTGACAATTCTATCAGATCTGAAGGAAGCAGTGTGGTCTAGTGCATAGGGAAGGGCTCTGGGAGTCAGAAGGACCTAGCTCCACCACTTGTCTGCTCTGTGACCTTGGGCAAGTCACTTCACTGTGCCTCAGTTTCCTCATCTGTAAAAAACAGGGATTAAGACTGTGGGCCCCATAAGGAATTGACTCGTATCTACCCCAGGGCTCAGTCCAGTCCCTGGCACAGAGTGAGCGATTAAACAAATACCATGGGGAAAAAAAAGAATGCCAGTTATTTTCTGCTTTGCAGTGTGGTTTTCTCCTGCCCAGACTGTAAGCACATTGTGAGCAGGGAATGTGTCTATTTATCATTGCATTGTACTTTCCCAGGCTCCCAGTTCTCAGAACACAGTGAGCACTTAAAAAATACGATCGAATGAACTGCTTTGCTTTTTTCTTGAGGAACACATTTTTTCCCCCCACCATATGTAGACAGCCAACCTGGTGAACAGAAACAAAATAAACACCAACAATTGTACACAGTTTTCACATGTTATATGAAAATATTTGACACCCTCAGTAGAGTGAAGCAGCCAGACCTAGTGGAAAGAGTATGGGCCTGGAAGTCAGTATAGTAATAATATGGGCCAAGCACTGAAACGTGCACTGAGATAGATTCCCGGTAAGGTCAGATACAGCCCTGATGTGGCATTCACAGTCTAACTAGGAGGGAGAACAGGTACAGAACAGGCAGACAGACATGAATACAAATGCTGTGAGCTGAAGGGTCAGGCGAATATCAAATGCTTAAAGGGTACAGATCTAATTGTACAGAGAGGGAGTAGGGAAATGGCAGCTTAGTTGGGGAAGGCCTGGTGGAGAAGATGTGATTTCTAGCAAGGCTTCGAAGATGTGGAGAGCGATGGTCTGACGGATATGAACTGGGAGGCAGTTCCAAGCCAGAGGGAGTATATGGGTCAGGGGTTGGTGGGGAGGTAGACAAAATCATGTTACAGGGAGTAAGTTGGCCCTGGAGGAGTGAAGTGTGCAGTCTTGAAGAGTGGGGAAACCTGGCCTGAACTTTTTTGTAGAAAAATGATCCGGGCAGCAGAGCGAAATATGGACGAGTGGTGAGAGCCAGAAGGCTGGAAGGTCAGCGAGGAGGCAGATGCAATAGTCAGGGTGGGATAGGATGGGGGCATGGATTAGCGCGGTAGCAGTTTGCATGGAGGGGAAAGGACACATTTTTGTGATGTTATGAAGGTTGAACTGATGGGATTCAGCGATTGAATATGTGGGCCGAATGAGAGAGAGAGGAGTCAAGGATAATGCCAAGGCTATGGGCTTGTGAGACCGGAAGGATGGTGGTGCCGTCTACAGAAAGTCGGGGGATGGACCGGGTTTGGGTGGGAAGATAAAGACTTCTGTCTTGGACATGTTAAGTTTGAGGTGATAGAAGGACATACGTTCATTCGGGCATAGATCCAAGAGAAAGCGAGAAGAAATGTAAGACTGCAGTGAGAGAGAGAGATCAGGGCTGGAGATTTAGATTTGGGAATCATCCGCATAGAGGAGGCAGGTGAAGCCATAAGAACCAAGAGATGGAAAATAGGAGGGGGCTCAGAACAGAACCTTGAGGGATCCCCATGGTTAGAGGATGGGAGGCAGAGGAGAAGCCCACGAAAGAGACTGAGAACGAGCAGCCGGAGAGACGGGAGGAGAATCGGGGGGGGGGGCCGGTATCAGTCGAGCTGAGGTCAGATAATGTTTCCGGGAGACAGGGGTGGTCGACAGTGTTGAAAGCAGCTGAGAGGTGGGGGAGGATTAAGATGGAGTAAAGGACTCCCGCTGGACTTGGGAAGGAGGAGATCATCGGTGACCTCTGAGAGAGTGATTTCTGTGGACTGAAGAAGACCGAAGCCCCGTTGAAGGGGGTCGGGGTCAAGGAGACAAGGTGCAGCCACCCCAAGCTTAGGCCAGGGATATCGAACTGTGTTGGAGAAAGAAAGGGATCAGAAGGAAGACTGGAGTGAGGAGGAGAGTCAGAAAGTACAGAGTCACAAGAAGGGGTTGAGGAGAGGCTTCAGAGATCCAGCTGAGGTGGCGAAGTTGTGGTCTATGAAGAGTTTTCTCCACCCACGCGTCTGACTCCCAAATCCCCTCGACGCCATCTCGGAGGCAGAGGACCACTAACTACCCTCCCGTAGGGGTGAGCCAGTCAGTTGGAGGTCGACAAAAGAGGGGCACCTTCTTGCCAGGGCCTTGACTTGCCAACGAAGGCCATCTCGACACCTCGACTAATAGCCGATAAAGCTCCCTGCCTGGGAAATAGGCGTATTGGAAAGAATGAGGGCATGCAGACTGGAAGACATGTGACATTCTGTCTGAAAGATGGGTTTTTTGTTGAGGCTTGGGGGTTATTTTTGGAAACCAACAACGTGAACCTTGCTCTAACTTGCAAATTCCTTGGCTATCGAGCCGCGCCTCATAAAGAAGGTATGTGCTGAAACAGTGGAGGTGTTTGGAAAGGGTCCATGGCTTTTCCAGAAATCGCCCTGATGAACCAGAAATATTAACTGCTGCCCTAAAAATGACCATGTGACAAGTATTTATAATACTGGCTCCACATGCTGGGTGATTTTTGGCTGCCACTCTGACTCCTGCCTCAGTTTCTACCTTCCATGGAATGGAGAAAACAAAGTTGGCTCATTTTCCAGACAACGGGGAAGCAATCTGATTAAATGGAATGGTGGAGACAATCAAACAGCAATAGAAATGGCCCAAGCTTACCCAACGCTACAGTATAAGGCCAAGGGAAAAAAACCCTCCTGTAATAGGAAGGTGCGTGGGTGATTTTTCAAACAATAGTGGTGGTTTATCTTGGACAGGGACGGCTAAAAGCAAATCGGTTCTTTTGTATCGTGATGAAGCGGTGACTCTGGAGAGTCGAACATTTATTTTCAGACGAACACACCCAAAATAGGGATTGCTGCTCATGTGATGATGGGTGAGCAAAATATAATTTGGACTGCCGAAAGTTTTGTCTAGTGGTCTCGCACTGAAATGAGGATTTGCCTCTGTAGTCAGACCTCTCCCACAACCCCCAGCTCACATGGCTTCAATCTACTCACGAGCCTTGTTCTTGTTTCTCATCACAACGATAATAATGGTGTTTTTTATTAAGTGCTTACTATGTGGAAAGCCCTGGGGTAGACACAAAATAATCTGATCAAACACAGTCCTTGTCCCACAGGGGACATCCAGGTACTTAACCCCCTCTTTCCAGATGAGGAAACTGAGGCCCAGAGCAGTTAAGTGACTTACCCAAAGTCACACAACAGACAAGTGGCAGAATCAGGATTAGAACCCAAGTCCTCGGACTCCCAGGCCCGTGCTCTTCCCACTAGGCCCCGTTACTCTTCTCTCACCATTGACCTTTTCCTCAAGATATCCCTTCTGTATTAAGTCCCTCTCCCTTCACATCTGACCACAGCTCTCTTCATCTTCCAAGCCCCGCTGAAATCACACCTCCTCCAGGAAGCCTTACCTGCTTCCTCATTCAGCTCCCCAACCAATTTGCTGACTTACTGCCACTTTTGCATTTCTGCATCACTTAAGTACTAGAATGCTTATCCCTTTACAACACAGAACACTTTATCCCTATCTTTCTACTCTATTGCTTTGGCCTTCCTCTAAGTTATTTTAGCATTTGCTCCCCGCTAGATCGTAAACTCGAATAACATTGGCATTTGTTAAGCGCTTACTATGTGCAGAGCACTGTTCTAAGCGCTGGGGGAGATACAGGGTCATCAGGTTGTCCCACGTGAGGCTCCCAGTCCTAATCCCCATTTTCCAGATGAGGGAACTGAGGCCCAGAGAAGTGAAGTGACTTGCCCACGGTCACCCAGCTGACAAGTGGCAGAGCAGGGATTCGAACTCATGACCTCCGACTCCCAAGCCCGGGCTCTTGCCACTGAGCCACGCTGCTTCTCCAAGGATTGAGTGTAGTGGCTCTAATGTACTCTCCCAAGAGTTTAGTACAGTGCTAAGCTTCAGAATACCCTTTTCAGGGCCAGATCAATTTGGGGGCTCAAGGGGCCAATGGGGGGTCACCACCCAGAGATGTGAGAATGAATGAAGCCTTATTCATTTATACCGATTTGTACATTCCAAGTGCTTAGTACAGCTCTGCACATAGTAAGCGCTCAATAAAAACTATTGAATGAATGAAGTCTCTATCACTTTGGATGGCAATTGTGTACCCCTTGACCCTCCTATCATAGCCACCATTTGGGACATTTTTAAGGTGGCAAAATAATATTATTATTATGGTATTTATTAAGCACCTACTATGTGCCAGGCACTGTACTAAGCTCTGGGGTGGTAAGGGAAGCAGCGTGGCTCAGTGGAAAGAGCCTGGGTTTCGGAGTCAGAGGTCATGGGATCGACTCTCGGCTCTGCCACTTGTCAGCTGTGTGACTGTGGGCAAGTCACTTCACTTCTCTGTGCCTCAGTTACCTCATCTGTAAAATGGGGATTAACTGTGAGCCTCACGTGGGATGACCTGATTACCCGGTATCTCCCCCAGCACTTAGAACAGTGCTCTGCACATAGTAAGCTCTTAAATACCAATATTATTATTATTATTATTACAAGTAAATCAGGTTGGACACAGTCTCTATTCCACATGAGGCTTACAGTCTTAATCCCCATTTTACAGATAAGGGAGCTGAGGCCCAGAGAAATGGAGTGACTTGCCCCAGGTCGCACAGAAGTTAAGTGGTAGAGGCAGGATGCATCAGATCTGTTCAAGATAATAATATAAATAATAATGGTATTTGTTTAGCACTTAATATGTGCCAGGCACTGTACCTGTATCCACCTGGGTGGATACAAGCAAATTGTCCCTGTCCCAAATGGGGCTCACAGTCTCTATCTCCATTTTACAGTTGAGGTAACGACGATTACTAATTGCAGTGTGCTCTCCCAAATGCTTAGTACAGTGCTGTGCACATCATAGGGTCTCAAAAATACCTGATTAAAGAACAAACCCTGTCCTCCAGGAGATTACAATCTAATGCAGATGGAAGATGGATAACAGGAATTTACAAATAGTGGGAGGAGGAGGAAGAACAAGGGTATAACGGGAGGCAGTACAAGTGCATTCGGACAAAATAGCTAAATAAATGATTGAATATACAAATAGAAATAATAATAGTAATGATAATGGTATTTGTTAAGCACTTACTAGGAGCCAAGCACAGTTCTAAGCGCTGGGGTAGATACAAAGTAGTCAGGTTGGACACAGTCCCTGTCCCACATGGGGCTCACAGTCTTAATTCCCCATTTTACAGATCTGGTAACTGAGGCCCAGAGAAGTGAAGTAACTTGCCCAAGTTCACACCGATGACAAATGGCGGAGCCGGAACTTAGAACCCATGACCTTCTGACTCCCAGGCCTGGGCTCTAACCACTACACCATGCTGCTTCTCAGAAATATATATAGCTGAGGGTAGGAATGAAATTAAAGTGCTTAAGGGTGGTTTGGCATAACTTGGGAGCTACAAATTAATCAGAAAAGCATTAATCAGTAAATGCCTCAGTTACCTCATCTGTAAAATGGGGGTTAAGACTGTGAGCCCCATGTGGGAAAATCTGATTCATTTGCATCTATTCCAGAATTTAGAACAGTGCTTGGCACATAGTAAACACTTAACAAGTTCCATTATTATTTGCCCTCAGCCCTTATATACATATCTATGAATTATATACATATCTATGAATTATCTATTATAAATTATTCATTTATATTAATGTCTATCTCCCCCTCTTAGATTGTCAGATCATTTTGGGCAGGGAATGTGTCTACCAACTCTTTTGCCTTTTCTGCTCCCAAAAGCTTAGAACAGTGCTCTGCACACAGAAAGTGCTCAGTAAATACCACTGAGGATGATGAGAAACAGTAGCCTAGTGGAAAGAGCCTGGGAGGCAGATGACCTGGGTTCTAATCCCTGCTCCCACCAGCTGTCTGTGTGACCTTGGATGAGTCACTTCACTTCTTTGTGCCTCCTTTATCTCATGTGCAAAATGGGGATTAAGAGTGTGAGCCCTATGTGGGACAGGGACTGTGTTCAACCCAATTATCTTGTATCTACCCCAGTGCTTAGTTCAATGCCTGGCACATAGTAAGCACTTAAATTCCACATTGATTATTATGAGGAGGAAGCGTTATGGTTTGTAATTTTTCGTAAGTTTTTCCTTTTTAGGCAGTACAATTTTCTTGACATGGCCTCATCATGAAAGGTGAATCAAACTATGCTCATACAGTGGCTTAAGTGCTTAGTACAGTGCTTTGCTCCACTCTCAGGATCACACCTGGAGAGTTTCCAGTACTTTACCGGTCTTGGGCTATGGGAGGGAGAATTAAGCAGAGGCCTGCCCATTCCATTCCTAGCTTGGCCAGTGGCTAGGGAGTGGAAGGCCATCTGCTACAAGTCAAAACTCACCCGTGCTGGGCAGCAGTGGCAGGGTAGAGAGTCAAGGGCGGAGATTCGTTTACTGCCCGGAAAGCGGCAATGGGAAACCACTTCCGAATTTTGATCAAGAAAATTCCATGGATCCGTTACCAGAACGATTACAAATGGAGAGCGGGGAGTTCTGGGAGAGATGTGTCCGTGGTGTCGCTACGGGTTGGAAAAGACTCAACGGCATAAGACAAGTCAGTGCTTTACATAGAGTGAGCACTCAAAAAAATATGACAATGAATGAATGGAGAGTATTCGGATGGACCAAATTATTTCCTGATTGTCCAGGTTATAAAACACTAGCCAATTCTGGGCAATTGGACTCTGAGGAATACGACTCCACATTCAGCCAAATAGGCAGCCATTTTCTGAGAGAACATTATAGAATCCCAACTCTGATGGAATTGCAGTGAGGGTATTTTGGAGTAGTTAAATTATTGCTTTGCTGGCAAATAACTACAACCCGGTTGGGGGTTTGAGAAGAGATATTATCTCTTTAGGCTTCTAATGACTTCCAGTCTCAGGCAGTAATAATGGCTGTCTATTAACATGAGACAAGCTTTGGTTCCTGGGCGTCTTCCTCTAAAAACCCCATTAAGCCCTTTTCATGACTAAGTATAAAGTTCTGCCTCTAAACTATAGCTCCTTCTGCCAGTGCAATTATCACATAGTCTTTTCTCTGCTCTTCAGGAAGCGGGTTGAGAGCCTTAAAGTCCTTCAGATTCGGGTTGTTTTGGAGGGCCTGAAAATGAAACCTAATAATGATGATGCCATTTCAGTGCTTGCTATATGCCAAGCATTAAACTAAGGGCTGGATAGATATAAGATAATCAGGCCCCACAGTGGAGTCCGTGTAAGTTGGATCAGCGTGGCATAGTGCCTGGGAGCCAGAAGGACCCGGGTTCTAATCCTGACCCTGCCACTTGTGTGCTGTGTGACCTCAGGCAAGTCACTTCACTTTTCCGTGCCTCGATCACCTCATCTGTAAAATGGGGATTAAGACTGAGTCCCACATGGGACAGGGACTGCGTCCAACCTTGTGCTTGGGACATAGTAAGCGCTTAAATACCATCATTATCATTAGGAAAGAACTGGGATGAAAATCCCCATTTTGCAGAAGAGGGACCTGAGGCCCAGAGAAGCTACTTGTTTTGCCCAAGGTCGACCAGCAGACCCTTGGCAGAGCCGGGATTAGAACCCAGTCCTCTGACTCCCAGGCCCAGGCTCTTTCTGCTAGGCCGTGCTGCTCCTCAACAACGAGTGACTGGCTGGAATCTGTTACACCTACGTTCTGCAGCGTCTTCTCTTAGGAATCATGGAACTGAGTCATGGTGCTTTGCTCTCATCTCTACAACTGTTGACTCCTCATTCACGTCCTCCCTGCTGTTCATTCCATCATCTTAATTAAGTGCTTACTGTGGGCAAAGCACTGTTCCTGTCTGGAACGTCCTCCTCCTTCACATCCACCATCCCATCTCAAAGCCCGCCTCAAATGACCTCTTCCAAGAAGCCCTTCCAGACTAATCTCATCTTCCCATCCTACTTTCCCTCCCTCCTGAGTCCCTTTTGCATCTCTTTTGCACTCAAGTTCGTACCCGCTAGCTGAAGCGTTCGCCTCCATCCTTCACTGACCCCCCAGGACTCAGGGTACACATCTTTATACTCAGCTGCTCAGCCTTACCTGTAATTTGTCAGCATTCATTTATCCAATAGTATTTATTGAGCGCTTACTGTCTGCAGAGCACTGTACTAAGTATCTGTCTCGCCCACTAGTTCGTAAGCCCCGAAGGCAAGGACTGCATCTACCAACTCTATTGCACGCTCCCAAGCTCTTAGAACAGTGCTCTGCGCACAGTAAGTGCTCAATCAATACCACCGATTGACTGGGGCCAGAGAGCTGAAGGTGTCCGACTTCACTCTTCAGTCTCGGGCGTTCGGGCAGCACGAAGTGGCTTCTGGAAGGCACACTTGATGAGTGACAGCTTCAAAGTTACCTAGTTCTTGAAGAATGTTTGTGTTCCCCCCTCCCCTGTCACACATACTCACACACAGAGCAAGTAATTAATTATTAGCTAGGACACTTGAGTTCAGCCCTAATGAGCCCCGACTCAGGAAATAATTCCTTGCCGATCCACTGGACTTAACTTATCCAACCGTTCGATGAGTAATGCCAGCTTAGTTCACCTTCTCCCACTTCCCAATTCCACAGAGGCAGTCTCGGGAAGCAGCGTGGCCTCATGGAAAGAACAAGGGCCTTGGAGTCAGAGGACTGGGCTTCTAATCCCGGCCCTGTGCCTGCTGTGTGACCCGGGGCAAGTCCCTTAACTTCTCTGTGTCCTCATCTATAAAATGGGGATTCAATACCTCTGCCTTTGACTGTGAACCCCATGTGGGACAAGGACCCTGTCTAACCTGATTATCTTGTATCTACCCCAGCGCTTAGTAAAGGGCTGGAAGTGTAGTAATCTCTTAAATACCACACTTATTATTATTATTCATGCTCCTGAGAGCTTGCTTAAGGCTTACTATATGCTAGGGAGCTGAAAACTGATTTCTCTCCCTTTGCCTGCCGTTCTACTCCGAGCTTCTCGATCGGCAGCAGCCGGGGGGAAGGGGTATTGGTTGGCAGAAACGGCTGGGTTAACAGAAATGGCTGGGTTATCACTTGTGGTCGACCCCGAAATTCTAATCTCATTTAGATGCTCTCACCACCCCTTGTCCCAAGCAATCCTTGCTTGGAGTTTGTGCAATTAGGCAAGAGAGCTTTCTCTCTGTCCACAGCCCCACGGTTGAGCTCAAATAAAGTCCTGAGTAGACCACAGCTCTTCAGAAAGGAATAGTCACGTTTTAAGGTTTGATAAGGTTGAAGAACAGAACCCTGGAAATCATGAGAGGCTACAGGTGTAACTCACACCTGGGATATGTACCTTGAAAAATGCAGCTGGATTACGGGGTACATTTTCCTCTCGACTCACATATTTAAAATTAGGATCTGTTCCAATGCCTCTGGAAAATATTATGACTTTCCTCATGTAAAATGGGGATTCAATCCTACTCGCTCCTATTAGAAATAATGATGGTATTTGTTAAGCACTTACTATGTGCCAAGCACTGTTCTAAGCACTGCGGTAGGTACAAGGTTATCAGGTTGTCTCACATGGGGCTCACAGTCTTAAACCGCATTTTACAGATGAGATAACTGAGGCCCAGAGAAGTTAAGTGGCTTGTCCGAGGTCACACGCAGACAAGTTGTGAGGCCCCTGTGGGACAAGGATATATCTAGACTGTAAGGTCCCTCTTGATTGTAAACTCGCTGAGGGCAGGGAATGTGCTTATTGTTATAGTGTACTCTCCCAAGCACTTAGTACAGTTCTGCACCCAGTAAGCGCTCCGTAAATACAAACGAATGAATGAAAATATCTAACCTGATTTTCTTGTTTCAACCCCAGTGCTTAGTATGGTGCTTGGTACATACTAAGCACTTTATTATGGTATTTATTAAGCCCTTACTATGTGCCAGGAACTCTATTAAGCGCTGGGATAAATGAAAGCTTTTGGACACAGTCCATATCTCACGTGGGACTCACGGTCTTAATCCCCATTTTACAGATGAAGTCACGGAGGCCCAGAGAAGTGAAGTGACTTGGCCAAGTTCTCCCAGCTGACAAATGGCTAACCTGGGATTAGACGCCAGGTCCTTCTGACTTCCGGGCCCGGGCTCTAACATGTTCGGGCTAAAGAGCCCAACGAAGAGAAGCAGCATGGCCTAGTGGATAGGTGATAGTTCCCTCTTCTGCAAAATGGGGATTCAGTGAGTGTTCTCCCTCCTACTTGTGACTCCCAGGTGGGACATGGACTGTGTTCAACCTGATGATCTTGTATCTTGACCACAGCTTAGTAGAGTGCCTGGCACACAGTAAGAGCTTGACAAATACCATTTAAAAAAGAAAGACCAAAACCCCAAACTGGTTTAATGCAGAAAATAGTCTCTGCCTCTCTCTCTCTGTATCCCTTAGTTTCTGTCTCAAATAACATTTCAAGCCTTTTACCCGCCTCATGTTGGAAATTCCTATCCTATTTTTCCAATTCTCAGGTGGTCTGCACGTGCTAAGATGATCATAAGGAAGCAATATAGTAGCAAAAAGTAGTGGCATGTCAGAATGGCATACTCTATGAGGCTAATTGCCAAAGGCCGACTGAAATGCTAGGCCATGCTGCTTCAACCCAAGTAGGAGAGAGAAAAGAGACCGAAGCCCCATTTTATAGACTATTGTGACCATTAGATTCCTTCAAAATTTGGGACCCTGCAAGTTTGGGAAAACGCTTATGTCTGACCTTTGAGGAGGGGTGTATTGTCTTTGTCTAGGGGAGAGTTATGTTTCAATGCAGCTGCTTTCGAGTGTCTTCTGGAAAATGCTCATTTCCCCCCTCCCCTCTATAGAAAACCTACATTTTCCAGTTGCTCTTCCAGGAGTGTGCATTTTCTGCACAGTTCTAGCAAGCACCGGGCCAAGAAGAGGCGTTGCAAAGCCTTAAGTGATCTTGACGGGATGAAATCCTTCAGCGGCCTAGAGCAGGCTTTTATACAAGAAGCAGTGTGGCCTAATGGATAGAGCATGGGCCTGGGAGTCAGAAGGGCCTACGTTCTAATCCCAACTCAGTCACTCATCTGCTGGGTGACCTTGAGTGAGTCACTTCACTTCTCTGGGCCTCAGTTACCTCTTCTGTAAAATGAGGATGAGTGTGAGCCCCATGTGGGACAAGGAACATGACCAAGCCGATTAATTTGTATCTTCCCTAGCGATTAGAACAGTGGCACATAGCAAACACTTAAGTACCATTTTTTTTTTAAGCTTGAACACAGTTCCAAAAAAGAAGAATTAGGATCACCCTTTAATTTTGTTAGCTGGCTAATAAAATGTGAGCACCATTACAACACGGGGATTCAGGGAACTATTTTCTAGCTTGAAACAGACATGACCTAGGTACCGGTTTCTCTTATAAAATATCAAGCCAACACTCAGGCCCATGGCTAAAGGAGCCTAATAAGTAGCTTTACAAAAATTCACCTGGATGAGAAGTTGCTCCCACTGGCAACCCAAGGCTTGTGGAGAAATTAGCCAATGGAATCAGGAAATCTGTTTGGGATGCAGTTAAAGTGGAAAGAATGTTAAATGTGTTCTCTCTCACACAGCGGCTGAAAAGGAGAATTAATTCAGCTTCATAAGCCCCTCCCAAAAGAAGCACTAGAAGTCAATTCATTTATCCTCCATTCTGAAGATAGTATAAACTCAGAGGTGCAGGCTGGCAAAATAGTAATTATTGATAATTGTGGTATTCGTTAAGCACTTACTATGTATTAAGCACTGTCCTAAGCCCTGGGGGAGATACATGTTTATCAGATTGGATACTGTCCTTGTCCCACATGGGGCTCACAGTTTAAGTAGGAGGGAGAACAGGTATTTAATCCCCTTTTTCCATACGAGGAAAGAGGCATAGAGAAGCTAAGTGACTCACCCACAGTCACACAGCAGGCAATTGCCAAAGTCAGAGTGAGAACCCAGGTTGTCTGACTCGTAGGCCTGGGTTCTTACTACTAGGCCATGTGACTTCTCAGACTTTCTTAAACGCACACTCTAATTCACAATTTTGTCCCTCAGAACCCCAGGTACTTCCCCTTACCTGCCTTTCCAAGGAGAGGAGAACTGGGTTCACTGTGATTAGACTCAGAGTCCCGACGTATCTATCATCTGCCCGATAAACTCATAAATATTCAAGTGAAAGAAAAAATTTCTTAAAAATTGAGAAAGATTTTTGTATCCAGCCCTGCCTTTTGACTCCTTGAAATAATAATTCTGGTATTTCTAAGTGCTTACTATGCACCAGGCACTACATTAAGCATCCCTCCTCACTTAGCTATTCTCCTACTACAACCCGGCTCACACCTGTTCATTTTTCTACTGTACTAGGCACTCAATAAGTATGATTCACTGGCTCAACCAATTCTCTTTATCCACTAACACTCCAGGGCAAGTGCATTCTGAGTTATGACCTCTTTCTCTCAGATGTTAGCCCTCTGTTTCCCTGCTTCCAAGACTCAGAGGCCCGAGGTGAAAGTGAGGTAGTAATAATAATAATGATGATGGTATTTGCTAAGCACTTACTATGTGTCAGGCACTGTACTAAGCACTGAGGTGGTTACAAGCAAATCAGGAGGGACAGAGTCCCTGTTCCACCTGAGTCTCACAGTCTCAATCCCCATTTTACAGATGAGGGAACTGAAGCCTAGAGAAGTGAAGTGACTTGTCCAAGGCATGTGGCAGAGTCACGATTAGAACCCATGACCTTCTGACTCCCAGACCCATGCTCTAGCCACTGCACCATGCTTAGAGCAGCATAAAAAACACCAGGTCAACCCACGATCCATGATAGAGAGAGAAGAGCTAAGAGACGGGATTAGGAGTTTCCACCTTCACAGACGAAAGATGAAAAACTGTGCTTAAACGGAAAAAAATGCTCACTGTTACCAGATCGCCAGGAAAGTGAACGCCCAAACGGTTTGCTCAACCTGGCTTTGCAGCGCGTTTTTCAACACCTTCTGTTTGATAGAGGAAGTCACGTGTCGCGATAAACTATAACTACAGGCTGGTTACTTCAGATAAGCAGATCGGGTCAAAAATGTTTACTTATAGCCAACAGTTCACTTCCTTCATTTGGCCTGAACGCCTAGTTTTATTTGGGAACGGTTAGGGAGTGGGGATTTGGCTGTCCGACAGCATTTCAGTTTTAACAGTAAAAACCATTGTGAAGAAGGAAAGCCAGCTTCTTCCTGGAATGAAGAATTCACAGGGTCATCATCTCCCTTTAGACCCAACGTCTTGCAGGCAAGGATCGCATCCACAAACTCTGTCCTATCGTACTCCCCGAAGCATTTAGTACAGTGCCCTGAACATAGTCAGCGTTCAGTAAATACCATTCATTGATCAATCTATCCAAGGAAGGTTATAATAATTATGGTATTTAAGTGCTACAGTGCTTCCTAAGCACTGGGGTGGATACAAGCAAATCGGGATGGACAGAGTCCCTGCCCCATGTGGGGTTCACGGTCTTGATCCCCATTTTACAGAAGAGGTAACTGAGGCCCAGAGAAGTGAAGTGGCTTGCCCAAGGTCACCCAACAGAAGTGGCAGAGCCGCAATTAGAACTCATAGCCTCTGACTCCCAGGCCGGACTCTATCCACTAGGCCATGCTACTGCCTACCTGTGGGGTGCTGGTGATAAGCTCCTTATGGGCAGGGAATGTGTCTATTTGTTATTGTAGTATATTCTCCCAAGCGCTTATTGCAGTGATTTGCACACAGTAAGTGTTCCATAAATAGGATTGAATGAAAATGAAGGTGATAAGAATTATGGCATTTGTTGAGCGCTTACTATGTGCCAGGCACTGTACTAAGCGCTGAGTTGATGCAGGCCTGGTGTAAACTAAGGTGGAGCCTGCCTGGCAGTGTTGAGCAAGGAGGGAACACCTCACCGACACCGGTTATATCACGGGTTGGGGAACTAGTTTTAACACTGTTTTGGATCATTTCTGCTCTGCTTTCTTCACTCTTCAAGAGCCAGGGCCTGGGAATCAGATGACCAGAGTTTTAATCCCAGATCTGCCACTTTTCTGCTGTGTGCCCTTAGGCAAGACGCTTACCTTCTCTGTGCCTTGATTACCTCATTTGTAAAATGGGGATTGAGGCTGTGAGCCCCATATAGGACAGGGACTGTGTCTAATCTGATTATCTTGAATGCACCCCAGCGTTTAGTACAGTTCTGGGCATACAGCAGTGTGAGATGCAGCGTGGCTCAGTGGAAAAAGCATGGGCCTTGGAGTCAGAGGTCGTGGGTTCTAATTACAGCTCCACCACTTGTCAGCTGTTTGACTTTGGGCAAGTCACTTCAGTTCTCTTTGCCTCTGTGACCTCATCTGTAAAATGGGGATTAAGACTGTGAGCCCCACACGGGACAACCTGCTTATCTTGTATCTACTCCAGCGCTTAGAACAGTGCATGGCACAAAGTAAGAGCTTAACAAATACCATTATCATTATTACATAGTATGTGCTTAACAAAAACATAGAAATAAATCCACACATTTTAATTAGGACAATTATTCCTCTCCATTGGGTTCACAACCTGGGTGCCAAAATCTGCAGGGCACCTTTCCCTTTAAGACTTGCAACTGGCTAGGTGAGTTCTGAGTGGAATTATTCATTAAAGATCTCTGGGCAACGGTTGGCAGTTCATGGTCTTGGGCTGAACAGGGCATGAAAAGCCAAAAAAGTATTATCTGGGAAAAATTCCAATTGTTTTTCAAAACTACAGTAATGTTCCTTCCCTCCACCCTCCCATTACTCCAAAGTGTAGATGTAGTTATTAATAATAGTTGCAGTATTTGTTAAGGGCTTACTATGTGTCAAGCACTATTCTAAGCACTGGGGGCAATATATGATAATCGGGTCAAACCACTCCCTGTCCCACAAGGAATTTATAATCTGAATAGGAGGGAGAACAGTTAGGGGAATCCCCATTTTCCAGATGAGGTAACTGAGGCACAGAGAAGTGATCTGTCCAAGATCGCACAGCAGACAAGTGGTGGAGCTACGATTAGAACCCAGGGCCTCTGACTCTCAGGCCCATGCTCTAGCCACTAGGTCTCTCTGCTTCTCAACAGAAGTCACGGAAGCTTCAGGACTCAGTCACCCTTGGACTCTGCTTCCCAAAGGGCCCTCGGGGCCTTTCAAGACATGCAAAAGTAGTGTGGCTTAGTGGATAGAGCACGGCCTGGGAGTCAGAAGGACCTGGGTTCTTATTCCTCTCTGCCACTCCTCTGAGTGACCTTGGGCAAGTCATATCACTTCTCTGGGCCTCTGTGACCTCATCTGTAAAATGGGGATTAAGACTGTGAGCCCCATGTTGGGCAGGGACTCTGTCCAACCTGATTATCTTTCATCCGGCCACAGATCATCATGGACCACCATCACCAGGCCTAGAGACCCTCCCGAGGACACAGATCTCTCTACCGAGAGATTACAAACCAGCCTCGACCATCTGCTGGGGCGAAGATCTCCCCGACACAGAGATCTTTGAGAGGCCACAAACCAGCACGGAGGCAATCCAACAGCGGAAAGAGCCCGGGCTTGTGAGTCAGAGGACATGGGTTCTAATCCTTACTCCGCCACTTGTCACCTATGTGACTTTGGGCAAGTCCCTTAACTTCTCTGGGCCTCAGTTCCCTCATCTGTAAAAAGGGGATGAAGACTGTGAGCCCCACATGGGGCAGCCTGATTATCTCGTATCCACCCCAGTGCCTAGAACAGTGTTTGACACATAGTAAGCACTTAAATACCATCATTATTACCTGGCACAGAGACCTGCCCGAGAACACAGAAATCACTCAGCAGGGAGACAACAAACCAGCCCAGAAACAATCCAACATCAGCCGAGGCAGAGATCTTCCCGAGGACACAGAGATCTCAGTCGAGAGACAACAAACCAGCGTGGAGACCATCGACCACCGCCCAGGCCCGAGGACCCAGAGACCTCTCCCCGAAGGGATGCAAACCAGAGTGGAGACCATGGACCGGGACAGAGATCTCCCCAAGGACACTGAGATCTCTCCTGCAAGAAGCCACAAACCGGTACAGACCATCCAACATCACCCACGACTGAAACCTCCCCGAGGACACCGAGATCTCTACACCTGAGAGACTACAAAGTGGCCCAGACCATCGCCCACCATCCGGAACAGAGACCTGTCCTAGGACCAAAGAGAAATACTATTGAATGAATATCTCTCCTCCGAGAGGCCTCAGCCAGACCAGGTCATCAGCCATCGGCCTCACGGCCTACCTTGTGTCCATCCCTCCGGTCAGGCCACGGCGCTCACATCTTCTGCCCGATGACAAGAGGACTTTCATGCCTTCACCTTTTCCTCTCTCTGCTTCCAGGCATTTTATTCCTCCATCTTCTTCCACTCCTGCTTCCCAGACTTTCATTCCTTCCCCTTCTTCCTGTTTCCCGGCTTTACATTCCTCCCCCCCCCATACACTTCCCAGCCTTTCATTCCTACCCCCTGCTTCCCAGCTTTTCATTCCTTCCCCTTCTCCCCCTATTTTCCGGATTTTCACTCGTTTACCTCCCCACCTCCCTGCTTCCCGGACTTTTATTCCTTCACCTTCTTCCCCTCCCTGCTTCCCAGCCTTTCATTCTTTGGCCTTTCCCCTCTCCTGGTTTCCCGGCCTGAATCCCCCGTGGAGAACCCAGAACAGGTGTGATTGTCTGACACCCAGGTGACAACTGATTTGGATTTTTTCCATTATCCACAGCTGCCTGCCTTCACCTCCCCCCCCCCCCCCCCCCCCCCCCGCCCCTGTTTACTCTTAAACGGTCACCTCTTCCCCCTCAAGTACCCAAGGCCCTGCATACAATTTAGCAGTTGACTGGGAAAACCACCAGATTAAGCAGTAATTCATTCAATAGTATTTACTGAGATTTTATTATGTGCGGAGTACTGTGCTAAGCACTTGTAATTCGGCAACAGATAGAGACAATCCCTGCCCATAGTCGAGTTTACAATCTAAGCATTGCTATTGAAAACTCACCTAAAATGCTTAAATTTCCCTGACCTCCCTATGACCCCTCAATTCCTTCTCTCCAGTCAGCCCATGGTGGGGGGAGGGTCCATTCCCAGTCCACCACCTCTCTCATCCCTGTATCCTGTGACTCAGTTCCCTTACCTGTAAAATGGAGATTAAGACTGTGAGCCCCACGTGGGACAGGGACTGTGTCCAACCCGATTTGCTTGTATCCAATCCAGTGCTTGGCACAAAGTGCGCGCTTAATAAATTCCACAATTAGTAGAATTATTACCGATGTTTCACTTCTCTGATCTCACACTTGCAGGTAAACCTTCTTCAAGGATATAATCTACACCCCTTTCCCATTTTACAGATGAGGGAAGTGAGGCCCAGAGAAGTCAAGTGGCCTGCCCAAGATCACAGAGCAGACAAGAGGCGGAGCCGGGATTAGAAACTGGCGCCTCTGACTCTGGTGGAAAGAACTCAGGCCATGCTGCTTCTCAGCCCATTTCTTTCCACTCTCCCACAATTCACAATAACAATAATGATAATAACTGTGTTATCTGTTAAGTGTTTACTACATGCCAGGCACTGTACTAAGCACAGGGGTGGATACAAGCAAATTAGATGGGGCACAGTCCTTGTCCCACATGGGGCTCACAGTCTTAATCTCCATTTTGCAGATGAGATAATTGACACTCAGAGAAGTGAAGTGACTTGCCTAGGGTCACAGAGCAGACAAACGGAGTCAGAATTAGAACCCAGGTCCTTCTGACTCCCAGGCCCATGCTCTATCTGCTAGGACAAGATACTTCCAGGCATTTCTTCATTTTGCTATACACTTATGTACATATCTGTAATTCATTTATTTGTACTGTCTGTCACCCCTCTAAAAACAATGATGGTATTTATTAGGCGCTTACTATATGCCAAGCGCCGAGGTAGATACTAAGTAATCAGGTTGTCCCACATGGGGCTTACAGTCTTAATCCCCATTTTACAGATGAGGTAACTGAGGCACTGAGAAGTGAAGTGACTTGCCCAAAGTCACACAGCTGATAAGTGGAGGAGACGGCATTAGAACTAACAACCTCTGACTCCCAAGCCCGAGCTCTTTTCACTAAGCCACGCTGTTTCCATGCTGCTTCTCTAGACTGTAAACTCGTTTTGGGCAGGGAATGTGTCTGTTTTATTGTTATAACTCCATGTACACAGTAAGCACTCAATGAATACAGTTGACTGACTGACATTTATTTATATATTTATAATACTATGTGTCTTACACTGGTCTAAGTGCCAGGGTGGATGCAAATTAATCAGGTCAGACACAGTCCCTGTCCTGCATGTGGCTCACGGATTAAATAGGAGGGATAACATTTTTTTAATCCCCATTTTGCAGTTGAGGAAACTGAGGCACAGAGAAGTTAAATGTTTTGCCGAAGACAAGCGGTGGAGCCAGAATTAGAACCCAGGTCCTCTGGCTCCCAGATTCCTGCTCTTTCCACTAGGCCATGCTGCTTCCTAACTTCATGGTTTGGTTGTGTTTTTCATGAAAATCAGAAAATCTACAAGATGGAACTCTTTTTTTTTTCCAGAGAAGAGGTGCTGAATCTGCCAAATATCTCAAAGCTGTAGGAAAAAATATATATATTTCTGTACGGTTCTTGCTCAGCACCGATAATCCAGTTAAACTCTGTGGACATCCTCCCACTTTGGGGCCTGGAGTCAAGGCTGGGGGCGCTGGGGGAGGGAGAGCTTATTCTGGGGTCTGGCAGAGTTGGACAATGACTGTATTATTTCAGTCAGTATTTTATGCCCTTAGAGATATTGTGAAACAATTGAAAAGACACTTTGCAAAATGGCCTTTATAATTCATCTGGCTCCCTGCCTGGTTCAGAGGTCACAAGGACAGCCCCATTTATGACTTTCTGGCCACTTTCTGGTAGGAGATCTGGGATGGGGGTTGGATGGTGGGTGTTTCACGTATTCAGTGGAAGTTTGGATTCTACTGCACGATTAGAGGCTCTAGCTGAACTCCACTTTGGGGTTCACTCCACTTCCCACAGTTGCCCAGCCTACAATGAAAATCAATCAGTAATCAATCAATGGGATTCATTGAGTACTTACTGTGTGCAGAGCGCTTTAAGTGCTTGAGGAAGTTCAAGGGAGTTGGTAGACATGTTCCCAACCCACAGTGAGCTTATAGTCTACATTGGAAGGTGGTAGTGGGATAGACACATAACTGGGTGATATTCCTATTCTTTATTTTTAACTTATTTTCATTGCATGTGTATATTATTCTTTGTTGTATGTCAGTCATCGCCCGCTAAGATTGGGACCAGAGCTGAAATCATTTTCTCCTAACCGCCCTAGTCTTTAATAGATAGTATATACTTGTCAGCTGTGTGACTGTGGGCAAGTCACTTAACTTCTCTGTGCCTCAGTTACCTCATCTGTAAAATGGGGGGTTAAGACTGTGAGCCCCATGTGGGACAACCTGATTCCCCTGTGTCTACCCCAGTGCTTAGAACAGTGCTCTGCACATAGTAAGCACTTAACAAATACCAACAATATATATATATATATGTATATAATGTACATAAAAGCAGTGTGGCTTAGTTGATAGAGCACGGGCCTGGGAGTCAGAATGTTTCGGGTTCTAATCCTGACTCTACCACATGTCTGCTGTGTGACTTTGGGCAAGTGACTTCACTTATCTGTGCCTCAGTTACCTCATCTGTAAAATAGAGGTTAAGGCTGTGAGCTCCATGTGGGACAGGGACTGTGTCCAACTCGATTTGCTTGTGTCCATCCCAGGGCTTAGTACAGTGCCTGGCACATAGTAAGCACTTAACAAATGCCATCATCATTATTATTTTTATTTAAGCATGAAATTTCCACTGAAGCAAGGCAGTTAAGCCACCTTGAACACAATCTGCAATTAACATTGTCAACTTAAGTGACATCTTAGCACACACACACATATACTCTTAAGTGTGAGCCATTTAATCAATCAATGATATTTATTGATCCAGTACTGTGCATTATGCACTGAACTAAACTCTTATAATAGTGCAATAGAGTTGGCAGGAGAGGATCCCTGCCAAAAGGAGTTTACAGTCTAACTGGGGACACTGACACAGAAACAAATTAGAAGTAGTGGATTTAGACTTTATGCTCTGTGTGTCCAACCAAATAAACATATCTATCCCAGTGCTTAGAACAGTGCCTGGCACATAGTAAGAGTTTACTAAACACCATAAAAATAAAGGTAGGGAAAGCAACAGAATATAAGGAGCTGTACATCTGGGAAGCAGCATGGAGTTGTGGGAAGAGCCAGGGCCAGGAAGTCAGAAAGCCATAGGTTCTAACCCTGTCTCTGCCACATGTCTGCTGTGTGATCTCGGGCAAGTCACTTTGCTTCTCTGTACCTCAGTTACCTCATCTGTAAAATGGGAATTGAGATTGGGAGCCCCATGTGGGACAGGGACTGTGTCCAAACTGATTAACTTCTATCCACCCCAGCACTTAGAACAATGTTTGGTACATAGTAAGCACTTAACAAGTATCATTATTATTATTATTATTATCATGACACAAGTACTATGGGCCTAGGGGTGTGTATCAGGGTGCTTAGGGGAGGGGTGAGTATCAAAATGCTTAGGTCGTAGGGATCTTTTACCATGCCCATTTCCTTTTACAACCTAACTTGCACTCTTCATTCCTCTAATAATAATACAATATTAATTGTGGCATTTGTTAAGTGCTTACTCTATGCCATGCACTGTTCTAAGAGCTGGGGGAGATACAAAGTAATCAGGATGGACATCGTCCCTGTCCGACATGGGGCTCATAGCTTTAATCCCCACTTTTCCAGATGAGGTAACTGAGGCCCAGAGAAGTGAAGAGACTTGCCTAAGGTCACACAGCAGGCAAATGAAAGAGCCGGGATTAGAACCCACATCCTCTGACTCTCAGGCCCGGGCTCTTTCCACTAGGTCACACTGCTTCTTAAATGCCAACCTACTCGCTGTAGACCTTGAGCTCATCTATCTCCCCGCCCACCTCCTCCCTCTGGACCGGAGCTCCCTCCCCCATGGCAGACTCCCCATTCTCCCCATCTTCAAAGCCTTCTTAAAATCTTACCTTAGCATGGTCAATTCTATTTCCCCTTTTCCAAAGGGTTAGAGACCAGCCTTTGCAGATAAGTGAGCTTCGGGCCTCTGGCTGGATATTTTGGCTGCAGCCTCTTGGCAGAGCATCGCTTAGCTGTCTAGGTACATTGCGGGTTATTTTGGCTTTCTCCCTTCCGATCCTACAGGCACCAAGCCAGGGGCAAAATGCCAGCCCAAAGGACAACTGTGTAAGCCCCTACCAAGAATCCTCACTTCCCCTGAGATCTGCCCACAAGCCAAATAGGAATAATAACCAGCTTTATTTTTCTTCCATATCGGCCCTCTTTACGTTCTGCAGGGCCTGGGGAATGAGGAGAATGAGGAATAGGCTCCCATATTCTTTTTCTGCTGCCTCTATTTCAAAATTCCAGCAACGATCCTAAACTCTGAGTGGTGATGACTGAGAGGGATGCAGTGAAAACTACGGCAAAGAACAGACAGAACATCACGGATGAGGAGGTTTCCACTCCTAAGCGGCGAGGGACGGATTTTTGTGTGTCAAGGATCTAACTGCAGTGTGTCCTCTTCAAGGATTCCCGAATGCACCCGATTTAATTTGGATGCTATCTGTCCTTGGATTGAGATACAGCTTTGCAGAATGAGCTACGCTCACTGCAGCTGAGAGATTGCCTGCTTTCTGTTGAGAGCTTATTTGAGATTTCCCTTTGCTGCTTATTAAATGGTGGCATTTGGTGCAGGTAAGGCTCATCAAAGAGGGAACCTCTCCCTCTCCCTGGGGGGTAAGACACCACTTGAAGGTGAGACAGAAAGCACATTCCTGATCTCTCTAAAAACTCATCATCTAGTTTTCAGCCTGCCTCGCTGTGATTTTAAAATAGTTTCTCCTTTAGATTCCACTCACCGGCCTCTCCCTCCCCAACAACAACAGAAACAACCCCTTGGCTTTAATCATCCAGGCAATTGCCTCAATTTTATGGTTCGCTTTGCCAGTAGGTCTCGCCATGCTGAGGTTTTGACCTTGAAACGGTCTTCGAAGTTTCCCAGAATTTAACGAAGATGACGGTATTTGTTCAGCGTTGACTATATGTCAAGCACTGGGGTAATGTAATGTAAGGACAAGCTAATCAGGTTGGACACAGTCCCCATCCCACATGGGGCTCACAGTCCTATTTTATAGATGAGGTAAGTGAAGCCCAGAGAAATTAAATCACTTTTCCGAGGTCACACGGCAGACAAGTGGCAGAGCAGGGATTAGAACCCAGGACCGTGCACTATTCATTAGGCCATACAGCTTCCCAGAATTTACTGCATCTGTGCCCTGACCCTCGTAATATGACATGGCTCATCCCCGCTACCTCGGAAGAATTCAAATAGACCCAACAAAAACCCTGCTCCAGCTGAAGCCACTTTAATAATAATTATTATGGTGATGTTAAGTGCTTACTATGTACCAAACACTGTTCTAAGCGCTGGGGTAGAGACAAGATAATCAGGATATCCCACGTGAGGCTCACAGTTTAATCCCCATTTTAGAGATGAGGTAACTGAGGCACAGAGAAGTTAAGTGGCTTGCCCCAGGTCACACAGCGGACAAGTGGCGGAGCCGGGATTGGAACCGCATCCTCTGACTCCCAAGCCTGTGCTCTTTCCCACTGAGCCACGCTGCTATCATTCCTTTCAGTTGCTTATCCCAGGAAAGATTTGATTACCTTATCATCATTTCAGTTTATTCATCTTCAACTGTTCCTGCCAGTGAAATTCTCCCATTTTGCTAAAAGCAGCCCCCCCGACACCCCAGCTCCACTTGATGACGTCTCACTGTAAATGAATAGCATTAGGTGACTAGCATTTCCCAAAGGAGCAATTTCTTTCATTCTCAATAAATCCACCTCTCTTTAACTCCTCAATTCCTGCTCTGCTCTGCTTGGCTGGGAGGGGAAAAGAATATGTCAGTTGTCATAGGACCTTTGAACACCCTCAGACAAGATTATGAATCTGAAATAATAATAATAATGGCATCTGTTAAGTGCTTACTTTAGGCCAGACACTGTACTAAGCGCCGGGATAGATAGAAGACAATCGGGTTGGACACAATCCCTGTCCCAGATAGGGCTCCCAGTCTCAATCCCCATTTTGCACATGAGGAAACTGAGGCACAGAGAAGTGAAGTGATTTTCCCAAGGTCACACGGAGGCAGAGCGGGGATTAGAACCCAGGTCCTTCTGACTCCCAGGCCCATACTCTATCACGCTCTTCCCCTCAGGTAAGTTTTACCAAACTGCTAGATATCTCTTGTTTTGACCTCTTAAAATTTTAGTTACTTCAGACCAATGATCCTGCTGCTGTTCTCTGCACAGAGTTTCTAAATATGGATGAGAATTTTAGCCCGGAGACTCAGTTGCCAAGTTATTGGGGGAACTTGGGGAAGAGGGGAACATTCCAGATGACATTTCTCAAGACATGGTGAGAATATTCAGATCATGCCACCTCCAGAGAACAGAATATTTCTGAAAAATCAGAGTTCCTCATGGACTTGTCCTTCATTTGGGAAGGATGTGCTCCAGGAATTCATTCATTCATTCATTCGTATTGATCGAGCACTTACCGTGTGCGGAGCAGCGTACGGAGCGCGCGGGAGAGGACAATATAATAAAGGCATTCCTTGCCCACAACGAGTTTACCGAATCACTGGGAGACAAACAGCAAACAGATTGGGCGGGGTGGCTAGAGAAGCAGCGTGGCTCAATGGAAAGAGCACGGACTTGGGAGTCAGAGGTCATGAGTTCTAAACCCAGCTCCGCCACTTATCAACTGTGTGACTTTGGGCAAGTCACTTAACCTCTCTGTGCCTCCGTTACCTCATCTGTAAAATGGGGATGAAGACTGTGAGCCCCATGTGGGACAGTCTGATCACCTTGTATCCCCCAACTGCTTAGAACAGTGCTTTGCACATAGTAAGCGCTTAACAAATACTATCATTATTATTATTGGCAGCAACAGGAGAATGGGGATCTCTTTGAGGCCAGGCTCAGGACCTTTGGGGCAACAGGAGGCAAATTTGCATAAGGCACCAGTTGTAGCTAAAAACAAACTCAGCCCCCATCCAGCAGTGTCCCAAGAACTGAGCTTTTAGCAGGGGGAGGAGGCCATACTGTCTGGATCCCATCCTTCCTCTCTTGAGTCCAGAGACCCCAAGGGTCATCAGTGGTATTTACTGAGGGCTTACTGGGTGCAGAGCACTGTACTAAGCACCTGGCAGAGTTTCATACAACAGAGTAGATATAATAATAATAATGGTATTTGTTAAGTGTTTATTATGTACCAGGGGTGGACACAGTCCCTGTCCCACCTGGGGCTCACGGTCTCCATCCCCATTTTACGATGAGGTAACTAAGCCCCGGAGAAGTGCAGTGACTTGCCCGAGGTCACACAGCGGGCAAGGGGTGGAGGGAGGATTAGAACCCAGGTCCTCTGACGCCCGGACCCGTACTTTGTCCACTAGGCCGCGCTGTTTCACTTTGTTTCAGTTATTGGTCTTCCTAAATGTCAGGGGCGTCTCTGCCAGTTGGTTCTACATTTAGGTTTGTCTTATCTTTTACCTCAGGACTCACGTCTTCTTCTTCCTTTGAAGCTTTCATGGGTGGAGCCCAGTGCAACTGCTCTCTGCCAGCACTCAATAAAGTCTGTTGATAGACGAGAGGGGTTTATTAAATGAGGAATTCTCCTTTGAAAGGAAAGCCTGGGGCCACTTTGACGTCCTGAGCACTCAGAGACAAGGAATTCTAGCTTGGAGAGGGCCAGTAAGGTGGAGAACTCGATGTGGGACGGGCTTCTCTAAAAAGTGGGAAGCAACAGAACTCTGCAAATGATTTGCCTAAATGATACCGTGACAAAGCCAGAAATGGAAACAAGTCATCCATTTTTCAGTTTTGTTTCTGCTGCACAGGCCTTTTATTGCTTCCATAGCAGGAAGATCATAAGCCCAACTTCTCGTTTTCTGGGTAATTTATGCTACTAAATCCACGGCTAATGTCATAACCCCCAGGTTAGGAAGATACTGTTGGGTCTTGCCTTGTACAGTTTGCTTGAGAAACCTTTTAAGAAGCAAGAGAGAAAAGGAGTTGGTCTCTAAAAACAAGCAGAAACAATGTTTCTTTCTTTTCATCTTCAATGTCTGTGGGATAATCTCAAGGTCCAGGTTGTCAAAATTATGAAAATTATTTCAAAGGGAATTAATTCCATCTAAGCCACGGAACCAGAAGTGAACTGAATTTCGTTTGACCTTGGTTTATCTTTACTATTGTGGTTGGGCGTTGTCCGGTGAAACCACTTACTAAGAGATTTAAGAAGGTACAGGGAGGAGAGAAGAATGAAAAAGAAAGGCAAGTCCCAGACGAGTCGCAAAGAACTCAGCCTCCAAATTTGGATCTATTTTTCTTCAATTATTTTATATCTCAAGGTTCACAAGAGAGAAGCAGTGAGGCCTTAGTGGATAGAGCCCGGGCTGGGAGTCAGAAGGACCTGGGTTCTAATTCTGGCCCCACCGTTTTTCTGCTCGGTGAGTTTGGGCAAGTCATTTCACTTCTCCTTGCCTCGGTGACCTCATCTGTAAAATGGGGATTGAGACCGTGAGCCCTAGGTGGGACAGGGACTGTGTCTCAACCTTGTATCTACCCCAGTGCCTGGCGCATAGTAAGCTCTTAACAAATACCATTTTTTTAAAAAAAGACTCTGGCAACCCCTAGGTAGGGAAAGTCCCTTTCCCACAGACTGAAAGCAACTCTATCCCGCTGCAAAGTCATTTAGGCAGCCGGACGCTGAGGCAGCATCTAAACTCCCTCTTCCACCACTTGTCTGCTGTGTGACCTTGGGGAAATCGCCAAACTGCTCTATGCCTCGGTTTCCTTCACCTCTAAAATGAGGATTTGATACCTGTTCTCCCTCCTACTTTGGCCGTCGGCCCAGTGCGGGACAGGGCTTGGCGCATCCAATACCATGTCCAATACCATGATCTTCTATTTACCCCGGTGCTTAG
Source organism: Ornithorhynchus anatinus (assembly GCF_004115215.2). Classification (NCBI taxonomy): domain Eukaryota; kingdom Metazoa; phylum Chordata; class Mammalia; order Monotremata; family Ornithorhynchidae; genus Ornithorhynchus; species Ornithorhynchus anatinus. Next base: position 12,937,529 of record NC_041747.1, on the reverse strand, counting down.
TACACGGCTTGGCGCATCCCAAGTGTGACCTTGGGCAAGTCACTTCACTTCTCTGGGCCTCAGTTCCCTCAAAATGGGGATCGGGACGAGTCCTACAAGGGACAGGGACCATGTCCAACCCGATTTGCTTATACCCACCCCGGCTTGGCACATAGTAAGGCTTAACAAATACCATAATTATTATTGTTATATAGCTCCCTTAGGGTTATGGTAGTAATAATAACAGCAACGGTAGTGGTAACCATGATAAAGAGAGCAACTTCTGGCCAAGATGCCGGGGGGTGGTCCTGGGCTCTGTCCCAGCCACACGGAGGTCGCCTCTGGCCCTCCTCTGTCCAATCTTTTCTAGGGTCCGGGGCCAATGGCGGGGCCGAGGAGGGCAAGCAGGCCGCACTCCGCTACCGCCCGCACCCTTTCTCACCTCGCACCTCTGATCGCAGCCACCTGCCCCACACAAGGCCGGCAGCCCGACCGGACGGATGGACACCTGCCCGTCAGGCGGTCCATCCTCCCCTCAGCCGTCCATCCTCCCCTCAGTCCATCCCCCTTCTCCTCAGTCCATGCCCCCATCCTCAGTCGTCCCCCTTCTCCTCCGTTTGTCTCTTCTCACCTCAGTCTGTCCATCCTCCCCTCAGTCCAGTCCCCCCTTCTCAGTCCGTCCATCCTCCCCTCGGCCTGTCCATCCTCCCCTGGTCCATCCCCCCCTCCTCAGTCGGTCCATCCTCCCCTCAGTAGGCCCCCGCCCCCTCCCTCCCGCCAGCCGGTCCCTCCTCCCCTCACGTCGGTCCCTCCCTCAGACATGTAGTCCCTCCCTCCCTCCGTCGGTCGTTCGGTCGGTCCTGCCGTCCTCTCCCCTCCCCTCCCCTCGGGCCGGTCCCCGCAGCCCTCAGTCCGTCGCTCCCCCGCCGTCCTCCCTCCTCCTCCCCGCAGTCCTCCTCCCCTCCGTCCTCCCTCCCTCCCTCCCTCCCTCCCTCCCTCCTTCCCTCCCCGCGGCGGGCGGGCGGGGGGCAGGAGGCAGGAGCACGATGGCTCGTCCGGGCCCCGCCGCCCTGGGCACGGTCCTGCTGCTGCTCGTCCTGCTGGTCACCGACTCCTCGCACGGTGAGTGTCCCCCCCATCCCCCCTACTGCCGCAGCGCCCCCCGGCCCCTCCCGCCGCACACACACACACACACACACACATCCAGGCATCATCCCCCATCCCCATCCCATCCCCATCCCGACCCATCCCGACCCGGGGGGAGACACGCAGAGAGCCGGGGGACAGAGGGAGGGAGGAGAGATGGAGGACCGGTCGAAGGCAGAGGGAGGAGCCGGGAAGAGACGTGGGGGAGAGATGGAGGGGCTGGGGGAGACAGGTGGGGCCCGGAAGAGAAAGATGCAGAAGAGATGGAGGAGCCGGGAGAGAGGAGGAGGAGAGATGGAGGGGCCGGGAGAGGCACGGGGGAGAGATGGAAGGGCTGGGGGAGACAGGTAGGGGCCAGAAGATAAAAATGCGGGAGAGATGGAGGGGGCGAGAGAGATGCGGAAGATCCAGGAGAGAGAAGGAGGAGAGTTGGAAGGGCCAGGGCATAGAGATGGAGTAGGGGGAGGGGAGAGATGGAGGGGCCGGGAGAGATGTGGAGGGGCCGGAAGAGAGATGGGGGAGAGATGGAGGGGCTGGGAGAGACATGGGGGAGAGATGGAGGGGTCGGGAGAGAGGTGGAGGGGCCAGAAAGAGATGGGAGGGAAATGGAGGGGAGGGGGCCCTGGGAGAGACATGAAAGAGCCAGGAGAGAGGTGGAGGGGTCGGGAGATAGAGGTGGAGTTGGGTGAGGGGAGAGATGGCGGGGCCCGGAGAGGGAGAGATGGAGGGCAAAGAGAGTGAGAGAGGAGAGATGATGGAGGGAGGGGGCCCAAGTATCCTGGATGGGGTTGGGGTGGACATCCTAATTTATGGATTGTGTTTTCTATCTCCCCCTCCTTCCCCCATCTCCCCAACCACCTCCTGCTCACCTCATCCTTCTGCCCCCGGCCTGGACCCTGGGGTCCCGCGGGCGACGGGGACAGCTGTCCTGCTGCGGGCACGGGAGGCGGCTCAGTTCCTGCGGTCCAGGCAGCGTCGGGCCTACCAGATCTTCGAGGAGACCAAGCAAGGCCATCTGGAGCGTGAGTGCATTGAGGAGCTCTGCGTCAAAGAGGAGGCCAGGGAGGTCTTCGAGAATGACCCCGAGACGGTGAGGAGGATGGGGGGAGGGGGGGGCGACGGGGCAGCCCCCTGGGAACTGCCCACTGGAGATGCCCACCTCTACTCCGCTCCCCCCACAACAGCTGGAACTGGACCTTCAGCTGGGCAGCTGGGAAATTCATTCATTTATTGAGCAATTACTGTGTGCAGAGCACTGTATTAAGCACTTGGGAAAGTACAATAGAGGAATAAAGACAGACAATCCCTGCCCACAACCAGCTCCCAGTCTAGAGTTGTTTGGAGAGAGTCATTCGGAGGGGAAAACATCGGATCAATCCTTCGAACCTCGCAAACTAACCCCGACTTGGTCTAACGAGGCAGTGCGGAGCACTGCGGAGCCGAGCCCCAGATTTTGAGTGATACTATTTGTCTATCTATCCAAATAGTTATAGCTATATAGTCAGCGAATTGATTCATTTGAGAATGTTTCCTGTGGTCGGTGTGCAGCTGACAGTTTTCATGGGCCTTTATCAAAGTGATCCTGCTGACTAAGCATTTACTGTGGGCAGAGCACTGCATTGGGTGTGCGTCTATCGATTCTCTCAAATCTCAACCTGGAGTATTTTAAAATCTCCACATTCTTTCCGACATCCCATCGTTTTGGAATCAAAGAAGCCAGTTTACACGGTAAAAGTATGTGAATTTTACCGTGACCTTTACTGTCCTCTCCGCCCCTCTCACCCTGCCTCTCCCTGAGCTGTTTTGAGGAGTCTCCATACCCTCCTTACCCTTCCCTATAAGGTTCCCTGAATAGAAAGCGGTCTCTTATTACCATGGTTATCAAAAGGACATCAGATTTTTACTTTAAAAAAAAAAACCCCAAAAACCTTCCTCACCCCATAAGCAGAAAAGCAGGAAATCTTTTTTAAAATGCAGAAATAGGTCTTCCCTTTGAAGAGCTGGGGATTCTCACTCTTGCAGTACTTAGGCAGCGGCTTTAAAGAAACACACCAACTAGGCTTCCCCCTCCTGCGTCTGCCCCCCCCTATTTTTCTACTCTTTTTCTGGCTAGGGGAATGGGTTAAATCTGCGGCACCTCCAACCGGGGGAAGGATGATCTGGTGTTAGTCTGAGGAAGCCGAGGGAGTTTTCTGGAGGAGGGGATTGAGAGGCGACTTTGCTTAATGCGGTGGTTCACCGAAGATTATCATGGGCTGGCGGAATGATTGTCTTGTTTGCTCCGAAACATTCAAATGAAACTTAACAGAGAGGGGATTGCGGCTCTGTTCTCTTTCAGCTTGGCCGCTGGGAAGTGACTCGGTAGTTTGCAGTCCACAGTGAAACAGCTCCTGGCAAAATTCATCTTGGGGAATGGAGAGGGAGGAAGGGAGGGAGGGAGGGAGAGGGAGAATTAGAACAAGTCTTGACATGTATCTAGTAGCCTCTGTGTGCTCTGGCTGGATTATTAGTTACCAAGTAAATGATAGTAGAAAGTAGTAATAATAACAATAATCAAGCCTTGGATTGATTTAGCCCCTTTCTTCCAAAGGGCTCCAAGGACTCGATTATCTCATTCATTCTCTGAGAATTTTAAAAATGGGAACAAAATTAAACCTTAAAAAAATTTCCAATTAATTTCAGATACTCTTTTAAATTTAACACACTTTCCAAAACTACTGCCTATGATTGCTCCCAACTTAGTCCATATTACTAGTCTGACTCCTTTCCTTCCACATCCAGTGGTACTTGAGGAAACATTTAATAATAATTAATAAACTATGGCACTCATTAAGTGCTTACTATGTGCCAAGCACTGTTCAAAGGGCCGGGGTAGATATGAGTTAATCAGGTTGGGCACAGTCCCTGTACCACCTGGGGCTCACACTCTAAGTAGAAGTGGGTAGGATTTAATCCCCATTTTACAGATGAGGTCATGGAGGCACAGAGAAGTTAAGTGATTTGCCCAAGGTCACACAACACAGCAGGCTCTTGGAGGAGTCTCCCAGGCCCGTGGTCTTTCTACACTATGCCACGCTGCTTCTCCAATATTTCTATTTGATCCCTATTTCTGCCAGGTCCAATACTCCATTTTCCAGGAGGCAGCTCAGTCTAGAGGAAAGAGCAGGGGCCTGGAAGTCAGAGGTTAGAACAGTGCTTGGCATACAGTAAGCACTTTACAAATACCATAATTATTATTATCAGTCAATCAATCAGTGATACTTATTGAGCACTTATTTTATGTAGAGCACTGTACTAAGCCCTTGGAAGACTACAATACAACAGACTTGAGGGACAGGATCCCCGCCCTCAAGATACTTAAAGTTAAGCAGAGGAATTTACCATCTAGTTTTTGTCACCCGTTCTGCCACTGTGTGACCTTGGACATGTCACTTCACCTCTCTGTATTTGTTTCTTCATCTGTGAAATGGGGATTGTAATGACTAGCTCTACCTACACCTCAGCGGTATTTTGAGGAGAAAATCATATTAGTAATATTTCACACTCATCCTTCCAAAATTCGACCATTTTTTTTTGGCACCAAAACACCCGAAATCCTCTGGAACGTCTGTTCATGGAGGAGATGAACAGTATGCGGTATGTGCTCAATGAATGTCGACAGGCGACAAGAAAGGGAGAAGTTTTTTCAAAGACTTATTCTTTCTCAACCCCCCTGAAATACCATCCATTTCCCTCCCCGAGCCCCTGGACCGACATTAATAAGACTCTTTCTTTCCCAGTGCACATCACACAGGTAGGCCAGGACTTGAAACATAGGTTTTGAGTCCCTCTTTATAGGAAATAGAAGCAGCTTGGCTTAGTGATAGAGCCTGGGCTCGGGAGTCAGAGGGGTCTGGGTTCTAATGCCGGCTCCGTAGCTTGTCTGCTGTGTGACCTGGGGCAAGTCATTTCACTTCTCTGGACCTCAGTTATCTCATCTGTAAAATAGGGATTGAGAGTGTGACCCCCATGCGGGAAAGGGACTGTGCCCAACTTCCTTAACTTGTAATTACCCCAGCACTTAGGACAGTGCTTGGTGCATAGTAAGTGCTTAACAAGTATTATTATTATCATTATCAGGAAATAAAAGCACTGATCAGGACCATCTTATTTCTAAAATCTAAATTGGTACACAATGATGACTCTATCTTTTTGCAAAACCCACAAAATTCTTCCTGGTCCACGAAGCCTCTCATCTCTGACTTTCTACAGTGTCCCTTCAGTTATTTAGAAGGATGCAGCCTCTCTGACATTTAGGGGACCTGAGGTCTAATTCCGGCTCTACCATTTGCCCGCTATGAGACCTTGGGCAAATCTATGTGCTTGGATCTGTACCCCCTAAGCACTTGTGAGTCACTCCACCCTCAGCCCCACAGCACTAATGTGCAGCACTTTATTATTTATTATTAAGTGCCATGGAGTCATTTCCGATTCATAGGGACTCCATGGATATACTTCCTCCAGAACGTCCTGTCCTCCGCCATGATCCACAACCTTTCTAACGGTTCTTCCGTTATCGTCATATGGTCTCTCTCCATCTAGCCGCCTGTTTGCCTCAACCACGTTTTCCCTGGACTTTTCCTAGCATTGTGTCTTCTCCAGAGAATCAGCCCTCTTGATTACATGTGCAAAATATGCTCATCTAAGTCGAGTCATTTGGCCTTCCAAAGACCATTTTGGTTTAATTTGCCTCAAAATTCATTTGTTTGTTTTTCGGGCAGTCCATGATATTTGCAAAAGACTTCTCCAACACCACATTTCAAAAGAATCAATGCTCTTTCTATCCTTTTTTTTCACTGTCCAACTTTCTGATCCATACATTGTCACTGGAAACACCAGAGAGTTGACGATTTGTATTTTTGTGGCAATTATTATCAGCACATTTCATGACTTTTTCCAAGCTCTAAATAGCAAGTCATTAATTTTCAGCATATTTCTTGACTATTCCTTTATTATTGATTATCGATCCCAGGAGAGAAAAACTGTCGGGACTTTATCTACTGTAAAATGGGTATTCCATGCCTATTCCCCCTTCTACTGTGCCCAACCTTTTTAACTTGTGTCTACCCCAGAATTTAGAACAGTGCTTGACACACTTTACGAAATTAATAATTGCAATAATCAGGAGGGAGAACGGGTATTAAGTGGGATTCTCTATATTAATTCTTGAATATTCATCAATTTATGTCTACCTCAAGGGCAGCGATTATATCTTGTCCTTCCTTTGTATGTTCCTCAACTGCCTAGAACCATTACCATGATAACAATAATAATAATAATACTGATGGTACTTGTTAAGAGCTTACTTTGTGCCATGCACTGTACCAAGACACTGGGGTGGATACAAGCAAATCGAGTTGCACAGAGGTCTGTCCCACATGGGCCTCACAGTCTCAATCCCCATTTTACAGATGAGGTAACTGAGGCCCACAGAAGTGAAGTGACTTGCCCTTGGTCACACAGCAGACATGTGGTGGAGCCAGGATTAGAACCCATGACCTTCTGACTCCCAGGCACGTGTTCTATTCACTAAGCCATGAGTGTGAGCCCCATGTGGGGCGGGGACTGTGTCCACCCTGATTAACTCGTATCCACCCCAATACTTAGAACAGTGCTTGGCACGTAGTAAGTGCTTAACATACTAATATTCTACTCTCCCAGTGCTTAGTAGAGTGCTCTGCATACAGCGAGCACTCAATAAATGCGATCGGTGATCGATTCCCCTGGAACTGCTCTACGTCTTTACCGCTCCTATCTCAGGTGAAAGCCCTCTTCAGATTCCAGGAACCTGGATTCAAATATGCTCTCCCGTAATCCTGTAATGTGATTTCTGCTCCACGGAGAATTGCCTCTCTTTTCTGCCATTCTGAAATACTCTCTAGATTAAAAAAAATATATATTTTTTGAGCCAGGAGTGTGGTTGCACAATATCTTGGCCGCTCTCAGGAAAAGTATTCTGGATGGATGGCTTCTCCTAGCTAGCCCCGCCACCATTCTGCCTCACGTTTCTCTTCCCCTGGCCGTACCCCAGATGTATCCATTATAACCTCGCCTTATTCCTCTAACCGTTCAACCGCATCTGTTCGGCAACTTTTTTTACTCCTGAAGGAGTTTTTCCTTGCTGCCAAATCAACCTGGCTGTTCTCATTTCTGTTTTTTCCAAGTCTTCCTTCCAAAATATGTCCCACGGTCCTCCTTCGGCTTAAATCATTCTTCCTCATCTCTGGTATCTGAATTACTGTAAAAATGGTTCTGTCATCCACAGTAGTTTTATTATCAAAATCCTCACAACCGAATTCCTGTGTGGCATTTGCCGACACTTTTTATCATTTTAGGGTTTCATGAATTGTATTTTGACATGACTAATGATCCTGGTTTCATGGTCCAGACTCTTCCCCTTCGTGTTCTCTGTAGGTCTTCCCTAAGCTGACCATTTTTCTTTTCCTTTTGAGTCTTTAGGAGTCTTTCACTGACCTTAAGCAATCTCATGACCCCAGTACCAGGAAAATAATTCCCCCTCCGGGCTTGTGGAGCCGGGCGTTATCGGCCTATCTCCCTGCCTGACAGATAGTTTTTCAAATCATCAGTCCTGACCCCTCTCTTGGGAGATTTCTGGCCACCGAACTAAGTGCTGGGGGAGATGCCAGTTAATCGGACTGGACACAGTCCATGTCCCACATGGGGCTCACGGAAATACTAGATGTAGTCCCCGCCTGCACGGGGTTCATACACTAAGAGAGGAAGTGACATTCTAAGACAGAAAGCCCTGGAGTTGATACGATAATCAAATCCCACCTGGGCCTTGCAGTCTTAAGTAGGAGGGAGATCAGGTATTGAATCCCATTCACTGACTCTTTCCTCTCCTGGATTTCCTGTTATCTCTCTGGCCGTTCGGTCTCTATCTCCTTCGTGAGCTCCTCCTCTGCCTCCCATCTCCTAACTGTGGGGGTCCCTCAAGGTTCAGTTCTGGGTCCCCTTCTATTCTTCATCTACACCCACTCCTTTGGAGAACTCATTCGCTCCCATGGCTTCAACTACCACCTCTCTGCAGATGACACCCAAATCTACATCTCCAGCCCTGATCTCCCTCCCTCTCTGGGTTGGCATCTCCTCCTGCCTTCAAGACATCTCTATTCGGATGTCCTCCCGTCACCTCAAACTTAACGTGTCCAAAACAGAGTTCCTTATCTTCCCACCCTGACCCTGTCCTCCCTCTGACTTTCCCATCACTGTAGGCATTACCACCATCCTTCATGTCTCACAAGCCCATAACCTTGGCGTTATCCTTGACTCCTCTCTCTCATTCAAACCACGTGTTCACTATCACCAAATCCTGTCAGTGCCACCTTCACAACATGGCTAAAATTCGCCCTTTCCTCTCCATCCAAACTGCTACCACATTAATACAATCACTCATCCTATCCCACCTGGATTACTGCATCAGCCTCCTTGCTGACCTCCCAGCCTCCTGTCTCTCCTGTCTCTCCCCACTCCAGTCCATACTTCTCTCTGCTGCCCGGATCATTTTTCTATAGAAACGATCAGGACAAGTCACCCTGCTCCTCAAGGAAATCCAGTGGTTGCCCACCCACCTCCGTCTAACAAAAAATCCTCACCATTGACTTCAAAGCACTCCATCACCTAGCCCCCATCTACTTCACCTCACTTCTCTCCTTCTAAAACCCAGTCTGCTCAGTTCACTCCTCTGGTGTTAACCTTCTCACTGGGCCTCCATCTCCTCTGTCTCACCGCCGACCCCTCGCCCACACCCTGCCTGTGACCTGGAATGCTCTCCCTCCTCTAATGTGACTGACAACCACTATTCCCTGCTTTAAAGCCTTATTGAAGGCCCAGACCTGCTCCCTTTGCTTTCCCCCCATCCCAGCTCCACAGCCCTTATGTACATATCTGGTATTTTATTTATTTGAATTAATGTCTGCTCCCCCCAACCTCCACCCCCCCCCACCAGACTAAGCTTGTAGTGGACAGGGAATGTCACTGTTTATTGTTGTATTTTCCCAAGGGTTTAGTAGATACAGTACTCTGCACTCAGTAAACGCTCAAAAAATACGATTAAACAAATGAATTTTGCCACTGAGGTAACTGAGGCCCAGAGAAGGGAAGTGACTTATTTAAGATCACACAGCAGAGCTGGGAATAGAACCCAGGTCCTCTGACTCCCAAGCCCGTGCTCTTTCCATTAGACCACGCTATTCTTTAGTTCCAGAGAAATGTCAGTGAGAAGCAATCAGACTTTGCAGAGGAAGTTTTTCCCTCTGGATGAGCGGAAAAAGCATCTTTCTTCCACTTCTCAGGTTGCCGGCTCTTCATCCTTTGTATCCATTGCTCTCTCCATTCGAGCCCTGCAGGCAACCTTGCAGATGGAAATTATTCTTTTGACCCACAGGAGATATCGGCTTCTCCGGTCCCAGGGGACTTCAGTGTTACAATATTATTATGCTAAATTCTGGTGGCAACTGGCAATAGGGTTGCTTTTCTCTTTATAATGAAGTGGTGTGTGGGGGGGGAGCAAATCACTGTTGAAATTCCAACTCTGATTGGAAACCAAGATTGTCCTTCCCTTGGCTTGCAAAGAATGTTGAGAATATGGTCGTAGGGGTTGGGACAGCTCTTCTAAAAATTTTTTTGGTTAATTTTTTAAAATTTTTAATTATTTTAAATTTTAATTAATCAGTGGTATTTATTAAGCGCTTACCACTATAAGCTCTTGGGAGAGTACAACAGGGTTGGTAGTTAAGTTCTGTGCCCGCAATGAACTCTCAGTCTAGAGGGGGAGACAGATGTTAATATAAATAAATCATTCATTCATTAACTCGATCGTATTTCTTGAGCGCGCACTGTACTAAGCACTTGGGAGAGTACAATACAACAGTAAACAGACACATTCCCAATTAAGTATGGATGTGTAGAGAAGCAGCATGGCTCAGTGGAAAGAGCCCAGGCTTGGGAGTCAGAGGTCATGAGTTTGAATCCCGCCTCTGCCACTTGTCAGCTGTGTGACTGTGGGCAAGTCACTTAACTTCTCTGTGCCTCAGTTACCTCATCTGTAAACTGGGTATTAACTGTGAGCCTCACGTGGGACAACCTGATTACCCTGTATCTCCCCCAGCGCTTAGAACTGCTCTGCACACAGTAAGCGCTTAACAAATACCAACATTATTAATATCTGCCAAGTGACAGTTCCTGTCCCACATGGGGCTTCTGGTCCAAGTGGGAAAGAGACGAGTGGCAGAGCCGAGATTAGAACCTACAACCTCTGACTCCCAAGCCCAGGCTCTTTCCACTAGGCCACCCTGCTTCTCAAGACTGTGAGCCCCATGGGGGACAGGGACTGCATCCAAACTGATTAGCTTGTATCTACCCCAGCTCTTAGTACGGAGTCTGACACCTAGTAAGCACTTAACAAATGCCATTAAAAAAAATCTTACAGCTACTGCCCTTCTTTCTAAATCTGTCTTTTTTTCTCCATCTTTTCGGTGGTCTCTCTGCTCCAAGAAAGCAGTTCTTCTCTTGATTTGTGTGTGCCTTGCTAGCCTGTCTGTCTCTCAGCAGGCTTCCACGATGCTACATTGTTCGAAGCTGTGCTTCTCTATTTTTCCGAAAGCTTCTGTGCCTCTCTCCCTCCCCTCCTTGTCTCTACAAAGCCCTGATTTCCCTTCACTCTAAGGCAGCTGTTGGAATATTCCGCCACCATCCATTCTCACGTGTCCTGCCAGCAAAGCCATGTTGGGTTGGGAATCTCTGGTTGCGTTCCAGACTTCACTGTGGATACTGCATTCATTCAATTGTAGTTATTGAGCGCTTACCGTGTGCAGGGCTTGGGAGAGTACGATACAGCATTAAAAGGATGCATTCCCTGCCCACAATGAGCTTACTGTCTAGAGGATAGGTAGTTGATAATAATAATAATGATAGTATTTGTTAAGCGCTTACTATGTGCCAAGCACTGTTTTAAGCGCTGGGGTAGATACAAGGTAATTATGATGATGATGATGGCATTTGTTAAACACTTACTATGTGCCAAGCAGTGTTCTAAGCACTGGAATAGATACAAGGTAATCAGGTTGTCCCACTTGGGGCTCACAATCTTAATCCCCGTATTACAGATGAGGTAACTGAGGCACAGAGAAGTTAAGTGACTTACCCAAAGTCATCCACTGACAAGTGGTGGAGCCGGGATTAGAACCCACGACCTCTGACTCCCAAGCCCGTGCTCTTTCCACTAAACCATGCTGCTTATCTTCTTCCTCCCCTTTAGACTGAGGGCTCTATTTGGGACAGGGACTTTGCCCATTCTATTTATATTATAGTATATATAAAATACTATATCATATATATTATGTAGTCTTCAAGTCGTCCTGACTTGCTCTCTTTTTTCATTCCCCCTCTCAGTCCCACAGCACTTATGTCCATATCTGTCATTTATTTATTTCTATTCATGTCTGTCTCCCTCTCTAGACTATCGCTGTGGGCAGGGAATATGTCTGTTTATTGTTCTACTGTACTCTCTCAAGTGCTTAGTACAGTGCTGTGCACATAATTAGCACTCAAAACATTCTATTGAATGAATGAATGAATGAATGAACAAGTTATGCTAGCCCAACCATCTCACAGTGCTTGGCTTAAAGAAAGCCCTTATAAAATACCACATTTATTAAACACATAGTACAGTGTTCTGCATACAATAAGCGCTCAATACATACAATTAAATGAATGAATTATTGTGAACAAATGTCTTTAGAAGCAATTTAATAGGATTAGGGGATGTGGTCTGTCATGGATAGAAAACTGGCTACAGAGAGGAAGTATAGGTGGGGATAAATGGTCACTTATCCAGCAGTTAGTACAGTGCCCCTATGCTTACTGCAGTGCCGGGCATATTGTAAGTGCCTAATAAATACCCCTATTATTATTATCTGGATGGAGAAGAGAAAAGAGTGTCCTTTTCCAGGCACTGGAGCTAAAGATTAATTTTGTTTAGCATCTTCCTAAAGCATCTGGAAGAGAGCACGCGTAGTGAAATCCCCAAATTTACAGTTGCCGCTAAGCCGTTCTGGGTTGTGAAATCTCACCAAGACGAGGATAAACTCCAGGCGGACCCCATAAAACTGAGGAAATGGGCTGAAAAATGGCCAGTGAACTTCACCGTGAGCAGATGCAAGGCCATAAACCAAGGAGAAGGCAATCTAAGTAATATCCTTCTAGGCTGTGAGCCTGTTGTTGGGTAGGGATTGTCCCTATTTATTGCCGAATTGTACTTTCCAAGTGCTTAGTACAGTGCTCTGAACACAGTAAGCGCTCAATAAATATGATTGAATGAATGAACTACATTTTGAGGGGACCTGTCAGGGAAGTGATCTCAGAGCTGTTTGTGGCTGTTCTTTCCAACGATAAATCCAGGATACGGTAGCCGCTAGAAAGGGTGCTCTCCTAAGGATCGATGTCTTACCATGGCAGGAGAGTTTGCGTACAGTAATGAAGCTTAGAGCTAGGCCATTGAAAGACAGTCTCTCGTCAGGGTCACCCATGATGGAAAGGTCTAAGATGAGGCATCAAAGTAATTCATCTGAGTTGGACAGAGGGCATGCGAAAGAGTCCAAGTAATCAAAGTGTTGATCAAAGACAGTGGCAGAGACTTAAGTTATAACAATAATAATAATAATAATGATGGTATTTGTTAAGCACTTCCATGTATCAAGCACTATTCTACTGAGCAGAAGAAGGCAGGGGTAGACCACTCCTGTATTTTTTACCAAGAAAACCCTACAGATAAAAAACCAGAGTCTCTATGAATTGGAAATGACTCCACAGAGTTTGAGGAGAAGAGAAAGGGTGTTCTGTAAGAGGGAAGAGAAAATATGGCTGGTTTTGTCACTTCGTGAAACCATGATATCCCCGTGCCTGAGCCCTCCCAGCCATCTTCCCACCAAGCGGAAACTCCTGCATTTAATCGACTCTTTCTCCACCCCTTATCCTCATTCCTCTCCCACCAAACCCCACCCAACCTTCTCACTGCATCTCTTTCTCTACCCCCTTGCTGTAATAATGGATTTTGCTGCCTGTCTCTCCTACTAGACTGTAAACTCCTTGAGAACAGAGATTAGATCTAGCAACTCTACAGGACTGTATTCTCCCAATTCAGTCAGGCAGACTTATTTACTGTATTTACTGATCTGTCTGCAGGGTACTGTATTAAGCGCTTGGGAGAGTAGTGGAAAGAGCCTGGGCTTCAGAGTCAGAGGTCATGAGTTCGACTCCCAGCTCTGCCACTTGTCAGCTGTGTGACTGTGGGCAAGTCACTTAACTTCTCTGTGCCTCCGTTACCTCATCTGTAAAATGGGGATTAACTGTGAGCCTCACGTGGGACAACCTGATTACCCTGTATCTACCCCAGCGCTTAGAACAGTGCTCTGCACATAGCGCTTAACAAATACCAGCATTATTATTAATATAACAATAAACAGACACATTCCCTTCCCACAACGAGCTAGCTTACAGTCTGGAGGCGAGGAGACAGACATTAAGAGCAATAAATAAGTGACATATATGTACGTAAGTGCCGAGGGGCTGGGAGGGGCGATGATGCAGAAGGGAGTGCGAGAAGAGGAAAGGAGTGTATAGTATGATGCTTTGTAACCCAGTAAGTCTCTCTCAGGGTCGCACCTGGAGATTTTCCAGTACTCTACCAGTCTCGGCTATGGGAGGGAGGGTCAAGCAGAGGCCTACCCATTCCATTCCTAGCTTGGGCAGTGGCTAGCGAGTGGAAGGCCATCTGCTACAAACTCACCTGTGCTGGGCAGCAGCAGCAGCATGGGAGAGCGTCGAGGGTGGAAACTCTAGTTCACTGCACGGAAGGAGGCAATGGGAAACCACTTCCAGATTTTGACGAAGAAAACTCTGTGGATTCACTACCAGAACGATCGCAGATGGAGAGCAGGGCCTTCTGGGGAGAGATGTGTCCGGTGGTGTCGCTATGGGTCGGAAACGACTCTGCGGCATAAGACAAGACAACCCAGCAAGTGCTCAATAAATACCTCTGATGGATTGATATTTTATTCCCCCAAGAGCTTAATACAATGGTCTGCACAGTGTAAGTGCTCGGCCAATACTATTGATCGATCGATTGATTAATTGCAATGCAGTTCTGGACCCTATAGATTATGAAGAGCATCAGTAGAGGTGAACAAGAAGGGAAGGGAAGAAGCAGCATGGCGTAATGGATAGAGCCTGGGCCTGGGAGTCAGGAGGTCATGAGTTTTAATCCCTGGCAACCTCAGGCAAGTCACTTCACTTCTCTGTGCCTCACTTACCTCATCTGTAAAACGGGGATTGAGACTGTGAATCCCACATGGGACAGGGATTGTGTCCATCCCGATTTGCTTGTATCCACCCCAGGGCTTAGTACAGTGACTGGCATATAGTAAGTGCTTTACAAAGACAATAATAATAATCATGATCAGGGACTATACTGAGCACTTGGGACAGATAATGTTGAAGGCTGAGAGAGAACATGGACAAAAGTCTCCAAAATTCTGAAGGGTGTATGGACAGGGTCAACCTGAATTTTATTCATTTATTATTATTCATTTATATTAATGTCTATCCCCCCACCCAGACTGCAACCTTCTTGTAGGCAGGGAAGGTGTCCGCCAACCACGATGTATCCTCCTGAGACCGTACTCTGAAAGGTGTTACGATGTACTCTCTCAAGACCTTAGTACAGTGCTCTGCACACAGTAAGCGCTCAACAAACCTGATGGATTGACTGATCGTTATTCGTTAAAATCCACGATACCAGGATGAGAGGACACCCATTGTAGCTCAGAGGAGATAGGTCAAAAACACATGAGCGGAAACCCGTCTCTCACCAGATGGCAAACATATGGAAATCATCACCACAGGAAGCTGCTTTAAAAAAGCAGTTTCAAAAGAGATTTAGATAAACTCCTGGACAAATGATCCATGAGGGGTAATGAAGGGGACAGTTGAGGACAAGCAGGGAAAAGTTAAAGGTGCTGGATGTATCATTTATCATCCTTAGATTGGCTGGTAAGAAGGGCAGCCATGACATGACTGCTCCAAGCAGCTTATTGGCAACTGTTGAGACAGACTGCTGAGTTGGAGATCAATCTGACCCAGTGTTCTTCATTTTTATTTTAAATTTTTTGTAAAGATCTTCCAGACCTTATTTCTTTGGCCAGATTTGGAATGCACTTTCCATTAAAATTAAACAGTTAAACATCCCCAAACACTCAGACGTTTCATAACGTGTGTTTTCACTCTGCATTTTGGATAGAACGATATTAGGGAATGTCCGTCCAAAAGTACACATGTATCTAGATAGAGTTGCAGTGTTGGAAGGAAAGCATGGTATCGCTCAAAGTTCTACCAAGCGAGTTTTCCTTAACGTGGTGGTCGCCAAAAACTTAACCCCCCGTGTTTTAAGCGAACGGAGGGTATCTTTCCGTTTTGATCGATTTTTGCTCCATCTACTAAAGGTTTCCTCCCCCAATCTGAAACTCCCTTCGATTCAAAGGTACTTTTCTTCAATCGCTGTAGGAGCCAGCGTCAGGAAATCATACACACAACTAAAAGTAGATACCGGCCACACAGAGCCAAAAGCTGTCACGGAATTCTGCTACTCGAGCAGCCCTTGAATTGTGCTGTGACAACAGATCAGAAAGTAGAAAATGGAGTCAAGGATGTCAGCACATCACTTGGGGGATTGTCAAAAAAAAGAGTGTGGTAGAAATGTGATATCAGGTTCCCGACCAAAGTGAAAACCTTTCGAGCTCTGGTGTAATAATGGTGGTATTGGTTAAGCACTTACTATGTGCCAAGCACTGTACCAAGCACTGAGGTGTCTCCAGCTCGGGCCCGGTCACTGTCCCTCATGGGGCTTGCTGACTAAGGACTGGGTGAATGGACATTACATCCCCATTTTACGGATGAGGTAACTGAGGCACAGAGAAGTTAAGTGATTTACCCAAGATCACACAACAGGCAAGAAGCCAAGCCAGGATTAGAACCCGGGTCCTTCTGACTCTCAGGCCTGTGCTCTAGCCACTAGGCCATGCTGTTTCTCCTGAATTATGTTTACTGAAACACAGCTGAGCGGGGAGGAACGTGGGAGGGGATTGAACAACAACCCAAAGAGTGCCTGTGTGGTGAGCCTGGGAAACCGAAAGCTGGGAAACCGAAAGCGAAGAGGGCAGAGGAAATGTTTGAAGAATACCATCAAATAAAATCTCAGTCAATGCCATATCCCAGCTGGAAACTGGGGGCGAACTTGCACATCTAGACCACCGTGGTTGTCCGTCAGTCGCAAAAGGAGCAGAAGCTTCTTAAAGGCCTTCAGACCAAGAGATAAAAGTTGCAAACCGTGGCAGGGGTTGCCAGCAAAAAGCACAGCAAGCAGAGGAAGGGCCAGACTTTGTGTGTGAGCACTGAGCGGTCAGGGCTGAGAGTCCGTCCTACAGTGAACTCTATAGGTGAGCACTGTGAGATCAGGACAGAGGGTCCACCCTATAGTGACCTCTGTGTGTGAGCACCACCCGACCCGGCCCGGGTGTCCTTCCCATGGTGACATTTCCAGCCACCCATCCCGCCTCCCGTGGTGAATTTCAGCCTCAGGAGCAAAGGACAACCCTACAAAGATTTCAGTTTGTGGAATTTACAATTTACTTAAATTGTAAGCTCTTAGAACCCAGGCTCGAAACGGTATTTCCAGGATATGATCTGAGAATCCCACTTGAACATTTTTATCTTTTGGGTTTCATTTTTAATCTGTTGTAACATCTGTCAGGGCAGTGTCGAAGACGCGCACTGGGGTTGAGCAATAACTCTGTCTAGTTCCGCGTGGTTGTAGCTCTTTGCCTTCTAATCTTTTCTGTTTCCTACCGATGTGTCTGTCCTTAAAGATGCCCTTTCACCGTCTTTCTTGTCCGTTTAAAGCCGATCGATTACCCTGCTGCTTTGGGGTTCCTGTATTTCTCTGACTGAAACAAGATTCATTCATTCATTCAATAGTATTTATTGAGTGCTTACTATGTGCAGAGCACTGTACTAAGCGCTTGGAATGAACAAAGATGTGTTTCTCATGTCCGGGTGCGACCCTGAGAGGGGAGTTAAGCACTTACTGTTGCAGTAGTAATTTTAGCATTTGTTAAGAGCTTACTATGTGCCAGGCACTGTACTAAGCACTGGGTTGGATACAAGCAAATTGGGTTGGACACAGTCCCTGTCCCACATGGGGCTCACAGTCTTAATCCCCACTTTACAGATGAGGTAACCGAGGCAAAGAGAAGTGAAGTGACTGAATGCAGGACACTGAACTAAGCCTGGGAAAGTGCAATACGATAGAGTTCGTAGATCCAATCGTATTTATTGAGCACTTACTGTGTGCTCTGTACTAAGCGTTTGGGAAAGCACAATATTGCAATAAAGAGAGAAAGAATCTCTGCCCACAGTGAGTGTCCAATCTATGCCGACTTCATGAGGTGACCACGGCCTTACTGCTAGGTTACATCAAGGTAAATGCTTAATCAATCAATCAATCAATCGGTCGCTGCTATTTATTGAGCGCTTACTGTGTGTGCAGAGCTCTGTACCGAGTGCTTGGGAGAGTACAATACAACAGAGTTGTCAGACACGTTCCCTGTCCACAGCAAGCACTTAAATTAGGAAATTAAAGGTCATTAATTAATGACTCCTAGGCCTGTGCTCTGTCCACTACGCTGTGATGTTTCTCTAGTGAGGTACCCTGAGTGACGCAGGGGAAGAGGTCCTGTCCCATGTCCATGCAGGAAAAAAAACTCTCCAAAAAACCCTTTTTTACCTGGTGTTTGCAGGTCATTAGGAGCAATGGAAGAGTAAATAAATCTATTTAAAGCAGAATTAGCATGTTCTCATAGTGCAGTGGAGAGTCACATCTGACCTGATCAATATCACCCCCGAGCCAGTTGTTGGGTAGGGAATGTATCTGTTGCCGGATTGTACTTTCTAAGCACCTAGTACAGTGCTCTGCACAAAGTAAGCGCTCAATAAATATGATTGAATGAATGAAAAACCAGGCCTGAGAAAATCAAACAGGGTTAAAAAAAAGATCTTCTGATTGCAAATAGAGTTGCGTTGACTCATATCGATTTCATTAAGAGGAACAAGTTTCCAACACTCCTTGGATGTTGACTGAACGTGAGGTTGCTTCCACTGGGGATAGTTTTGTTGGCTTTTTATTTGTTTTTTCCTTGAGTGTTGGTTTGGGCTAAGCAAGCACAGTCAGTGATTGCCAGATTCCTTAAACAAAGATTCTTTAGTTACTCTTCAGGTCCCTGTCCAGATCATTCATGGCAGAAAGATAGCTTATGTCTCCAAAACTCTGATCAAAACTCAGTTCTCAGGCCTTGTGATAGTCTGTTCTGTGAAGTGTAACCTGCTTAAATTTTACCGGTTTTGAGGAAGAAAAAACATCAATAGGTACCTTTTCCGCTTTATGTAGAATGCAATAAAGATGATTCAATCACCCTGCCACCCCGCTGCCTTCCAATCTCACCTCACCCCACTTTCAATTACAACCCAGCCCACACATTTTGCGCCTCTGAAGCTAAACTTCTCACTATACCTCAATCTCGTCAATCTCGCCCCCAATCTCTTGCCCACATCCTGCCTCTGGCCTAGAACGCCCTCCCTCCTCATACTTGACAGACAATAACTCTTTCCCCGTTAATAATAATGATGCTATTTGTTAAGCGCTTACTTTCAGGCACCATTCTAAGTGCTGGGGTAGATACATGATACGTTGTCCCACGTGGGGCTCACAGTCTTAATCCCCATTTTACAGATGAGGTACCTGAGGCCCAGAGAAGCAAAGTGACTTTCCCAAGGTCACATAACAGACAAGTGGGGTACAGGGATTAGAACCCATCACCTTCTGACTCCCAGGCCCATGCTCTATCCTCTACTCCTTGCTGCTTCTCTGTTTCCCCATTCCCAGACTAAGACTCCTATTCTGCTCTCCCCCTTTGCCCCCACCCCCCCCAGCACCACAAGCTCGTGTCTTTGAAAAAGACAGTCCCTCCCAAGTGGAAAGGGCATCACAGGACACAGGGATCCTCAGCCGGGTTACCAGAACGGCAAACTTTCCGCACCGCTCGTCCTTGAAAGCGTGGCGAAGTTTCAAATTGATTAGAGCAAGTGAATGTAGCAATTTAGCTGGGCCTTGAGAAAGCATAACGTTTAATCCAAATTACTTGGGGCATAAGGGATCTCTTGTATTCGGTATTTCATATTAACGTCCGCTTCATATTAATGTCTGTCTCCCCCTCTAGATTGTAAGCTCGTTATAGGCAGGGAACGTGTCTGCTAATTCTGCTGTATTGTACTCTCCCCAAGTGCTTAGTACAGTGCTCTGTGCATAGTAAGCGCTCAATAAATACCACAGATTGACTGATTGATTTAGCATTAGACGAACCCCCACGGCACCTCCAAGGTGTGTATCAGCCTGGCATTTTGGGGTCTCTGCACAGTTAGAGCCCAGGTCTGGGAATCAGAAGGACCTGGGTTCTCATCCCGGCTCCGCCACATGTCTGCTGTGAGACCTTGGGCAAGTCACTTCACTTCTGTGTCTCAGTTGCCTCATCTGTACAATGGGGATTTAGACTGAGCCCACGTGGGACAGGGACTGTGTCCAACCCAATTTGCTTATATCCACCCAGTACTTACTACAGAGCCTGACACTTAGTAAGCGCTTAACAATTATTATTATTATTATTATTATTATTATTATTCCTTACCAATGCGGGAGTTGGTGGGGGTGAGGGGGAGAGCGATGCAGTCTGTTGTTTCTTCACCGACCCCTTTTTCCCCGAAATGCTTCTTCAGCCTAAAATAGTACAACATATTTTCCCTCAGACTCTGGACAATAGCGGGTCACAGGGTAGCAATTAATTAATCAAGTTGTATTTACTGAGCTCCTAGTGGGAAGGACATGGAAAGTCACATGATCATTCGATCTAGTCTATCTCTTCCGCCTGCCTCTGGCCTGGAACGCCCTCCCTCCTCATATCAGACAGACAATGACTCTCCCTGCCTTCAAAGCCTTATTGAAGGCCCATCTCCTCCAAGAGACCTTCCCTGACTAAGCCCCCCTTTTCCCTTTTCCCACTCCCTTCTGCATCTCCCTGACTTGCTCCCTTTGTTCATTCCCCAATCCCAGCCCCACAGCCCTTATGTACATACCTGTAATGTTATTTATTTGGAAGGCAGTATGGCCTAGTGGAAAGACCTTGGGTTTTAATCCCGGCTCCACCACCTCTCTGATATGTGACCTTGGGAAAGTCACTTCACTTCTCTGTGCCTTAGTTCTTTCATCTGCAAAATGGGGATTCAATTCCAGTTTTCCCTTCTGGTATTCTCATATGTACTACTGTGTTTGACTCCCCTCCCCATCACCCTGACTCACTTCCTTTGCTCTACTCCCCTCCCCACCCCACAGTACTTATATATAAATATTTATAATTATAATTCTATTTATTTGTATTAATGATGTGTGTATATCTATAATTCTATTTATTTATAATGATGCCTGTTTACTTGGTTTGATGACTGTCTACCCCCTTCTAAACTGTGAACCCATTTTGAGCAGGGATTGTCTCTATCTATTGCCGAATTGTACTTCCCAAGCGCTTAATACCGTGGCTCAGTGGAAAGAGCACAGGCTTTGGAGTCAGAGGTCATGAGTTCGAATCCCGGCTCTGCCACTTGTCAGCTGTGTGACTGTGGGCAAGTCACTTCACTTCTCTGGGCCTCAGTTCCCTCATCTGTAAAATGGGGGTGAAGACTGTGAGCCCCACGTGGGACAACCTGATTCCCCTGTGTCTACCCCAGCGCTTAGAACAGTGCACGCGGCACATAGTAAACGCTTAACAAATACCAACATTATTATTAATACAGTGCTCTGCACACAATAAGTGCTCAATAAATGGACACGGGTTCTAAACCCGACTCCACCACTTGTCTGCTGTGTGACCTGGGGCAAGCAATTTAACTTCGCCTTTCCTCAGTTACTTCATCTGTAAAATGGGGATTAAGACAGCGAGCCCCACGTGGGACAACCTGATTACCTCGTATCTACCCCAGGGCCTAGAACAGTGCTTGACCCAAAGTAAGCTCCTAACAAATACCATCATTATTAATAAATACGATTGAATGAACGAACGAATGCTTAACAAATAGCATCATTATTATTAGTTATTATTTTATGTACTTTCACCAAATGCGAATCAGGGGACGGTAATATGGAAACGCAACCGGGCTGTGGCTTAGCTGTTTAGAAGGAGGTAGAAACTTGGACCGGCGAAGTAATGAAAGTCTATCATTACGTACTCCAATCCCTTAATGCTAAGATCTTTCCGTATTGTGACCCACCCTGGGTTGGTCACCCGGGTGGGGAGTTGAATGATATCCCCGGGCCTTCCCAGTTTTCATTTCTGTGACCGGTGACAACGCCCTCCATTCTCTTAGAACAGGAACCAAAACAAATGCCCTTCATTGTTAACTTAGAAATTACAGTATGCCCTCCTTTAGGAGGTTCCGAAGGAAGACAATCACCTGCTAATTTGGCCAATGCATAACGTCACCATCCACCTATAATGCCGTGATATTTTTGTTAGGAGAATGCAGCTGGCCGGAGGGTAGGGAACATAGCCGATGAGAAACGTTTTGGATCCGATGCTTATGGATTTACCGTCATTTCAGTAGTTCGCTAGCCGACGGTAGGGAGGATAGGCTTAGTGGAAAGAGCCCGGGCTTGGGAGTCACAGATCGTGGGTTCTAATCCCGGCTCCGCCACTTATCAGCTATGTGACTTTGGGCAAGTCACTTCAATTCTCTGTGCCTCGGTTACCTCATCTGTAAAATGAGGTACCTGAAAGTTTGCTGTAGGCTGGGAATGTGTCTGTTTTTCGTTGCGTCCTACTCTCGCAAATGCTTAATACGGTGCTCTGCACACAGTAAGCGCTGGATAAATGCGATTGAAGGAATGAATGAATAAAATGGGCATTAAAACTATGAGCCCCACGTGGGAAATGGACTGTGTCCAACCTCATTACTTTGTATCTGCCCCAGTGCTTAGGACAGTGGCTGGCACATAGTAAGCACTTAAAAAATACCATTAAGAAAAAGAATGTCTGTCCATCCATCAATCAATGATATTTATTGAGCACTTATTGCGTGCAGTGCGCTGTACTAAGCTCTTGGGAGAGTACAATAAAACATAAGTGATAGACACAGTCCCTGCCTACGATAAGCCAGCTAGACTGTAAGCTCGCTGTGGGCAAGGAACTTGTCTACCAACTCTGTTGAATTGCATTGTATAGTGGATAGAGCACAGGCCTGGGAGTCAGAAGGTCATGGGTTCCAATCCCAGATCAGCCACTTGTCTGTGTTTCACCTTGGACAAATCACTTCACTCTCTCTGGGCCTCAGTTACCATATCCATAAAATGGAGAATAAGACTGTGAGCCCCATGTGGGACAGGGACTGTGACCAACCTGATTAGCTTGAATCTACCCCAAGGCTTAATACAGTGCCTGGCACAAAGGAAGCACTTTAGAAATACCACTTTTTTTTAAAAAAAGTACCTAGGCAGATGTGTTGCCGGTTGACTCTGGAAGCAGGACTAGTGATATTCAACTCCAAGCATCTGCCCTGTGATGCCTCACTGGGTTGGAGCTCGATGCTAGCTTTGACCCACATGGGCTCAGAATAGGCAATTCCCTCAAAAACACGCCTAATTTTGGGAGTTGAAAATTCCCCCGCCGCTTCCCTGCCTGAGTCTTAGTCAAAGGATCAGGGGAATCTTTCCCCAGTTTGCCCCTCCGAACCAAATGTGCAAAGACTGGTACTGAGCCTGTCTGAGCACGCAAAGTTCTAGGGAGGAGGACACACCTCAGAACCAAACAAGAAAGGATTCACTCCTTGTAAGGGGACCTTGGAAAGGTCGGGGACTAGAGTCGGGGGGAACCCATCCTATAATTTTGGAGTGGGAGAGGGTTTCTGAGGGGTCAGTGTTGAGGAGAAACTTCCAGGAGACGGCCTCTGTCCCAAAGATGAACTCCCCCCTTCTAGTCTGTGAGCCCTCTGTGGGCAAGGCTTGTCTCTATTTGTTACTGAATTGTACTTTCCAAGCACGTAGTCCAGTGCTCTGCACGCAGTAAGTGCTCAATAAATTCGGTAGAATGCATGAATGAACTCCATCAGTGTATTTATCAATATATTTATCCTTGCCGTTGGCACAGCTAAACCAAGAAGGAATGCAAATTAAATCGGACCTCCGAAATTGCTAATTTGGTGGATGAAGGCTAAGTCTTTGTTTACACAGGAAATATTCCCGAAACGCTTCGAGACCCATTCTTCTGATCCTCCGTCTGTTGGCTCCAAGAAAAACCTGGCAAGAAACACCAGGTTTACCTCTTTGGCTTCCTGGAGTACATACCGCATACCTCCCAAGAATACATAGTGTACCCCCCGGCTCAGAAGAGCCAGATATTGTGTTCACTTTTCCTGCCAGCCCAGTTGATTAAGCTAACTTTGATTTCCCACGTCCCGAACAATCGCCCTCCGAAAGTCTGGCACCGGATCATTCAAACATCTCTCCGGCTTCTAAAAATCACAGGCTCAGTTGGAGGGATGCCAGGAGAATATTTGCGGGGCCCCCGATTGATAAAACTTCCATCAGCCTCTGCGATGAAATATTCCTGTTTCCTTCTAATGGCTTGAAGGCCCATTTGAAGCAGCGATTGAAACTAAGGACAATTTGACCGTGAAGAGGGCAGAAAGTAACCTCATTTGGAGAACAGTGTGACTTAGTGGATAGAGCGCAGGCCTGGGAGTCAGAAGGTCATGGGTTCTAATTCCAGCTCTGCCACATAACTGCTGTGTGACGTTGGGCAAGTCACTTTGCTTCTCTGGGTCTCATTTACCTCATTTGTAAAATGGGGATTAAGAGTGGGAGTCCTATATAGGATAAGGACTGTGTCCAACCTAAGTTGTATGTACTCCAGCGTTTAAAACAGTGCTGGGAACGTACTAAGCGCTGAATAAGTACCAAAATTTAGCTAAGATTTTTCTCTAGACAGACTGAAGTGGACCTGCAGCCAGGCCAAATGACCTACATACCCTTTCAAGTTTAACCACCTGAGAAGTAGTGTGACCTACTGTATAG
Source organism: Ornithorhynchus anatinus (assembly GCF_004115215.2). Classification (NCBI taxonomy): domain Eukaryota; kingdom Metazoa; phylum Chordata; class Mammalia; order Monotremata; family Ornithorhynchidae; genus Ornithorhynchus; species Ornithorhynchus anatinus. The sequence goes on along the minus strand of NC_041747.1, from coordinate 12,913,123 downwards.
AGCATGGACCTGCGAGTCAGAGGACCTGGGTTCTAATCCCGGCCCTGACACTCAGCTGCTCTAAACTCTGGACTGTAAGCTTGTCTGGGCAGCGAATGTATCTGTTATATTGTTCATTCATTCGGTCGTATTTATTGAGTGCTTACCGTGTGCAGCGCACTCTACTAAGCACTTGGAAAGTACAATTCAGCAACAAAGAGAGGCAATCCCTGCCACAGCGGGCTCACAGTCTAGAAGGGGGGAGACAGACATCAAAACAAGTAAATGGGCATCAGTAGTATCAATATAAATAAATAGAATTATAGATATATACACATCATTAATATATATGTGTATATATGTACACATAAGTACTGTGGGGTTGGGGGGTAGAGCAAGGGGAACGAGTCGGAGTGACAGGAAGGGGAGGGAGAGCAGAGGAAAAGGGGGGCTTAGTCTGGGAAGGCCTCCTGGAGGAGGTGAGCCTTCAGTAGGGCTTTGAGGGGCAAGTGTGATTGATTGAAGTCTAATCGATTGAAGTCCAAGTGACTGATGTCTAATTTCCCTTTACACTCCAGATCCGGAAGGAGAGTGGAAAAGGGGCAATCTGAAATTATCTTACTTTTAAATTATTAATATTAGCTGTATCGTTATTAATAAAAAGTTAAGACCCACAAGTAATAAAAATACTAATAATAATAGTTGTGGGTTTGATTAAGCATGTACTGTGGGCCAAGCACTGTTCTGCAAGCTGGCATAGATCATCACCATTATCATGATCAATGGTGTTTTTTGAACTCTTACTGCGTGCAGAGCACTGTACTAAGCATTTGGGAGAGTACAGTACAACAGAGCTGGTAGACGTGTTCTCTGCCCACAGAGAACTGCAGGGGGAGATGGACAGTAATACAAATAAATAATTCATAATATATCATTTATAGATACAAGATAATCAGATCAGGCATAGTCCCCGCCCCACACGGGGCTCACAGCCTAATTGGGAGAGAACAGGGATCGAAGACCCATTTTACAGCTGAGGAAACCACGACCCAGAGAAGTGAAGTGATTTGTCCAAGGTCACTCAGGAGATGGGTGGTGGAGTCGGGTTAGAGCCCAGGTCTTGGGACTCCTGTGTTAATAATAATAATAATAATGGTACTTGTTAAGCGCTTACTATGTGCCAAGCACTGTTCTAAGCGCTGAGGTAGCTCTTCATCCCACCTCTCAGCCCCACAACACTAATGTGTATATCCATAACTTACTTATTTAATCAATGTCTGTCTCCCCTTCTAGACTCTAAGCTTGCTGTGGGCACGGAATGTGTCTGTTATATTGTACTCTCCCAAAGCGCTCAGTACAGTGCTCTGCCCACAGTAAGCACCCAATAAATATGATTGATCGAGAGATTGGGTTGGGAGTCTGACGAAGAGCTCAGTTTGATGTGGGTTCTGTACCATTACCGTAACAGTTTAGAAAACCAAGATTTCAGGGAGAGATGGAAGACCCTTTACACAGTTCACTCTGGGTTACCAACTCTGTTTTGTAACTCTCTTCTCCAGGAGTGTGGTCTTTTCTTAGGCCTCGGTTTTGCCTTTCCTCCACATTCTGTGATGCTCATGGTATCCAAAGGCTTTTAGAAAACAAGTCTGCACCCAGAAAGAAAGCAGGCAGCCAGCCCGACGGATTTCACCAGCTCTGTCTCTTCTGTTCCCTTTCGGTTTGGTTTCCGTGAGCTCCTCGAGGAGGAAGCCCGTGACCTCTGCTCTCCTATGAATCCAGTTCAGTGAGTTTTGGCTACATTCATTCATTCCATCGTATTTATTGAGCCCTGACTGTGGGCAGACCATGGTACTAAGCGCTTGGTAAAGTATAATACGACAATAAACCGACACAGTCCCGGCCCCAAACGAGTTTACGGTCTAGAGGGCTACATCCTAGTCCAGAGAGGTTAATTGCCGAAAGGAGGCAGACAGGAAACGTGGCTCTCTGGGAATTCTAGGTGGGAGGCAAAGCAGCTGAAATGGTGGGCTGGGAGAAATGTTTGCGGGTTTCAAATTATTTCGCTCCAGTCCGCAAGGCTCGCTTAGTTGCTTACGGTCCTCTCGGCCGGAAGCTCATTGAGGACAGGAATGTGTCTGTTACATTGTTATGCTGTACTCCCCCAACTGCTTAGTTCAGTGCTGTGCACACGGGCTTGTCTTATGCTAGTCATTTCCGACCCAGAGCGATTCCAAGGACACATCTCTCCCAGAACGCCCCGCTCTCCATCTCCCCTCGTTCCGGCAGTGCATCCATAGAGTTTTCTTGGCAAAAATCCGGAAATGGTTCACCATTGCCGCCTTCCGCGTAGTAAACTCTGCGCACAGTAAGGTCCCGATAAATATGACTGATTGACTGACTGACCATATATGCCAAATACAGGATCCAAAAATTTACTATGCGGTTCTAAATGTGCCACATAGTTTCTCTCTCCAAGGTATCTGTTTATGAGCTTACCACCAAGAACCGTAGCTCTGTTGTTGCTGAAGCCTGGTCGTCAAAAGCAATGTCTCTTGCTGCCAAAAATAGATCATCAAACGGGAGAGTGAGAGGTCTCAAGCTACTCAGCTCAAGGACGCTGGGACCGATACTTTGGATTTTGGCTACAGTGCAGAGATCCAGCATTGTAGAGGGTATAGGGCAGTTTAATAATAATGATTATAATAATTAAGGTATTTATTAAGCGCTTACTATGTGCCAGGCACTATACTAAGCACTGGGATCGATACAAGCAAATTGGGTTGGTCACGGTCCCTGTCTTTCGTGGGGCTCAATCCCCACTTTACAGATGAGGCCCAGAGAAGTGAAGTCACTTACCCAAGGTCTCACAGCAGATAAGTGGCAGAGGTGGGATTAGAACCCAGGTCCTTCGGACTCCCGGGCCCATGCTCTTACCACTAAGCCATGCTGGCTCTAAATGTTTTTCAGCCACTGACCCTAAAGGAGTATTACCCCTCTAGAACCTGGTAGGAGTTCAGGAAAGCTGTCCCCCTTAAAGAGCGCCAGACACCCCAGAATTTTTGAGGATCTGGACTCGGGCTGACAATTGTTCCAGTGAGTGAGATGACCGTGAGACTGTAAGCTCGTTGACTGTAAGCCCATGGTGGGCAGGAGATGTGTCAATTGTTGTATTGTACTCTCCCAAGCGCTTAGCACAGTAAGGGCTCAGTAAATACAATGGAAATACATTGAATCGAATGAATGACTGCTACTCACTCCAATCCCCTCCTCCTTGCTCAACATAAATTGCGGCACTTAAATCTTCATCCATAAATTCAATCCTTTAACCCTGGAGTCCTCACAACCCCTCTGATACTTCACCTCTCTTACTCCACTCTGCTTCTCCCCTCTGACGACCCCCGTCTGAGTAACGATCCCTCTCTGTGAGTCATTATTTAGGGATGAACTCAAGACGTTTTCCGTGTTCCTGGCGTGTCCCGTATCCGGTCTGTGCCCAGATGGAGAGTTCACGTCTCTGTGACCCAAGAGGATGGGACGTTCTTTCTGCAAACCACTACATCTGCTGCTTCTCAAGTGGTTCTCTTCAGAGGCAGCGTTCGTTTTCTCTGTCCTGATTTTCCCTCCAGAGAAAACTATGGATCACCACAGATAAGGTCCTCTGAGGGCCCACGTGATCACAAGAAACGGCAGAGAGGGGGAAACGAGCGACAAAATGATTCTGTACTTTTCCCTCTGGTTTTTGTCCCCAGATTCCTCTTAGTTCCTCTTTACTTCTACTTAGTACGTCTTTACTTCTCGGATAGTGGGTAAGTGGCTTCTTATGAAGACATGGTTTGGCTGCTGAGGAATTCTCCCAGATGGGAACTGGTGTTAATCTTTCTTTCTCATCCCCCTGGGTCAAACACATTACCTCCATGACAGTGTGTGTCACCATCCTCTCAGGAAAAATGGTCATCCGAGTTCTCAACTCTGCTGTGGATATAGGTCGCTATTTGCTAACTAAATATTGATTTCGCTGATAAGGAAGCTTCCCACTGCCCCAATAAAACCATGCCCTTTCTTTTTTCTTCCACAGGACTATTTTTATCCGAGATATATGGGTGAGTTTAATTACAACTTTCTCTAATTGGCCCTTTTTTTAAAAATGGTATTTGTTAAGCGCTTACTATGTGCCAAGCACTGTACTAAAGGCCGGGGCCCCACATGAGGCTCGTAGTCTAAGAAGGAGGGAGAACAGGTATCAAATCCCCATTTTGCAGATGAGGGAACTGAGGCACGGACTTGCCCAAGGTCACTGTTACGTGGCATGTTCCATGGGGGAAAAACGGATAGCAGGAGTTGAGTCAAAAAGACTCTTTTAAGACTGTCTCTTCACCAGTCCAGAAGGAAAATGACAGTGGGGTCATTAGGTGGAGAAATTGGGGCAAATTCTAAAGACCGCTCCAAATTAATCAGGTCCCACAGAATCTGTGAACAATTTGGCTGCTTCTGTGAATGAATAAATCAGTCAGTCATATTTATTGAACGCTTACTGTGTGCAGAGCGCTGTACTAAGTGTTAATTAAAGACCTCTGTCTTTTTAGAAAAATTCTACATGGCTTCAGATTACTCGATCCCCCATGTGGTTCTGTTTGCGTTACGTCCCTGGCAATAGCAACGTGGTCTGGGAGTCAAAGGACCTGGGTTCTGATCTTGGGTCTGCCTCTTGTCTGCTGGGTGACCTTGGGCAGATCACTTAACTGCTCTGGGCCTCAGTTTCTTCATCAGTAAAATGGGGATTCAGTACCTGTTATCCCTCCCACTTAGACTAAGCACTTAAAAAATATTTTCTCCCAGCGCTTAGGAGAGTGCTCTGACCACATTAAGCACATGAAAAATACTCTTTCTACTTTTTCTTCATTTGAGTAGCCAATTGTATTTCTGTTGGTGACTTGTCCAATATTATGTCAGAGCTCACATTTTCAGTTTACAGTATACTTTCATCCATTCAGTTGTATTTAGTGAGCTCTTACTATGTTTAGAACACTGTGCTAAGTGCTTGGGAGAGTACAATATGACAATAAACAGGCAGATTCCCTGCCCATAATGAACTTCCAGTCTGCACTTTTCAAGAAGGGTGAACACGGGGGAGAATTTTCTCTGAGTGTACTGAACATCCAGATAGTGATCATCTTTGCAATTTGACATCGCCCTCCCATTTGAAATGGCCTACAACTCCCTAGTGGATAATCTTTCTGGAAATCAGACATGCCTCTTGTGCACTGACTGGAGTGTGTTTTTCAATACCTAACTGTAGATTGTAGACTATATGTACAGTTTGGTCATCTCTCATTTTCTTGTTTTATTAGAGCTAAAATATTTGTACAAATATAAACCTACCTTCCCAGTCATTTTTTAAAACCTAGTGGGGATGGCAGGTGGTATTCATTCATTCATTCATTCATTCATTCATTCATTCATTCGTATTTATTGAGCACTTACTGCATGCAAAGCACTGTTCTAAGCACTTGGGAGAGTACGATAAAACAATAAACAGACACATTCTCTACTCCCAGGGAGCTTACGTATACGATCTGGTCACCTGTCATTTCCTTGTTTTATTACAGCTAAAATATTTGTACAAATATAAATCTACCTTCCCAGTCATTATTTGAAACCTTACGGGGATGAGATGTAATCCGGTCCTATTCCTTGGCAAATAGCAAGTAATGAAAATGTCCCTTTCTCTTCTGCAGAATGCATTCAGAAATATGGGTCGCCTTATACCAAAAGTCCAGATTTCATTACGTGCGTTCACAGTAAGTTTCTATTCTACCTTTCTTATTTTTTGTGCTTCACTTGGGCTTGATGCTGATTTTATTCTAGTTTTGGGAAGGAGCTAACAGGCTCTCCCACACTTATTTCCTGTTGTCGCGCACGGGGACAGGAGAAATGTTTGATTTGCAAACGGATATCATAAGCAGAATTGTTGCTGTTTGAGTTTCCCCAAGTTTTAGGAAGACTGTCAGCTCACTGTGGGCAGGGAATGTGTGTCTACCAAATGTGCTGTATGGTAGTCAATCGTATTTATTGAGCGCTCACCGTGTGCAGAGCAATGTACTAAGCACTTGGGAGAGTATGATAGAATAATAAACAGACATATTCCCTGCCCACAGTGAGTGTACAGTCTAGAGGGGGAGATATACACTAATATAAATAAGTAAATGATAGATATGTTCATAAGTGCCGTGGGGTTGGGAGGGGGGGATAAAAGGAGCAAGTCAGGGTGACGCTGAAGGGATGGGAGAAGAGGAAAGGAGGGCTTAGTCAGGAAAAGCCTTTTGAAGGAGGTAAAGCCTCATGGATGTAGTAAGCGCTTCTCCTCTCCCAAGCGCTTACTACAGTGCTCAACACGCAGTAAGTGCTCAATAAAATGATTGATTGATTTGGGTCACAGGTCACAGTCAGTCTGCAGGCCCTTCCCTTTCCCTTATCTGTAATTTATTTTAATGTCTTTCTCACTCTGCAGACTTATAAGTTCCTTGTGGGCAGATATCATGTCTACCAACTGTCACATTGTAATAATAATAATTGTGGGAGTCAAGAGGTCATGGGTTCTAATCCCGGCTCCACCCCTTGTCTGCTGTGTGGGCTTGGGTAGGTCACTTTACTTCTCTGGGTCTCAGTTCCCTCATCTATCAAATGGGGATTGAGACTGTGAGTCCCACGAGGGTCAGGGACCGTGTCCTATCCAATTTGCTCGTCCAATCCCAGCCGTTAGCACAGTGCCTTGGCACATAGTAAGTTATTAACAAATATGTTAATGATAATAATCTCCCTCACGCTCCCTCTGGTCACCTCCTACTCATCCCGTCTCATTCATTCAATTCAGTTGTATTTACTGAGCGCTTACAGTGTGGGGAGCACTGTACTGAGCAGTTGGGAGAGTACAGTACAACAATAAACAGAAACATTCCCTGGCCACAACAAGCTTAATAATAACAATAATAATAATAATAATATTGTTATTTGTTAAGCTCTTTCTATGTGTCAAGCACTGTTCTAAGCTCTGGGGTAGATCCAAGTTGATCAGGTTGGACCCAGTCCCTGTCCCACATGGGGGTCACAGTCTTTTACAGATGAGGTAACTGAGGCGCAGAGAAGTCAAGCGACTTGCCCAAGGTCACACAGCAGACAAGTGGAGGAGCTGGGATTAGAGTCTAGAGGGTAGACTCTCCCCTGCCCATCCTTTTCCCCGTGTGGCTCCTCTAGACTGTAAGCTTCTTATGGGCAGGAAATGTGTCTGCTGTTGAACTGACCACTAATGACCTCCCGGCTTGTTCCATGCTCCCTGTTTTCCATGACTTTGCTGGAAGGTTATTATATCGGCTTCCTCAGTGTAAGCAGGGCATCTTTTTCTGCACACTATTTATACACAGTATGTACCTTACTTTCCTTACTTTGGCTGGACAGCTGATGTGATAGAATTCATTCCTTCAATCGTGTGCAAAGCACTATACTAATCGCTTGGGAAGAACTGATTCAGTGATCTCCTCAGCTCCCTGGAGAAACTGCTTTTTATTTTCGCTTTTATGGTATCATGTGATTATTATATGCCAGGTCCTATACTTAGCTCCGGGGTAGATACAGGATAATTGAGTTGGATGCAGTCCATATCCTACATTAATCAATGGCATTTATTTATTTATTTATTACTGTGTGCAGAGTACTGTACTAAGCGCTTGGAAGAGTATAGCCACTTGTCTGCTGTGTGACCTTGGGCAAGTCACTTCACTTCCTCTGTGCCTCAGTTACCTCATCTGTAAAATGGGGATTAAGACTGTAAGCCCCACGTGGGACAACCTGATTCCCTTGTGTCTACCCCAGCGCTTAGAACAGTGCTCTGCACATAGTAAGCGCTTAACAAATACCAACATTATTATTATTAGTAGTAGTCAGTCAATCATATTTATTGAGTGCTCACTGTGTTCAGATCACTGTACTAAACACTTGGGAGAGTTCAATAAAACAATATAGCAAGTTCCCTGCCCACAGCGAGCTTATGGTCCAGAGGAGGAGACCGACATTAATAGAAATAAATAATTTATCAATGTGGACTTAAGTGCTGTAGGGCTGAGTGAGGATTGAATGAAGGGAACAATCCAAGTGCATACGAGGCTCACAGTCTTAATCCCCATTTGACAGATAAGAGAACAGTTCCCTCCTCTATGAAATGGGGATCAAAGTTGTGAGCCCCATGTGGGACATGGACTGTATCCGACCTCGTTTCTATTCTACCCCAGCGCTTAATGCAGTGCCTGGCACATAGTAAGCGCTTGACAAATACCATAGAAAAAGCACTGATCCATTGTTTTTTGCGGGTTTTTTTTAGTGAGCACACGTCAGTATTTTCTGCCCTTCCCAGCTCCGCGCTAACTAAGAGGGAAACTCAGATTTTAGGTAGGCAGGGTTTGATATTTAGTAGTGAGGAGAATTCATTAAATTTCTCTGAATCTCGAGGAAAAAAAGGCTGTCTTCCCATTCCCACCAGGTGGAAACAGGGGCAGAGGACTTGAAAAGAATCCTCACGGCTCCTCTAAAAAGTGTGTGTGGGGGGGGATGAGTTTGATCTGGGCTGTCAGCAAATGTTTCACATTCCATTCCGCAGCAGCAAATGAGTTCCTTCCTCCCCTTCCTGCAACGCAACATTATGTTGAAGCCAAGATCAATTTTTTTTATCTTCCGAACGGCTCAGTCCCCAAGGTTCGTTTTTGAGCCGAAGGCCAGCCGGACATCTTTAGAAACACCCCAGCCTGGCCAGAGAGGTGGACCGAGGAGAGGAGGGGCTGGCCTTTAGCAGCGCTGGATTAATTTAGGGGCACGTCGGGGGCTCTGGGTTGAGGAGGGGGACAGAAACACCCCGCAGTGAGCCCCCCAACTTCACCAGCTGCCGTTGTTTTTGCAGCCCCCACCAAAAGTCGCCTTCGAGTGCGTCTGGATGGAGCACGTTTCCACCCCTTATCACTCCTCCCCCCACAGCTTTGGCCTAATGTCAGAGGCCATCCCAGCATGCAGTTAGCAGATGGTACAGCACCTGCACAGTCAACCAATCGATCCAATTTACTTCCACTCAGCCGGTCAATTGCATTTATCGAGCACTTACTAGGTGCCGAGCACTGGGCTGAGTTCTTGAGAGAGTACAAAAGAACAGTGTAACAGACACGATCCCTGTCCCTAACGCGCTTACAGTCTAGAATCAGACACTACTATAAATAAATTACAGATAAGTACAAAATTAATGAGTACTTACTGTGTGCAGAGTACTGTACTAAGCGCTTCTGAGCTTAGAGTCTAGAAAGGGAGGGGGAGAAAGAAAATAAGAATGTTAAGAGTTTTGTCATTGGACCAAATTTGCGTTACATTCATGCATTCATTTATTCAGTCATATTTACCAAGCGCTTACTCTGTGCGGAGCAATTCTTTACTCCAATATGAGTTACTAGTTTTATCTGCTGTCCCCAATCGCTACTTGCTTTAAGAGAATCACATTTTGGGGGAAGCTATCCAAATCGTTTGTGTTTAATAGCTCTAGTCGGGCCGCGTTTGTTCCATATTTTCACAAATGTTCAGCTGGCTTTACTTTCGTAAAGTTTACAGATTTTGAGAGAGAAGGAGGAGTAAGTCTAGAAGTATGTTTCTTCTCATTAAGGCACAGAACAATTCCGCAAATTCACTCAGTGGCAGATGGACGAAAAAGAATAAGGATAATTAGTCCAAGTGAATGTTCAATTTTTTTCCCCTTTTGCCCTAGTTAGAAGAGTCTCAGCTGCTGAGCACAACATTCAAAGACTTTGGCAATCTTCCTGCAGAGAGTTCCGAAAGGAGAAAGACCAAATTCCCCCCGGTTTTTTGCTCTTCCAGATGTAGTTTTTCCCAGTAGAAAACCTTTGATCCACCATCCACACTAAATGATCAACAGGGAGGAAATCTCCACAGAGGACTTTCACCAAATTACATTTCTCGTTCTCCGAGACGTCGGCCAGTCAGTAGTATTTATGCAGTGCAGGAACACTGTACTAAGTGCTTAAGAGAGTACAATATAACAATAAACAGACACATTCCCTGCCAAGTCACTAAGATTGAGGAAATACGTGGCTTAGTGGAAAGTGCCCGGGCTTGGGTGTCTGAGGTCGTGGGTTCTGATCCCGGCTCTGCCACTTGTCAGCTGTGTGACTTTGGGCAAGTTGCCTGGGTTCTAATTCAGGCTCCACCAGTTTCCTGTTGTGTGACCTAGGGCAAGCCACTTCATTTCTGTGCCTCAGTTCCCTCATCTGCAAAATGGTTACTCAATGCCTGTTTCTCGCTCCTACTCAGACTGCAAACCCCTAATGAGACCTGATTCTCTACCCCAGTGCTTAGACCAGTGATTGGTAGTTAGTAAGTGCTTAACGAATATAATGATGATAATGATGAAAGGAAGTTTGAGTACTGTCGGGAAAGACACCGGCATGCTCTCGGGATTCCAAATGCAGTCCAATGGAAAGGAAACCGGAGTTGGTAATGGGGAGAATGCTAATGCTAACGCCAACCTTCTCTCTGTACCTCGATCTCTTCTATCACACCACCAACCCCTCAACCACATCCTGCTTCCTGCCTGGAACGCCCTCCCTCCTCATACCTGACAGACATGACTCTCCCCGCTTTCAAAGACACATCTCCTCCAAGAGTCCTTCCCTGTCTAAGTCCTCCTTTCCTCTTCCCCCCTCCCTTCTGTGTCACCTTGATGGGTTTGCATGGGGGTCGCACTTAGGCCAACCTAATTGATGTCGGCGGTAGGTTGGGGTGGGATGCAGGGTGAATTTGGAGTTTTCTCCCAGCTTGGACTGGAGCTGGTGTTGGGCTGGAATGAGGTGGTTTTCATGCCTTTTTGGCAGAGATTTGTCCGTTCCTGATTTAAGGGTTGGCCAGAGGGCAACCCAGGAAGAAATAGCCATTCCCCTGAGTCCAGAGCCTGCCCAAACCCCTCCGGGGCACTGGATCAAGGACAAAGGACCTGTCTCCGAACAATGAGCCCATTCTTCGTCACATTAAATCACGTCGTCGCTAAAAAAAAAATTTGCGGAATTCAAGTATTGTGGTCCAAAACGCCTTCCATGTCTCCTATTAAGGAGGTGAGGAAGGGTGGAGAAGGAGATTATTTTCCTCTGCCTCCTTCCTTCCATAAGACGCTGGGGAATTTCAGCAGTTAAAGATACTTGTTGTCACAGTGGTTCCTTGGCAGTTGTCTGTAATAATAGTTCTTTCTCGAGCCCAGGATGGTATAAGCTTCTCAAACCTTAGCATGACATAACTGTCATATTTGGAAGTGTTTTCCTGCGTCTGATGAATTATTTCTATTGGGTTCTCTGTTGGTTTATTAAATAGAAACTGAGTTCAGCTGTGTATGTGTGTGTGTCTGTTGCGAACTTTGTTTTCCTTTTTTCTTTAAGCCGTCTTTCTGAGAATGGAAAGGAATAGCTATTTTGGACCATAAGAGATTTAAGGGAACAGGCTGATAGTTTGTAAATGCTTCATCGAGTCCTTATTATTCACGCTTCAGCTTGCCTCCGCTTGTCCCGGTAGTTTTCAGGGCACTTAAAAAGATGTGACTTTCTCGTTGCTCCGAACCAAACTCGAAATTCCAGTCCTCATGGAGCGACGGGTCTCGATATGAAATAGTGTTGTTATTTTTTTAAAGGGTCAGATTCATTTCTTTCTCCAAAGCGAATCAGGCAAAAAACAATATTCCGGGATATTGCTCTTATTCAGGATTCAGCCTGGAAGGTGATCACCGGGATTGGAGAATGACAGAGTTATTTGCGGCCGGGGTTCTTGAAACTCATCTCAAGGGTGGGAAAAGTGTAGATCTAGCTTCGCGTGGAAGTAGAATTAGCAACCAGTGGCCTCACTGCATCCATGACTAGAAGTAGCCAGACCTAGTAGATAGGGCCCGGGCCTGGGAGTCAGAAGAACCTGGGTTCTAATCCTAGCTCCGCCAGGTGTCCGTCGTGTGACTTAGGGCAAGTCGTTTCACTTCTCTGGGCCTCAGTTACCTCATTTGTAAAATGAGGATTAAGACAGGGAGCCCAAAGACAGGGACTTCGTCCAACCCGATTAACTTGTATCTGCCCCCGTGCTTAGAACTGTGCCTGGCACATAGTAAGTGCTTAGTGAACACCAAAAGTATTATTATTATTATTACTAAGCTCGTTATGGGCAGGGTATGCATTTGTTCATTGTTGTATTGGACTCTCCCAAGCACTTAGAACATAGTAAGTGCTCAATAGATATGATTGAATGAATGAGTCATTTAGTGCAGCAGTGTGGCTTAATGGCAAGAGGCCGGGCTTGGGAGTCAGAGGACGTGGGTTCTAATCCTGATTCCGCCACTTGTCTGCTATGTGACCTTGGGCAAGTCACTTAACTTCAACTGTAAAATGGGGATTGAAGCTGTGAGCTCCACGTGGGACAGGTACCGTGTCCACTCCTTCATCTCATATCGACCCCAGCACTTAGTACAGTGCCTGGCACATAGTAAGTGCTTAACCAATACCTTTAAAAAAAAAGGCCAAAAGGAACCCATTGGATTTTTGCCCTTTTTATTCCTCTATACTTCTCATATGGGACTTTTTGGCTCTTCCGCCCTGGTTACATAAAAGAGCCTTTGTGGCTTCTATCTTTTCATCTAACTGAAATGGACAGGTGTCTTTGTCTTCCAGGACTGAATAACTGCTCCGTATGCTGGTTTATGTCATTCCCTCTCCTCTGTGAGCCCCCTGAGGGACAGGCACTGCATCCAACCCCAGCGCTTTATACAGTGTCTGGCACATAGTAAGCGCTTAACAAATACCACAAGTATTATTATCATTGTTGCTAGGGGTGAAAACGCTTCCTCAAACCCCTCCCAGTCTCTGCTTCCAGGGAGAAGAGCAATTCCGTCTCGACGCCTTGCGGGCCTCGATGACTTGCCTGATTTTCGACGTGGTCGACCACCAGAAACGGGCTCTGGTGGCCGAGCTGCTGGCCATCTGCGTGAAACTGCTGTAAAAACCATTTCCCCGGGCAGAGTCTGGTTTAGACGATCAAACCGTCGGAAAGCCGATCACGGTTGTTCACGTCCTCCCCATCGGAGCCGAGCCCGGTTTGCTTCGGTCTCCGTAAATCCAATCCCAACCATTCCCTTTCTCCATTAGATAACTGATTTTGCCACCTTCTTTCTTCCTGAAACGCGTCTGAAAACCTTAGTGTGTCACCATCCGACGAGATCCTTTCTTCCTTCTTTTCACGTCAGATTTGCCGGATCAGTGCATCCCGTATCCTTGCCAGAAAGAGGGGACGCTTACCTGCCAAGACCTAGTGGCCAATTTCTTTTGTCAGTGCAAACCCGGCTGGAAGGGGAGAACGTGTGACCAAGGTAATCTCTAAGCGCCTATTCTTGTATTCTTTCTCCATCTGTCTAGTTGCTTTTCCCACAGAATTTCAGGGTTAGGGGGTTCCCTGACCTGGATTTCCTAAAATGACCCAGCAAATTTCTTTATTCCGGGGGTGCTCCCTCTCCCCAGAGCACCCCGAAAGGGGACACGAGTGGGGTATTTGAGAAACGGGTGCAGTCTCGTGGAACTGAGAGTGTTGCTCTTGCCTGAAGGATGGAGAGAGACAGGAAGAAGAATGCAATCTCCAGAGAGAAGCTTGGATTGCCTAGTGGAAAGAGCCCAGGATGGGGAGTTAAGAAATCCAGTTTTAGTCCCACTCCTGCCACCTGCTTCCTGTGTGACCTTGGGCAAGTCACTTTAGTTCTCTGTTCCTCGGTTTCCTCTCCTGTAAAATGGGGATAAAATACCGGTGATCCCTCCCTCTTAGACTGTGAGCCCCAAGTAAGACAGGGCTGTGCCTGAATTGATTGTGTTGTGTTTACCCTGGGTTTCCAACTTGTAACTACCCCAGTGCTTAGAACAGGGCTTGGCACAAAGTAAGCACTTAACAGGTACCATGATTATCAATTATTGTTATTATTATTGCCCCAGTGCTTGGCACCTAACCAACCCTTGATATTGCTCATCACCATCACTATTATTATTATCACTATTATTATCCTGGCACTTGTTAAGTGTTTACTAGGTGTCAAGCACTGTTCTAAGCGCTGGGGTAGATACAAGTTGATCAGGTTGGACACAGTCCCTCTCCCACCTGGGGCTCACAGTCTAAGAGGGAAAGAGGAGAATCGAATCCCCATTTGACACTTGAGGAAACCGAGGCGCAAGGAAGTTGTGACTTGCCCGAGGTCATGCAGCAAGGAATTGACAGAGGCAAGATTAGAACTCAGGTCCTCCGACTCCCAGGCCCATCCTCTCATCATCCTAAAAACTTTGGAGTGGGTGCACTGGCCGATATTTGTTTTGAGGAAACTGAAGGAAGAGCGTTCTACATTGTTCTGCAGAGTTCTCCTCTCCCACTGTCTTCCTGACTGCTGAGCCACTGACAGTCAGTCAGTCATATTTATTGAGCACTTACTGTGTGCAGAGCACTGTACTGAGCGCTTGGGAAAATACAACACAACGATAAGCAGACACATTCCCTGCCCACAACAGTCTAGAGGATGACCTTTCTCTACTCCCAACGCCATTCCTAAAGACTGCAGGCAAATCAATCGATCGTATTTTTTCGAGCACTTACTGTGTGGAAAGCACTGTACTAAGCACTTGGAAAAGTACAATACAACAATAAACGGACACATTCCCTGCCCACAATGAGCTGACAGGTCCAGAAGCCCCTGGATCTCAAGGTCTGGCACAGATTCAGCCGAGAACCAGCCACTTCTCAATCTCCGAGAGTCCAAGAACACGAGATCGGAAAGTGACCCTAAGGCTTCAGAGCCTCGGAGCGGAGGGATTAGGATTCTCTCTTTTTTTTTTTTTGTCGTCGCTTTTCATTTCTGCGGGCCAAGCCAAACCTCCTTTTAATTCCATTTCAGAGGTTGGAAGAGGAATGCGTGTGCGAGTACTGAGAGTCTTGCAACATAATGGAAATAGGACTTAATATCATGGGCTCCGTGTGTGGGTGTCAACTATGGGATTGGTTAAGAAGCCAAAATCATTTCTGGTCCTCCTCTCCAGATATTAATGAATGTGACGAGCGGAATGGAGGCTGCAATCAAATCTGTTACAACAAGCCAGGCAGCTTCGACTGCGGCTGCTACGCCGGTTACTCGCTCCGCCCGGACAGTAAGACGTGTGAAGGTAAGTGTTTTCTAGGTGGTGAGCACTGTTCATTCAATCGTAATTATTGAGTTCTTACTGTACGCATTCCAAGTACTCACCCCACAGCTTTAAACGGTGCTTGACAACCTGTAAGCGCCTAACAAATACTACTGTGATTGTGTGAGAGAGAAACAGAGAGAGAGAGAAAAGGAGAGGAAGAAGGAAGAAGGGAGAAATCTCCAGACTGTAAACTCGTTGTGGGCAGGGAATGTGTCTGTTTACTGTAGTATTTTACTCTCCCAAGCACTTAGTACACTGCTACTTGGGGTAAGCGCTTGGAATGTCCAATTCGGCAACAGATAGAGACGATCCTGCCCAACGACAGGCTCACAGTCTAAAAGGGGGAGACAGAAAGCATAAGAAAACAAGTAGTCAGGCATCAATACCATCAACTGTGGCTCAGTTACCTCATCTGTAA
The DNA here is from genome assembly GCF_004115215.2 of Ornithorhynchus anatinus. NCBI lineage: Eukaryota > Metazoa > Chordata > Mammalia > Monotremata > Ornithorhynchidae > Ornithorhynchus > Ornithorhynchus anatinus. The sequence goes on along the minus strand of NC_041747.1, from coordinate 12,897,451 downwards.
AATGGAGATTAAAAAAATATATTTATGGTATTTATTAAGTGCTTACTATATGCCAGTCACCATAATAAGCACACTGGGGTGGATACAGAGCTTGGACACAGACCCTGTCCCACATGGGGCTCACGGTCTCAATCTCCATTTTCCAGATGAGGTGGCCCAGAGAAGTGAAGTGACTTGCCCAAGGTCACATTGCAGACAAGTGGCAGAGCCGCAATTAGAATTTATGACCTTCTGACTCTCAGGCCCCTGCTCTACCCGCTATGCCAGGCTGTGAGCCACGTGTGGGAGAAGGGATTATGTCTAACCCGATTTGCTTCTATCCACCCCAGCGCTTAGAACAGTGTCTGGCCCATAGTAAGCGCTTCACAATGATTATTATTAAAGATTCCATCGACATAAACCTCAGTGGTTGGAGGGAGAGGCACCCGAGCCTTTAGCAACGTCCGACCGTTTGCGCTGCTCCCGGCTCGGAATACCATCTTGGAACGAATCCCTTTGGAAGGGGAGAACGTGGGCTTCGTGGCGGAGAGTGGGATGGATTGACCGGGCTGGGTTCCGGCCTGAAAAGGGCCCGGCTGGTCTGGTGTGCCAAGGGAGGGAGGGAGAGAAGGAGGAAGGGAGGGCGGGCTGGCTAGTCGTTGCCGAGGCCGGTGGCCTCTATAGATGGGACTGGCAGTCTGTGCGGGGGCCTGGGGGAGCATTATTTTCAAGCAACCGCACTCAGCTTTTTGGTTTTTCATTTTTGCTGGCAGCTTCGCTTGTTTCCACTGCAGGGTGGTGCCAATAATACACAGCTGTGAATTCCTTCGGAGAGGAGTGCGAAAGCATTTCCTTTGCCATCTCTCTCCCTCTCTCCCGCTCTTGCTCCTTCTCCTTCCCTCTCGCTCCCTCTTTCTCCTTCTCCTCCTCTCTCCATCTCTCTCTCTCTCCCTCCCTCCCTCTCTCCTTCCCTCCCTCTCCCCCTCTCTCCATCGCTCTCTCTCCCTTTCCCTCTCCTTCCCTCTCCCTCCACTCCCTCCCTCCCTTTCTTTTCTTCCCTGTCTTTCCCTCTCTCCCCTCTCCCTTTCTCCCTCTCCCTTCCTTTCTCTGTCCCCTCTCCATCTTTCCCTTTCCTCCCTCTCTCTCCCCTCCCTCTCTCTTTCCTTCCCTCCCTCTCTCTCCCTCTCCCCCTCTCTTACATGAGTTCTTATCATGTGCAGAACACTGTACTAAGCGCTTGGGAGAGTACAATACTACAATGAACAGACACATTCCCTGCCCACAACGAGTTTACAGTCTGGAGACTTCTCCTTTTTTCCTTCTTTCTCTCCCTCTCTCTCCTTGTTTCTCTCTCTCTCTCTCACACACAATCACAGTGGTATTTGTTAGGCGCTTACAAGTTGTCAAGCATGGTTTGAACCTGTGGGGTAAGTACAAGTCAATCAGGTTGAACACAGTTCCTGTACCATGTGGGGCTCACAGTCTAAATAGGAGGGAGAATGGGCATTTCATTCCCATTTTACAGGTGAGGAAACTGAGGCCCAGTGTCACTCAGTCAATCATATGTATTGAGCACTTACCATGTGCAGAGCACTGTACTAAGCACTTGGGAGAGTACAGTACAACAATACACAGACACATTCCCTGCCCACAAGGAGCTTACAAGTCTAGTAGGGGAGGATTTATTTATTATTATTATTCATCCTGGTAGATAATCAGGATGGACATAGTCCCTGACCCACTTGGGGCTCACAATCTAAATAGGAGGGAGAACAGGTATTGAAATCTCATTCTACAGATTAAATAGTTTTAAAAGTAGCATGGAAAAGAGCACAGGCTTTGGAGGTAGAAGGACGTAGGCTCTAATCCCGGCTCTGCCACATGTCTGCTGTGTGACCTTGGGCAAGTCACTTCACTTCTCTGTGTCTCAGTTCCCTCTTCTGTAAAATGGGGATTAAGACTGTGAGCCCCATGTGGGACAGGGACTGTGTCCAACCTGATTGCCTTGAATCTACCCCAGCGCTCGGCACAGAGTAAGCACTTCACAGATACCACAATCTTGGCTTTACAAAGAGATCTCAGTGAGCAAATGACCGTGGTGAGTCCCACTTCAAGAGAATGGGAAGCAAGCCAATCTGGATTAGGAAAGAAGACACAGTTTAGTGAGCAAGCTTTGACGTCACGATCTAGGTCCTTAAGGAGTTCTGGAGGTAATCACAGGAACATTAGCAATTTGTTTTGAGAACTGAAAGAACATCCAAGACCTTGAAATTTAGAAAAGGTCAAATGTGGTGCCAGCAATAATAATAATAATAATAGTATTCGTTAAGCTCTTACCACATGCCAAGCCCTGTACTAAGCACAGATAAGGGAGATAGAAGTCAGATAGTGTCCCTGTCCTGCATGAGGCTCACAGTCCAAGCAGGAGGAAGAACAGTTTTACTGATGAGAAAACTGAGGCACAGAGAAGTTAAATGACTTCCCCATGGTCACACAGCAGGAAAGCGGTGGAGCTGGGAATATCACTCAGGTTCTCTGATGCTCAGGCCTTGCTCTTTCCACTAGCCACGTTGTTTCCTTTAAAAGGGGCATAAGGAAGATGGTAGAATTTACAGGCCCCTCTCAGGGTGGCACCTGGAGAGTTTCCAGTCCTCTACCAGTCTCAACTACGGGAGGGAGAGTCAAGCAGAGGCCTGTCCATTCCATTCCTAGCTTGGTTAGTGGCTAGCGAGCGGAAGACAATCTACTACAAGTCAAAACTCCACTGTGCTGGGCAGCAGCAGCACGGGAGAGAGTCGAGGGCAGAGACTCAAGTTTATTGCGCGGAAGGAGGCGATGGTAAACCACTTCCATATTTTTACCAAGAAAACTCTCTGGATCCACTACCAGAACGATAGCAGATGGAGAGCAGGGGGAGATGTGTCCATGGTGACGCTATGGGTAGGAAACGACTCGACGGCATAAGATGACGAGAAACTACAGACCAATCATCTTGACACTGATACCTGGTATTAGACCACGTTAGCCCCTTGAAGGAGGGAACATGTTCATTCATTCCGTCGGACTTCCCCAAATGCTAAGCACGTCGCTCTCTACTAAGTTTTGGAACTCACCTACCATTTCTTCAAACAGCACAGTTTCCAAACAGGCTTCTATCAGAAGACCATGTCCTTATTCCTTCACAGCATTCTCTTGAAAACATTTAGTAAGAACGTGTTATAGCATCAAATGTTCTCTTGGAGAGGATGTCGGCCGATTGTTTTCCATTGTCCAAGGAGGACCAAGTGAGGAAATGGGCTGAAATGAAAGCGGGAGAGATTTTAATTGGCTACAAGACCCTCCTGATGTGGCAATTGTTTCCATTTCCAGAATCTCCATTCTGGAGAGGTTGAAAGAACATAGCATCCTCCCAGGATCGTGTCGTCTCTCAGCTTGCCCAGAGGCAGGGGACTGGATCAGATGACCTCCAGGTCCCTCCCACTGTAAGATTCGGTGAAGACCGATATCAGTCTGGTGTATGTTGTGACTCTGAGCCCAATAAACCGGCACCCTCTGGTATCTCATTCCAAACCAAGTCGGACTCTGGGCAAGAGAAGCAGCACGGCGTAGTGGATAGAGCACGGGCCTGGATTCAGAAGGACCTGGGTTCTAATCCCGCCTCTGCCTCATGTCTGCTGTGTGACCTTAGGCAAGTCATTTCACTTCTCTGGGTCTCAGTTACCTCCTCTGTAAAACAGGGTTTGAGCCTGGGATGTCCATGTGGTACCGAGACCGTCTTTGTGGGCAGGGAATGTGTCTGTTTATTGTTACCTTGTACTCTCCCAACCATTTAATACAGTGCTCCGCACACGGTAAGCGCTCAATAAATACGATTGAATGAACCCGATTTGCTTGTTTCCATCCCAGTGCCTGGCACATAGTGAGCGCTTAACAAATACCATTATTATTACTAGTAGGCAAAACCCAACTCACTCCTCCTGTTGGTGCTTATCGCTTCCTCTTCCTCAGAGCTAAATCACAGTTGGCCTCCTTCTCAAGATAGCCACATTTTCTCAAGAAGTTGCTGGTATCAAAGGCTTTTGTCTGGTCCATCGAGGCTGAGTAGAAGTTTCTGTTTTGTTCGCTGGATGTTTCCTTTCATTGTTTTGTGGCACAGATTGTATCAGCAGCTTTGAACGGGGATCAGAAAGCAAGGAGTAATGCATTCTGGCCCGGTGTCCAGCTGAGAGCGAGCCTCTGGCCTCGGTTTTGCTTGTGGCTGGACGTAAAAGAGTGAGTCCCTTTGTAGAAATGATGACACTGTTGATAACCAAACCCTGAAAATCCTGGCAAGAAGAAACGTTACTGGAAGCTACAAGGAACATCTACATTCCGGGGAGCGAGTTGGGAGGATCTGCTAAAACATTAAATGACTGTTTTTCCCCACGTATTTACTTAGCGTGGCCTAGTGGGTAAAGCACGGTTCCACTCCCGCGGCCTCCATTTGTCTGCTGTGTGACCTTGGGCAAGTCACTTCACTTCTCTGGGCCTCAGTTACCGCATCTGGACAATGGGGATTAAGGCTGTGAGCCCCAGGAGGGACAGGGACTATGCCCAACCCGTTTTGCTTTTATCCACCCCAGCGCTTAGTATAGCGCTTGTAAGTGCTTAACAAATACCATTATCATCATTATTATTATAGTGTTTATTAAGTCTTATTATATGCAGAGCACCGTACTAATCCCTGGAAGAGAACACACTGGTGGAAATCAGATATGGTCCATAGATCATAATCTAAAAAGCTCGGTGAAGACATTCCATATCTCTGGGAAGGGCAAATGGAAGAAACAATAATCAATCATTCAGTGGTATGTGTTGCAAGCTTTCTGTTGCAGAGCACTGTAACAATAATAATAATAATAATAATAATGGTGTTTGTTATGGACTTCTTATGTGCCAGGCACATAAGCGCTGGGATGGCTACAAGAAGTGAAGTGACTTTCTCAAGGTCACGAAGCAGACGTGGCAGAGTCGAGATTAGAACCCGTGACTTTCTGACTCTCAGGGCCACGCTCCATCCACTACCCCATGCTGCTTCCAAGCACTTGGAGAGTACAATATAACAGAGTTGGTAGACTACAAGTTAAAATTCACCTGTGCTGGCAGCAGCGGCACGGGAGAGAGTCGAGGGCGGAGACTCGAGTTTACTGCGTGGAAGAAGGCAATGGGAAACCACTTCTGGATTTTGACCAAGAAAACTCTGCGGATCCACTTTCAGAAAGATTGCAGATGGAGAGAGGGGCGTTCTCGGAGAGATGTGTCCTTGGTGTCTCTAAGGGTTGGAAACGACTCGATGGCATAAGACAAAATAAGGCCCGTTCCCAGCCCAACCATCTTACAGTCTGAGACGGAGAAGCCCTCTGTGCCTTTGTGTAAATACCTTTCTCTTTCTGCAAGATAAGGAGGTTGAGAACAATTTTTAAGATTACCAGGGGTCTAAACTACCAGAAAATCTCTCTTTTACTCTCTGAGCAACATGAGGATCAGCCTTTTGCAATATCTGCTTTTTGTCATCTGGGAAATGTTTTAATTGAGTGGTTTTGTATCTTAATAGACCATCCTTGGAGACAAAGGCGTAAAATCTTGGGCATGAGCATTACTCTAAGGAATTGCAAGAGATTCCAGCAGCAGTGGAGATCTTTAGATAGTTCGCAACTCTGCCAGGGTAGAAACTGCTTCTTGAAGCACGTGCTTTAGAATTCTAAACGCTACTACTACTACTAATTGTGGTATTTGTTAAGCTCTTTAATGTACCAGGCATTGTAATAATAATGAAAATTGAGGTATTTGTTAAGTGCTTACTAAGTACCAGGCACTGTACTAAGTACAAGGATGAATACAAGAAAATTGGATTGGACACAGTTCCTGTCCCACATGGGGCTCACGGTCTTAGTGCTTGGCATATAGTAAGCGCTTAACAAATACCATCATTATTATTATTATTATTATTGTTATTAATACCCATTTACAGATGAGGGAATTGAGGCCTATTATTTAGCCATACTTTTTCCCATCTTCACCATTAGATTGTAATCCCTTTGAGGAACATTTATTTTGCTCTGGTATATTTTTCCAAGTTTTTAGAATGGTGTTCTGCACTTACTAGGCACTAAATAAACAGACTGATGGCAGAGGCCTAGAAGTTCCTGGGAAAAGTAAGGCAGATTATCTGCTCTGAAAGGGAGGTTAGGGAAGAACAAACTCACTGTGGGGAGGGATCGTGTCTACCAGATCTATGTATCATACTCTTCCAAGCGGTTAGTGCAGTGCTCTGCCCGCAGTAAGCACTCAGTAAATACCACTGATTGATTGATAAGGCCCCGAAGGAGGTGGATTGGATTGGGAGAACCTGGGGAGCAGAGCTGAGTCACAGTGAATTAGGAGATTTTTGAAGCCATCCATCAATCAATAGTATTTATTGTGTGATTACCACGTGCAGAGCACTGTACTAAGCGCTTGGGAGAGTATGATACAACAGAGTTGGTAGATATGCTCCCCATCCGCAACGAGTTTACAATCTCTGTAGATTGTAAGCCAGAGGAGAGGCAGTTTTCCTCCAAATCCAGCTGTTATTATCTAGGGAACACAAATTTATTTTCCCGAATTCCAAGTCACTCACGGATCATCGGTCCCGCCAGCTCCTGAAAAGTCACTGCCGGTGACTGTGGGTTCGATCAGTCGACTGTTCAGCGATACAAATGAGCCCTGTTGTTGGTTTGTTTTTGGTGGCAGACGTAAATGAGTGTTCCGAGCCGGACGCCTGTGGTGAAGCTCTCTGTAAGAACTTGATGGGCTCCTACACCTGCCTTTGTGAGGAAGGCTACAAGTTTGATAACGAGAAAAAGGTTTGCCAAGGTAACACGCCTCTTCTCCCTCCCTCCCGCCCTCTGTCCTCGCGTGTCGAAAAGCGAGAGGGGAAACGAGGGGTGGGGGGAACCCAGAAAAATCGTCACCAAAGACCCCATGGACTCCATATTGTTCATGGGGTGACAGCTTCAGAATCCAGCCCCTCCTACCTCCCAGGCCTTTGCAATCTTCTTTCTTCCTCCCGTTCCCTCACTTCCAAACCTGTCTCCCCACCTCTGAAGGATAGTAATAATAATAATGATCATATTCGTTAAGCGCTTACTATGTGCCAAGCATCATTCTAAGCGCTGGGAAACATATAAGGTTATCAAGTTGTCCCACTTGGGGCTCACGTCCCCCCTAGCATCCCACCTCCATGTTACTCAGAATTTTAAGAATGCTCTGTTTCAAGAAGCTCTAGCACCTTTTTTTTTCTTCTTTTTTAATCTTCTCTTTCCCTCCCTCTGGGGCACACAGATGTGGATGAATGTGAAGAAAAACTGTGTGAGCAGACCTGTGTCAATTCTCCGGGGAGTTACACCTGCCACTGTGATGGCAGAGGAGGGGTGAAACTGTCTCACGATATGAACACTTGTGAGGTACTTTTTTATTTTTTATGGTATTTGTTAAGCGCTTACTGTGTGCTGGGCACTGTACTGAGCTCTGGGGTAGATCCAAGCTAATCAGGTTAGACACAGTCCTTATCCCACGTGGGGCTCACGGTCCTAATCCCCATTTTACAGATGAGGGAACGGAAGCCCAGAGAAGTGAAGTGACTTCCCCAAGGCCCCACAGCAGACAGGTGGTGGAGCCGGGATTAGAACCCAGGTCCTTCTGACTCCCATATCCACTAGGCCACACTACTTCTCTTTCCTTGTGCTTTAGTACTTGCAGAGTGAGTTGGGATTTCCAAACCTGTAACTCCTTGAAGGATGACTTTTTCCAACACGCTCTTTGCAAACCCTGGCTTCAGCAAGCTGTTCCTTCAGCGCTCTGGGTGTAAATTTAGAGTTGAATTTGATCCCAGTTCTAACAGTCAGCATCGTCATTAGCACTTATCGAGAGGCTACCCCATGCAGAGCCCTGAATTAGATTCCTTCTGTGTGCGGTATTCATTCAGTCGGTCGTATTTATTGACCGCTCCCTGAGTGCAGAGCACTGTATTAAGCGCTTGGGAAAGTACGCTACAACCATCAACAGTGACATTCCCTGCCCACAGTGAGTTACTAGATGCTTGGGAGCATAAGGTGAAAGTAGAATGGACAGCCTATGCCCTCCAGGAGCTTTGCAATCTAACTGGGGAGGCACAGATAGGATATATAGAAGTACAAGTACCAAAGGGAAAATACGGAGATAATCAGGTTTTACTGTGTTGAAGAATGGCAGAGACCCAAGGGAAAATATGGAGACAATCAGGTTTCATTGTGTTGAACAATAGCCTGTTTAAAGCTCGTCTCCCACAAATGATTAGTAGCCTTTTCTGTCCCTGCTTGGACATCTAAACTTCCTGAGGGCTCTGGGCCTTTGAGAAGTTTCTGGGTCAAGCGTGTTTCGGTACTAATAATAACTTTTGGAGAACATGACTTTGTATTTGTAGAATCTCTATAGTAACCACGAGCTTAGACAACTGACCAGTACAGTCGAGACCAAGAACGTGACACACACACTTTTAAGAGCGTTTTCACTCAGACCGGTGACACTTAGGAAGTTAGTGAGACAGAGGTTAGTTACACATGGATGTAATCAGACGGCAGATAGCCGGGGCCACCTCCATCAGACAACGTTACCACTTTCCTTCCTCCGGACCTTTTTGCTAATTCAGCCAGGAATCCCTGAATTTCCTCCAGTGAGGTTTGCCAGTTCAGTCTGATTTTGTTTTTCAAGAACGTTTCCTGGTGAAACCTTTGGGTTGTGTGTGTTTCCACAGTTTGAAGCGAGCTTTGCCGGGGCGTGTTTTCAGTCCTGTAAAACAGACGGCACTTCATTTCTGGATCTATTCATTCGTTCATTCAATCGTATTTATCGAGCACTTACGGTGCGCGGAGCACTGTACTAAGCACTTGAGAGAGTTCGATATAACAATATAACAAACACATTCCCTGCCACCATGAGCTTTCAGTCTAGAGGGGGAGGCAGACATTAATACAAATGAATAAATTACAGGCATAATAATAATAATTATGGTATTTGTTAAGCGCTTACCATGTGCCGGGCACTGTACTAAGCACTGGGGTGGATTCAAATCAGGTTGGACACGGTCCCTGTCCCACGCAGGACTCGCGTTCTCAATCCCCATTTTGCTGATGGAGGTAACTGAGGCCCAGAGAAGTGAACTGACTTGCCCAAGGTCACCCAGCAGACATGTGACAGAGCTAGAATTAGAACCCATCATCTTCTAACTCTCAGGCCCATGCTCTATCCACTATGCCATGCTGCTTCTCTAATGTATATAAGTGCCGTGGGGCTGGAAGAGGGCGATGAATAAAGGGAGCAAGTCAGGGACACAGAAGGGAGTGGGAGAAGAGGAAAGGAGGGCATAGCGCTTAGTACAGTGTTCTGCACACAGTAAGTGCTTAATAAATGCAATTGAATGAAAAAAATGCAATTGAATGAATGGAAGGCCTCTTGGGGGAAATGGGCCTTTATTAAGCAGCGTGGCTCAGTGGAAAGAGCCCGGGCTTGGGAGTCAGAGATAAAGGGTTCGAATTCCGACTCTGCCACTTGTCAGCTGTGTGACTGTGGGCAAGTCACTTAACTTCTCTGTGCCTCAGTTACCTCATCTATAAAAAGGGGATTAACTGTGAGCCTCACGTGGGACAACCTGATTACCCTGTATCTACCCCAGCGCTTAGAACGTAGTAAGCACTTAACAAATACCAACATTATTATTATTATCGTTATTATTATTATTATTATTAAGGCTTTGAAGCAGGGGAGAATCATTGTCGGATTTAAGGAGGGAGGATCCCCTAGGGTACTGGGAGTGGTGATGGATGAGTATGGGGAAATGTCCAGCTGACTCCTCTACCTGATATCCATGAACCCCTTGTAATGGGGAGCCGATTATCTTCTCCTTTGGGAGCCTCCATTTTTTTTTCATGGTACTTGTTAAGCACTTATTATGTCAAGCACTATTCTAAGTGCAGGGGTGGATACAAGAGAAACAAACTGGACACAGTCCCTATGGGACTCGTAGTCTTAATTTCCATTTACAGATGAGGTAACTGAGGCCCAGAGAAGAGAAGTGACTTACCCTAAGTCACACAGCAGACGGGTGACAGAGCCAGGATGAGAATCCTGGACTTCTTGACTCCGGGGCCTCGGCTCTTTCCACTAGGCCACGTAGCTTTTAATTATAACAGCTGTGATATTTGTTAAGCGCTTACTGTATGCCAGGCACTGTACTAAGCACTGGGGCGGATACAAGCAGATCGAGTTGGACACAGTCTCTGTCCCACGTGGGTTCACAGTCTCAATCCCCTTTTTACAGATGAGAGAACTGAGGCACAGAGAAGTGAAGTGCTGACACATCTAACTTGGATGGGTTCAGTCATTCATTAGATCATATTTACTGAGCTCTCACTGTATGCAAAGCATAGGTCTCAGGAGAATGCTAGTGGAGACAGCCGCTGTGAAGAAAGGGGTAACACTTTAAAGCTCTTTTAGGGAGGATCAGGATGTAAGATGATGTACCTAGCCCCTTATCATTAGCGCTTGAGGGTTAAAAGGAAAGAACATTAAAAAGCCGATTTCCCCACTTTCTTGACTGACACCTGCAATTTCCCTGTCATTCCAGGACATTTTGCCATGCGTGTCATTTAACACCGCCAAAAGCATCAAGTCCTTATATCTCGGCCGGATGTTCAGTGGAACTCCTGTCATTAGGCTTCGCTTCAAAAGAAGGCAGCCCACAAGGTGAGAATGCATTTCAGGCGACGGTAGAATATTTTTTCATAATAAGAATAAGGAGGAGAACTGTGGTATTTGTTAAGTGCTTACTACGTACCAGGCACTGTACTAAGCGGCTGGGCTGGATGCAAGCAAATCGGGTTGGACACACTCTCTGTCCCACATGGGACAATCCCCATTTTACAGATGAGATAACTGAGAGGCAGAGAAGCGAAGTGACTTGCCCAAGGTCACACAGCAGGAGAGTGGCGGAGTGGGGATTAGAACCTATGACCTTCTGACGCCAAAGCCCGTGCTCTATCCACTACGCCATGCTGCTTCTCATCTCTCAGGGCACTAGTGATCCCAATGCCGTTTGACTCGACTGCTATTTGTGCGGTAGAGCAAGCCCTTTTAATCAAGTGATCGATGGTAATTTGTTGAGCGGTTACTGCATGCTGAGCACTGTACTAAGCGCTCAGGAGAGCCTAGTACTACAGAGCCGGTAGACCCGTCCCCTGCCCACAACAAGCTTACAGTCTAGAGGGGAGATTTCAAGAATCTAAATTCATTTTTGCTCTAGACCGTGAGCCCGTCGTGGCCTTGGAACGGGTCTACCGGCTCTGTAGTGGCGAACATTCTGAGTGCTCAATAGATTTCACGGGAAGCGCTCAATACACACGATCGATTGATCGATCGGGGTTTCGATTAGCGCTGAAAACACGTGCCCTTCTAAAAGATCGTAAGCATCAGTAGGGAAAAAGAGTCAGTGGTTTTGACCTCTCCATAATTCTAATTTGTTTCTTGACACCCTTGCGGTCAGACTTGTGGCTGAGTTCGACTTTAGAACCTTTGATCCTGAAGGTATCCTTTTCTTTGCCGGAGGCCACCGAGACAGCACGTGGATAGTGTTGGCTTTGCGCGGCGGGAGGTTAGAGCTGCAACTGAAGTTCAGCGGGATAGGTCGGGTGACCAGCAGCGGGCCAACGATCAACCACGGCTCCTGGCAAACGGTGAGTACCGGCTTGTTTGTTCCTTCACCTCCGCGCGGCGTGCTACGGCGGGGTGGCAACATGATAGACGCCTCCCCTGCCCAAGGTGAGCTTATGGTCTAAGCCGATAAAGTTGGACACGCTCCATGTCCCTCACGGAGCTCACAGTCTTTGTCCCCATTTTACAGAGGAGGTCGTCGAGGTATGCCTGTGGAGAAGCGAAGTGACTTGCCTAAGATCACTAAGCTAACAAGTGGCGGGGCTGAGTTAGAACCCAGGTCCTTTGACTGGGTCGCTCTCATTGCTGTTGCAATGGGTCTAGTTGCAAAGCACTTAGTACACTGCTTTGCACACAGTAAGCGCTCAATAATTGTGAATGATGAAGGAACATCTCTAGTAAATGTTTAGCCTTGCGGTCCTTCCTCAAAAATTAGTGGCAGCTTCTTTCGCCAATGCTGCAAACGTTGCCTGACTGGGCTAAAATCGTTTATCGTTGCAAAATGATGAAAAATTTGAAATTATTTTTCAGGGTTTTGCATGTGGGTGGTGATTTTTAAAGAGGGACCAGAGGAAGTTGTCTTTTTCACAAAAATAAGATGATGGAAAAATTAACCCTGGACTCAAAGAATAAATACAGAGTAGACGTTTGGTAATCCCTTAAAGTAATGTCTAGGTCTCTTCCTGGCGTCTTAAGGAAACAAGCAAGTTAGTATCTTCAGAGATGCAGGGGCAGAACGTCTTCCAATCCCCAAATTTCTGTGGGGAATATTCAGTGACTTTTAGGAACCGTAGAGTTCAGAGTTAGAAATTCCTCGGTCTCCCGTCACTCCAGTGACTTCTTGAAGAAAGCCCCTTTTGTCCTTGGGTGAGAGAAGAAGTGAGATGAGTAATCTGGAGATCGACCGACCGGTGGAAAAATATCGCAAAATGTATCTGCTGTAGCCATCACATTTTTGTGAATCACAGTTGCCTCAATTCTGGTGGAAATGAATGGGGTCAGCGGTTCTTGGAGGCATGGCAAACGTATAGGAACAAGATCTCATGAGGAAGGTGGAATGGACTTTCTCAGAGCTATTAAAGAAGAAATTCCATTGAATATATGTCTTCTGCCTCTCCTGCTTTGCCTTACTGGGTAGGATCATGCGTGTAAAACCTAGAGAAGCAGCGTGGCTAGAGAAGCAGCATGGTTTAGTGGGTAGCGCACGGGCCTGGGAGTCAGAGGACCTGGATTTTAATCCAGATCCTGCCACTTATCAGCTCCTTGGGCAAGCTCGGGGTTTGAACGATCCTAATTACTGAAATATGTAATCCTCTTCAGATCTTTCTCCACGAAGGTATGGCCAGTTCTCCCATGACGTATATTTTCAGTTAACGTCTTAGATAATAATAATAACTGTGATATTTGTTAAGCCCTTTCTCTGTGCCAGGCACTGTACTAAGCACTGGGGGGGGGGCGGGGGGAGGGATACACTGGACACCATCAGATGTGAGCTCCCTAAAATCGCCTCCTCAGTCCCTCCCCATTGCAGCCCCCTATTCGACTCTCCCATCCTTCCCAGCAGTATCTCTAGAGGAGATTTCCTGCCTCCTCTCAAAAACCACTCATTCCACCTGCACATCCAACCCCATTCCTTCTCACCTTATCAAAACTCTTGCCTCCTCCCTTATTTCCTCCCCAAAAGCCATCTTCAACAGTTTGCTCTCCCATGGCTTCTTCCCCACTGCTTTCAAACATGCCCATGTCTCTCCTATCCTAAAAGAAACCCCTCCCTTGACCTCTCGGCCCCCTCCAGTTATGACCCCATCTCCCTCCTGCCTTTCCTCTCCAAACTTCTTGAGCGAGTCGTCTACACCCGCTGTCTCAAATTCCTCTCCTCCAAATCTCTCCTTGACCCCCTCCGATCTGGCTTCCATCCCCTTCACGCCACAGAATCCGCCTCTCAAAAATCACCAGATCTAACTGTCTTTACTCCGTCCTAATCCTCCTCGGCTTCTCAGCTGCCTTTGAGACTGTGGACCACCCCCTTTCGGAAACATTATCCAACCTTGGCTTCACTAACTCTGTCCTCTTGTGATTCTCCCTTTGTCTCTCTGGCCGTTCATTCGCAGTCTCTTTCGTGGGCTCCACCTCTCCCTCCCACCCCCTTACTGTGGGGGTCCCTCAGGGTTCAGTTCTGGGTCCCCTTCTATTCACCATCTACTCCCACTCCTTTGGAAAACTCATTTGCTCCAATGGCTTCAACTACCACCTCTTTGCGGGTGTTACCCAAATCTACACCTTCATCCCTGATCCCTCTTCCTCTCTCCAGTCTTGCATCTTTTTCTGCCTTCAAAACTCCTCTACTTGGATGTTCTCCCATCACCTCCAATTTATGATGTCCAAAACAGAGCTCCTTATCTTCCCACCCAAATCCTGTCCTCCCCCTGACCTTTCCATCACTGTAGACGGCACCACCATCCTTCCTGTCTCACGAGCCGGTAGCCTTGGTGTTATCCTTGACTCCTCTCTCTCATTCAACCCACATATTCAATCCCTCATTAAATCCTGTCGGTTCCACCTTCACGACATCGCGAAAATCTGCCCTTTCCTCTCGATCCAAACTGCTACCGCAGTGATACAATCACTCATCCTACTCCGCCTGCTTTACTGCTTCAGCCTCCTCCCTGACCTCCCAACCTCCTGTCTCTTCCCCTCTCCAGTCCAAATTTCACTTTGCTGGCTAGATCATTTTTCTACAGAAACGTTCAGGACACATCACCCCACTCCTCAAAAGACTCCAGTGGTTGCCCATCCACCTGTATCCAAAAAACCTCCTCGCCATTGACTTTAAAGCACTCCGCCACCTCGCCCCTCCTATTTCACCTCACTTCTCTCCTTCTCCAACCCAGCCGGCACACTTCTCTCCGCTGGTGCTTTCTCACTGCACCTCCATCTCCTCTATCTCACCGGGACCCTTGGCCCACCACTACCTCTGGCCTGGAAAGCCCTCCCTCCTCAAATCTGAGAGACAATTACTCTCCCCACCTTCAAAGTCTTACTGAAGGCACATCTCCTCCGAAAGGCCTTCTTAGTCTAGACTAAGCCCCACTTTTCCATTTCTCTCATCCTTTCTTGCTTCCGCCCTAACTTGCTTCCTTTATTCTTCCTCCCTCCCAACCCCACAGAATTTATATACATATCTTTACTTTTATTTATGTGTACTGTTGTTTTTCTCCCCCACTCTGTTCATTGTAAGCTCAATGTGGGCAGGAATGTCACTGTTTATTCTATTGTACTCTCCCAAGTGCTTAGTATGGTGATCAGCATACAATAAGTAGATTGAATGAGTGAATGAATGAATACAAGCAAATCGGTTTGGGTTTGGACACAGTCCCTGTCCCTTTCACAGAGAAGTGAAATGAATTGCCCAAGGTGACGCCGTTTGGGATTAGGGAATGGGCTTTTGACCCACAAGTTGCTTGGTTGCATGGATGTGCTGGGTCTTTTTAAGGTGCTTGTGCTATAATGTGAGTTTTCCTTTCTTCGGGTTCATCAAGAATTTATTCTCCTTATTATAGGCGGGCTGACTGTTGTGATTATTGGCTCCCGGTGGGCAGGAAACATGTCTACCAACTCGAGTATACTGTTCTCTCCCGAGAAGCAGTGTGGCTTAGTGGATAGACAGATCAGGGATTAGAACCCGGGTCCTTCTGACACCCAGGCCTGAGCTCTTTCCACTAGGCCACGCTGCTTCTGTTTGCAGAGGGGGGAGGCAAAGTTTAGACCATCTAGTTTAAAAAGCAAGTAGCACTCACTGGAGTTGCTTCAGTGGGTATTACGGCTGCTAAATTTTGTGGCCCATCTTCCACTTGAGGGAAAACACATTGCAGATAGTTTCATGTCTTAACCTCTGCCTAATGCTCTTGCAAACTGCAGAATTAGTTGGGTTGTTTTGTAGAAGCTGCCAACTAAAGAAAGGGCATTTCTGTGGCCTGCTAGCTTATGTTGGGAAGAGTTTCGAATCCGGTTAAGAATGCATCCCCTTATTGACTCCGTCTGTTGATGCTCTTCACTTACAGCAGCCATCTTCTCCTTCTTTTTTCTAAATTTTTATGATTTTTCTATTTAGGTCCTTACTATGTGCCAGGAACTGTACTAGTCATTTCTGGCCAACCGCTCAAGCCCCAGTTTTGAAAAATAAGGGTCACTAAGCCTCTGTGCCTCAGTTACCTCATCTGTAAAATGGAGATTAATAATAATGATGGCCTCTGTTAAGTGCTTACTATGTGTCGAGCACTGTTCTAAGCGCTAGAGTAGATACAAGGTAATCAGGTTGGACACAGTCCCTGTCCCACATGTCTCAATCCCCATTTTTCAGAAGAGGTGATTGAGGCCCAGAGAAGTGAAGTAACTTGCCCAAGTCACTTGTCAGCAGACAAGTGGCGGAGCCGGGATTGGAACCTGCCTCCTTCCGATCCCAGGCCGGTACTCTTCGCTATGCCGTGCTGCTTCTCCTACAGTGCTCTGCACACGGTCAGGGCAAGTCACTTAACTTCTCTGTGCCTCAGTTACCTCATCTGTAAAAGGGGAATCAAGGCTGTGAGCCCCAAGTGGGACGACCTGATACCCTTGTATCTATCCCCGGGCTTAGAACAGTGCTTGGCACATAGTAAGCTCTTAGCAAATACCATCGCTATTATTATCATTAATAAGCACCACTGATTGATCGATTGATTCATTTGAATTCCCTCAGATTTCAGTGGAAGAACTGGAGCGGAGTCTGGTGATTAAAGTCAACAAGGATGCTGTCATGAAAATAGCCGTCTCTGGAGATCTCTTTCTGTTAGACAAAGGACTGTATCAGCTGAACCTCACCGTGGGAGGCATTCCTTTTAAAAATAAAGACCTCATTCAGCCTGTAAGTACTATTATTAATCAAAGGGGGCATTTCACAGAGTAGGACACATAGGGTGTTTGAGCCGGTGAGGGAGAGGCCTCTTGAGGGGAGAGAAGCTTTTCTCCACCTACTATGAGTTAAGTACTCACGGCAAAATGTCAGGGAAAAAGCCAAGACTGCTGTGAAAAACGTATCTGAAGCAATGCTGGGAGGGTCACTCCCTTTCCCCTTCGTCGAGCTTAAACATGCCTCGATCCACTGACTCTACCTGTAAAGATAAAAGCAAAAGAAAACAAAATACAGGTAAATCTGGATTGGAAAGGAACCCACACTCACTCTTATTTGAGGATGAGTGGTTTTTTCTGGGGCGGTGGTTCCAAGAAGAGCTTTTTAATACCTCTGTGGGCAGGGAATGCTTCTGTTTATTGTTCTATTGTACTCTCCCAAGCGCTTAGTACAGTGCTTTGCAAATGGTAAGCGCTCAATAAATATGACTGACTGCCTGACTCACTGACCTGGGACCTCATTTTGATAAGTTTTAGTCATTTGTCCTGAGCTTCTGCCTTTGGCACGTTCTTTGGCCAAAAGTTTCTAGTCTGTAAATTACTTATTGTTTATTGCGTCCGTAAACAATTTATTATATCGTTAAATTATCTATATGTCGGTTCCACCCTCTCGACTATAAGCTCCTCATGGCCAGGGGAACGTACCTGCGACTCTTTTTATTGTGCTCTCCCAAGCGCTTAGTACAGTGCTCTGCACGCAGTAAGCGCTCAGTGAATTCCATCGTTCGATGGATCGATTCGATTGAAACTTGAGGGAATTTCAGAAAGCTTCATTCCCCTCCGAGTCCTCCATAGAGTCATGTTTGAAGTATCCCCAGTTTTGTGCTCAAAGTTGTCTTTCTGTTCCCTTTTTTCCTCCTCTCCCCTCCCTCTTCCCCTCTCCCTAAAAGAGGTTCCCTTTGTTTATGTTCTGGATTCCCATGCCCTTTGGCCACTGAAAAAGAAAAAAAACTCTTACAAGTATTCTTGAAATGCCTCCCATTAGGAGAACGTTTTATCCTGGTGGGTGGCCACAGAGTTGGTGTGAGTGAAGAATGTCCTTAAAAGTCTTATCTCCCATCTCCTTGGAGCTGTGTGTTTAGCCAGCTCTCTTCACCTGGCCCTTCTCTTTTTACATAAGAAGGGAACTGAGGCAACAAACAAATAATGGAGGAATTCTCAGGTTGGTGACATTGTCAGGTAACATTCCCTAACCATGAGCATCCAGCGCAAAGACAGGAATATCCTCACAACAATCTTAAAAGCAGCCTCCCTATCTAGTCTCCTTCTCTAAGCTCCTCATGGGCAGAGAATGTGTCTACCATCTCTGTATTGCACTCTCCCAAGCGCTTAGTACAATGCCTTGCCCATTGGAAGCACTCAATAAATACCATTAATTGATTAAACCAAATTTCAGAACTTCAGAAAGCCTAGGCGTGGAAGTCACAGGACCTGGGTTCTAATCCCACCCACTTGTCTGGTGGGTGACCTTAGGCAAGTCACTTCACTACTCTGTGCTTCAGTTCCCTCATCTGTAAAAATGGGGTTTGAGACTGTGAGCCCCATGTGGGACAGGGATTGTGCTCAACCTGATTAGCTTGTATATGCCGCAGTGCATAGAACGGTGCCGGCTACTTAGTGAGCGCTTAACAAATTCCAAAAGAAAAACGAAAAACAAAAACAACTCTCTCTCTTTTGGCTCCCAGGGAGACACTGGCAGTTATTTACACCTCCATTTTTTTGATGGAGCAAACTGACATGAGAACAACAATAATAATAATAATAATTGTGTTATCTGTTAAACACCTACGATGTGCCAGGTACCATACTAAGCACCGGGGTGGATTCAAGCGAGTCGGATTGGTCGCGGTCCCAGTCCAACGTGGGGCTCGCAGGCTCAATTCCCATTTTCCACATGAGGTAACTGAGGCCCAGAGAAGCGAAGCGACTTGCCCGAGGTCACACAGCAGACAAATGACGGAGCCGGGATTAGAACCCAGGTCCTTTCTGTCTCCCAGGCCTGTGCTCTTTGCACTAGGCCACGCTGCTTCTCCAAAAAGGTCTCCTCTCAAAGACGGAGGTCCCCTTGGCCAACCGGTCATGTGGCCTAAGCACATATCACCCCGGTGAATGCCCTCAGAGTGACCGGGATCCCCGTTGTCTTCCCAGATAAACCCACGTCTGGATGGCTGCATGAGGGGCTGGAACTGGTTAAACGGCGAAGACACGACCATCCAAGAAACCGTCAAAGTGAATCACAAAATGCAGTGTTTCTCCGTGACCGGAAGGGGATCCTATTTCCCCGGCAGCGGATTTGCTTATTTCGATCTCGATTACAGTAAGTATTCGTTCATTCGTTGGCTCGTCTTTCTTGAGCGCTTTCTGTGTGCAGAGCACTGTGCTAAGAGCTTGGGAGAGTACACTAGAATAATAAACAGACACGTTCCCTGACCACGACGAGTTTACGCTGGGCCCCGGGCCTTCCGAGTAACTCGGGCCCCACGTCAATCCAATCAATCGATCGATGGTATTTACTGAGCGCTTGATTCCGACACAGGAAAGAAGCCATTCTTCTTTTTTAGTGGTATTTGTTTAGTGCTTCCTATGCGCCAGGCACTGTACTAAGCGCTGGGGAAGATACAAGCTAATCAGGTTGGACACAGTCCATGTCCCACATGGGGCTCACAGCCTTAATCCCCATTTTAGAGATGAAGTAACTGAAGTACAGAGAAGTTAAGTCCCAGGAGTCAAGTGGCAGAGCCGGGATTTGAACCCAAGTCCTTCTGACTGCCAGGCCTGTGCTCTATCCACTAGGCCACACTGCTTCTCAGCAGACTTTTTTTCCCTCTTTTGGGTAATTAACATTTCGAGTGTTATTCAAGGCCTAAAAGATGATACTGCCTGTAAGTTAAATGGACTGAAATGTTGGGATACAGAGGATGGACCTGGGACTCAGAAGATCATGTGTTCTAATCTCGGCTCGGTCGCTCATCTTCCGAGTGGCTGTGGGCAAGTCACTTCATTTCTCTGTGCCTCAGTTTCCTCATCTGTAATACGGGGATTAAGACTGTGAGCTGTGGGGCAGGGACTGTGACCAACCCCATTTGCTTGCATCCACCCCAGCGCTTAGTACAGTGCCCGGCACATAGTAAATGCTTAACAAATACCATTAAAAAAATAAAAGTAGGGGCTCCAAAAATGCTCTCGATTTGATTTCCCAACTCTCCTGACGCAAGCCCGCCTCGTCTCTCTTCCTGCTGTTTTCCGATCCGCATCTTTCTTTCTAGCGACGTCATCAGCCGGGCTTGAAGCTAACGGAAGCTGGGAAATCGAAGCAACTGCTCGCATTCACCCGGCCACCGACACGGGGGTCCTGCTGGCTCTCGTGAGCCAAGACAAGGCCATCTCGCTCTCCGTGGCCCTGGTGGACTTCCATTCAACGAAAAAACTCAAAAAGCAGGTACTGGCTTTCGACGTAGTCTCCGCTCGCTGTCCCATCCGAACTCCCTTACCCAGGCTAACCCCAAACTCCTCAGAACCCACCGGGAAGGAAAGATGGTGCCATGCCCTCTGGCGATAATACTAATAAATAATAGAGGTATTTGTTAAGCCCTTACTATGTGCCAGGCACTGTATTAAACGCAGGGATAGATGCAAGATATCGGGTTGGACACAGTCCCTGTCCCACATAGGGCTCACAGTCTCAATTCCTGTTTTACAGATGAGGTCACTGAGGCACAGAGAAGTTAAGTGGCGTGAAGCAGACAAGCGGCAGAGTCGGGATTTAGAACCCAGGTCCTTCTGACTCCCGGGCCCGTACTCTATCTGCTAAGCCTCGTTCCTTGCAGTCTTTTTGCGCAAAGGAGATAAACCGAAGGACACATTCGAGCTGTTGATGCCCAGAGTTTTATAGAGTTTAGGGCTCCCCTTAGGGAGATGGGAGTTGGGAGGAGTTTGAAGAGGGAGAGGAGACAGGAAAGGGGAAGAGAAGGGAGAAGGGAAAGTCAAAGAAGGGTGGAAGAAGAGAAAAGGTGGGAGGGAAAATAGAGAGAAGGAGAGGAGTTATGGAAAAAGAGAAGAGAGGAGCGGCATGGCCTAATGGAAAGAGCCTGGGCCTGGGAGTCAGAGGATCTGGGTTCTAATCCCGGCTCTGCCAGCATGGCAGAGGAGAAGCAGCGTGGGGTAGTGGATAAAGCGAGGGCCTGGGAATTAGAAGGTCATGGGTGCTAATACTGACTTCACCTCTTGTCTGCTCTGTGGCCTTGGGTAAGTCACTTCACTTCTCTGGGCCTCAGTTTCCTCATCTGTAAAATGGGGATGAAGACCGTGAGTCCTATGTGGGACAAGGACCGTGTCCAATCCCATTATCTGGTATGCACCCTGGCGCTTAGAACGGTGCCTGGCACACGGTAAGCACTTAACAGATACCAATTATTATTATATTATTATTGTTAGCAACTGGTGGAGGCTTGTTCTTCCTCTAACAAGCTGTTGAACATTGTTTTTGGGTGAGAAAGCTCAACAGTGCATTTCAACACTAAAGCTACGATAGAGGGAAAATTGAGGTCTCACACCATATACGTCTCAATTCTCAGAACACATAGTAAGCGCTTAACAAATGCCATAAAAACCCCTCAAAATCCAAGCAACACAAGGTGGATTGATGAACTTCTCTCAGGAAGACGATCTGAGGAACCAATTTTCTTCCCTCTCAGCACTTGGGGTTGAATTCCGCCAGTTACGGGGTCTGCATGTCATTCTGACTCTGGCATTTAGGTCATGGGTTCTAATCCCGACTCCGTCACTTATCTGCTGCGTGACTTTGGTTAAGTCACTTCACTTCACTGTGCCTCGGTTACCTCATCTGGAAAGTGGGGATCGAGACCGTGAGCCCCACATGGGACGGTGACTGTGTCCAACCCGATTATCTTAGGATCCACCCCAGCATTTTAGAACAGTGTCTGACACATAGTTAGCGCTTAACAAATACCATTATTATTATTATCTGGGTAGGGGCCTGTATCACTCCTCTTTCCTGCCCTCCCTCAAGCACTCAGTACAGTGCTCTGCCTTCAATAAATACCGACAGATGGATCGATTGATGGATACTGATTGATTTGGGCCCTTTCTCTTTTTCCCCCCCTCCAGCTGGTCATCCTGGCGATCGAGAACGTGGCCGTATCTCTGATGGAGATCAAAGTCTGTGACGGGCAGGAACACCTCGTGGAGATCTCGGTCACCGGGGACGGGGTCACCCTGGCCGTGGACGGGACCAGGGGGCAGAGCGAACTGAGCCCGACGCAGCTGGAGGAGAGGCTGTCCACCCTGAAGGGCTACCTGCAGAGCCCGCTCACCACGTTCGTCGGAGGGCTGCCAGGTGACCGCCGCTTTCGTTTTTCGGCAGGCCGGTTCTGCCCGAGACCGGGAAGGACCGTCCTGAGCCCGCCCTGGGCCCAGCCGGGGTTCTTGCCGGGTCCCATTTGCTTCTGTTAGACGCCTTTTCGTGCCAACTGGGGTGGAAAGCGGGACTCCTAGAATCCAGGGTATTTACTGAGCGCAGTCGCTCCCGAAGAAGGGATGGTGTGATTTTAAAGCGGCTGGTTTAAATCTCAGCGTCCACGGAGGGTCTATATTTAACCACCCTCCCAATAGATCTTTTTTCATGGTATTTAAGTGCTGACTAGGTGCCAGGCTCTGTTCTAAGTGCTGGGGTACATACAAGCTTATCAGGTTATCTATCCCAGAGCTTATACAAGTATAGTGCCTGGCACATAGTAAGCGCTTAAGAAATACCACTTTTTTTTTAATTGTGTGCACAACACTTTACTGATCGCTTGGGAGACAACAATTGAATGGAGTTGGAAGACATGATCCCTGCCCACAAGAACTTTGCAGTCTCCAGGGCCTGGAATCTCTCTCTGGGTGGCAAGAAGCAGCGAGGCCTAGTGGATAGAGCAAGGGCCTGAGAGTCAGAAGGACCAGGGGTTCTAATCCCGGCTTCCCCACTTGTCTGCCGTATGAATTTGGGCAAGTCACTCACTTCTCTGGGCCTCAGTTACCTCATTTGTAAAATGGGGACGAAGACTGTGACTCCCATGCGGGACAGGGACTGTGTCTGACTTGATTAGCTTGTATCTACCCTGGCACTCAGAACAGCGCCTCGCACATAGTATGCGCTTAGCAAATACCATTAAAAAAAATCTGTCGGGAGGGCAGATAAACCTAGGCCCTCTGGGAGAGCTCAGATTTAAACCAGGTTCCTTTCCACAGTCAATCCGAGAAACGGCGGGGCCTAATGGATAGATCGTGGGCCTGGCAGCATGGTCTAGTGGCTAGAGCCCGGGCCTGGGAGCCAGAAGCCCTGGGTTCCAATCCCAACTCTGCCACTTGTCTGCTGGGTGACCAGTCACTTCACTTCTCTGTGTACCTCTATTCCCTCATCTGTAAAATGGGGATTAAACCAGTAGGTCTAAATCCTCACCATCTCTTCCCCAAGAGCAAGTGTGGACAGAGGCGAGCTAGGGATACTAAGGCTTGGATGTTCCTTGGATCGACACTGATATGGCAAAGGTTTGTACAGTAAGGGGCAATGATCTTGGCTTCGGGGCTACTTCTTGAATTTTCCCATTCTTCCGCTACCTCCCTGTCCTTGTGGGCAAAGATCGTGTCCACCAACTCCGTGGTATTGGACATTCCTATGAGCACGGCAGTTCTCTGCCCACAGTAAGCAATCAACAAATACCACAGATGGATTGATTAACCTGCCCTGGGATAGTGAGGAGCCATGGGATGGTGGGGGGGGATGACGGTGTTTCCCAGCGCGTAGTACAGTGCCTGGCACATAGTAAGCGCTTAAAAAAATAGCGTTTTTTATTAGTATTTCCCAAGTGGAAGTGGCTTTTTCCTGTGGTGTCCCTTACCGGCTTCTGAGTCTGCCGCAGCCGCATTCTGCAACCTCACACGAGTCTAATCAATCAGTGGTATTTACTGAGCGCTTTCTGTGCGCGGAACACGGTACTAAGCGCTTGGGAGAGGACAACAGAACGGAGTTAGTAGACACGCTCCCTGCCCACAGTTTATAGCCTAGAGGGAGAGCAGGAGGGAATGTGAAGACAGGTCAATTGGATTTACTGAACGCTTACTGTGTGCAGGGCACTGTCCTAAGCTCTTGGGAGAGTAGGCTAGAACAATATAACGGACACATTCTCCGCCCCCAGTGACCTTAGAGTCACGAGAAATTCTGAGTTCTCTTTCGGTGGGACCTACTTTGTAGAATTGAGCCAGAAGGGAGAGGCGATCGGAGAAGGAATAAAGGAAAAGTAAAGAAATGAAAAAAGGTATTAATAAATACCAGCGAGTGTCCCTTTCGGGTGGATCGATGAGTGGAGAGGAGTACCCGAATGCTCTAGGTTTGGAACGACGGCGACTGGAAAAAATCTGTGGGTGACAGATCCGTAGTAGGTGATTAGAGGGGAACCTTAGAGATGTTAAATGGATAGACAGTGTGGCTCAATGGAAAGAGCACGGGCTTGGGAGTCGGGGTCATGGGTTCGAATCCCGGCTCTGACACTTGTCAGCTGTGTGGCTGTGGGCAAGCCACTTAACTTCTCGGTGCCTCAGTTACTTCATCTGTAAAATGGGGATTAAGACTGTGAGCCCCATGTGGGACAACCTGATTACCCTGTATCTCCCGCAGAACAGTGCTCTGCACAGAGTAAGTGCTTAACAAATACCAACATTATTATTATTATTATTATAGACCTCTAGGTGAGCACACTTCTCAGAATCCTCTACTTCATTCATGCAGTCGTATTTATCGAGCGCTTACTGCGGGCAGAGCACCGTAGTAAGCGTCTGGGAGAGGAGAACAGAACCGTAAACGGACTCGACCCCTCCCCACAACGCGCTTACCGTCTACCTGCTGGCGGAGGCAGGACCCTGAATTCCACGGGCCACCGGACTGAGCGAAGAATGGCCCATTTTAAAAGATGCTTTTCTGAAACTTCCCTCAAGCCTCTAAACTCCTCGAGGGCAGGGACCTTGGGACCGTGCTCTCCCAAGCGTTGGGTACGGTGCCCTGCACGCAGTAAGCACCCGGTCGATCGATCGAGGGGAATGGCGGGCGCATGAATTCCAGCCTTCCGATTAACTAAAGGGTGTCTTTTCTCCGTCTCTCCAGACGTCCCCGTCACCTCGGCTCCCGTTACCGCTTTCTACCACGGCTGCATGACCGTGAAGGTCAACAATAAGACACTGGATTTGGACGAGGCCGTTTACAAGCACGGCGACATCACGTCTCATTCCTGCCCTCCGATCGAGCCTTTGCCTCAGTAGGCTCCCGCCGCCACGGGGCCCGAGTCCCAGAACCGAAAACTCTTCCGGCTAGGCTTTCTTTGGATCGAGAAGATAAATTATTCAGACTCCCCCACGCCCCCCGCACCGCGTGTATAGTTTCTTTAAAAACACTGAAGTTACGTAGGAGCCATCGATCCCCGTGTCGAATCGATCGTGGCCATCGCTCTGCCTGGTGATTCCCCGTTTGTAATATATTGTAAATAGTTCAGAAGACAAATATTAGCAACCCCAAACGACGCGTAGACTCCAAGAAGTTTCCCGAAGAAAATATCAAGACGGCCTAACGGCAGGTCGGAGGCCTCTAAGGCGGGGAACCCGGGTGACATTTCGACGTAGACTTGAAGGAAATAATAGTTCTGTATTATTTTTATTACCAAACACCGCTTTCTGATCTCTGAAATATGACAGATTAAAAGATTTACATGAAAATTTGTAATCCTGTGCGGCAGTGTGCTTTCTCTTTCATCCCTTTTAGCAGCGGAGAGATCTCCCCTGGGGCCGGAAAGGGGAAACCGATCGATCAGTAGTATTTGAGCACTTACCAATCAAGAATTGGTGCCAGTGACACAGAAGGTAAGCTCGACGTGGAAAGGGAACGTGTCTGTTGATTGCTGTATTGTAGTCTCCCAAGCGCTCAGTACAGGGCTCGGCACACCGTAAGTGCTCAATAAATAGTACGGCGCTTTTCCCACGGTAAGCCCTCAATAAATACGATTGGAATGAATAAATACGACTGAAGGAGAATGGGCTCTCTTATAGATGAGAAATTTGGCAGGTGACTCTTCTAATTTCTTCCCCAGTTCCCCGAATCGGGAATCTTTATCCGGGTATTTACACGGAAAAGCATCCTGTCCCAGTCTCCGGAAGCACCCGGACCTGGGAGTCGGGGGGCCTGGCTTCTACTCCCGGCCCCGCCAATTACCTGCTGTGTGACCCTGGGCTCGTCACTTAACTTCTCTGGGCCACAGTTTCCTCATCTGTAAAAAGGTAATTCAATACTTGTTCTCCCTCCTACTTTGACCGTGTGGGATAGGGACCGTGCCCAACCTGATTAACTCGGCCTTGACACATTGTGAGTGCTTAACGAATTCCAGTATTCTTATTATCATTATTATTAATATTATTATAATTACATCCTCCCCATCTGAACGTCTAACTGGTGGGAAGCCTGGCTGCTTCTAAAATGTAGTATTCAGCACAGGTCAAAACGGGAACTCCCTCCCCCCAGCCAAAAAAATCACCAGGTTTTTTGGGTTGTTTTACGGTATCTTTTAAGCGCTTGCTATGTGCCGGGCACTGTTCTAAGCACTGGGGTAGATACAAGAAAATCAGGTCGAACACAGTCCCTGTCCCACCTGGGCCTCACAGCTATAATTCCCATTTTATAGACGTGGTAACAGGCCCAGAGAAGTGAAGCAACTTGTTCACAGCAGACAAGGGGGATTAAAACCCGGGTCCCTTCTGACTCCCGGTTCCGGGTTCCGGAAAATAGCCGTGGAGCTCTGGCTGAGCCTTCCAAGAATCCCGTGGGTCCCAAGATGGAGGCGCGATTCCCTCTGACTCTTGTTCTTTCAGGACCAAACTTGGTATTTCCCACCCCTTTCAATCTGGCCTCCCGAGCTATTTCCTCAGAGGAAAAGGAGTCTATCGGGGGTTTTTTTCACATTTTCTTCCTGTGTGTAGAGAAAATTAAGTAATGTGGCTAACAGGAGGAAAGGAACCAGAGTCCTGGTGGGATCTCTGGCCTCTAAGCCCACCTATCTGTTTATAATAATAAAATAATGATGGTATTTAAGTGCTTACTATATAATGAATATCACGATTATTGTTATTATTACCTACCTTTAAATGATATATAAATTCTTTATTTACATTAATGTCTGTCTCCCTCTATAGACTGTAAATTTGTTATGGGCAGGGAATGTGTCTGCCAATTCTGCTTTATTGCACTCTCCCAAGCACTTAGAGAACAGTGCTCTGCACATGGTAAAAGTAATAAATAAATAATAAATAAATAAATAAATAAATACCACTGGTGATGATGATGATGATGATGATGATGTGCCAAGCACTGTTTTAAGCGCTGGGATAGATAATCAAGTTGTCCCACGTGGGGCTCACAGTCTTAATTCCCATTGTACAGATGAGGGAACTGAGGCCCAGTGAAGTGACTTGCCCAAGGTCACACAGCAGACAGGTGGCAGAGCCTGGAATAGATTCCATCTCCTCTGACTCCCAAGCCCGGGAGCTCTTGCCACTGAGACATGCTGCTTCTTCACCAGCAAACAGGGAGAGCAAGGATAATAATAATAATAATAATAACGGTGGTATTTGTTAAGCACTTACTAAGTGCCAAGCACTGTTCTAAGCGCTGGCTGGGGTAGATACAAGGTAAGCAGGTTGTCCCACATGGGGCTCACAGTCTTCATCCCCAGATTTAGATGAGGGAACTGAGGCCCAGAGAAGTGAAGTGACTTGCCCAAGGTCACACAGCAGACAAGTGGCGGAGTTGGGATTCGAACCCATGACCTCTGACTCCCGAGCCTGGGCTCTTTCCACTGAGCCGCGCTGCTTCTCCGTACAAGTGGCGGAGCCAGGAGCAGGATCCAGGTCCTTCCGACTCCCAGGTGCGGGCTCCAGCCATTCGGCCGTGCTGCTTCAAACTCTGCCTGGCAGCGAAGCAGCGTGGCTCAGTGGAAAGAGCCCGGGCTTGGGAGCCAGAGGTCGTGGGTTCTAATCCCGGCTCCGCCACGTGTCAGCCGGGTGACTCTGGGCGAGTCACTTCGCTTCTCTGGGCCTCAGTGACCTCATCTGTAAAATGGGGATGAAGACTGTGAGCCCCACGTGGGACAACCTCATTACCTTTAATCTATTCCAGCGCCCCGAACGGTCATTCGTTCAATCGTATTTATTGAGCGCTTACTGGATGCGGAGCACTGTACTGAGCGCTTGGAAAGTACAATTCGGCAACAGATAGAGACGATCTCTACCCAACAACAGTTAGAAGACTGTGAGCCCGTTGTTGGGCAGGGACTGTCTCTGTTACCGAACTGTACGCTCCCAAGCGCTTAGTACGGTGCTCTGCACGCAGTAAGCACTCGATAAATACGATCGAATGAATGAATGGAGGGGGGAGGACAGCGCTTGGCACGTAGCGCTTCCCAAATACCATCCTTATCATCATTATTACGACAGGCCCTTCGAAGAGTGAAAGGGCAGCGACGTCTCCGGGTAGGAAGCCCTCGAATCCGCGCCCCGTGCCGTCGAAGCCGCCGCTGCCTGGCACCGGCGGACGCCGACCATGGGTGGTCTCCCCAGGGAAATCCCCGAGCAGAACGGAGAGAACATCGAGCCGGCCCCTTCCTCCCTGTCGACTCGACCTCGGCCTGGCCGGGCTTGTTTTGACACCACGAGGGCCGGTTTCCCTGGCGGGGCCTCGTCGGCCGATCTCGGCTGACTCAGGGCGTCGGGGCCGGCCGGCTCACTCCCTTCCCCGCGGGGCCGCGGGCAGGGCGGCTCGTTAGCCGCCGAAAGGTCATCGTGGGCAGGGGCTGCGGCCGTTCAGCCTTCTCTCGTCCTCTCCCGGGAGCTCAGTCCGGCGCTCCGCCAGCGGTGAGCGCTCCGCAAATACGCTTGACCGGAGGAGGAGCAGGAGGTGGAAGTGGCTTCTTTTTCGGGGAAAAAGAGCCCTTCCCAACCAAGTCCGTGAGATCGCCTCCAGATCGGGAGCTCGGTGTGGGCCGGGAATGGGTTTGAGGTTCTGTTGTGCTCTCCCCAGCGCTTAGTCCAGTGCTCTGCACACCATAAGTGCTCTATACACGCGATTAATGAATAACGATAAAGTCAGAGAGCCTGGAAAGGCGTCTGGCGTCCTTGGCGTGCAAGACCAGCTGGTGACAGCAGAGGGAGGCTGAGATGGGTTTTCCCGCCGCTCGATGAAGAAACCCAGGAGCACCGGCAGCATTCACTCACGATATTCATTCGATCGTATTTATTGAGCGCTTACTGCGTGCGGAGCACCGTACCGAACGCTCGGGGGAGCACAATACAGCAATAAACAGGCACATTCCCTGCCCGCAACGAGCCGACGGTCTAGAGGAGAAGCAGCGTGGCGTAGTGGATAGATCACGGGCCCGGGAGTCAGAAAGTCATGGGTTCTGATCCCGGCTCTTCCACTTGTCTGCTGTGTGGCCTCGGGTAAGTCACGTCGCTTCTCTGGGGCTGTTACCTCATCTGAAATTGGGGATTGAGACTGAGCCCTGACTGTGTCCAACTCAATTTGCTCGAAGCCACCCCAGCGCTCAGTAAAGTGCCTGGCACATGGTAAGCGTTTACTAAATCCCATAATTATTATTCTTATAGAGGAGGGGACAGAGACATCAATAGAAATAAATAAATGACAGATATGGACATAAGTGGTGGGGGCCGGGAGAGAGAAATGAACAAAGGGAGCGAGTCAGGGCGACGCAGAAGGGAGTGGAAGAAAAAGAAAAAAGGTTTAGTCAGGGAAGGCCTCTTGGAGGAGATGTGCCTTCAGAAAGGCCTTGAAGGAGGGGGAGAGCAACCGTCTGTCGGATCTGAAGAGGCGGAAACGACTCCTTTGGGTAAACTGCAGACGGGACACGATTGCTTCAAGCCCAGATCACATTTTTGCTGGAGAATCAGCGTGGCCTAAGGGAACGAGCCTGGGTCTGGGAGACGGGGTCAGTCTGTCAGGCAATCCTATTTATTGAGCGCTTACTGGGTGTGGATCACTGGACTAAGCGCTTGGGAGAGGACAATATAGAGCACGGGCCTGGGAGATAGAGTCGATCGATCGTGTTTACTGAGTGCGTACTGTGTACTGAGCACTCTTCTCAATGCTTGGGAGAGGACTGAAGCCCAGAGAAGCGAAGCGACTTGCCCAGGGTCACCCAACCGACCGGGGCGGAGCCGGGATTAGAACCCATGTCCTTCCGATTTCCGGGCCAGTGGTCTAGCCACTAGGGCCAGGTTGCTTCTCTTCCTCAGGCGTGTGGTCCTGTGTAAATATATAAACACATGGAATATTTTACCGTAAAATAACCTCTCAGGGGTTTTCACGGGACACAGTTTCCCCACCAAAGAGAAAGGGATTTTCACCGGATGCGACCGGGAAGAGGAACGAGTGGAACGCCAGAAGACTGCAAGCCCCAAGTCCCGGCTGGCTCTGGACTTGTCCTGAAGGGCCTGGTGTCCATCCCGCCATCTTGGTACCCTAGCTTTCCGGCGGTAGCGATGCCTGCTGGGGCCGGAGCCAGCCGACGGTTGGATTAGCGCGGGGCCCTGCCCACTGAGCTCTGCCCTTCCATCTTCTCCATCCGCCGGCACGGGAGGGAGAGAGAGGCCCGGGGAGACCGTCGGGAGTACCGGGAAGACGGTCCGGGATCGTCTGCGGGGAACAGAGGTGGGAGATTTCCGGAAGGGAGGCCTCCGATTTTTTTTTTTTTTTTTTGAGAAGATGGGGAAAAAACAAACCAACCCCAAGAGGCGACCCCAGAAATGCGCTGCCTGTTCAGGGCGCGTAGGGCGGGGGTTTGTCCCCTGGGAGGAAGTAGACTGGGGGAGAGCGGGACGGGGCGTTGGGGTGGAGCCCGTACGTGGAGCCGGCCTGAGGCGGAGGCTGGGTGTCACCGGATATGGAGACCTCCGTGGGCGACGAGGCTGGGAAGGTGGTGGCCGGCTGCAAAGAAACAAAATGGCTCTTGAGTCGGGGTGGCGGAACTAGGAGCCAGCCGGGCCCCGGAAGGGCAAAGGTCGGGGGATCGCCATGGGGCTCACAGTCTAAGAAGGAGGGAGAACGGATATCGATTCCCCGTCTTCCAGATGACGGAACCGAGGCACAGTCAAGAGAAGTAACTTGCCCAATGTCACACAGTAGACTCGGGGTGAAGAGGGGATCAGAACCCCCGTCCTCTGACTTCCAGGCCCACGCTTCTTCCACGAGGCCACGCTGCTTCAAATCATATATCTTTAAATATCTTTAAATGACATAAACTAAAGAACTCGTTTATCTATATGAATGCCTGACTCCCCTGTAGACGGTAAGCTTGTTACAGGCAGGGAACGGGCCTATTTCAGCTGAATGGTACTCTCCCAAGCTCTTAGTACAGCATTCCGCTCACATAAGCTCTCAATAAATACCACGGACTGATTGATTACCTCTCAGGCTATAACCTGAGTTGGAACAGTCTGGGAGATTCAGGGTGAGGAGGCAGAGGGAGGGAAAGAGAGAGATTCACTCATTCATTCAATCATAATTATTGAGTGCTTACTGTGTACAGAGCACTGTACTAAGCACTTGGAAAGTACAATTCGGCGACAGATAGAGACAATCCCTGCCCAACAGTGTAGAAGGAGGGAGACAGATGACAAAACAGAACAAAACAAGTAGAGGGGCATCAACAGATAGGAAAAATTCCATTCTTTTTCCAGGTCAGACCTAGACCAGCTCAGCTGCCTTATTTCCAGTCTGCTTTTTCCAGGCAACGCATTCCGCTGGCTCCACGAAAACCTTCAGGTTCGACTGCTTAGCAGAGCTGAACCAGCAGCTTTATTGATAATAATGGTGGTACTTGTTAAGCGCTTACTATGTGCTAAGCCCCGTTCTAAGTGCCGGGGTAGATACAAGTTAGTCAGGTTGGACACAGTCCCTGTCCCACAAAGGACTCGCCCTCTTAATCCTCATTTATTCAGAGCCGTCAGGTCCAGCGACAGGATGGGATGCCTGCCCGCCGGGAGCTTACGGCCTAGAAGAGGAGCTGAGGAAAAATAATAATAATAATAGTAGCTTTAATAATGATCGCATCTGTTAAGCGCTTACTAGGTGTCAAGCACTGTTCTAAGCTGTGAGGTAGATACAAGATCATCAGGTTAGACACAGTCCCTGTCCCACACGGGGCTCACAGTCTCAGTCCCCATTTTACAGATGAGGGAACGGAGGCTCAGAGAAGCGAAGTGACTCGCCCGGGGTCGCACAGCCGACGAGTGGCGGAGCTGGGATCAGAACCCGGGTCCTTCGGACTCCCGGCCCCGGGTTCTTCCCGTTCCGCCACGCTGAAGGATGGGGGCAGAGGGTGGAAGCAGTGAGGTCGGGGTGGCTTTGAAGCGTGGCGAGAGTGACTGGCTGCAGAACCGTTCCTTCTCTCTTCCCAGACCGACCCCAGAGCTCAGAAATCATCCGCAAGATTTACTGAGAGGGCTTTCCTCTGTGCAGAGCACTGTCCTCAACACTTGGGGAAGGTACGGCGAGAGCAGGAGACGCCCTTCCTGCCCGCGAGGAGCGTACACTCTGAAGGCACTAAAGGTTAAGTTTGCCCCGGGCCCTTTTAAGGCAAAAGGGAATCTTTCTCCTGGAAAACCTTTTCCTAAGCCCTCTTGTCCCATGCACCCTTACTCGTGGAGAAAATCTGTGCTTGTACTTTTCTCCGAGGAGAAAGGAACGGCGTACCCAACCCTTCCCTGCCTTCCTGCCTGGAAGAGCTCATGGAAATATGATGCAAGATAAGGAACATTTCCTGGCAGGATCTGCGAGGTTTCTTTTTTTTTTTTTTTAACCTATCCCTCACAACAATTAACTGTCTCCTTGTCTTCTGTCCATTACCGGGACTTATTTATAGCTGTTAATTATTTTAACAGAACACTTCAAATATTTCCTTTCCACGTCGGCGGGGCTGGCTGTAGCGGAACCGGAGAGTCGGATTTTCTTTTCTTAGGAAGCACCGGGCGGCTGATTCGATTTGCCTGCCATTAGGAGATCTGATCGTTAACGTTTATGTAATTACACCCCGACATATGTTGACTATTAAGTTTAATCAAGATTTCAGGATGCGCACACAGATTTCTCCTGAGGATGCCAAAAATCAAGAAGCTGGAACAGCCCAAGGAGTCCAGAAAGTCACTATGCTCTGTTTGGACTCCGTACCCAAACTATCTGATCCCGAGGGACAGATCCACGCCTCAACGTCTCCGCCCGGTGAATGGGGAGAGGGGGAGAAACTGTGCTGCCTAGTGGAAAGAGCACAGCCCTGGAAGTCAGAGGATCCTGGTTCTGACTCCGCCTCCGCCGTGTGACCTTGGACAAGTCACTTCACTTCTCTGGGGTCTCGGTTCCCTCATCTGTAAAATGGGGATGAAGACCGTGAGCTCCTTGTGGGACAGGGGCTGTATCCAACCCGATGAACTTGTATCTACCCCAGCTTTTAGTACTGTACCTGATACCTAGTGAGCGCTTAATATGCCGTAGCGGATAGAGCCCGGGTCTGGGAGTCAGAAGGCCGTGGGTTCTAATCCCGGCTCTGCCACTTGTCTGCTGTGTGGCCTTGGGCAAGTCACGTCACTTCTCTGGGCCTCAGTTACCTCACCTGGATAATGGAGATTGAGACCGTGAATCCCATGTGGGACAGGGACTGTGTCCAATCCAATTTGCTTGTACCCACCCCAGCGCTTAGTACAGTGCCTGGCATATAGTAAGCACTCAACAAATACCATTATTATTACTATTATTCCTCCCCAAACCGCTCCTCTATTGGGTGGTGTCCCTCCCCAAATCACCCCTCCACCCATTCCTCCCCAAACTGTCCCTCATTCCTCATTCGATCGTACTCGATAACAACGGTACTTGTTAAGGGCCAGGCTGGGGTGGATGCAAGCAGATCGGGTTGGACAGAGCCCACCTTTCCACCTTGGTGGGCCCGGCTATAGCGGAAACCGAGATTCTGATTTTCATGGGGCTCACAATCCTCATCCTCATTTTCCAGATGAGGTAACGGAGGCCCAGAGAAGTGAAGCGAATTGCCCGAGGTCACACAGCTAAGTGGGGGAGCCGGGATTGAACGCTTACTGAGGTAAGTGCGGGGGAGAGGACGATACAATAATAAACAGGCACGTTCCCTGCTCACACGAGCTGGCAGTCTAGAGTCTACGGTCCACTCATCCCGCCCCAAATCGCCCCTCCGCTCGTTCCTCCGCCAACCTTCCCTCTGCTCACTGCCCCTCCCCAAACTGCCCCTGATTTCTTCTCCGGTGGAGGGGGGGCGGAGGCACGTACCTGCAGGGGGAGGGGGTAGGAGGGGAAGGCAGGGATGGTGGCGGCGGAAGGACAGAAGCCCGCGTAGGTCAGGACCTGCTGCTGAGCTGGGTTGTAGAGGATCTGGGCGGACGGAGCGGAGCCGAAGGCCAGCTGGGATAAGGGCGCCTGGCAAAGAGAAGGGAGAAGTGGCGGATAACCCCCTCGCCACCCAACACTCCCCACGCGCCTTCGGACTACTCCTCGTTCGCCTCATGAGATGATAATCGTGGGATCTGTTAAGTGCTCACGATGAGACAACCCCCGTGATAACAATGATGGTATTTGTTAAGCGCTTACAACGTGCCAAACACTGTTCTAAGCTCTGGGGTAGATACAAGATAATTGGATTGGACGCAGTCCATGTCTCACGTGGAACTCACGGCATAAGGGGGCGGGGCACATAGTAATCAGGTTGTCCCCCATGGGGCTCACACATTTAATCCCCATTTTACAGATGAGGGAACTGAGGCTCAGAGAAGTGAAGTGACTTGCCGAAGGTCACACAGCAGACAAGTGGGGGAGCCGGGATTAGAACCCAGGTCCTTCCGACTCCCAGGCCCACTAGGCCACGCTGCTTCCGACCAGAGCCGGAAACGATAACGAGAGAACTCGCTCCCTGCTCCCGACTCCCCGCCACGTGATGGCTGTACGATCTTGGGCAAGTCACAACTTCTCTGTGCCTCAGTTCCTTCACCTGTCAAAATGGGGCTGAAATTCCCGTCTTCCCTCTCTCCTCTTGAATGTGAGCCCCATGGGGAACAGGGACTGTGTCTTCTCATTATCTGGCACTTTCTCTAGCCCTCGGTTTTCTAGCCTCACTTCCTATGTGTTTAACAAATACCACAATTTATTACGGGGATCATCGTCTCACAGAGAAAAATGGCCCACTCTGTTTTCTTTTTAGCGCTTGTTGTTCTCCCAGAAACACACCAGAAGGACCTGGGTTCTAATCCCGGCTCCTCCACTTGCCTGCTCTGTGACCTTGAGTAAGTCAGTACTACAAAATACTACAAAATAATAATTACGATACTTGCTAGGCGCTTACTACGTGCCAACCACTGCTCTAAGTGCTACGGCAGATACAAGCTAATCAGATTAGACACACTCTTAATCCCCATTTTACCGATGAGTGAGGTCCCCGAGAAGTTAAATGACTTGCCCAACGTCACACGGCAGACGTGGCGGAGCAGGGATTAGAATGCAGGTCCTCCTGACTCCCAACCCTGTGGCCTTTCCTCTAGGCCACGTGGCTACATAAAGGTTAGCGGTCCTCCGGCTCCTATGAGCACATTGGGCTTTCGGAGCCAGGGGTTTTGGGGGGTTGGGGGGGACAGGAGGGGCTCACCATGTCCTTAAAGGCCCCCAGGACGGCCGCGGTGACGATCCCCAGGAACAGGCCGATGGTGTTCAGGACCGTGGACGACCAGAGCAGCCGGTAAAGATGGACCACATCCTGACAGCCGCTCACGCCGACGAACTCGTAGTAGCTGCTGGACTGCTCAGCGCTGATGAACACCCAGAGGTCAGCTCCTGGACTCGGCTCCCCTCAAATCTTTTTTTTTAATGGTATCTGCTAAGCGCTCACTACGTGCCAGGCACTGTACTAAGCACTGGGGTAGGTACAAGATAATCAGGTTGGACACAGTCCGGGTCCCACGTGAGGCTCACGGTCTTATTCCCCATTTTACAGTTGAGGGAACTGAAGCACAGAGAACGAAACAACTTGCCCAAAGTCACACGGCAGACAAGTGGCAGAGCTGGGATTAGAACCCAGGTCCTTCTGACTCCCGGGCCCAGGCTCTATCCACCACTAGGCCGGCACCGTACTGAGCAGTGGACTAGATATCAGATAATCAGATTGGACGCAGCTCAATTTAAGAGGGAGGGAGAACACGCATCGAGTCCTCATTTTCCTGCTGAGGAAACTGTGGCACAGAGAAGTTAAGTGATTTGTCCAAGATCACCCAGCAGGTAGGCGGGGGAGCCGAGATTAGAACCCAGGTCTTCTGGTGGAAAGCGGCGGGGTGGGGTGGGAGGTACTTACTTTTCACAGTTATACAGGTCACAGCAGTAGCAGGTGTTGCTTTTTACCTTCAGCTGGCACTTGCTCGTCAAGGTGTAACACATGACCTGAAGACGAGACAGTTCGGTCATCTCAGAAGTCCCCAACTGATGGGATTTAGTCCTCTGTCACCTCGGCTACGTTAAACCGGCCATCCTGCCCCAGCCCCGGCCCTGAATGAGTGCGGGACACTGTACTGAGCACTTGCGAGAATAGGATACACTAGAGTAGGTAATTTACCACCTATAATTTACTCTCGTGTCCGTCTCCCCTACTGGAGCTTGAGCTCCTTGAAGGCAAGGATCATGCTTTACTCTATTAGACTCTTCTGACTACCTGTTCCAGTGATAGTTATGGCAGTGTGCCAAGCACTGTGCTGAGCGCTGGGGTAGATACGAGATACTCAGGTAGATACTCAGGTCCCACATGGGGCTCACACCCTAAGGAGGGAGAACAGGGATGGGCACGGTCCCTTTTACAGCCTGGTCTACCCCAGCAGCCTCCGTCTTCCTCCCGCTGTGGAATCCCTGCCCACCTCTCACTAGCCCGGCAACCCCCCGACACCAGCACCCGGCTTCCGGCCTCGCTGCCTCTCCCGGGGCCCCTCTCCCCTCACCGTGCACCCCGCCGACCACGCGGCGTGACCCTCCCCTGCCCTGGAGGACGGAGGGAAGGGGCTGAAGGGAGGAGAACCGAAAGTCCCGTGGCTACGTCATAAACGGCAGAGGCCTCTCCTCACCGGGAGCGACAGGGAGAATGGTTGGGGAAGGATGGGCAGAATGGCTCCCAACACCCCAAACGTCAGCACAGGCGAGGTGTGGGGGCTTCAGGGGAAGGGAGGGGAGGGGAAGATGGCTGCCCCACAAGGCCAATGCCGGAGGGAGCGGGCTAGGACTCAGCGCACAGGCGGTGGCAACCTTGATAAAGCCTGGGAATTCCCAGACGGTGGCCATCCCGGGAGGGTCAGGAGGGTCTTCACTGCTCCCCGCTGCCATGAGGCAATTGGGTACCCCGATTTCCTTCCGAGGCTGGGCCTGGTCCCTCTGTTCCGAGGAGAGGTAATATCAGAGGAGACCGCGGGGAGGCTTTCCGCCTTTACCACCCGTCAGACGGACCGGACATCTGAGGAGACCGCGGTCAAGCAGGGGAGGCCTAGAGCGGGCCCGGGCTGACAATATTCCCGTCGGAAAGGGCCGGGGCTCCCCCGGCTCTCGTCGGCCATTTCTACTAAGGCCCCGCCCTGCCAGGTCGCAGACAATCCCGAGAGGAATTCTGACGGGGGCACACGAAGGATCGGACCTTCCGAATCTCCTCCATCAACTCTGGGCGGGCCCAGCGTCACCACCGTCCGGATCCTCTAGCTCATTTTCCAATCTCCTCTGCCCCAAGCTCCTTCCCCTCATCCCGAGGAGCAGAAGCAGCTTGTTCCGTCTCCCTGTCTCCCCGACACAAGTATCTGGCCGGCATTATGTAGCTAAGTGGTCAGAAGACCCGAGCCAGAGGGCCTGAAGGGAGGGAAGTTGGGAAACTCACACTCAGAAGGATTTGAAAGGCTGGAAAAACTGGAAGAAAGCCCGGGAGGAAATTAGCACCGGGGAATAAGGGGGATGGGTCAAAGTGGTGGTTTCTTGTAGAATAATAATTGTGGCATATGCTAAGCGCATATTATAGGCCAGGCACTATACTAAGCACCGGGTTAGATGCAAGGTGATTAGGTTGGACCCAATCCCCGTCCCACATGGGGCTCACAGTCTTCATCTCCATTTTCCAGTTGAGGAAACTGAGGCCCAGAGAAGCAGAGTGACTTGCCCAAGATCACGGCAGACAAGTGGGGGAGCCGGGATTAGGTCCCAGGTCCTTCTGACTCCCAGGCCCGGGCTCTAATCCATTGGGTCATTGCATTCATTCATTCATTCAACCGTATTTAGTGAGTGTTTACTGTGTGCAGAGCACTGTACTGTGTACAGAGCAGGGTCCAACTCAAAGCCACGTGGACCTGGCACTAAGTTTTTTGGGTGCCCTTCTTCCGATGAAAGGCAAGAACTGGAAGGAATCTGGAGTCAAAATCGAGCTGAGCCTGTCAGAGGCGTATGCTCCTCTGAGAAGAGAAAGGAAGTCAGGCGTTTGAAGGTGGAGCCGTAAACGTTCTACAGAACTGTGGAAAGTTTTCACAGACCGGGTCAACTGCAAAAGTCAAGCCTTCTCGGGACGTTGGACGGAATAAGTTGTGCGTGACTAACAGCCCGAGAGGTGTCAAATAAACGGCCTCGGGAAAAATGTCTTTGGCGCACACCTCCGGGGTTGAGGAAAGATTCTGCTGAGATGTTGAAGTGCAAAATCCGTCTGGGATGCTGTCTCTCACTGCTGTCTCTGTTAAAGCTGACGGTCACAGCTTTAACACTGAGGGGTCAATCAATCCATCAGTGGTATTCATCGAGTGTTTACCGTGTGCCGAGCACTGTATAGAGCACCAGGAGAGGACACAATCACGGAGCTGGTAGTTGAGATCCCTGCTCCCTAGGATCTTACAGTATTATGGATCAAGGGCTAAGGAAGCAGGGCTGGGAAGCAGCGTGGCTAGTGGAAAGAGCACAGGCCTGGAAGTCAGAGGCTCTTGGTTCTAAATCCTGGCTCTGCCACTTGCCTGCTGCGTGTCCTTAGGCGGGTCTCTAAACTCCCCTGTGCCTTGGTTTGCTCAACTGGAAGATGGGGATTCAATACCTGTTCTCCCTCCTTTTTAAATTGTGAGCCCCTTCTGAGACAGGGACCTGTGTCCGACTCATTCGATTTGTATCCGCCCCAGCTCTTAGAATAGTGCTGGTCATAAAGTAAGCAGCTAACAAATAGCATTACCAAAAAAAGGGTCAGAAGGAGAAGCAGTGTGGCTTAATGGCTAGAGCGCAGGCCTGGGAATCAGAAGAACCTGGGTTCTAATCCCAGCTCTGCCACTCGTCTGCTCTGTGAACTTGGGCAAGTCATTTCACTCCTCTGGGCCTCAGTGACCTCATCTATAAAATGGGGGTTAAGACTGTGAGCCCCTTGTGGGACAGGGACTATATCCAAGCTAATTTGCTTGTATCCACCCCAGCGCTTAACACATCAGGGCGGACACAGTCGGCGTCCCACATGGGGCTCACAGTCTTCATCTTACAGATGAGGGAAACTGAGGCCCAGAGAAGTGAAGCGACTTGCCCGAGTTCATCCAGCAGACAAGTGGCGCAGCTGGGATTAGAACCCATGTCCTTTTGCTGCCCAGACCCATGCACTACCCACCAGTCCACACCGTTTCTCCTTGCCACCAGCTTCTCCTCTTACCTTTTCATTATCAAAAGAAAGAGGAGGCAAGAACTCACATCTGTTTCGGGCAGTAAACTATGCAGAAGCCTCACCGTGCTTTTATCACTTCAGCATGACCGAAAGTGGAAAATACCTCCCTCTGCCAAGCACGGTCAACCCTGGAAGGCCAAACTCAAGTCCCACTAGTTTGGAGGGGTTCGAGGCGAAGCTCGATGTATTATCTGAGATATTTCTTTCAATTTTTCGATCAGTGAAAATCCCTTTGGAGAAAGCTATTAGGCACCAAACAATTCCAGTAGGCCACTCGGTATCGATGATGGATCGAGAAGAGCTGCCACTGGGAGCTCGTGAGCCGGGAAAAGCCAGCCGGAACAGGGGGTGGAGGGTGGGTGAGGCTGGGCCCCTTACAAAAAAAAGTCGGAAACCCGTGAGCCGCTGTGTGGCTTTCCCTTACCTCTGTCTGATAAACATCGTAGACGAATCCCATCCCACTCGAATAGAACTGGCATCTTCCCGTGTTCAGAGGCCTCGGTTCCTGGAAGGAAATGAAAGAATGAGCATCAGTGCAATTAAATAGTTTTCATCTCTAGCCTCGGCGGAGCCAGAGGAACCCAGATAGCACGTGCCAGGGACTGATTCTGCACCTCACCCATGGATTTCTTTCCCTAGGCTCAACACACCAACTAATCCCTCATCCCCTTATGCCCTTTCCCTTCTCATTGCCTGTGTCCTGGGATCTGTCATAATAATAATAATTATTATAGTGATATTTGTTAAGCTTTTACTGTGCTTCAAGCACCGCTCTAGGCGCTAGGATAGATTAAAGGGGCTCACGGTTCAAGTAGGAAGAGCGGGGATTGACCCCCCCCCCTTTTGCAGATGAGAGAACTGAGAAGCTAAGTGACTTGCCTAAGGTCACACAGCAATTAAGTGGCAGAGCTGGGATTCGAACTCCCGGGCCTGTGCTCTTTCCCCTAGACCACTCTGCTTCTTATTATGTTTGTGTCAGCAGTGGGCGAACTGTAGTTAAGTTTAGCAAATCATTTTCATCCTATTCCATTTTTCAGTCCCTCGGAAAGTCTGGAAAGATCCCCTTCACGATCGACTGAGTTCCTACACCAAGATGAACGGCAAAGAATAATCTCGGCGGAACGAGAGATTCAATTATTTCTACTTCAGGAAAAATGTGGAGGGAAATGTGGAGGGAAAAATGTGGAAAAACTGTGCTTCTCCCGTCTTATTAAGATAAGAGAAGGGAGCACCTGGTATTCCTCAGTAAAGATCCCAGAGAGGAACGCTTTGCTGCATCTGATAAGGATTCCATCCACCTTGGTGCATGAAGGAAAATCAAGAGATGGGGATGCAGAGGAGCGGGTACAGAGAGAGAGGGCTCGCTCTTCTTGCACGGCCTGAAGGAGAGCATGTGCCATGATTGGGGGTGAGTCCGGCTCTGCCCCGTAGTTCAGTTCAGTTCAATCGTATTTACCGAGCGCTGACCGTGTGAAAAGCACTGTACTAAGCGCTTGGGAGAGTATAAGAGAACGATAAACAGATACATCCCCTGCCCACAAAAAGCTCACAGGCTGGAGGGAAAGGAGGTCTAGCTCAGGGGTGGGGTTAGGGTTGGCTTGAAGGCTGAGGTCTGCCAGGGATTATTCCACACCCAAAGTATTTTTCTGAATAAAAATATTATTCTAACCTAATCACTGTACCTCAGTCTCATCTCTCTCGCCACCGACCTCTAGCCTACGACCCGCCTCTGGCCTGGAACGCCCTCCCTCTTCGTATCCGACAGACGATGCCTCTCCCCACCTACAAACTGAAGGCACACCGCCTCCAGGAGGCCTTCCCCGACTAGACCCTCGTTTCCTCTTCTTCTACTCCCTTTTGAGCCTCCCTTGCACTTGGATTTGTTCCCTTTATTCATCCCTCCCTCAGCCCCAGAGCACTTATGCACTTACCCATAATTTATTTATTTATATTAATGTCTATCTCCCCCCCAGCTCGTAAGCTTGTTGTGGGCAGGGAATGTGTCTGCCAACTCAGCTATACTGTACACTCCCAAGCATTTAGTACAGTGCTCTGCACACAGTAAGTGCTCAATAAATACATTTGACTGATTGATCGATTAAATACTGGGCAAGGTTAGAGGATTCTAAATGCATTTAAATTTGGGTTTAGGGAAAAGCAGACTCCAGATGTCTCTAGAGGGAAAATCAGCTAATCTCCTGGCTGGGACAAAGTGTCACTCCAGAACTAGTATTCAATCATCGTTACTGAGTGTTTACTGTGTGCAAAGGACTGTATTAAGCGCTTGGGAGAGTACAGAATAACATAAAGATAACTCATCTGGCTCGCCACCAACTCCCTGCACACATCCACACCATTATTCTCCCAACTTCCAAAGCCTTATTAAAATCACATCTTCCCTGACAAAGCTTTCATTTCCCCTCCTCTCTCTCCCTTCTATGTTGCCAATGAGCAGCAGCATGGCACAGTGGATAGAGCACGGCCCTGGGAGTCAGAAGGTCATGGGTTCCAGTCCCGGCTCCACCGACTGTCTGCAGGGTGGCTTTGGGCAAGTCACTTCACTTCCCTGTGCCTTAGTTACCTCATCTGTAAATTGCGGATTAAGACTCTGAGCCTCATGTGGGACATGGACCGTGTCCAATCCGATATGCTTGTATCCACCTCAGTGCTGAGTACGGTGCCTGGAACATAGTAAGTGCTTAACAAATACCCAAATTATTATTATTATTAGTACAATACGACAGTCAGGTGAAGTCTTATCGTACCTTTCTCCTGTCTTACCTCACATCTATCGGTCATGCAATTCCCTCATCCTGGAACGCCCCTTCTCCTGAAAAAAAAAAAGCCTCCAGACATCCTCCCCCTCCCCACCTTCCAAGCCCTCCAAAATTCCCCTCAATTCCAACCAGCTTCTGGGCTAATTCCCAACTCCTTGAAATGGCGAGGGAAGGCCTGGAAATTCCGTGACACGGCATTATGACCGCGAGAGGAACTTCCGGGGTCAAAGTTCTTCGAGGCGACGGCTGAACGGTACTCACAATGTGGCGAGCCGCAAACACCCCGTCCACTATTGCACAGCAGAAAGCTGCCACCACTCCAAAGCTGATAAATACGATCGAGGCTACCAACTGAAACGACAGGAAGGAGGAAAAAAATCAGGGGTGTTTTTGGGAAAACAAGGAACCGGTTCTCATCCAGTCACTCAAACTCCCGGCTGTCTTCTTTCATTCCTTTCGACTGTAAGCTCCTTGTAGGCAGGGATTGTGTCCGTTTATCGTTCTGTTGTTCAGTACAATGCTTCGCACATAATAAGTGCTATTATTATTAATATATACGGCTGTTGCTATTACCTCTACTTGTAGGCTTGGGACATAAGACTTGATAATTATGATGGTATTTGCTAAGCGCTACATGTCAAGCACTGTACTAAGCGATGGGGTAGATACAAGATTATCAGGTTGGTGGGACAGAAAACAGGTATCATTCATTCATATGTATTTATTAAGCGTTTACTGCGTGCAGAGCACTGTACTAAGCGCTTGGGAAGTACAATTCAGCAACAGAGACAATCCCTGCCATTTGGCAGATGAGGGAACTGAGGCACAGAGAAGTTAAATGACCTGCCCGAGGTCACACAGCAGGCTTGTGGCAGAGTCAGGAGTAGAACCCAGGTCCTCTGACTCCACCTGAGGAAGGATTTTATCATTTAAATATTTGGTAATGAGCATTGGTTAAAAAAATAATCTGTTGGAGGAAAGAAAATATGGTTTCTGTAATACAAATCATGCTTCACTGATGAGATAGCATTCTTTAAATTCCTTAAGGGGGTCAACTCTCATAGATAAAGGGAACCGGTGAGTAGAATTGCTTGACCTTCTAAAA
Organism: Ornithorhynchus anatinus; assembly: GCF_004115215.2. Lineage (NCBI taxonomy): Eukaryota > Metazoa > Chordata > Mammalia > Monotremata > Ornithorhynchidae > Ornithorhynchus > Ornithorhynchus anatinus. The sequence goes on along the minus strand of NC_041747.1, from coordinate 12,854,072 downwards.
GGTGTTTGATTAAGTTAACGTGACATAATCATGGCACCGGAGGCAATGTTCTGTGCTTGAGAGGAAAACTGGCTAAAAGACAGAAAACAAAATATGGGGATAAGTGGTCAATTTTGAGATAGGGAGGAAGGTTAAAGGGAGGAGAATTTCACTAGAGAAATCCTTGGATTCCAATGGGACCACCTGCAAAACAACTCTCTGATTAGCTCTCAGCCAGACTCTTTCAAGAAGCAGTAAAAAGCACTTGTAGTAGGCCTAAAAATACACGTTAAAGGCAAAAAGGAAATTTGAGCAGTAAAACAAAGGTCTGAAACTTTACAAAACTGACTTCATACTCTTGAGAAAGAGCAGAGGGACATCTGCTTCTAGCTAAGAAAGTTCAGTGCTTCAGCATTGATGGAAAGAAACAAAAATAAATTAAGGTGTGGAGTAATAAAGGAAGTCATAACAGCCCAAATTGACAGCATCCTATTCTTGGCAGCTGTTTCTCCATCCCACAGACAGAAAGCTGACACTTTCAGATCCAAGAGAAACTCCTAAAGAATACTGAGAAGCATTCAAACATACTTTTTATTGAGCACTTACTGCATGCAGAGCACTGTACTAATCTCCTGGGAGAGTACACTACAACAGAGTTGGTAGACATGATCCCCGACTCCAACTAACTTACAAACTAATGATAATAATTGTGGTATTTGTTAAGCGCTTACTCTGTGCCAGACACTGTACGAAGCGGGAAGGTGGATACAAGCAAATGGGGTTGGACACCGTCCCTGTCCCACATAGGACTGACAGTCTTAATCCCCATTTTACAGTTGAGGTAACTAGGGGGCGGAGAAGTGACTTGCTTAAGGTCACACAGCCGGGGAGTGACGGAGCCGGGGCTGGAACTCAGGTCCTCTGCCTCCCAGACCCGGGGTCTACCCACCGGGCTACGGGGTACTGAAGCGGTGGAGTCAGAGTTTCAACAAATCATGAGAGGAAACTGTCGAGCCAGTGATAACAAGAAGAGGGAATGGAAAGACATTTTCTTTTACCAGCGGAGAAATGAAATAAGACCAGGCTTCCCGGTCATTGAGGTGGAGCGAGGGGCAGCACCAGTGGGCAAAGGAGGTGAAGCGGACACAATGAAGTCGCGTGGGATTTACAGGTCCCAGAGCCGTGAGGAAAGGGAATCAGGGTTCAAGATGGTCAAGGGGACACCGGCGTTGCCGCTCTCCCATGCTACCATCCCTCTCTCCTCAATAATAATGATGGAATTGAGCATTTACTATGTGCCGGGCAGTGTCGTGAGCGCCGGGTGGATACTACACAATCGGGTTGGACGCAGTCCCCGTCCCACATGGGACTCAGTCTTCATCACCATTTTATGGATGAGGGAACTGAGGCCCAGAGAAGCGATGTGACTTGCCCAAGTGGCAGATCCGGGATTAGAACCCATGACCTTCTGACTCCCAGGCCCGTGCTCTATCCACTAGGCCACACTCAATGCAAGACCCTCAAGGGCTACCTCAAAAGGAGAGAAGCATGGCCTAGCAGAAAGAGCTTGAGCCTGTCTGTGTTTTTCAATCATCCAACCCGTAGCCAGTTATTTCCTACTGAATTAATAATAATAATAATGTTGGTATTTGTTAAGCGCTTACTATGTGCCGAGCACTGTTCTAAGCGCTGGGGTAGACATAGGGGAATCAGGTTGTCCCACGTGGGGCTCATAGTCTTCATCCCCATTTTACAGATGAGGGAACTGAGGCACAGAGAAGTTAAGTGACTTGCCCACAGTCACACAGCCGACAAGTGGCAGAGCTGGGATTCGAACTCATGAGCCCTGACTCCAAAGCCCGTGCTCTTTCCACTGTGCCACGCTGCTTCTCTAATTGACAGTCACGGGGATTTTTTCAAAGTATGAAGTTCTTCAAGAACACAATTTCCGTATTATGTCAGAAAGGACCATACTTGCCACGGATTAACAGTACCCTAGGAAAGCTGCTTCAATAATAATAATTCAATCATATTTATTGAGTGCTTTCTGTGTGCCGAGCACTGTAAAAAACACTTGGAAAGTACAATGATAATAATAATAATACTTTTTTAAATGGTAATATTTGTTAACTGCTTATTATGGGCCAGATATTGCAGTGACAGCAATCAGGTCAGAGTACTTAGACTCACACTCTTAATGGGAGAGAAAACAGGTATTTAATCCTCATTTTACGGATGAGGGAACTGAGGCCCAGAGAAGGGAAATGACTTGCCCAAGATCACACAGTAGGCCGTGGCAGAGCCAGGATTAGAACCCATGACCTTCTGACTCCCGGGCCCAAGCTTTATCCAAGCTGCTTCTCTCTTGCAGCACCTGAATAAGAAGGTTATTCTCTGTCAAAGATGACACTGCTGACAGTGAGATTGCTTTCATTCATTCATTTTCTCTATCTGTAATTTATTTTATTGTCTGTCTCCCCCTCTAGCTTTCTTAGGGTAGGGATCATGTCTACCCACTCTCTCGTATTGTACTTTCCCAAGCGTTTAGTACAATGCCCTGCACCCAGTATGCAACCAATAATACCACTGATAGATTAACAAATACCACAATTACTTTATTACTACACTCTTAATAAATACTCTAAATAAAGAGAAGCAGTGTGGCCAAGTGGAAAGAACACAGGCTTGGGTGTCAGAGGACCTGGGTTCTAATTCCAGCTCCGCCACTGGTCTGTTGGGTGTCCTTGGGCGAGTCACTTCACTTCTCCGCACCCTCGGTGACCTCATCTGTAAAATGGGGATTTAGACTGGGAGCCCCATGTGGGACACGGACGGTATCCAACCCATTAGCTTGTATCTACCCCAGCGCTGACGTCAGTGCCTGGCCCATAGTAAGCGCTTAACAAATACCACCAAAAAAAAATCGTTGATTTGGGTTCCCAAACGGATATTTCCAATGATATTTGTGGGAAAAGAAGAGCGTTTCTGTTCTTACCATTTGCCTTCTGTTCTCTACCAAATTGATGCCAATGATCCCTAAGAAAGATCCAAAACCAAGCTAAGGAGAAAAAACGGGGAAAGAAGACAAGCCCAAAAGAAACAAAGTTAGTCGTGCAGCAACACCCCGGGAACACAGAAAGGAAACTTAGCACTTAATAAGGATAAGACACTGGGTTTCTAAACACTGTGACCCCCAAGAGTGGAAATCCCGCCACTAGTCCACTGTGTCACCTTGGGTAAGTCACTTCACTTCTCCGTGCTTGTTACCTCACCTGTAAACTGGAGATTAAGACTGTGAATCCTATGTGGGGACAGGGACTGTATCCAAACTGATTGTCTTGAATTTATCCCAACGTTTAGTATAGTGCCTGGCACATAGTAAGCACTTTACAAATACGATTAAAAAAATAAGAAGGCGGAGGTGAGGTCCCTCAGTCCCACAGTGAAACGCTCTGGTGGAACAAGATTCCGGAGGGGCATCATTCCCAACCCGGCTTCCCTCCTTCTTCCTTCACTTTTCCACCTCGGTCTGACAACTCGATGGGAAACTGTCCTTATCCACCCCGGCTCTCTGTGAGCTCCCCCAGAGAGGACTTGAGACACACTCACGATGATTCCAGGGTAGTAGCCTCCCACGGTGACGTTCTCCGTCCTGGTGGTCGTTGCCAAGCCAATGGTCAGGATGAAAACCGATACAATCAGAAGAGAGACAGCGAACCACAGAGAAGTCTTCTTTCTTTTGGCAAACTGCCCTGTGGGAATAGAATAATAACAATTATTATTAACAGTAATAACAGTAATTATGGTATCTGGCAAGCACTTACGATGTGCCAGGCACTGTACTAAGTGCTGGGGTGGACACGAGCAAATCTGGTTGGACACTGTCCCTCAGTTACCTCATCGGTTACCTCATCTGTAAATTGGGGATTAAGACACGTAGGGCTTTCGGTCTTAATCCCCATTTTCCATATGAGGAACTGAGGCTCAGAGAAGTGAAGTGACTTGCCCAAAGTCACACAGCTGACAAGTGACGGAGCAGGGATTAGAACCCACAACCGCTGACTCCCAAATCCATGCTCTTTCCATTGAGCCTCTCTGCTTCTCTCCGTGTGAATATGCTCCTCATATTTCCGGGTGACCCATTGAATTTCTTGTTTTCACATGATCTGGCTATCCTTAAAGACTTCCTCTTTCTCGATGGGATCTGTTCTTCATTTTTAAACAGAAGGAAGATCTTTTTTCTACTACTTTTATCTTCTTCAGTTATCTGTTCAGGGGTTTTGAGTTTCTTGTTGTTTTTTTTTAATGGTATTTGTTAAGCGCTTATTACGTGCCAGGCACCGTACTAAATGCTAGGTAAATACAAGATAATAGGGTTGGACACGGCCTTCATTCCACGGCCCCCATTCCACCGGGGGATCCTAGTTTTAATCTGAATTTTGCAGATGAGGCAAGTGAAGCAATGACTCGCCTAAGGTCCCACAGTGGACAACGGCGGAGCAGAATTGGAACCCAGCTCCTCTGACTCCCAGGCTCGCGCTCTTTCCACTAGGCCAGGCTGCTCTGCTGGGTCACCTGTTCGGTCGTTATTTGGGTGTGGTCCACATTTTAAGTATCTTCTTAGCAACAGGAGGTTAAAGTTTTTTTACAAAAAAGTTCCACAGCTTTTCCAAATCATCTGCATGCATCGACGGTGAATCAAAAAAACCAAAGAAAACTTTTAAAATTAATAGCCTTTAAATCATTTTTCGTGACTGTTTTTTTCTTCCCAGCTCTATGATCCTTAATAGGTCTATAATAGCAACGGCAACTTAATTTGGGGTTCCAAACTTAACTTTAAGGGGAGTGATAGTTTGAGAAAGTCAACCAACATGGCTTTGACCCTTATCTTCCTAATTAAAGCACAACCAAAATGCTGAAACTCATTACTCTTCCACACTCTGAGGCTACAGCTATTATCTCCACTTTGATTCTTGGGCAATGTAGTGTTGGAGAAGGCTTTTGCAAATACCAAGGACTGCCCGAAAAACAAACAAATGGATTTTAGAGCAAATTAAGCCCAAGTGGTCTTTGAAAGGTCAAATAACTCGACTTGATGAGCATAATTTAGACGCATAAATCAGAAGGACCGATTCCCTGGAGAAGACACTAATGCTAGGAAGAGTCCGGGGAAAACGAGGAACAGGCAGACCAGCAACTAGGTGGATAGAGACCAGCACAACGATAACGGGAGATCGGTTAGAAAGGTTGCGGACTCCGGCGGAGGACAGAGCGTTCCGGACAAAATATGTCCGTGGAGTCGCTATGAATCAGAAACAACTTGTCAGCACTCAGTAATAATAATAATGCCGTGAGCATATTATAGCGTCTAAAACCTGATGCTAGCTAGCTGACTAGAAAAAGCTTCTTTGAGCTCCAGGAAGCAATATTATCCGAACACCACTCTTGGGTTGCACAACAATAAATAATTTAGCGACTCATTAATCTCTGATTTCAATGAGAGTCCCTCTATACCACTGGCTTATGAGAAGGTTTTAAGACTCCTCTGATCTATTTCACATTCAGCTCTATTGGATGGTACTCTCCCCGAGCATTTAGCTCAGTGCTCTGTACAGGGTATGCGCTCAATAAATAACATCGATCGACTGGGTGTATTCACGGCGGACAGGCACAGTGGGGAGGTAAGGGGTCAGTGGGGGTGGTCGAGGCGGCAGTGGCTACCACAGTGGCTACCCAGGCAACTGCCTGCTTGAGTGTAGCACTGTGCTGCTGTTGTTACTTTAATAATAATAATAATGGCATTTGTTAAGCTCTTACTATGTGCCAAGCACTGTTCTAAGTGCTGGGGCAAATACCAGGTAATCAGGTTGTCCCACGTGGGGCTCCCAGTCTCAATCCCCATTTTACAGATGAGGTAACTGCGACACAGAGAAGTTAAGTGACTTGCCCAAAGTCACACAGTTGACTTTAGCCCTGAAGGGCTACCAGTGGCCCTCCTGGGCACCTTAGCGGTCCCCTGAACCACCTGCTTGCTGGGTCGCTGTGCTGTTGTTCCTTTGTCCCCGAATGATAATTGTGGTTTTTGTTAAACGCTTACAGTGTTCCAGGCACTGCTCTAAGCGCTGAAGGAGATAGAAGCTAATCGGGTTGGACATAGACCCCGTTCCACTTACGGCTCACAGCCTTAATCCCCATTTTACAGATGAGGTCACTGAGGCCCAGAGGAGTGAAGTACCTGGCCCAAAGCCTTGCAGCAGGCAAGGGGCAGAAGGAGGATAAGAACTCAAGTCCTTCTAACAGCTAGGCTCTGGCTCTACCAACTAGGCCAGTGTGGCTCAGTGGAAAGAGCCCAGACTTGGGAATCAGAGGTCATGGGTTCGAGTCCCAGCCCTGCCACTTGTCAGCTGTGTGACTGTAGGCAAGTCACTTAACTTCTCTGTGCCTCAGTGACCTCATCTGTAAAATGGGGATTAACTGTGAGCCTCACGTGGGACAACCTGATTACCCTTTATCTACTCCAGCGCTTAGAACAGTGCTCTGCACATAGTAATCGCTTAACAGATACCAACATTATTTTTTTTCAGAGTAGAGTGGCTCAGTGGAAAGAGCACAGGCTTTGGAGTCAGAAGTCATGGGTTCGAATCCCGGCTGGGCCACTTGTCAGCTGTGTGACTTTGGGCAAGTCACTTAACTTCTCGGTGCCTCAGTTACCTCATCTGTAAAATGGGGATTAAGACGTGAGCCCCACGTGGGACAACCTGATTCCCCCGTGTCTACCCCAGCGCCTAGAACAGTGCTCGGCACATAGTAAGCGCTTAACAAATACCAACATTATTATTATTATTAGGCCAAGGTGCCGCTTCTTAAATTGTAAGTGCTGGAATAGGAAGCCAAATTTGGTCTACCTGTGCCAGCCCACCCAACCTGTCCCCCCCGCTGCCCACCCTACCTCCCCCCGCCCAGGTCCTACTTGCCCAGCCAGTGCCCTCCCCGGGGAGGTCCGGCCCGGGCGAGGGCACCGGCTGCCGGCCGGACAGGGGGTCCTGGAGGGGCAGCTTTACCTGTGGGTCCCAGCAAGGCCAAAGGTCCCGGCAGCGGCAGAGGAGGAGGAGGAGGCAGAGGAGGAGGGGGCGGCTGCTGCTGCATCCCCCTGGCCCTAACCCTGCTATTCAGCCGGGCACACCGGAGTCTGAGTCTTCTCTCCCAGGCAGGGGGGAGCTCCGCCTCCATCCTCCATCCTCCCTCCGCCCCCTCCCCTCCCCGCAGCTCCTGCAAACTGGACAGATGGGCCCAGGCCACGATGGACAGGAGCACCAGCGCCTGGCTCCGGGCCCTCCGGGGGCTCAGTCGCGGGCCAGGCCACAGGGACCAAAAGTCAGGGCCACGCAGAAGGGAGCGGGAGAAGAGGAAAGAGGGGGCTTAATCCGGGTAGGCCTCTTGGAGGAGGTGGGCCTTCCAGAAGGCTCTGAGGAGGGGGGGGGGAGAGTCATCGTCTGGGGGATTGGAGGAGGGAGGGCTTTCCTGGCCAGAGGCCAGATAGGTGAGATGAGAGTGAGAAGGGATTAATTAATCCAATTTGAGAGTAGCGGGTTCAAACCAACGTACGAAGCACCGCCCCACAGACAAGATGAAGTGACTTGTCCAATGTCACACAGCGGGCAAGCGAAAGCTCTAATGGTGGCATTTGTTAAGCGCTTACTGTGTGCCCTGCACCGTACTAGACAGATACAAGGTCAGCAGGGTTGTCCCCCTTGGGGCTCACAGTCTTAATCCCCATTTTACAGATGAGGGAACTGAGGCACGGAGAAGTGAAGTGGCTGGCCCAGAGTCCCACAGCTGACAAATGGCGGGGTCAGGATTAGAACCCACCGTCTCTGACTCTCAAGCCCGGGCTCTTTCCGCTAAGCCACGCTGTTTCTCTGTTGTCTTCTCAGGCTGAAATCGGGTGTGGATTTAGACATGTTGCACATGATGTTCATCCCTGGGACATTTTCAGTTCCGGATTTAAGACTTGAAACTTCAGATGACTTGCTCAGTGGAAAGAGCCCAGGCTTGGGAGTCAGAGGTCATCGGTTCGAATCCCGGCTCGGCCACGTGTCAGTTGTGGGACAGTGGGCAAGTCACTTCACTTCTCTGTGCCTCAGTTACCTCATCTGTAAAACGGGGATTAAGACTGTGAGCCTCACGTGGGACAACCTGATGACCCTGTATCTACCCCAGCGCTTAGAACAGTGCTCTGCACATAGTAAGCGCTTAACAAATACCAACATTATTATTATTTGAGACAGTGAGCCTCTCGTGGGACAGGGACAGTGACCAACCTGATGAATTTGTATCTCCCCCAGTGCTTAGAAACACTGGGCACACAGCAACCACTTAAATACCATTATGACTGCTATTAGTGATAACGGTAATAATAATAAAGAAGTCACAAGCTCATGGATGGAGTATCGCCACCCTAGAATCCTCGGCCGTTCCCGACGGTAGAATACGATCTCATCGCCGTAACCAAATAACCGACGATATTAAGGGATGGACAATAAATAATGTAAAGGAGAGCAATTAAGAAAATGAATGTGAAGCGGTGCGTCTGTGTGTTGGAAAAATCTGAGACCCACAAAATTAAAGAAATACATTTAAAAACAGCCACAGCATGTAAGAGGTGCGCCGAAAGGTCCTTCTGATACTGATGTGGTTTCCTCGTATGAACAGAAACATAAAAGTAAGATTACGGGCCGGACCGCTCAGATTTCTAAGCCAGAATGTCTTGAACGTGGGTAAAGTGAAATCCGAGAGCCTGCTGGAAGTCACAGTCATGTCTGCCGAAACCCTACCCCCGGCAATTACATCTGGTGAGCGGAACATCTTTCAAAGGTTAATTGTTTAGTCAAAGACATAATGAATAAAATGCTTGGGCCTTGCAGCGCGCACGAGGAGAATGATGTTGGGGAGGCACGAAAGGGCTGTTATTGACAGAAAAAAGGATGGCATTTTCCTGTCACAGGCTTAACTTCATTGCCCTTTCGAACCTTATTATTTATTCATTCAATCATATTTATTGGGTGCATTCTGTGGGCAGAGCACCGTCCTAAGTGCTTGGGAGAGTGCACTGCAACAATAAACAGATACATTCCCTCTTATTAAAACATTTGCCCCCATCTTCTTCTCTCCTTGACTGCCAACTTCAACTGTTCAGTCTCCAACTGCTCCTTCCCCACTACTTACAGACACACCCATGTAATCCTTCTCCTAAAATAAAAAAAACTCTCTTGATGTCACGACCCCAGGTCCCTGCCTCAAGTAGGCTCACTCTTCAGGTACCACCCCATCTCCCTATCATTTCATTCAATCCTATTTATTGAGTGCTTACTGCGTGCAGATCACTCTACTAAGCACTTAATCTTTCCAAGATCCCCGAAAGAGTTTACACCCACTGTCTCCTCTCCTCGACCCCCCATAATCGGGCTTCCAACCCATAGAGCCGTGACAACTTCCAGGCTTCTCTCTGAAACCCACGTTGGAGGCCAGCGGGAATGAATACTAAGTCTGTGAAGTGACCTCCCAAAAGTAGTTGATTATCTGCCCACCAGATAGATATCTGACTTTGAACATTAAACTCTCGATCCTAAAACACTTTACCATTCTCATGACATCCGTTGCCATTCCCAACGAGCACTGGGATGCGAGGTGTCCAGAACCTGTGGCCGGGAGTCAGGAGACTGGGTTTCTCATTCCAGCTCGGGCCCTGCCCCGAGATCTTAAACGTTAACTCGGTGACCGTTTCCTCATCTGTGTGATGGAGACAAGAAACTTCCTCTTCCTGCTTCCCCAAGTTGCCCTCCTCACTGTTCTTCTCTTGCTTCCTTACTGCTTTTCAAGAGGGCTCCCCCTTGGACTGTATCCAAACCCATTTGCTTGTACTCATTCGATTGTATTTATTGAGTGCTTACTATGTGCAGAGCACTGAACTAACCGCTTGGGAGAGGAACATACATTGATAAACACATTCCCTGCCCAAAATGAGCTTAACACCCCAGCGCTCAGTACAGCACCTAACAAATACCATGATTAGTCTCTACATCCAACCCCGGTTTCAACATTACTGGCCCTCTTCTCACTCTCGTCCCTCGCCATTTTTTAAAAAATGGTATTTTATTACTACTATCATTTGCTAATCACTTACTATGTGTCAAGCACTGTTCTGAGTGCTAGGATCTTGTCTTATGCTGTCGAGTCGTCTCCAACCCGCAGCGACTCCTTGGACACGTCGCTCCCGGAACGCCCCTCTCCATCTGCAATCGTCCTGGTAGTGGATCCGGAGAGTTTTCTTGGTAAAAATCCCAAAGTGGTTTCCCACTGCCGCCTTCCGCACAGTAAACTCGAGTCTCCGCCCTCGACTCTCTGCCGTACTGCTGCTGCCCGGCCCAGGTGAGTTTTGACTTTTGTAGCAGATTGCAGATCACTAGCCACTGGCCAAGCTAGGAATGGGATGGGTAGTATGTCTCTGCTTGACTCTCCCTCCCGTAGTCGAGTCTGGTAGAGTACTGGAAACTCTCCAGGTGTGATGCTGGGGAGGGTAATGCTGGGGTAGATACAAGTTAATCAGGTTGAACGCAGTCCCTGCCCCATATGGGGGCTCACAGTCTCCATAGGAGAGGGAAAAGCTATCAATCCCTCATTCTACTGAGGAAACTGAGGCACAGAGAAGTTAGGTGAATTGCCCGAGGTCACGCAGCAAGCAATTGGCAGAGCAGGGGTAAGAACCCAGGTCCCCTGACTCCCAGGCCTGCGTTCTTTCCGCTAGGTTAAGTGTTTACCGTGTATCAAGCACTATTAAGTGCTGGGGTCGATACAACCTAACCGGTTGGACACACTCCCTGCCTCAAGTAGGCTCACTCTTCATGCCATTTTTACAGATGAGGGAACTGAGGCACAGAGAAGTGACTTGTCCAATGTCTCACAGCAGATGTGCTCCCCTCCCCCACCCTTTGCTCTTCCCCCCTTCCCCTCAGCACTGTGTTCATTTGTATATATTATTACCTTATTTATGTTGTCAATAATGTGTATATTCCCTTGATTCTATTTGTCATGATAATGTTGTCTTTTGTTCTGTTTTGCTTGCTGTCCGTCTCCCCCGATTAGACTGTGAGCCCGTCAATGGGCAGGGATCGTCTCTATCTGTTGCCGAATTGTACATTTCAAGCGCACATAGTAGGCGCTCAATAAATACTATTGAATGAATGAATGTGGTGGAACGAGGATTAGAACCCACGTCCTCCGAGTCCTGGCCCTGTGGTCCTTCCACAAGGCCAGGCCGCCTCTTCGCTGTTATATTCAACTTCTCACTCTCTGTTGGTCCGCATAGCTTTTCCTCCTTCAAATCCACCCAAGTCATCCCGACTTCTTCAGAATCTCTTTCTTGATCCACCTCCCTGCTTACATTTCTTCTCTGAATTCCTGAAACGGGTCACTTCCGCCCTCTACCATCACTTCCTCTCCATCCCCTCTCTTCTTGACTCTCTCATCAGGGTGAGCTGTAGCTCTACTTATTGCTAAATCCCAATTTCCCCTGGGTCCCCCCCCGAAAGGTTGAATTGATATTTCTTCCTCCCGAGGAGGCTTTTTCATCTTGGCTCTTGCGGCTTCCCGGAACCCAGCACCCCCTTCAGCTTCCCAACACAGGGGTGAAGGGCTGGGAACCAACAGGGCAAAGCCCTGGCTGGTGGCTTCCTAAAGCCCTTTATTCCTCATTTTCTGACCCTTCCTAGCCATCGGTCTGGGTCTAGCTGAGAAGCGGCTTAGCCTAGTGGAAAGAGGCTGGGGCCGGGAGTCGGAGGACCTGGGTCCTAGTCCCTCAGCTCTAATACTTGCCTTCCGTGTGACCTCGGGCAAGTCGTTTAACTTCTGTGGGCCTCGGTTTCCTCACCTAGAAAAAGAGGGGATCCGATGCCTGTGTCCAACCTGATTAACTTTTTACCTACCCCAATGCTTAGTATAGTGCCTGAGACACACAGGAACACTTACAAATCATCATCACCACCACCAGGTTGCACATAGAAGAGCAGCGGGGCCTAGTGGAAAGTGCACAGGTCTGAGAGTGAGGACCTGGATTCTAATCCTGACTCTGCCAGTCACTCGCCTTGTGACTCTGGGCGAGTCGCTTAACTTCTATGGGCCTCAGTTACCTCATCTGTAAAACGGGAAGTCCACGCCTGTTCTCCCTCCTACTTAGACTGTGAGTCCCAGCTGAGACAGGCGCTGCACCCATCTTCATTAACTCATATCTACCCCAGTGCTTATTATAATAATAATAATGGTGGTATTTGTTAAGCGCTTACTTGCAAAGCACCGTTCTAAGCGCTGGGGGGATATAGGGTGATCAAGTTGTCCTACATGGGACTCACAGTTTGAATCCCCATTTTACAGATGAGGTAACTGAGGCACGGAGAAGTTAAGTGACTTGCCCAAAGTCACACAGCTGGCAAGCGGTGGAGCTGGGCTTAGAACCCATGACATCTGACTTCCAAGCCCGGGCTCTTTCCACTGAGCCACGTTGCTTCCCTCGACACATAGTCAGTGCTTGCCGAATATAATAATGATAACAGTAATAACAGTAATAATAATAATAATAATAATGATATCGATAAAGGCCTTACACCACGGCCAGGTACAACCTCGGTCTGCCCCCTAGTGGACGAAAGCTGCAACGTCTCCCTGCCATTATTATTGTTCCCATCATCACTCAATCAACAGTATTTATAATAATAATTGTGGTATTTGTTAAGCGCTTACTATGCGCAAAGCACCGTTCTAAGCGCTGGGGGATACAAGGTGATCAGGTTGTCCCACGTGGGGATCACAGTTTTTTTTAATCCCCATTTGACAGATGAGGTAACTGAGGCACAGAGAAGTGACTTGCCCCAGGTCACACAGCTGACTAGCGGCGGAGCCGAGATTAGAACCCATGACCTCTGACTCCCAAGCCCACGCTCTTTCCACTGAGCCACGCTGCTTCTCTCAAGCGCTCATTTATTGAGCGCTTACTATGCACACAGCACCGTACTAAGCGCTGGGGAGAGCGCAAGAGAATTAGCAGTTACGCCCCCCTGCCCATAATGAGTTTACAGTCTAGAGGGCCGGGGAGAGAGACATCAATATCTCCTTAGGGTTTACGACGTGCTCTGCGCTAGGGGAGATACAAGGTTTCGAGATTGGACCGGTCCCTTGTTCCACAATGGGCAATCTTTCAACCCCGCTTTACAGATGAGGGAACCGAAGCCCGGAGAAGCGAAGTGACTTGCCCGTGACCCCGGCAAGGGCGAGGAGCCGGGATTAGAACCCAGGCCCCCTGAGCTCCAGGCCCGAGGTCCATCTAATCTGTCCCCGCTGCTTCACACCGCCAACAAGGGAGAGCCTTTCGTGATAATAACTGAGGCATTTGCTAAGTGCTTACCGTGTGACAAACGCTGAACTAAATCCTGGGGCCGATACAAGATGATCCAGGTGGACAACGTCCCTGTCGCGCACACAATTAGTTCTTGAAAAGGGGCAGAGCTGGTGAAACTGTTTCAAGGGCCAAACTGATGAATAATGTTTTCTTACTGGAGTGCAGCCTTGTTTTTCAAGTTTGAATCAATGGTTGTAGGAAGGGATGACTGTTAAGTCCACTCACCTGCTTCTGTTCTCGCCATGTCACGTTGGAGAAAGTGGCTTCTTCGCAAGAGGAATAGCCCACATCACCCCCCGATTCCCACGGTGAAACAAACTCTCTCTGCCCCCTAAGCAGACACCGTTTAAGAAGTAATATATTTGAAAGATAGGTATGTTTTAATATTTCTACGTTTTTACTTCACTTAAATGGAGACGTAAGTGATCTGCTATAATGACATCTTTACAAAAAAACTTTTCCCCTATCACCTGGACAGCAATATATAAATATTTACAATGGAAAAATAGGCAAGGTAAAGGGAAATCTCCATTATTCAAGTCAAGTTCTTTCTAATGCACATCAGAACTTTGCACATAAAATAATCCATTCGCTTCTATCCATATTTACGCATCGCTTTAACGGACAGTTTTGAGTTTTTTTTGTTTTTTCAGCTTTGCCGTGTTAAAGGATGTGTTGGAAACGTGCCACTCCTAGCTATCGGGATCTGCTAGTTTGAGAAGTCTTTTGGAATGGTAAAGCAAATAAAAAATGTCGACTGTGGAGAAAGACCAAGGGAACCAAAAACGTATGCCGAGTTAATGGATCGAGAGACGAAGATTCTCGCATGGGCAGAGACATCACCACGGTGGAAAAAAATCAGTCTACTAAAATGCTGTATATATTTTCTTTGTAGGACGCTATCTGGGTTTGATTCTTGGAGGTTAATTTAAAAAAAACCGATTTGGAGTGTTAAAAGCGAGAAGTCGATGACGCCGCCCTCGAAACTTAAACCCCTCTCCCACCCCCCCCAAAATGTTCTCCAGAAGACAACGTGATTTCGCTTTTAAGTGACCAATAGACCTTTACAGCACGGAGGACTTAAAAATCCCCCAACGAAGCATGGTGTTGGGTAAAAATGAATATCTGAGATTTAAAAAAAAAACGAAACCAAAACCAAATCAGAATTAAGTGCAAACCCATCCACTGAACTCGGTGATGAGAGAAACCTATTCAAACTGTGATGTAGAAAACGAGAGCTCGGAAAGCGTCTACTGGAATGGCCCAGGCGGCGTGGCGCTCTCGGGCAGAATGAGATCGTTCCAATCCGCGTGCCCGCCGGGTGTCGGTACGTGGGCATTAAAACCGGGTTGGACGCCCGGCCGGCTCCCGGGGAGATCCATCGGTGGAGCCGGCTTTACGTGTGGCAACTGCGACGGCCTCTGGTGCCCAGGGACACGCGCAGCCTGGGCTCCCGCGCTTTGTAATGTTCGTTGAAGTCCAGCCGGAAGCTGAGGAACCTAAGGCTCTCGTCCGAACTCGTCGTCAGCAGGACCAGAAACTGTTGCACGATGCCCTGGGCCGAAAAGGAAGGGGAAGCAGAGAAGCAGGTTACACCCCAGGGACTTCAACTTTCTGTGGCACAGGGACCGTGTCTGACCCGATCAGCGTGGATCTACCCCGGCGCTTGGTACGGTGTCTGCCATGAAGCGCTTAACAAATACCGTTTTAAAAAAACAATACAAACTTCAACTTGGATCTACCCCAGCACAGGCATGTAGTAAGCTCTTAATAAATACCACTTAAAAAAAACCAAACATACAAGCTTGTTGCAAAGTCACAGTGTCTTTTTAGATGTTTGTGGGTGACGACAGCCACGACTATCTAAAGATCAATATTAGGTAATTATTAGGTAGTTATTCTGAGCTAAAAACCAGTAGCTTCGCTTCCTCCCTGAACCTACTCACCTTTTAACGGGTTTTTAACGGATTCGGAACGGATCCAGAGCTTAGAACAGTGCCTGACACATAATAAGCGCTTAACAAATACCATCATTAATAACTTACATAGAAAATATATTATATAACATACAATAACTTTTAACTTTTAACAGATACAGAACAAAGGGCCAAGAGAGGAGAAACAGACTAGCCGGAGGCAGATTTCTCCTTCAGACTATAAAATGTTTACTTTTCAACGATTACATAAAGGAGCTGTTGAAATGGGGCTAGGAAGCATGGGGCGAATTAAGGTAATGGCGTTTGGTAAGACTGGCTAAGAAGTCGCGGAGCTGAGTGGATACGGAGCAGACGGGGGCGTCAGAAGGACCTGGGGTTCTAATTATGACTCCAGTCAGAGAAGCGAAGTGACTTATCCTAAGTCATTCGGCAGGCGAGTGGCAGAGCCAGGATTAGAACCCAGGTCATCTGACTCCAGGACTGGGCGGGCTCTGTTTTTTTGGGTCGTGCCTGCTTCCTGCAAGAAGGGATCAAGGCTTATCTTCAAAGTGGAAAGAGCTCTCAAAACATCTTCCAGCACCATTTTCGATGCACAGAATTCTTCACCGGAAACCTAACGCGGCCTAGTGGCAAGAGCCCGGGTTTGGGAGTCAGGAGACGTGGGTTCTAATCCCGGCTCCGCCACACGTCTGCCGTGTGACCTTTGGAGAGTAATTTCACTTCTCTGGGACTCAGTTACTTCATCTTTAAAATGGAGATTAAGGCTGTGAGCAACGCATGGGACAACCTGATTACCTTTGTATCTACCTCAGCTGTTAGAACAGTGCTTGGCACATAGTAAGCACCTAACGAATACCATAATTATTGTTATTCTTACCTGGTAGAAATGTGTCAATATTCGCAGCTGGGAGCACATTTTTGGTATGGAGTCCTGAAATTCACCAATCCTCTTGTTCTCCTCTTCTTCCTCGGCTGCCGTGACTCCCCAGTGACCCTGAGGAATAACAAACACTTTACCTTGGGGATCCTACTCGTTCTCCGAAGGAAGGAGGAAGCGGAATCCCGGCCCGACAGACCCGAACGCAGAGCCCGCGATGGGACGACGCTGCCGGACACAACCGGGCGGCGAAGTCTCTACCTCGAGTTCGTTCTGCTGTTTCTTCTCCTCAAACTGCAGCCTCCGCTGCAGCTCCTCCAGAGCAGCTCGGTACATTGCGTCTTGGGCATTCTGCAGCTCGATGATTTGATCGAAAACGGCGCGGAGTTGGTTTAAAAGTGCCTGGGAAGGGTCGAGAGAGACAAGATTTCACCCTGCTAAGCGGCGGCGACATAATGAAGCGGTGTCGGTATGCCTGCTTCATCTATCTCTGCCATTAGAAGCAGCGTGGCCTGGGAGTCAGAAGGACCCCGGGTTCTAATCCCGGCTCCAACTGTCTGCTGTGTGACTTTGGGCGAGTCACTTGACTTCTCTGGGCCTCGGTTCCCTCTTCTGTAAAATGGGGATTAAGACCGTGAGCCTCATGTGGGGCAGGGACTGTGTCCACCCCATTTGCTTGCAACCAACCCAGCGCTTAGAAAAGTGCCTGGCACACAGTAAGGACTTTACAAATTATTTTTATTATTAAGTGCCGTCGAGTCGTTTCCGATTCATAGCGACTCCGTGGATATACTGTCTCCGGAACGTCCCGTCCTCTGCCATAATCCGCAAACTTCCTAACGGTTCTTCCGTTACCGTTGTTATGGTCTCTATTCATCTAGCTGCTGGTCAAATACCACTTAGCTGCTTAACCAATACCACAATTATTATTCTAATTATCATTATCGATCAGTCAGTGGTATTATACTGAACATTTCCTGTGTATTCAGTGCTTGGGGGAGTACCACGTAACAGAATTGGTAGACACTACATCCCCAAACTGCGTGGGTAGATCCCAAGTTTCTGGAGGCTATGAGCTCGTTATGGGCACGGAATGTGTCTGTTATTGTACTCTACTCTCTCAAGCACTTAGTACAGTGTTTTGCACTCAGTAAGCGCTCAATAAATACGACTGAATGAACGAATGAATCGTGTCGGTCTGCTTTGTGCCGAGCCTGTTACGGTGCAGGTGAGAGCTTATTAGCAACTAGTCAGAGAAGCAGCATGGCCTAGTGGGAATAGCCCAGGCCTGGGAGTCAGAGGCCTTTCGTTCTGATTCCAGCTCTGCCACTTACCTGCCATGTGACCTTGGGCAAGCCACTTTGCTTCTCTGGGCCTCAGTTCCCTTATCAGCAAAATAGGGGATTCGATCCCTGTTCTCCCTCCTACTTAGACTGTGAGCCCCACAGTCTTCACTGGGATCAGGTTGTCTAAAACAAGAACTCTTCACCTTTCTAGGCAGAGACCCACTCTTCCTAACCTTTCCATCTCAGTCGCTAAGACCATCGTCGCTCCTTGATGTCCAAAGTCCCACCCCCTCGACTACCTGCCGATCTTCAAACTCTCACGATTCAGTTCCTGCTCCAGCTCACCGGTTTTCCAACCAATAATCCCTTGTGGCATTCGTTCAGCACTTACCACGTGCCGAGCCGCTGAGGCAGATCCCACGTGGGGCTCCCAGTTTGAGGAGGAGGAAGAACAGGGATTGGATCCCCGTTTCTGCACACGAGGGAACTGAGGCCCAGAGAGATTAAGTGACTTGTCCCTGACCAAACGGCAGACAAGCGGAGGAGCCGGGATGAGAAGCCAGGTCTTTTGGACTCACAGGCCAGTGCTCTATCGACTAGACCATGCTGCTTCTTGTCTTTGCCAAGCGCTCAGTAGAGTGATGGTCAAAAAAATATATAAATATAGTTACTGCTCACTTCGCACAGACATCTACTTTGAAACTCAGCCTGCTTTATTCTGTTGTGACCCCTCACCAACTCAAACCAACTAACTTTCCACGGCCGAATGAAAAGAGTGCAGCCTAAGGGTATCAAACTAGGGTACGAAGGCTAGACTTTTACATTCATGTTGTTCTCTACCAATGAATTCTGCAAATCCACTCTGACCTAAACCCAAGCCAAGCAGTCGGACCGGAGTAACAGAAAAAAGAGATTTCATCAATAATGAGAATAATAACGATTAATAATGATAAAGGACTTACCCTGGAGTCACTGTCCAACAGGCAGCGAGAGATGATGGTGTCTAAGAAGACCTCATGGGCCGCGATGATGTGATCTAAATCCTGGGCCTGTTGGACCTTGTTCCACAGTTCATCCCACGAACATTCCAGCACCTAGAACACCAAATTCAGGCTGGATGCTCTCCGGTTTGGCTGTTTTGCTTTTTCTAGCATGCACGGCAAAATGCCTCCTCACGATTTAAGCCGCCTCCATTCCCGAGTGGCCCAACATGAGATTTTCTTAAACTAAAATCAACCGGATGGTTAAAGTGTACCTCGAATGTAATGTAATACTGCATTTGATGAATGAAATGGACCATTTCGGATGCCAGAACGTGACACTGATGCAGGACCCCAGAGAACTCTGGAAGAAAAGAATCTGTGCGTTAAACACCATCGAGAAATACATTCCAAGTCTATCCATATATGTCCCTTTCCCTTCTACAGAATCCACACTGTGCCATACACCTCCACAGATCGCTTACTCACTAAGATCGCTTTCTCACTACTCATCTGAGCCTTACCGGTGAGATCTCATAGCGATTTATTTCTGTGCAGGGCAAATTAAAAAAAACAAAAACCAACATTTCTGTCTATCCATGGGAAAGGGAGCGGGGTTTAATTTTTTTTTTTTACATGCACTAATGTATTGCTAGCCTTTAAACAACGGGCAGAGAGCCTTACAAGTCAACCAATCAAATGTATTTATTGAGCACCTACTCTGTGCAAAGCCCTTGGAAGAGGACAACAGAGTTAGTAGACACGGTTCCTGCCTGTAAGGAACTTTTAATCAACCAGGAGAGAGAGGCGCTAAAGAAATTTACAAACAGGCTCACAGAGGTCCAACACAGCTATGATAATTTATGCCTGTCTCCTCCCCTTTACTCATTCAATAGTATTTATTGAGCGCTTACTATGTGCAGAGCACTGTACTAAGCGCTTGGAATGTACAAATCGATAACAGATAGAGACAGTCCCTGCCCTTTGACGGGCTTACAGTCTAATCGGGAGACTGTAAGCTCGTTGTGGGCAGGGAATGTGCCTGCTTATTGTCATATAATACTCTCCCAAGCGCTTAGTACAGTACCCCTCACACGGTAAGCGCTCAATAAATACGATTGAATGAATCAATAATTTATTAACCGGGTAGGGAACACACCTCCCGACTCTACTACATTATACTCTCCCAAGCAGTTAGTACAGTGCCCTGCATATGGCAGGTGCTCAAGAAATATCACTGATTGATTAACCTTTCCCTGTCTACAGACCACAGCAGTGAAATCTCTCTCATGGGTTACATATCAACCGAGATACATAACAATAAATGTCCCAAAACAAAAAAAACCCAGAAATCTGTTTGCAATTCTTCACTGCCCTCTAAAGCTCGCTTAAATAATTCCAGTAAAGAGAATTCTAGTAAAGACAATCCACACAGAAGAGATGATGGGCAAAGTTTTTGTTTTAGATCTTAACTGGCTACCTAATAATAATAAATACGATGGCATTTGTTAAGTGCTTACTATGTACGAAGCACTGATCTAAGCGCTGGGGGGATACAAGGTGATCGGGCTGTCCCACGTAGGGCTCCCAGTCTTAACCCCCATTTTACAGATGAGGGAACTGAGGCACAGAGAAGCCAAGTGACTTGCCCGAAGTCACACAGGTGACAAGAGGTGGAGCCGGGATTAGAACCCGTGACCTCTGACTCCCAAGCCCGGACTCTTTCCACTGAGCCACGCTGCTTCCCTGCATGGAGTCCTCTGGCCATAAGTGACAGGCTTTACCTACCAGCTTCACTACTTTCGAAATTATGGCAAAGAATCCCCACCAGCATAGCCCTGGGTTGTTCGTAAAGCTAAAGGAGGTTTCTTCCTACCCTGCTTACAAGACATTATTATACTTCAAGGAATTCAGAGGCAATGAAATCTTTCCAGATACCCAACTCTGACCCTCCACTACATAATCTTTATCCACTTATAAGTGAGTAAAACAAGGAGGAAGGGAAAGATTTTTTGACAGACCAGCACGGTGACTAGTTAGGCCCCTATCAGAGTTTCATTCGGAGGTCAAGAGAATAATCTCGCAAAGACGATTTTGCCAGAACGTAGAAACTCGCTAAACCATTCATCCGTTTCCCTATTTTGGATCTGCTCTGCAGACATCCTGCAACGCAGGAGGCATTTAAGTGCTCATTTACTAGCGTGGAAATCAAAGAGAAGAGCGCTCTCACGTGTCCCACCCGATTTCCCCGTATCCTCCCCGGCGCTTAGTACGGTGTCCAGCACATAGTAAGCGCTTACCAAATACCATCGTTATCAACGGATTATTTGTTTTGTTTTTAATCTTACCGGGCATATTTTTCAGGAGCTTCGCGTTACACATGTGTCCTTTCCAAATATCGGTGAGAATGTACTCCATCCTCTTGGCCCTCCACAGGAAGTTGAAAACCCTCAGGTAGTGGCTCATGCATTCTCGGGTAAAAACCTAGCGAGAATAAGAGTTGGGGTGAAGAGCCGCCACAAACTAAAGCTGCGTCCACCGTTCGTCTCGACCGTTTTCCCCTCGGGGAGGCCGAAAGGAGGTCACGGCCTCGGTTCTGAAGGCATAACTACTGTTGGTAGGCAGATTTCAACACGGAGGGGGAAAAGACCCCGGAACGGTGTTTACCGACTCTACTGCATCGTGCTCGCCCAAGCGCTCCGCGTGTAGTAAGAGTACAATGGCCTGGTGGAGAGAGCGTGGGCCTGGGAGTCAGAAGGACCTGGGTTCTAATCCCGGCTCCTCCACTTGTCTCCTGTGCGACCCTGGGGAAGTGGCTTCACTTCTCTGGGTCTCAGTTTCCTCATCTGGAAAATGGGGATTAGGACTGTGAGCCCCAGGTGGGACAGGGACTGTGTCCAACCTGATTACCTTGTATCTACCTCAGCGCTTAGAACATTGCCTGGCACACAGGATGCGCTTAACAAATACCATGACTAATATGATTACAATCAAGACCACAGATTGACAAAAATATGAAGGACAGAAAAGACACGTTCAGATAAACGGTGCGGAGAAACTCCCAAATTGTCCCTGTAACTAAATCTTCTCCTCTCTCCCATCTAGTATTTATCCTTCACTGTCACGTCCTGGATGGCGATGGACAGAACGTCATTATAAATGTCTACGGAGCACACACGAGGAGCAAGGTGTTTCAACCTCTCAACGCTTTTCTGGATGCCTTAGGGCAGAGTGTTCACAGTGGAAAGCTGCTTCCGCTTCTCTGGGCGGTGGCTTGTTCTGCCCCGGCTGAAGAACCACTGGGGCCATTCTACGAGGTGGCCAGGGGTACAACTTTGACGCCACGAGGCGCTCGCTTCCGCTGCAAATGGTTCTAAAATGCACCTCGAAACACCCTGGCGTGTATTTTGCGATGCGCACCAACGGACACTCCTATTTCTATTCTGTCACGCCATCTGAAAAAATGTACACATCTGTGGCTGTCCATATTGACAGACAACTCGCATCTGGATGTACAATATTAATAAGTGCTAAGGATTGAGGTGCTACTTTGTTCATTATTTATGGTTTGCAGGGACTGTATTTCACTGCTCTCTCCTTTTTCCCGGAAAAAGGAGCAGGTTGAATTCTACTAGACCGTAAGGTTATTAATAATAATTATGGTACTTGTTAAGCATTTACTATGTGCCAGGGACTGTATTGAGCGCCGGTGCGGGGGGAATACAAGCAAATTGGCCAGATCTGTGCCTTTAAGGCAGTTTGTTTTTTAAAAAATAAAAGATTCAGTAGAATGATCTGCTTCCCAATGGGGGTGCTGCTGCATAACAGAAATTCTCTCTCTACCGGCACCCGACTTTCTCCTCCCCACCAGTGTTACAGCTCAATGATCCCAACGGGTTTAAAATCCAAACTGAACCCGTACTTGCTAATAAATATTAAACAAGGTAACATTATAAAACTAGATCATCCTTCTAATTTTAACAACCAGGGGAAGAAATAAGGGAGAGGAAGAGGACAGTCCTGGCACAGAAAACAACTCACACAGTTATTAAAACCATAACTTCATTTTCTTCCTTAAAAACATCTATGCTTTAATATGTCTAATGTTTCATATCATGGGGTCATTATGAAACCAAGAGTAACATCTAATTATTCCCCAAAATCAAATTAGCTTAAAAACCAAGGGGAAAATATTATGGACTGAATTAATATGAAATGTTTTGTACCAAAAAAAATATATAAATCTCCACTTGAGAAAAAACGGTTAAAATAATACACTTATAAATGTTTGCATTTTCTAAAAATTATAGAGCAAAAGAAAGTTTGAAATGGAAATGTGTATGACAAGTTGCACGTTTTAGTTCAATACTATGGAGAATAACTAAAGCACGACACAGACCTCCAAACTTGAATTTGAGGACCATCAAGAATTTTTGCCTGTTAAATAATATCTGGTGAGTAGCATCACTCATTAGAAATGTAAAGAATGACAATGAGTGTCTTCCAATGAGGATGTTAAATAGTAAAATCAGACTCATTTTTGAACCTAGGTGATGAAAGGTCATGTCCCGAGAATGCAGCTGTGAAAAACAGAAAAAGGCACATGAAGAAGACTATCCCTTCACTCACCCTTGAGAGGACAAATCTGTGAGGCCAATTTTTACTCTTGGATACTTTTTAAAGAAAAGGGACAATTCTTTTCCTTTGACAAAAGCATATTACACAAAAGGATTATTTTCTCATCTGTGCAAATGAATGCTTTTCAAATTATAGTGCGATACTCTTTCTTTAAAACAGAATCTAGAGCTCCCTAAGTTTATCCCAAAGTAATAGGAATAATGACCAATTCATTTATTAAGCTAAAATGCTGACATCTACAAGGGAATGTGATTTATCTTAAAAAAATGCTTTAAATAATGGGGCATTTTAGCCCGCATTAATAATTTAAAGAAACGGAAATTTTAGCCGAGCCCAGATGCCGAATCATCGCTTTATTCCCCAATTCCACAGTGAAAAGATCATTTAAACAGAACCACACATTTCTCAATCGAAGGGGTCAGAAATGCTACCCGAATGAATAAAGGGATCTTACGGTTGCAATCGGCCCATCGACGTGATAGTCTAGGCTGAAGACGTCCCATCCAGTGTCTCCTGGAGATACCTAGTGAGAAAAAACGTCACCCTTACAAAGAGGACGGACGCTGCTGAAAAAGTTGCCTTGTGCCCAAAAGACAAGACCATCTACCATTAGACCACAACTTTTACAATTCGTATAACAGCAGGTTCATTTTACAAACGTCAACTAAATTGGAATGGACTCACCCCTAACGTTCAGAGCCAGAGTGATGATGATAATAATAATTATGGTATCTGTTAGGCACCCCTCTCGGAATCGCACCTGGAGAGTTTCCGGTACCCTAACGGTTTCGGCTACGGGAGGGAGAGTCAAGCAGAGGCCTATCTATTCCATTCCTAGCTTGGCCAGTGGCTAGCGAGCGGAAGGCCATCTGCTACAAGGCAAAACTCAGCCGTGCTGGGCAGCAGCGGCACGGGAGAGAGTCGAGGGCGGAGACTCGAGTAAACTGCACGGAAAGTGACAATGGGAAACCACTTCCGGATCTTGGCCAAGGAAACTCTACGGATCCACTACCAGAGCGACTGTAGATGGAGAGCTGGGTGCTCTGGGAGAAGCGTCCATAGTGTCGCTATGGGTTGGAAACGACTCGACGGCATAAGACAAGATATTTGTTAAGCACTTATTATGTGGCAGGCACTGTACTAAGCGCTGGCGTGGATACGCAGTCCCTGTTCCCTGGAGGGCTCACAGTCTCAATCCCATTACAGGGATGAGGGAACTGAGGCTCGGAAGAGTGAGGCGACTTGCCCAAGGCCTCAGAGCAGACAAGTGGCGAAGCTGGGATTAGAGCCCATGAACCTCTGACTCCCAGGCCATCCTCTATCCGCTACATCATGCTACTTCTCTCACACCTCGCTGCCTTGATCCTTGGGAATTTTAGTAAAAGTAGAGATCCCCACCTTGGGACGGGAACCAATCCCCCAATGATAACGCTGTTCCCATGACAAAATCGATTCCGCCTTACAATACTTTAATCTATGATGCACTCTTCCAAAACCGAGTCATCCCACTTTCCCCCATCCCCTCACTCTCACCCACCAAATTTACACTGCTTGTACACAGAACCAACGATCTCAACTTAGCGCCAGACGTTGGCTCTGGAGTATTTTGACGGAGAAGTGCCAAGTGAACTTAGGTTTCTCCTCTCTTTTCAGAGCCACACAAACAATAATAATAATAATAATAATAACAACAACGGCCTGTGTATTTGCATTTAACTGAGAAGCACCGTTCAACATCAGAGACGGGTTACGAACCTCCAGAAGCCTAACGTCCAGCCGCTTGAGGATTTCCGGGCTGTCAAACTGGGCGTTGGTGGCCCTGACGGCTGTTTCTAGGATTCCCGTCAGGTTATGTTGGTAGAGAGTGGTCGCTGGCCGGGCCAGTTCGGGCCTAAAACAGACCAGAGAAACAGTCAACCTTCTGGACGGTGGCGGAGATGGGCATGGGGTGACACGGGTCGAGGGCGAACTTACAAACAAGCCGAGAACCACCACCACAGGAGCTTCTAAGCCATCAGACCCAAGCACCAGGCAGAGTGTTATGATTTGCACTGTTCCCCGACCCCCTTATTCCCTCTGCCACCAAAAGGCAGGCTTATGTTCATTCATTCGTATTTATTGAGCGCTTACTGTGTGCAAAGCACTGTACTTAGCGCTTGAGAGAGTACAATATAACAATAAACGGACATATTCTCTCCTATAATGAGCTTACAGTCTAGAGGGGAGAAATTAATATAAATAAATTTGAGATATGAACATAAATGTGCTTTTTTGGTATGGTTATTAAAAACCTTTATAAAACCACGTTAGGCCCATCTCCTCCCAGAGGCCCTCCCTGAAGAGCCCTTTTCAAGTTGACTGGTTAATATTAAATTGCTTATTAAGACTGCTGATATAGTTTATAGAATCATTCCAGTTTTCTCACCTCTAAATGGAAACTTTTGCACTGCATCTGCTTTATGGCTGAGGAAATCACTATATTTTAGGGGCTTTCGGGAGTTTTCCAAACAGACCGTCCACTGAGCACGTGCAGTCTAAATTTGCAACTCTGCTCATGCCTTAAAAGTCCAACATCAAAGGACAGTCAACTTCTAAAAACTTTGATCGCCACACTTGCAACGGAAAAGGATATTGATCTTGCCCCTCGTATCTTTTGCTGCGGAACACTTCCTTTCGTTTCAAAGGATAGCGTCGTTACTACTTGCCGATACGGTTGCCGGCCACTGACGGGAGTAGCTAATGTCTTCTTTGATGAGCTCACGGCCTGCTGTTCAAACGGAGCGGATCCGACAGGGTGGCTCTCTCACGCACGCCTATTTCCTCAGGATATAAGCGGGCGCCTTACTGAGCCCGAAGTCTGTCAGGCCGCTGTGGGTGTCCTCGTCGGGCACCCGAGCGACCAGAGGATTTATCTGGGACCCGCACGAGCCGAGGCCCTGAAGGGAGGGCGCTGCACCCCGATCTAGCGCCTAGCCAGGCCCCGACCTAGCTAGACATGGGATGGGGGAGAGGACCGACTGCGTACATCACACGTGCACAAAATGCATGCAAGAAGCAGCGTCTCCTGCCGGAAAGAGCCTGACCCTGGGAGTCAGAGGATCTGGGTGCTAATCCCGCTTCTGCCCCTTGCCTGCCGAGGGACCTCGGGCAATAATTATTACCCCAGAGGCTTCTGGGATCCCCCCCCCCTGGCCGCAGAGTCTGATCCACACGTCGGCAGGGGGGATGGAGTGGGTGAAACCACCAGACGAGAAGCCCTGTGGCTTAGTGGATACGGCCCGGGAATCAGAAAGACCTGGGTTCTAATTCCGGCTCTGCTGCGTGATCTTGGGCAAGTCACTTCGCTTCTCTGTGCCCCAGTCACCTCATCTGTCAAATGGGGATTAAGACCGTGAGCCCCATGTGGGACATGGACCGTGTCCAACCTGATTCCCTTGTATCTACCCCAGCGCTCTGTACAGTGACTGGGACATAGTAAGCGGCTTTCAGATATCTTTATTAAAAAAAAAAGAAAAAGAAAAAAGGATTGCCAACTCAGTCATATTTTACTTCCCTGACTAACCAAATCTGCTTTGGGCAGGATGGCAGAGTAAATACAGATGATAACGCAGGTTAGCTTTTATAGGATTTGCAATTCTAATGATTTCCTTCATCCAGAAAACCGCTAATTTCCAACAGACATTTAAAAAATGTAATCTCTAGGTAAATTTTAATAATTCAACATCATTGAAAATTTAGGAAAACAGGAATTGATGTAGAATTCTGGAAACCAGACTTAATATGATTAATACATAACCATAAAATAATCCAATCGTATTACTTACTTAAGCAAGTCCATTAAGTGCCGTATAAAATCTCCTTGGCCCAAGAGCAAGTACCGCCTCATTGCCTGCATATGATCCAGTAAATTATACTTTTTATTGAGAACATCCAAGAGGTACTTGCTCGTCTCAAAATAAGCTTCATCAATTTTTCCCTGAAATGCATTTTCCAAATCTGTGAATAAGTCTGCAGCTGCAATCAGAATGTAAAAAAAGAGTTCATTTGCGCTTTACTAAGAACATCTAACTGACAAAGCACGATACGAGTCGAGAGAAACGTTTTTACAATTCCTTGTCTTGCTGGCTGAGGGGACGCCGACAGGAAGAAGTAAGTGGTGAGGGTAAAGGCCATCCACGTTTTGTCAGCTCTGAGCTTGATGACCAACGACCTTCAGAGCAACTGCCGTTCTCTTACGAAGTGGGGGTTTCGTTTTTGACGCACCCGCATAAAGAAAACTCAATCGCTCCCATGTCTTCCGGCTACCGGCTCGACGTGGCCGTTTTCCCAAATCTACATCTCCCGTCCAGATCTCTCGCCCTCTCTACAGTCTCGCATTTCCTCCCGCCTCCGGGGCATCTCTACTTGGGCGCCCGCCTCAAAAAGCTAACTCCTCATATTCCCACCCTTACCCTGTTCTCTCCTACCACTGTAGACATCACCAACACCCTCCATCTCGCAGGCCTGCAATCTTCGCATTATCCTCGCCTCTCTCTCATTCAACCCACGCATTCAATCCATCACCAGATCCTGTCAGTTCAACCTTCACGATATTGCTACAATTCACTTTTTCCTCTCCCTTCAGACTGTGACCACGCTCATCCACGTATTTATTTCCTGCCTTGATTGCTGCATCAGCCTCCTCGCTGACCTCAGTGCATCCTGTCTCTCTCCACACCAGTCCTTATTTCACTCTGCTGCAAGGATCGTTTGCCTGAAAAACTGTTCAGTCCTTAGCTTCCTTCTCCTCAAAAACTTCCAGTGGTTGCCCATCCATCACCACATCAAACTGAGACTCTTTACCACGGACTACAAAGTACTCGATCTCAAGAGAAGCAGCATGGCGTAGTGGATAGAGCACGGGCCTGGGAGTCAGAAAGTCATGGGTTCTAATCCCTGCTCCGCCACTTGTCTGCTGTGTGATCCTGGGCAAATCACTTCACTTCTCTGCACCTCATTTCCCTCATCTGTAGAATGGGGATTGAGACTGTGAGCCCCACGTGGGACAGGGACTGTATCCAATCCGACTTGATTCTACGTACCCCAGCGCTTGGTACGGTGCCTGGCTCATAGTAAGCGCTTAATAAATACCACAATGATAATCATTATTTTTTCGGTCCTTCTTTGGGCCTGGAACTCCCTTCAGATCTCATGGTCCACCATGCTCCCCACTTTCAAAGCCCTCCTAAAATCCCATCTCCTCCAAATGGCCTTCCCAGACTAAGTGCTTTCTTTCTCCTCTCAACCCTCTCCTCTGCGGTGACTTTGCAGAAGACTTGAGGCATCCTAGCCATCAAAGAGTTTCATGTTAGCCCCTTAGCACTTATATCTACCTCCTTATACTCTACTATCTCTCCTCTCTGGAATTCATTTCGAGGACGGTCCTCCCCCGTATACTTTAAGTTCCTGGCGGGTAGAGACAGTAGAGTGCTCTAAGCACACAGACAGAGCTCAATCAGTACCACTTGACTGATTACGGTCTGACCGGCACCAGCCGCACCTCGCGGATTCTTCCAACCCCACGCCGTGTCCCAGGTCTGTTTTATTGTTATATTGTACTCTCCCAAGTGCTTAGTACAGTGCTTTGCACACAGTAAGCACTCAATCGATACGACTGAACGAATGAATGAATCCAGATCCAAGTCCACTGTCGGAACAACAACACTCCCTGATTTTCCTATCACGTTCCATCTGACTGGAACGACTGGAGGCAAGTACGCGCTCAATAAATGCCATCCATTGACAGCTATCACTTAGTTGCATTTTCAGGAGATTATTGCCAATTTTCTATATTTCACCTGCACCTCGAACGCTGACAATAGTAAAATAGTAAAATGACAGAATCCTGCTGGGGGATCAGGGAACGGTCTTCCGACAAGGAGCATCTCTTTGGCTAGAAACTGGGCTTGTTGGAAGGGTGAACAACCCATAGGTGTGACTTCACTCAAAGAGAATGCTGCCCGAATTTCAAAGAAAAACAGGCAAAGTGACTGTTGAAAATTCTTGGCAAAGCCCTGTATACTCCACACGCTCATCAGTGGTTCATTGGCATTTCACAGGGAACTAACTGTAAACTTATGATAATGGTGAGGTTTAAACCGTTAACCATCACCTTTCTGGTGCAATGGTAATGAAGGATTGATACAGTGAAAAGTATCAATCAGGCTTGGGGTAAGAACCGGCTGAAGACAGGTAGTTTTAGAGAAACAACAGTCATAAAAAACTGGTGTCTTAATGCAGTATACTATGGTAACGAAAATAATATACTCAAAATTGGCATTGCAAAAGCCACGATTGGCTTAAACACACATATGGCAACTAATCAAACTGCCTTCAAAAATTCTTATATAAAAACCGACACGCCGTGAATGACGAGACTTCTCAAAGGGCAGCGACCAGTCTAGAGCGTGATTTTCAACATCAGAGGCTTCCAAAGGAATGGAACATTAGTTGAGACAGTTCTAAAGCGAACAGATTAAGAATTGTACGCCAGAGTTCATCATACCGTCTTTTGGAGATTCTGCAGGTTTTGTGACAGCTATCATCTTGGCTGTTGGGGTTTGGTCGTGACACACCTGGTGCAAGAAATTTATGGATTTCCCTATGAGGAGTACCTGAATGCAGGACGAAACAAAGTTGGAGTTATGCTTTATGAGGAGACGGTCCCCTCGACCGGGGCCAACCCGTCCATTTCGCTTCGAGTGAATTCACGGATTAAGAATACGCCCCGCAGCGTCTGTGGGATTCTGGGGTGGGGGCCTGGTGGAGCCTCACTTTGGTCACTGGAGGACTCCCTGGCTGACAGACTTCCGGCGGAGGGCTGGTTCCACGCTGAAACTCTGGCTCACGCTTAACCCCAAAATAGCACAACTCAAACCCTCCTCTTGCTCAAAGGGCTACTTGTTTCAAGCAAAACAGTTGAAAGGACAGAGGACACTTGGTCTAGTGGAAAGAACCTGGGCCTGGGATCCCGACTCTGCCGCTGGGCGGTGTGGCTTTGGGCAAGTCGCTTCCCTTCTCTGGCCTCAGGGACCTCAGCTGACAAATGGGGAGCTCGGACTGGGGGCAACCTGATCAGCGGGTATCTACCCCAGCACCCGGTACAGTGCCTGGCACACAGTAAGCGCTTAAATACCACTAAAAAAAAAAAAGGTCCTTCTGACCGTACCTTTCTGGACTGATCCGTTGTAATGAAGGAAGGGATCATTGATTTCCTCAGAGTGTATTTGTCGTGCCACAGTCGGTCGATTTTAACCGTGGGATCCGACGCTACAAAGAACTAAAGGGGGAAGTCTTCAGTTAGAGAAACAAGAAATTTGATCATTTTATATGTTCACAAGCCAACTCTCACGAGTACACACCTATCACTTCTGCAAAATCCATTTAATAAGTACGTGGGCAAATGGATTGAAATCACTTTTGTTTAGGAACCAAATTTCTCCCAATCCCATTTCAGGAATAAATAAGCTATTATCCACAGTCTTCAGGAACCATTTCGCCGAAGACTAATCAGATACATCGACCGGTTTAGTTTTAAGCGATACCTGTGTGGTATTGTCTTTTATTCATTTCTACCATAAGATCAAACAACAACTAATCTTGCAAGCTCAACTTTATCTCTAACTCCCTTAGATGATCCGAAACAAAAAAACTGAAATGCAAGAATAACTCTCCCTCTGAAATGTTCGAAAGACTCTACCAACATTCAAACAATGGGCCCACAGTATTCCTTAATGACCGATCATTCTCTCGACATCAATGCAACTTAGCCTTAATCGCCTTTTGAAACGAGAGGAAAAACTCAGAACACATAAAGACGCGGCTCAGTGGAAAGAGCCCGGGCTTGGGAGTCAGTGGTCATGGGTTCTAATCCCAGATCCGCCACTTGTCAGCTGTGTGACTTTGGGCAAGTCACTTCACTTCTCTGGGCCTCAGTTACCTCATCTGTAAAATGGGGATGAAGACTGTGAGCCCCATGTGGGACAACCTGATTACCTTGTATCTCTCCAGTGCTTAGAAAAGTGCTTGGCACATAGTAAGCGCTTAACAAATGCCATCATTACTATTACTATATAGACTGTATGGTCACTGGTTACACTGAGGCTTTATATGTAAAACTACTACATTAAACAGATGTTTTAATGGCAATTCAAATGGAACTGTTTCCTTTGAAAAGGAAATTTTATCTACCAAAGTTCTCTGATTAGGGCTTTCATATGCAGTGCGCTGACATACAGCCTAGCCTACTTTAACACTCTCAGCGTCTTCTGGGTGAGAACGGTGCCTATTATTAACTCTAGTATACTGGTCGCCCCAAGAGTTTAGTTCAGTGCTCTGCACACAGTAAGCACCTCAATAGATACCATTGATCGACACACTATTCCTTCCAATAAGCTTGCCTCTTGGTGAGAAAACACTTGGGGGGGAGAAGACATGGAAAATAATCCAGCTAGAACACCCCCCATTTTGCAAACGTTCTCTCTCTGTTATAAAACCTTTTCCGTGAGATTTCTTCATTTGAGAACGTCCCTTGGTGAACTCTACCCCATTTTGATTTTCAAAGATCAACGCGTATGCGGAGGTCAAGGAGATCGCAAAGCATTCCAAAGAAATAACCCCATCCTGCATTTTCAAATTTAGTTTGCCTCAAAGCACCGGCAGGAATCTTCCGGTAAACATACGAACGATAAAAATTACAAAACCGAAATTACTTAGCCGGGCCGGGAGCTATGATACAGTAAATCAAAATGATCGATAAAACAGCAAAAGGAAAAAAAAATATCAGGTGCTTCGATTCACCTCATCCTGTAATAGAACCAGTGATGATCTCATAGGCAATTAAAGACAGTAAATTTAACACAAACCCACGAAATGCTCCTTCTTTTTAAACGTAGCCGGGAAAATTCAGAACCACAGCGGTCACTCAAGCAAATAAATGGATTTTTTTCGAGCTTAGTTCCATTTTCTAAAAACAGTACATCTAAACAAATCAGATTGAAATGTGCAACTCTAAACCACCACTTTGACGGAGGCTTCCAGGAATGGGCAGAGGGATGTCTGATGCATTTCCTCTAGATACCAGCATTTACTTAATATGTGTGTTCAACCTAAATATATATATATTTTCACATGGTATTTGTTAAAAGCTTACTATGTGCCTGACACTGTTCTAAGCACTGGGGTAGATACAAGGTAATGAGGTTGGACCCAGTCCCTGACCCACATGGGGCTCACCGTTTTAATCTCCTTTTGACAGATGAGCCAACTGAGGCCCAGAGAAGTGATTTGCCCGAGGTCACACAGCAGACGAATGGCAGAGCCGGAATTAGAACCCATGACCTTCGGACTCCCAGGCCCGGGCTCTATCCACTACGCCGTGCTGGGTCTTATACAGGAGGATTTTAAATAGACCACTATCGTTCAAGGACTGAGCTGAGAGGAAAGAGAGAGAAGGCAACTGAAATCTTCTGCTGCACAAAAATCGGCCCCAAATACCCTGCAAAATATAAATCGGGACAACAGGAACAACTGGGAATCTGTCCTGAGGCTCTAAGTTTGTTGTCGGCAGGGACTGTGATTGTTTACTGCTGTTTTATATTCTCCCAAGCGCTTAGTACAATGTTCTACACACACTAAGTGCTCAATAAGTACAAGCGAATGAATGAGTCAGAAGGCCATGGGTTCTAATTCCAGATCCGCTGCTCATCTGCTGTGTGCCCTTGGGCAATTCTCTTCGCTTCTCTGGGCCTCTGTTATCTCATCTGTCAAATGGGGATTACGACCGAGCCCCACAACCAACCCAATTTGCCTGGGCCCACCCAAGAGCTTAGTACAGAGCCTGGCACATAGTAAGCGCTTAGCAAACACCATCATTATCATCATTATTACAAGCCTTAAAATTCCATCATCCGTCACTTACTTCATGGTACGTGTCTTCCAACTCCCCATCGTATATCCAACGGTAAAGGAAATTCAGAACGGGATGAGCCACAAGGCCAAGGATGTTTTGCACTAAGGATCTCATATACGGATCGCCTGTCTTAGTGTAAGCGTGCACAGCTGATGCCAATTCACCCCCTTTCCTTCCTGACAAAAGGAAACAGGAGCGGAGACACAGGGAGATGGAAGAAGAGGCAAAAAGAGATAACTTGAATGAACATACTCGATCGCTAGAAAATGGTGAAATTAACGGAATCAATTATTTTATACTTTGGTTACTAACTTTTCATCCCTTTGCAAAACACTGTAAAGACTGGTGGGGCTTATTTTCTACTTCTATATATTCATTCAATTGCATTTATTGAGCGCTTACTGTATGCCGACCGCTATACTAAGCCCTTGGAAAGTTAAATTGAGCAACCAAGAGAGCCAGTCCCTGCCCACAATGGGCTCACTGTCGAGAAGCGGGGAGACAGACATAAAAACAATTAACCAGGCATCAGTAGCATTAATAAAATAGAACTATAGATATATATAGATATATATATACACACACACATGAAAACAAGTAAACAGGCATTAATATAAATAGAATTATAGATATGTGCATATATGCACAAGTATTTACATATTTATATTGGCTTCGCCTCTGGGGACAAAATTTTTTTTTTAAATGATAAAATCTTACAATAAAGTGGTTCACAAATTCATTCATTCGTTCAATCGTATTTTTCATTCACTCGGTCGTATTTATTGAGCCTTTACTGTGAGCAGAACCCTGTACTAAGTGCTTGGGAGAGTACCAAATAACAAGAAACAGGCACACTCCCTCTCCACAATGAGCTTACAGTCTAGAGGGGGAGACAGACACAGGAATAAATAAATGACGGATAGGGACGTAAGTGCTGTGGGATTGGGAGAGGGAATGAATAGAGGGAGCAAGTCAAGGTGATGCAGGAGGCAGTGGGAGAAGAGGAGAGGAGGGCTTAATCAGGAAAGGCCTCCATGTCATTGAAATGACTGGTTGATCTGAAAGCCTCTGAGAGACAGATTTTCCTCTGTCGGGGACAGTTTAAAACGTGAAATGTTCTGGCAAAAATCTTGCAACCTCAACAAATCCTTCCGTTTTTCTACAATTTAGTACATGCATTTCTAAGTTGTATAAATGTACTCTAGCAGTTACCTAAAACCACTATGGACTGCTAGCTCAGATTCCTTTCTGCGAGCCCAATAAACCGGGTCAGAGGTAGAGATTCCAAGCACCCCCTGCAATCTGAATACACGCCTAACCCTCATAATCGGAATTTGAGGAGTGTAGGGGTTGTGAAATATAAGAACGTGCGTAAACGTAAATGGCAAAATGCAAAAGCACCTTGACAGTGATCGACCAGCGCCGCCAGTGTTTTCAGCCTTATCTTGGGGTCGTAAGTCCAGACTAGGAGACGGCGGAGGGTTAAGCTACTTTCGAGTCCCAGATTGACACCTTGATCGTCCTCAAGCTGTAGCTAAAAAGAGAAAGGGAAAGAAAAATATTCAAGCGAACACTCCCAGAGCAAATCCGCCGCGACCTCAGGTTTTACTTAGAAGTAAACTCACCGCCGTAGTGAAAGAAGACAAGACGGTATTTTTTAGGGGGACATCGATACCTACGACAATGATGATAAGAATTGTAGCACTCTTTAAGCGCGTACTATGTGCCAACCACTGTAACGAGCATCAGGGTACATACGAGAGGAACTCGACGGCAAAAGACGAGATGACATACAAGATAATCCGATCCCATTCTGTCCCTTCCCACCTGTGGCTCAGTCTAAGGGGGAGGGAGAAGGCCTATTTGATCTCCACTTTCCGGATGGGGAAGCCGATGCCCAGAGAAGTCAGGCGACTCATCCACGCTCACCCAGCAGGCAAATGGCAATGCTAGGATCAGAAACCAGGTCCTCTGACTTCTGGGCCCAGGCTCCGAACTCTCTAGACTGGGAGTTCAGGCCGCCAAGGAATGATTCGTTTTTAAGGGGTGTTCAGGAGGCCGCAGATGGCCCCAAGTAGCTCCAAAATGTGAACAGCATTCCCCTCTCAGAAGGATTGGACTCAGGGACTAACCAAGATACAGAGGACGTGCGTTTCCTAGCTCCAATCCCCCCCCATGGCTTTATCGACCAAGTTCTTCCTTGGAAAAGACTAATTTTTCGGTGACAGGCTAAATACAGAACATTCTACGTATGTGCAAGGTATCCAACGTTTAAAAAGTAACCGTTGAGAAACAAGAGGCCCTTAAAATCTACGTCATCAACTACCTCCTTGTAGGCAGGGAACTTGTGTACCGGCTTTGTTGCATTGTACCCTCCCAAGCATTTTGTTCAGTGTTCTGCGCACAGTAAGGGCTCAATGAAGAGGACTGACCGGTTGATTACCTGAGAGTGCAAAACAGAGAGCAGCCTATAGTACTCTTTGAGTTCTTGGTGTAAAGCAGCGCAAAAACTCTGTAAGAGAAAAAAATCAGTTTCGTGAAAACCAAGGGATCGTCTTTTACACGAGATACAATTCCCCAGACGAATAACCTCCCATCATAAAACGTTGAGCCTCATAAGAAGGTGGGGAAAAAGGGCCAATCTGACGCTCCACGATCGTCTTTCTCTGAGCTGTAACTCCTTGCATCTCTCGCCTTGGCAACTTTGTTGGAACAGATGTGCGATGCTCTTTGGGGTGGTGGGGAGATCGGCCAATCCCACGCCCTGTTGGAGAGTACGGGCAGCGTGTATAGTGCCTAGAGGCACTGAGCCACTGCTCGTCGGCCCTGGCATCGGGCAAAAAGGCAGACCAGCGGCACCGGAGGATGCTTCCTGCACGCAGACTCTGCCCTAGAAACAGGCAGGGATGGACCAGACTCTCTCTCGGTCCAGAGCAACATCAGGAATAGCTCGGGGTGGTCCGGAGTGGTGGGAGGGAAGGGAGAGGAAGCAAGGCGGGCTGGCTTCAGGAGGTGCTTGGTTGTAACCCTGAAGACTCAACCTGGCACTTGGGTTCATCTTCGATAAGCAATTCCGTTCCCAAATCTAATAATAACGATAACAGTAATGGTATTTCTTAAGCGCTCACTATGTGCCAGGTGCTGTACTACGCACTGGGGTGGATACAAATAAATGGGGTTAGACACGGTCCCCGTCCCACGCGGGGGGGCGCGGTTGAGCTCCTGTGATTTCCGCTTCCTCTTTCATTGATGTTTTTGAGACATTTCGGGGAGCGGTTCCTTCATCTCTTACTCATTCATTGACTCGTATTTATTGAGCACTTACTGCGTGCAGAGCCCCGTACTAGGCGCTTAAGAGAGTACGATATAAGAATAAACAGACACATTCCCTGCCCACGATGAGCTCATCTGGGCAAGGAACCTGTCTGCTGATTCGGTTAAGCTTTCTCTCCCGAGCGCTTAGTAGAGTGCTCTGCCCATAGCAAACGCTCAATAAATACCACTGATGGATTGCTTGATTGATCTGGCCTATTCCCTACCGATCTGGGGCTCCCCTGCCTTGCCTCTCTGGCTCGGTTTTAACGATCACCTCTTTAACCTAGACTAGGGAACGTGTCCACCAACTCCGCTGCATTGTACTCTCCCAACCTTTCACCTCTCTTTTCCTTAGTGTTCACTAGATTGCAAGCTCCTTCAGGGCAACCCTAGCGCACTGAACTCTCCCAACAACTTAGTATTTGTGTTTTACCCCCAGCAAATGCTCAATAAATCCCAGTGACTGATTTCCTCTCTATTTCTCCAAGGAACTCACTACCACCTTAAACTCAACCTGGTGAAGACAGAGCTCCCGATTTAAATAATCTCATCTTTTCCTTTCGCCACACGAAACGCACGCCATCTCGAAGAGGCTGCCTTCTGACACGAGACTTTTTTTCCCAACTGTCCCCAACAACCACACCGCCGTCATGGATTCTAATCACGGCTCCATTCCTCGTCTGCTGCGAGACCTTGGGCAAGTCACCTCACTTCTCTGGGCCTGAGTTACCTCATCTGAAACAATGGGAATTGAGAGTGTGAGCCCCACGTGGGACAGCGACTGTGTCCAACCCGATCTGCTTGTATCCACCCCATCGCTTAGAACGGTGCCTGTCGCATAGTAAGTGCTTAACAAATACCATAATTATTCATTATTATCATCTTCCAGTCTTGCTGTTTCATTGTTCCTAAACAATCAGGTCATCTCCAACCTTAACTCCTGAAACGTCTCCTCACCGTCCTCCGGATGGCTTCTTTTTTTTCTTTAATTGTTAAATGCTTACTATACGCTAGGTCACTGTACTAAGCGCTGGGGTAGATACAAGCTAATCTGGTCAGACACAGTCCGTGTCCCACGTGGGGCTCACGACTTTAATCCCCATTTTACAGGTGAGGTAACACTCAGAGGAAAAGGACTGGCCCAAGGTCATCCAGCAGGCAAGCGGCAAAGACGGGATTAGAACCGAGGTCCTCTGACTCCCAGGCCCGTGCTCTTTCCCCTAGGCCAGGCTGCTTCTCAACGAGTTTTGATACTCACCCCGGATGAGGTAACTGAGGCCCAGGGAAGTTAAGTGACCTGCCCAAGATCTTGTTTTTAGCTCGCATTTAAGGCCAAATTTTCATCACCTTCTGTAAGCAAAATGGTTCAAAGGAAATAGGAAATCACTTCCTAAGTAGTTGTTTTCGCATTCACTTAGACTAGCATGCCGAGTCAAACGAACTGACGCCACGGGGCCTGAATTACATTCTCAAAATTCATTTCCACTTTTGACTTAGAGCAGATATTTAGGTAACTTGATCATCTATTTATAGTTGTCATTGATTGAAATGTTTTCAAAATATATTTAGAAAATCACTGGGCTAA
Organism: Ornithorhynchus anatinus; assembly: GCF_004115215.2. Taxonomy (NCBI): domain Eukaryota; kingdom Metazoa; phylum Chordata; class Mammalia; order Monotremata; family Ornithorhynchidae; genus Ornithorhynchus; species Ornithorhynchus anatinus. The sequence continues at coordinate 12,816,079 of NC_041747.1, read as the reverse complement.
TCAAGTTAAATGAAGCTACAGAAGGTCTGCCTTCCTTTTCACTACTGAAAATAAACCCAATTGGCAAATTCACTAAAATAGAGAGTGTAATTTTTTCCAAACACTGTTCTTACTGGATTCGACTGGAGTGAGGTTTTACTATCTCCCCTCTGCCACGCGTGGATTTCCGAACACGCTAAGTAAATATTCACTACAATAATTAAACTGAACTCAGGGTAATCTTTGAACAACTAGTTGAGTTTCGTGGGGAGCAAGCGGGTGGAACGGACTCCTGTAAGTTTTCCCAATTAGATGGAACTGTTTCAAGTGTCATGGCTACTAAAAATAATAATTATTAAGGTATTTGTTTCGCGTTTACTCTGAGCCGGGCACTGTAGTAAGCACTGACGAGGATACGAGCAAATCGGCTTGGACGCAGTCCCTGTCCCACGTGGGGCTCCCAGTCTCAATCTCCATTTTACAGATGAGATACCTGAAGCACAGACGTCAAGTGACTTATCCAAGGTCACACAGCAGACAAATGTGAGACTGTCCTATAGCCAGCTGAATAATATGGACAGAACTGGTAACGTAAGCGGGACGCCCTGGTGGAAAGAGCTCGGGTCTGGAAATCAGAGGACCTAGGTTCTAATCCTGGCTCTGCCACTTGTCTGCTGTGTGAACTTGGGCAAGTCACTATTTTTTTTTAATAGTGTTGGTTAAGCAATTACTTTGTGCCAAGCACAAGCGCTGGGGGTAGATATAAGCTAATCACATTGGACACAGTCCCTGTCCCACATAGAGCCCACAGTTTTAATCCCTGTTTCACAGATGAGGTAACTGAGGCACAGAGAAGTCAAGTAACTTGCCCGAGGTCACAAAGCAGACAAGTGGCGGAGCCACGATTAGAACCCAGATCTGACTCCCAGGCCCGTTTCTATCCACTAGGCCACTTAACGTCTCTGTACCTCAGTTACCTCATCTTTAAAATGGGGATTAAGACTGTGAGCCCCATGTGGGACAGGAACTGTTTCCAACCTATCTCGTATCTAGTTCAGGGCCTAGAACAGTGCCTGGCACATAGTAACAAATACAAATGAATAAATACCATTGATAAATAAAATTAAATGCAAAAAAAGAATCCTGCTTCCACGCCTCTCCTTCCCTTGAAGAATTAGAAAGGGAAGAGCCCAAGAAACACATCGAGAGGCAGATGGAATGAAGAGGAGGCTTAGCTAATGCTAAATTGTAACCGTTTCCATTTCTTCTTCTTTGCTCCTTTAGCAGATAAGTGGGAGGATCAGGAGAACCACCATCTTTTAAAAGTGTGGAGTAAGATCCTAAGTGATTCAGTCTAGAAGGGAATGTCTATTAGATTCTGACTTCAGCAGAACTCGGAGAGAGAATGTGGAAACTCCTTCCCTGAGTTTGATGAGCCACTGATTCGCCTCACCCTCCTCCTCGGCACTTATGTCCATATCTGTAATTTATTTATATTAATGCCTGTCTCCCTCTCTAGACTGGACAAGGAATGGGTCTGGTATTTTTGTAGTATTCTCTCCCAGGCGCTTAGTACAGTGCTCTGCCCACAGTAAGGGCTCAATAACTACGACTGACTGACTTTTACTTTTTTACCTGGCTTTCTGAGAAGCAGCGTGGGTTAGTGGAAAGAGCACAGGCTTGGGAGTCAGAGGACGTGGGTTCTAATCCCGGCTCCGCCACTTCTGAGTGTGCAACTTTAAGCAAGTCACTTTACTTCTGTGCCTCAGTTCCCTCATCTGTAAAATGGGGATTAAGACTGAGTCCCCCACATGGGACAACCTGATTACCTTGTATCTACCCCAGCGCTTAGAAAAGTGCTTGGCGCATAGTAAGCCCTTAACAAATACCATCATTATCATTATTGTGATTATTCTCGGTCCCCTTCCTGAATTTGGCTTTTATACTAGTTACAGATTTCAGGTCACGCTTCGGTTCTTTGTTCAAAGGGAGGCAAATCCCCAGCATTACTTACATTTAGTTTCCATTAGAGTTGAGGCTAATATCTGATCTACTTGAATCAGGTACCATTGTTAAAATGTGATTCCCGTGAAAATTACAAAGCCCCCACCACGGAGATGACTCCACATCCCTCTTGTCCAGCCTCCAATTAATTCCGCAGGGTGGATCGGAACCAGATCTTGACCCGACTCCCAAGTCTGCTGTGACGGCCTTAAGCCGGGCAGTACGGGCGACGTGTATGACACAAGATCTACGTCATGGTCCCCTTCCCTCCTTCCCCCACCCTGGTCCAAATGGCCCAAGGGTTTAAGGGTATCGCCATGTTTTACTTCGGGTCGTGCCGGAGATGCTGTGCGCGCTCGGTGAAACCAAACCGAGGCATCTCCGCATACACGGAGCAGTTTTTGGTCCCCTCTCGAAGGTCTGAGTGCCAAAAAAAATTGCACCTCCACGGGCCGTTCGAGTCCCGACTCTACCGTGGCTGAGGAAACCCTGGCTTCAATGAATGGGATACCGATTACTCCCAAATCTGCTCAGAGACAGACTCGGTGCCAGAAGATAAACTGCAGAGAAGTGACCGCCAATACTGAAAGAGGCAAGCTCTTTTTTATAAAACCCGTTTAAAAACTAAGGCTTTTGGGAAGTACACTCCTAAGAACGTAATGATTTCTCCGTTTACCTATCCCATTACTGCCTTTCTAGTAATGAGGGACTGCAAAGCAATTAACTTGCCTATTATAAAATCGGCTCTTAACGCCAACTGCAGAACACAGAACCATTCCGTCTGAACAAAATATACATTGCTTTAATGCCACGGTTTGGCTCGGCCCTGCTCTTTGTTCTTCTGTAAAACGAAGCTGTTGGGGAAACTAACATCGATTCCCAGATTGAGTGACTTCAGGCTGTCATAAAGATTCCACGCAAAGGACGAACCACTGGCCACCGAGGCCCAGTTGTCAGGCCTCTAGGCAATGTCTCGCTCTGTGCACACATCAACATTAGTCAGAATCCTGGGTGCCACAGCCAGAACAAAATAACATTAAAAAAAAATAAATAAACCTCGTAAACCCAACAGCTCACATGGGGGCACCCGGACAACTCTCCTTTAAGCAGCTAAGCAGTTCTGCGATTGCTCGAAGGGTGATATCTTGACGTCCAAAAATACAGCCTCTTTCTATGTGCACATAAAGCACAGGATACAGAATAATGATAGTAATTGTGGTATCCATAAGCACTTATTTCTCCCCACTAGACCACAAGCTCGTTGGGGGTGCGGAATATGTCCGTTCACTGTTATACTGTGCTCTCTCAAGCGCTTAAGTAGAGTGCTCTGCACACAGTAAGTGCTCAATAAATACGACTATGTGACAAGCACTGGGGTTGATTCAGAAAAATCGGGTCGGACACAGTCCCCGTCCCACGGGGGGGCTCCCGGTCTAAGGGGGAAGGAGAATAAGCATTTAATCCCCATTTTAGAAATGAGGAAAATGAGTTACAAAGAAGCCAAGTACAAAGAGCAGCCAAGTGGCAGAGCCAGGCCTAGAACCCAGGTCTTCTGACTCCCGGGCCCGTGCTCTTGCCACCAGACCCATCTGTTTTTTGAATTTATTGACGAAGCAGTTGTTCCGTTAACTCATCGTGAGCACTATTACACACTGGGCAAAGTCTGTTGAGAATACGGGAAATAAATATCGCCAAGGAGTCTCGGAAAGTTGATCTGCACTGGCGAGGCTGTCGGGAACAAAGGGCCTAACCGTCCCTCTCATGAAATGATACGTGAGCGATATACGGCTTTAAGTAGGGGAGGTTCCATCTTCCATCATGCCACACACACTTAGAAACATCATACGAGAACTCGATACGCCACGATTTTGGGTAGAGGACCACAAACTTATTATCGGTGGATCCAAATCGGCTCCACGAACCCTGTTGACTATTCGGGTCCTGAAGGTGAGGAACCTTTACTGCCGATTATTAGAAGTGGTCAAATACCGGCGATTCGCCGTCACGACTGCCAAACCAGGCGAAAAAGCAAGGCGATCGACCCGCGCCGTGGACATCGCCACAGAAGAGGACGACGTTGCGTTTTCTGGGAATTCAAAGGACATTCAAAATCAGTCTTTTCCACTCTGCACCGTACGAGATCGTGCTATCGAAAACGTTCCGAGTCCCTCCAACGCTCTTCGCAGCTTCCCCAAGCTCTGGGAGGGTCTTGCCCGAAGCTAAACAAAGGCCTAAGCCCCCAGGGTGGAAGCATCCGTACCTGACCGACAAGTCCGAAGGCCCGGTCTAAGCTCCTCTGGTCCGTGTATTTGCGGATTTTATTATGCAGCCATCCTAGCTCCACCAGCCTGACGGTCGTATCCCGCAGGGATCTGGTTAGGCTTGCCTGGGAAAGTCGAAAGGGCAACCGTTAGGAGCCAAGTCCGAGATTTCGCATTGCGCTCTGATACGGCTTTTGGAAAACGTTAACATGACTTCTCAGAAAAGTTGCATCAAAAGAGGAACGTTCTGTTTCGATACCAGACTGGTGATACAACTTAAGGATCGCCACTGAACATGGAAAGAGAGGAGGCCGATGAGATTACGGACAAGATTAAAACCCAGGTCCCCTGACTCCCAGGCCCGGGTTCTTTCCGCTAGACCACGGTGTACTCTACCAAGTCCTAAGCGCTTAGTACAGTGCTCTGCACACAGTAAGCCCTCAATAAATACGACAGAATGAGTGAATAGAACAGTGCACACAGTAAGCATTCAATAACTAAGATTGAGTGACTAGTACAACGCTCTGCACACAGTAAGAGCTCAATAAACACGACAATGAGTGAATAAAACAGTGCTCTGCACAGAGTAAGTGCTCAATAAACACCATTGATTGATGGATTGATTAAAGAATTATTGGGGTCAATCTTTCACCCCCCAAATATCAGCTCCCCCCACACCACCCAATTCCTTACAGCTCCCCACACAGAAGAGAACATGCAGATAGGCAGACAGGCTTGAAAGTTCAAACGCTATTGTGTTTTACTCTTACCTTTGCTTGCACTTTGTAGCAATTTTCTAAATTGCACATTTTGATGCTCTTGCCGTCTATCCCCTGGAAGACGTATAAAATATCTCTTACAAGGGACGCCTCCGTTATCTCCACGGCACCTTAAATGGAACATTAGCAAAGTGCATTTTTTTTTCAAGTGAGACTTGCGAGAGGTTAACTTTTAGAAGATCTGCATTGAATTCTGTTTTTCCAAACATCCCTCGAAGGGGCCACGTACACCTCCATAATTAGGGGAAAAAAAAGGAGGCGCTTCGCTTGGATATAATCATGGCTGTTGTAGCAGAGGGAGTAAAAAAAATACTACAATAAAATGGGGACTTGCAAGTTTGAATCAACACATTTTATTCCTTGAAAAAGGCTGGAAACACTACATAGCTGAGAAAAATTAGAGGAATTTAAATAATAAAAATGGGAGAAAAGCACAAAAACTTCCAACTGTTCTAAAAGACAGTTTGGAATATAGTTACAGGGATCACTATGACCTACAATCCAATGTTCCAATGAGAACCCTATGAAGAGAAAATATTTTGCACGGTCTTGATTGTGATTTTTATTTTTTATGGTATATGTTAAGTGCTCACTATGTGCCAGGCACTGAATTAAGCACTGGGGTAGATACAAGCTAATCAGGTTGGACACACGGGGGCTCACAGCCTTCACCCCGATTTTATAGATGAGGTAACTGAGGCGAAGTGAAGGGACTTGCCCAAGACCACGCAGCAGACAAACGGGGGAGCCAGGATCAGAACCCAGGCCCGCGCTCTACCCGCTAGGCCACACTGCTTCTCCAATTTTCACCAGTCGATCCGTGGTGGTTATTGGTGGGTGGTTTTCTGCCTTAGGATCAATCTCTGTAATGGCAGCCCCCGGGGCAGAGCTTGGGGAGAAAGTAGTTTTTAAGATTTCCCCTTCCGATCGGATCATCTTAAATGCTGGTCTGCATGCCCGTGCCAAACGGGCATTCTCTGTCCTTGATATGGGATTCTATTCTATCGGGCAGAACGGACTTAGGCAGGCTTCTTGCCTCATCCAAAGTATAACGGCAATGACGTAGGCTATTATATTTTTACAGTCCTTCATCCCCAGGAGTTAGAAGGTTCCTGAATTCCGTCCTCTCGCCCACGTCCGACCTCTGGCCTGGAACGCCCTCCCTCCTCAAATCTGACAGATAACGGCCCTCTCCCCCTTCAAAGCCTTTTTGAGGGCACGTCTTCTCCGAAAGGCCTCCCCTAGCCCTCCTTTCCTATTCTCCCTCTCCTTACTGGGTCACCCTGACTTCCTCCCTTCATTCATCACCCCCGAGGCCCAAGCCCCACAGCACCTATGTCCATATCTGTCATTTATTTTATTTCGATTAATTGTCTATCTCCCTGTCTACACTGTAAGCTCGTTGTGGGCAGGGAATGTGTCTATTATTCTACTGTACTCCTTCAAGTGTTAGCACAGTGCTCTGCACACAGTAAGCACTCAGTAAATACGAAGCTGAGAAGTGACTCTGGGAGTCAGAAAGTCATGGGTTCCAATCCCAGCTCTGCCACTTGTCTGCTGTGTGACCTCGGCAAGTCACTTCACTCCTCTGTGCCTCAGTTCCCTCATCTGTAAAATGGGGATTAAGACTGTGAGCCTTGTTTGGGACGGGGACTGTGTCCAACCCAATTATCTCCTAGCTACCTCAGAGCTTAGAACAGTGGCTGGCATATAATAAGCACATAACGAATACCAGAATTATTATTATGATTAAATGAATGAATGAACGAATGAAAGAATGACTGAATCCAGGCCAGCTTCGGTGGAAGTTCTTTATCAAGACCAGGTCACTTCTGGCCCACCGTTTATGTTGTAATTCAGCAAAGTATACAAAAGCTGTCTACTGGGCACATTTTGGCTTTGAAATGGGAAACTTGGCAGGAGGACTGGTCTACGGCTTTGGAGGAGGGGTTCGGGAAGGAACCGCAGTCATTGATTGGGATTTGGGTCCTGGCGTTCCCCTCCTCCAACACCCAGTCTCGAAAGAATCCATCGTTCTCTAGAGTGGGCAGAAATTTAGCTGAGGTTCTCTGTGACTGATGGAGAGAGTTTCTGGAACATTCCTGTGGAGAATTCCCTTATCCTGGGATGGAATGGGGCCACCATCCTGGTTTTCTTTGGGTGAGGGGGAGAGTCAGGGGTCCTTTCCTTCTCTGCGGGCTCTAGGGGGGCCGGGATTCTTTCAAAGGGGGGGAAAAAAAAGAACGCTTTCATTTTTTTCTGATATTTTAGAGAAGAGGCCTACCCCTCAACGGTTCCTGTTTTTTGGTTGTCCACCGCTAGGCTCGAGAGTCATCCCCACTCCCAATTCTGCTTCAGAGATACAAGAACCCCTCCCCTACTTTCCCATCCTTCCCTGCAGTATCCTCAGATGAGATCTCCTCCCTCCTCGCAAGTGCCACCCCCTCCACCTGCGCCTCGGACCCCATTCCCTCTCACCTTCTTAAAACCATCGCCCCTGCCCTCCTCCCTTCCTTAACTTCTATTTTTAACCACTCAATCTCCAAGGGCTCCTTCCCCTCTGCCTTCAAACACGCCCACGTCTCCCCCATCCTAAAAAAACCCGCTCTTGACCCCACTTCCCCCTCCAGTTATCGTCCTATCTCCCTACTACCCTTCCTTTCCAAAATCTTAGAACGAGTCGTCTACAATCGATGCCTAGAATTCCTTAACTCCCATTCTCTCCTAGACCCCCTCCAATCTGGCTTCCGTCCCCTCCACTCTACCGAGACTGCTCTCTCTAAGGTCACCCATGACCTCCTTCTTGCCAAATCCAATGGCTCCTACTCCATTCTGATCCTCCTTGACCTCTCTGCTGCCTTTGACACTGTCGACCATCCCCTCCTCCTCCATACCTTATCTCACCTTGGCTTCACGGACTCTGTCCTCTCCTGGTTCTCCTCTCACCTCTCTGGCCGATCATTCTCGGTCTCCTACGCCGGAGCCTCCTCCCCCTCCCATCCTTTAACTGTTGGAGTTCCTCAAGGGTCAGTTCTTGGCCCTCTTCTGTTCTCCATTTACACTCACTCCCTCGGTGAACTCATCCGCTCTCACGGCTTTGACGACCATCTCTACGCAGATGACACGCAGATCTACATCTCCGCCCCTGTCCTCTCCCCCTCCCTTCAGGCTCGCATCTCCTCCTGCCTCCGGGACGTCTCCACCTGGATGTCGGCCCGCCACCTAAAACTCAACATGAGCAAGACTGAGCTCCTCATCTTCCCTCCCAAGCCCGGTCCGCTCCCAGACTTCTCCGTCACCGTGGATGGCACGACCATCCTTCCCGTCCCGCAGGCCCGCAATCTCGGTGTCATCCTTGACTCGTCCCTCTCGTTCACCCCACACATCCTATCCGTTACCAAGACCTGCCGGTTTCACCTCTACGATATCGCCAAGATCCGCCCTTTCCTCTCCACCCAAACGGCTACCTTACTATTTACGGGCTCTTGTTATATCCCGGCTAGACTACTGTGTCAGCCTTCTCTCTGACCTCCCTTCCTCCTCTCTCGCCCCGCTCCGGTCTATTCTTCACTCCGCCGCCCGGCTCATCTTCCCGCAGAAACGATCTGGGCATGTCACTCCCCTTCTTAAACAACTCCAGTGGTTGCCTATCGACCTCCGCTCCAAACAAAAACTCCTCACTCTAGGCTTCGAGGCTCTCCATCACCTCGCCCCCTCCTACCTCTCCTCCCTTCTCTCTTTCTACCGCCCACCCCGCACGCTCCGTTCCTCCGCCGCCCACCTCCTCGCCGTCCCTCGGTCTCGCCTATCCCGCCGTCGACCCCTGGGTCACGTCCTCCCGCGGTCCTGGAACGCCCTCCCTCCTCACCTCCGCCAAACTGATTCTCTTTCCCTCTTCAAAACCTTACTTAAAAATCACCTCCTCCAAGAGGCGTTCCCAGACTGAGCTCCTCTTCCCCCTCTACTCCCTCTGCCATCCCCCCTTTACCTCTCCGCAGCTAAAGCCTCATTTTCCCCTTTTCCCTCTGCTCCTCCACCTCTCCCTTCCCATCCCCACAGCACTGTACCCGTCCGCTCAACTGTATATATTTTCGTTACCCTATTTATTTTGTTAATGAATTGTACATCGCCTTGATTCTATTTAGTTGCCATCGGTTTTTATGAGATGTTCTTCCCCTTGACGCTGTTTAGTGCCATTGTTCTTGTCTGTCCGTCTCCCCCGATTAGACCGTAAGCCCGTCAAACGGCAGGGACTGTCTCTATCTGTTGCCGACTTGTTCATCCCAAGCGCTTAGTACAGTGCTCTGCACATAGTAAGCGCTCAATAAATACTATTGAATAAATACTATTGAATGAAAAGAAGACCCGTTCCGGCTCTTGGGAGGATTGGTTTATATGGGCTACTGTCACGGGCTTAGCTATCTCCCCAGCAATTTCCCCTACTTCACGTTAACGTGCTAGGGACAAGCACCGGGTCTGGGAGTCAGAGGACCTGGGTTCTAATCCTGGCTCCATCGGTCTGCTGTGTGACCTTGGGCACATTACTTTTCTCTGCCTCAGTTTCCTCAACTGTAACATGGAGATTCAATACCTCCCTCCTTCCTAAGCTGGCAAATTCCCGTGCGGAACATGGACTACATCCGACCTACTTAACTTAAACCTCCCCCAGCATTTTGAACAGCGTTTGACACACGGTAAGCGTTTAAAATGTACCACAAAACAGCATACCAACAGCTGTCAATTCTTCTTTTTGGAACTATCTCTTTACATGCCATCAACAAACATATTATTACAAACCATCACAAGACATCAAAAAACGTGTTACTGGGAAGCAGCACGGCTTAGTGGCAAAAGCACAGGCTTGGAAGTCCGAAGACATGGGTTCTAATCCCGGCTCCCACCACTCGTCTGTTGTGTGACCTTAGGCAAGTCACTTAACCTATCCGTGCCTCTGTTACCTCATCTGTAAAATGGGGATTAAGACTGTGAACCCCATGTGGGACAGGGACTGTGTGTAGATACACGTAGCAAATGCTTCACACACACCATAATTATTATTATTATTACAAACAGTTCTGCCCAAAAGAGATATTCTACTAAAAAAACCATTTAGAAACGCATCCCCTCCCACCTGTTTCTCCTTCTCTTCTGGAGCGGGGTAAATTTCGAGAAAGGGTATTTGGAAGGCCTTTTGAGGTAGAGGTTTGTAAAGAAGGCTGATTTGCAGGCAAAGTCCACGCAAGACGGGTCCCCAGCTGAAGCCGAAGACAGTCTCCTACGCCCGGAGCTTGATAGGACTGCCTGAAAGGAGAAAATCATCCCATCACAAACGTTTAGATAAAATGAGCTATTTAGGGAAGGGCGAATTGAGACCGGGGCAGGGGGGAGTTCCATTAACATTTTTACAAATATACTTTTTCAATAAAGATGGGAAACGGATGACGTACACTTCGAAACCCATTCTACTACCAAAAGGAAGATTTTAAACCGGTCGCTCGGGATGGCTCCGAAACCCAGGCTCAGCTTAGAGGAAGCAGCATGGCCTAGTGTATAAAGTATGGGCCTGGGAATCAGAAGGACCTGGATTCTAATCCATGCTCTGCTACTTGTCTGCCATGCTACCATGGGCAAGTCACTTCACTTCTTTGTAAAAGGGGGATTAAGACAGTGAGTCCCATGTGGGATAAGGACTGTGTCCCACCTGATTAGCCTGCATTTACCGCTGCATATAGAACAGTGTTTGACACAAAATAAGTGCTTAATATTATCACTGTTATTATTATCTTAACTTGCCAAATGAGGCGGCCATTTATTGTGGTTATCTAGCCAAAGGGCCACTCTGCTTCCCATGTACCCCAAACCCCCCATGCTCAAACAGTCTTAAATTTGGGCAGATCAAGCAGGGCGATTCACTTCCACAGCACATCCCTCTAGACTGGAAGCTTGCTGCATTATCCTTTCTCATACGCTTAGTAAACTGCTCTGCACACAGTCAGCGTTCAATACATACCATTGATTGATAGCATCATTTTGAGGATAGCCTTTGTGTGTGCCCAGTGAGAATGGCCATGTAATATTTACTGACAGGGGAGACAATCTTCATTTTAAAGATCAAGCCATCTTAGAGTAACTTGAAAAAACTCTCTCTCTCTCTCTCTCTCTCTCTCTCTCTCTCTCGAAAGAGCACCGGCCTGGGAGTCAGGGGACCTCGCTCTAATCCCGGCTCTGTCACATGCCTGCTGTTGGACCTTCGGCAAGTCACTTCACTTCTCTGCGCCTCGGTTACCTCGTCTGTAAAATGGGGATTAAATCCTACTCCCTCCTACTTAAGAAGGTGAGCCCCGTGTGGGACAAGCACCGTGCCCGACCTGATTAGTTCCTGTCTTCCCCGGCAATTGGAACAGTGCCTAGCACATAGTGAGTGCTTACCAGACAGAATAATAATAATACTATAACACACACGCAGGTAAAATCCTCCCAGTTTAACTATCACTCAGCACTTGATGGATTCTACAGGATCGGGAAACTTACCCCGGAAGAAGAGACTGTGGTGTAGGCGTCGGGCCGTTGAGGGCATACATGCTTATGCTGCTGATCCCGCTGCTGCCGGAATTCTGGGCAGACTGAGGGTTTCGATCCTGGTAATTCAAGGGGAGGGTCTGAGGCCTGGCGTAGTAGATTGGCGTCGAATGAGCGTCTCTTGGTAACGCTTGAGCGAACAGGGTGGCAAAGCTGGAAACCTTGGGGTGAAACACACAATTCTTGCTGATAGGCAATTTGAAAACATCCTCTTTTAAACCCTTTCTGATTCCTTTCTGTTTTTGCTACTGGATTTCCACAGAATAAATTCATTAGTTGACACCGTTTTTCTCCACCCCACCTTCTTTAAATGATACTGGTCGAGCGCTTACTGTGTGGCAAGCACTGTCCTTGGGCGCCGGGGTACATACAAGTCAACTGGGCCGACAGGGTCCCCGTCCCGTTAATTTTCTTATAATAAATGCATTTATTTCTATTAATGTCTGTCTCTCCCTCTAGACTACAACCTTGCTGTGGGCAGGGAATGTATATCCCAAGCACTTAGTACAGTATTCCGCACACTGTAAGCGCTCACTAAATAGGACTGAATGAATGAATCCCATGTGGGGTTTACAGTCAGGTAGGAGGGACGACAGGAAATGAATCCTCATTTTGCAGTTGAGGAAGCTGAGGCCCAGAGGAGTCAAGTGACTTGCCCAAGGTCACACTGCATGCAAACGTCAGAGCCGGGATTAAAACTCAGGTCTTCTGCCTACCAGGCCGGGGGGGTTATCGACTAGACCACTCCGCTCCCCTTAAAAGAGAGGCTTTTATGAGAGCCTCGGATCTGTCTTCGGGATCATCCCGCAACTGGACGTCAGGTTTCTCCCCTTTTCCTCTGAGGATAAAGGAAGCTTAACCTCCAGACAATCAACACCCATGGCAAATAAAATGATAGGGCACTTTCCCATGCCATCAGTTGCCTCCATCAACCTTATTCTCTGAAACCATTCCTGGGATTGTTTTATCCTTCAATTTTAAATAATACATACAGTCTTGAAATCACTGCCATAATTTCAGAACACAGACCTGGCTTGGCCTTACTCTTCCCAGATATATTCTTAATGTGACTGTGATAATATGTGGAGCGCTCAAGAAGTTGCTATGTGCCCCTCCTACACATATATTTTAAAAAAACCAACAAGAAGAATTTTAAATTGAGACGTTTACCTTGTTTGGTTGCTTACGTGGATCTTCGCTAAGGCTGAGCAGGAGGTAGAGTATTGACCATTTGTTCTTCAAAACGCCCTGGCAAAAATCAGAAAAATCAACATCTGAAGATAATTCCTTATCGATTTCTTCATAGTCTGACTGTCCCCTTCCCTAATTTAGGGCAAGGCCTCTAATACAGATATTAGCGAACCTAACTGGTCCTCTCCGGGCTATGGTTTTCCTACACAGGTTTGCCCCGGGTGGAGAAAGAGACGGTATTTTCCACCCCCTTGGTCTCTCACCCCCAATCTCTCAAAAGAACTACTATGCAGCATTTCTGAGTCGAGGGGCAGACCGACTCAGGTGCAAAAAATACTAATTGGAGAATTAATTAGTATTAATACTAAGTACTTTGCACTTGAATTTGTAGCTTTTATTCATCCCTCCCCTCAGCCCCACAGCACCTACAACCATATCTGTAATTTATTTATTTAATGTCGGTCTCCCCCTCTAGACTAGTAAGCTCCTTTTGGGCAAGAAAGGGGTCTTCCAACTCTGCTCTGCTGAACTCTGCTCTGCACACGGTAAGCGCTCCACAAATACCACTGAATGACTGAAGTTCTCCTCTCTACTGCTCCATATTCACTGGGCAACCTACGAGGCCGGAAGCAGGAGAGCTCAGCAGTAATCAAGGCAAGATATCAAAACCCCATTAACAAACATGAAACTCCCTTTGGAGAGTTCACAGCATTTAAATAACCCGCTTCACTGCAGGCCTTTCGATGACTATCGAGACCGGGGGGCTCGATTATTACTTTCCTCAGTTGTTTCTCTGGGTATTATGTTTAAATCAGTTTGCAAGCGCTGTCAACAGATGACATTTTTACTGAGTAAACCACCTACGACTAGTTCTTTGGATGCCCAGATCAGTGAGGAGGCCCGCTGCTTCATTCATTCACTCGATTGTATTTATTGAGCGCTTACTGTATGCAGAGCACTGTACCAAGCGTTTGGGAAAGTACAATACAACAATACAACAGGGACATTCCCTGTCCACAACGAGCTCACAGTCTAGTTTACAGTCCTGGTTGCGTTAGGATTAAACTAATCTGACCCTTTCGGCTGCCAAGTTTTCCGATAACGGAGGGAGTTTTTTTTGAAGGGGAATAAATCGATTCAGAGCCTCCAAGGGAAGGGGAAGAAGAGAACTTCTTTTGCTTGTTGTCAAATCATGCCAAAGCTTCCACGAAAAAGGATAGCGTGTCCCTTCCCTGTTCTGTTTATCAATATCTCTAAGAGGAATCAGGGGTGAGCAAAGCAATTTGAGATTGGATTGTTCTGACCATGATATTCACCCCACTCAGCCCGACAGCGTTTTGGGCACATTCGTAATTGATTTTAATGTCTATCTTCCCCTCTGGACTGTAAGATCCTTCTAGGCAGGGATCAAATCTACCAGCTCTGTTGTACTATACTTTGCCAAGAGCCTAGTTCCGTGCTCTGCGCACAGTGAGTACTCAGTAAATACCACTGATTGATGGATGACTCCCATCCAGGCCAGACCCCAGGTCGGAGGTTCCGAGGCAAGGTGTTTGAACTCAGTGTCTGATTGCTGACGGCACATATACAACCCAGTGACTTCTCTTAAGGACTTGATTTCAATTCTACATGTCAGTCATAAGGCAGGTTATAATAAAGTAAGCTCTTTGTGGGCGGGGAATGTGTCTGTTTATTGTTACACTGCACTCTGCCGAGTGCTTAGTACAGTGCTCTGCACACACCGAGGCCTCAGTAAATACGACCGAATGAATAAAGCGGCTAAGGAGGTATTAATTTCTGCCGATTCTGTTCAAATAGAAGCATTCTGACCTGGTGGAAAGAACCTGAGCCTGGGAGTCGGGGGATATGGGTTCTAACCCCAGCTTCCCCACCTACCACCTGGGTAGACCTTGGGCAAGCCAATGTGGTTCTCTGTGCCTCAGTTTCCTCATCTTTAAAGTGGGAAGTAAATAATCATCCTCCAACTTAGACTGTGAGTCTTACGTGGGACAGGGATCGTATCTGACCCGACTGGCTTGTACCTGCTGCGGTGCTTAATACAAATATTTGGCACGGCTTAGGCCCATAACAAATATCACTTGGACAAGAGGTTGGCGGCAAGACAGACGGGACTGAGGTACAGTGAGTGAGATGACTTTGGAGAACCAGTGGGATTTAGCGCTAGATTGAACGTGAGGCAAGATATTATTTCACTTGCTTCCCACTTAGTAGATGTCTGGAGTTGGGGTTGGTTTTTTTTTTGGGGGGAAAAAAGGCATATTTTTGAATTAAAGAAAACAAGTCCTTGGGGGTTGCATTCAGTGAGCACATGAACACCGGTCGGTACTATTTTTAGAAAATAACTGCACAAACTTTATATGATATTGAATTATTTGGCAGTCCTGCATCAGCAGCATCAACACCGGCTCACAGAAGAGCCCGAAACAAAAGAGACTTTTAACTCTTAATCAATATATCGATACATTTCAGGACACATTAGTCTAAAAATACACCGTAGTTAGCCAGATAAGCTTTCACCGCTGCAGACAAACAAGTATTCATGTCTATTTTTCTTTTCCCGTCTACTTCCTTCCACACTGCCATTCAAGTAAATGTACCCAAACCAACCAAGTGTACACTGCTGATTTATCTGACCACGTCTACGGCTTCTCTCCTTTCTTCCTAACGGTCATTCATTACAAATTCCCCATCGGCCACCCACACGTTTCCAGCCGTAGGACTCTCACGAACCCACGGTCCGAAAGTAAACGCCGCAAGCAAACAAGGACGGGCCTGAATGGATCCCACGAACACCTGCCCTCGGATTTCGGGTCTCCTCGGATTCGTGGAACGGCGTTCAAACGGCCCGAGACAATACCTGCGAGTGGAGCTTTCTGTGGAGCTCTGAAAACAACACCGCATCTGCTTCCCTTCTCTGCCGCACGACTGAAGGGAGGAGGGGGAAAATGAGAAGAGCAAACACAGAGAAATGAAATACAACGACCGCATGTTTTGTGCTCATTCTTTCCCCTCGTGCGATGCATCTGAAAAAACAGACACACCGCTCCGTGCTTACAGAGACGTTTAAGCAAAACTCTCAGAGAAAGGCTTCCAGCTTCATAAAAGGAGCACGTATGGCAAATATTCCTCCAAATGTATGCTAATCCCTGTCATGTTCACTGAAATTGCATGCTGTGTGACCTTGGGCAAGTCACTTCACTTCTCTGGGCCTCAGTGACCTCATCTGTAAAAAAAAAAAAAGGATCAAGACTGTGAGCCTCATGTGGGGCAGGGAATGTGTCCAATTTGATTTAGTTGTACCTCCCCCAGTGCTTAGAACAGTGCCTGGAACATAGCAAGCGCTTAAGAAAAACCATAAAGGAAAAGAAAAGGCAACAAGGATAGTACTTCTGATTGAGGCTTCTGGAATAGACTATTCACTAAGACCCGGAAAAATCGAGAGCCTCCAAAGTTTCCTTTTAAGTAGGAGATGGAAAATAGACAATGCTTCGAAGTCAGCAGTGAGTGGCTTTTAAATTTACGACGACTTTTCGGATAAGGAACCATGGCAAGACAGGAGGGAAATGGATGGCATCAACTAGGGAGAAAAGCAAACGGAATAACTGCAGCAAGATTTCGTTCAGAATGCCCTTGCCAACCGCAGGGGTAGGTTCATTAAATTACCTATGGGTGGCAAAAAGGTGTTTGGTACAACCACAGGTTTAAAATAACTGTGGCATTTGTTAAGCGCCTACTAGGTGCCAGGCACTGTACTAGGTGCCAGGGTGGATACATGCCAATAGCATTGGACCCAATCCCCCGTGAAGCTCACAGTCTCAATCCCCATTTTACAGAAGAGGTCGCCGAGGCAAGGTGAAGTGAAATGACTTGCACAAGGTCACACAGCAGGCAAGTGGCGGAGCTGGGATTAGAATCCATGGAATAGAGGGGATTAGGGATGACCCAGCTTCCGTTACACTGGTTGAAATCCAAGTTTTGAGGAAGTCAAAAAAAGCACCCTATGCCTATTTCAAGCTGGCCGTATCCTCTCTGACTTCCTTCAGTATTAGACTGCCATTATTCTTCTCCAGTACTTCATCACCATTACATGGGGAACTTACTGTGACTGATTAAAGTTCCGGAACCGGAGACTAACGATGAAAAAGCAAACTTCATACAACCAATCATACATACCGAGCGTTCGCTATGTACAGTGTGCTGCGCTAAGCGCTTGGGAGAGGACAACGCATCAACATGAGACACAGAGTCCCTGGCCACAACGAGTTTACAGTTTAGACACTTGGATGAGAAGCAGCGTGGCTTAGTGGCCAGAACAGAGGCTTGGGAGTCAGAGGACGCGGGTTCTAATTCCGGTTCCGCCATTTGTTTGCTCTGTGACCTTGGGCAAGCCGCTTCATTTCTCTGTGCCTCGGTTACCTCATCTGTAAAATGGGGATTGAGACGGTGAGCCCTAAGTGGGACAACTGGTTACCGTGTATCTACCCCAGTGCTTAGAATAGTGCTTGGCATATAGTAAGCACTTAACAAATACCATGAAGTTCCCTTTGAAATGCTAATAGAAATGAAAGGCTTAAAATGGCAATCAGTGACTCCCACAGACCCCTCCAAACCACGATTAAGCAGAACCATATCCCGTACTGGCCGAAATGCCTCGAGACCGTAAGCTCGTTGTGGGCAGGCAATGTGTTCGTTGCTCTACTGCACTCTCCCAACCGCTCAGTACAGTGCTCAGCACACAGTAAACGCTCAACAAATACAACTGAATGAAAATGCTCCACATAAAACCGAGCACGAAGACACAGAAGTGCGGCTGGCAAGCTTAGAAAGCCCAGACTTCCTTTCTCTGGGAAGGGCTCCGGAAAGAAAATCCAGCCGGAGGCTTTGATTGGCCTCACACGATTCAAATCGTCTAAGCTTTACTGATGATTTACTCAGACGTTACTCGCGACTGAGCTGTCTGGGATGGAGATCTCGATCGAAACACGCACCGAGCATCGACACCCGCCCCCAAGAACCAAGCACCTTTTAAGAATTAAGGAACTGGACCTACGTTCTTTCTTGATTTTTTCAGCTACGAGAAATTCATCTCTTTCAACAGTCGGGGCGAAGTTGCTGCCGATAACGCGCACCGCGTACTGGAACTGTTGAGCTGCATCGGCTGAAAGACAAAAGGAAATATTTGGTGGGGGGGCGGCGAGGACACAGGTTTAAAACAAAAGACCTAATATGAAAGTCCAGGCTGACTGAAGGAAGCCAAGCGACTCATCCCTAATTCCACCCTCTACCGATTCACCACAAATGAATGAAGATCTAGGAGTCTTATTAGAAAGTAGCGTGGTTTAGTGGAAAGAGCCCGGGCTTGGGAGCCAGAGGACCTGGGTTCTAATCCCAGCTCTGGCACCGCTTCACTTCTCTGGGCCTCAGCTACCTCATCTGTCAAATGGGGATTAAAAGTGTGAGCCCCACCAGGGACAACCTGATTACCTTCTATCTACCTCAGCGCTTAGAACAGTGCTCGGCTCATAGTAAGCGCTTAACAAATACCATCATCATTACCAAAAACCACCATCATCATTATTATTAATAACGATAACGTTGGGCAAGTCACTTCACTTCTCTGTGCCTCAGTTACCTCATCTGTAAAATGGTGATTAAGAGTGAGCCCCATGTGAGACAGGGACTGTGTCCAACCTGATTACCCCAGTGCCTAAAACAGTGCTTGGCGCATAGCAAGTGCTTAACAAAGACCACAATTACTCTTGTCAAATCCAAATCAGCTCACTTTTCAATAAATAAAGCTACCGGCCACTAAAGTTAGAAATGCTCAGTAAACACTAAAACCACAAAGGAGACTAAAAACCAATGTCTTCGTAAAAAGTGCTCTCAGCGTGAAGCTCAGCAAAAATTCCCGTGGCCTTCGACCCCAAGCAAGTCAATATGGCTGTGTGTTGGCACCAAGGGAGATCTGAAAGACGTATCCTCTGCCCAAAACCCAGCCAGGCTAAGAGACGACAAACACGAGATTGTAGATATGCCAGTTAGAAGCACTAAAATCACTTGGCTCGGTGACCTCCGGAAAACTGTCAAGGGTCTGTCCAAACAGAAGCTCTAACCAGGAAATTTAGCAATCCCAACAAAAGATCTCTACCGGTCTGCTTTCCCTTCCCTTCCTAATGAAGCTTGCAGGACTAACGATTCTCCTCTATTGGACTCTCCCTGGCGTTTCGTACACTGCTCTGCACACAGTAAGCGCTCAATAAATACCACTGACGACAATGGTACATCACTTGCCTACAAAACTTCTAACCCCACCAAAACCCAATGCTGCGTGGCTGAAAGGAAATTGTCATCTTAGATTTTTTTTTTTTGGTTTTTATGGCAGTTAAGTGCTTACTCTGTGCCAGGCTTTGTACTAAGCACTAGGGTAAACATGAACTGATCGGGTTGGACACAGTCAGTGTCCCACGTGAGACTCAAAGTCTCAATCCCCACTTTACAGATGAGGGACCAGAGACACAGAAAAGTGGTCACACGGCAGACCAGCGGAGGAGCCAGGATTAGAATCCAGGTCCTTAGTCAAAGGGGCAGTCAGTCGTATTTGTCGAGTGCTTACTGTGTGCAGAACACTGTACTAAGTGCTTGGGAGCCTACAACCGAACAGTAAAGAGACGCATTCCCTGCCACAACGAGCTTCCGGTCTAGAAGACGCCTGCAGTCCTTAGATGAGAAGAGATCCCGAGGCATAAATCGAGGAGTATACGTTGCACTGTTCTCTCAAGTCCCAAACCTTTTCTTTTTTTGTATTTAAGCGCTTACCATGTGTCAATCACTGTTCTAATAATAATGTAGGTATTTGTTAAGCGCTTACTATGTGCAGAGCACTGTTCTAGTGCTGGGGTAGATACAGGGTAATCAGGTTGTCCCACATGAGGCTCACAATTAATCCCCATTTTACAGATGAGGTAACTGAGGCACAGAGAAGTTAAGTGACTTTCCCACAGTCACACAGCTGACAAGTGGCAGAGCCGGGAGTCGAACCCATGACCTCGGACTCCGAAGCCCAGGCTCTTTCCACTGAGCCACGAACTGGGGTAGATACAGGATACAAGATACACAGTCCTCCCGGCCCCATATGAGGCTCATAATCTTTAGGAGGGAGAACAGGGCACTGAACCCCCATTTTGCAGTTGAGGAAGCTGAAGCTTAGAAGTCAAGCGACTCGCCCAAACTTGCACAGCAGGCCGGTGGCAGATCCGGCATGAGAAGCCAGGCCCTCTGGCTCCCAGATTCGATCCCCTTGACCATGCTGCTTCCTAGTCTTGGACTCCAAGATTTCTTTCCGGGCTGTCTCTATCTGTTGCCCATTTCTACATTCCAAGCCCTCAGTACAGTGCTCTGCACATAGTAAGCGCTCAATAAATACTATTGAATGAATGAATGAAAGTCACTTCTCTGGGCTTCGGATAGTTTGTCGGTAAAATGGGGATTAAGGCTGGGAGCCCTACGTGGGGCACGACCTGTGCCCAACCTGGTTAGCTTCTATCTACCCCAGCCCGCGGTATGGTGCCTGGCATGGAGTAAGCACTTAATAAATAGCTTAAAAGAGCCACGGGCAGCTTTCACGCCCTTAACCCTTCTTGCTGTAGTCCACCTGGGGGGGGGTGAGGAGGGTGGCATTACCTTCAAGATGATAGAGGGGAAGACTTTTCCCCCCTTTCCCTCTGCTCTTCCCCCTCTCCCTTCCCCTCCCCTCAGCACTGTGCTCCTCCACTCATTTGTATATATTTTTATTACCCTATTTATTTTGTTAATGAGATGTACATCCCCTTGATTCTATTTATTGCTATTGTTTTAGAGATGCCCATCCCCTTTTATTGCTATCGTTTTTGTCTCCCTGTCTCCCCCGATTAGACTGGGAGCCCGTCAACGGGCAGGCCTGTCTCCACCTGTTGCCAATTTGTACATTCCAAGCGCTTAGTACAGTGCTCGGCACACAGTCAGCGCTCAATAAATACTACTGAATGAATGAATCAACTTCAGCTGCTTCCCTCCCACCTGGGCAGTGCTTAAACCCTCGGGGTGGTAGAGGGGGGGCCCCCGCCAGAAATCCACGGAGTGGTTTTGGGGTGCAGAGCAGCCTCCTTAGACTCTGCAAATCGTGAGCAGTCAAAGAGAAGCAGCCAGAGCCAAATGCCTCTGCCCACTCTCTTCCATCCTTTCATTCCCTGTTCCAGGATTTTGTCACCCGGGAGGAACAAGGGCCTTTTCTGGGGTCCAACCGAGTGAGTCCCTTGAAGACTGCTTCATTTCTGGTCTCCTGTGGCGCTTCAGCTGCAGAACAAATGCCTGACAGTGAAGCTTTTCTTTAAAGCCCGGCAGGCAAAATAGCCTAAATTCCCATAGACGCTTCTCACTCCTCTAGACTGTAAGCTTATTGCGGAAGGGGAAAGTGACTATTGTTGTACTGCACTCTCCCAAGCGGTCAGTACAGTGCCCGGCACACTGTAAGCGCTCAATAAGTACATCTGAATGAATGAGTCCTTTTTAACGACTTGGTTCCTTCCCAAATATGGAGGTTATCAGCTGATACGCCTGACTTTCTAGTTCTAACAATGTAATAATGTTGGTATTTGTTAAGCGCTTACTATGTGTAGCGCACTGTTCTAAGCGCTGGGATAGACACAGGGGAATCAGGTTGTCCCACGTGGGGCTCACAGTCTTAATCCCCATTTTACAGATGAGGTAACTGAGGCACAGAGAAGTGACTCGCCCACAGTCACCCAGCTGACAAGTGGCAGAGCTGGGATTCGAACTCATGACCTTTGACTCCCAAGTCCGTGCTCTTTCCACTGAGCCACGCCGCTTCTCTGTTATCCTTCTTTCCTTTCATAAAGGCAAGCTCCATCCTTGCCCTTTCCCCAAAGTACAGAATTTCTCCTATTTTTCCCGGGTTGCCATAAATAACGGCGAGTGTTTCCCCAACGGCACCTATGAGGCCTGCCGACTTAAATACATCCCATTCCTTTAGCATTCTTTAACAGTGTCCAGTGAAGTCAAGCTCTCCAATCTTCCATAACAAAATGAGACTTTCTCTGGCCACATTTGATCCTTTTTCTTAAATAAGTGCAGGAGAATTTGGCCTCTTCAAAGCCATCCGGAATCAGAAGTATCAAAGGGCTCAAGAATGAATGAGGAGATGACAAGTTTTTTGTTAACCAGTGATATTTACCGAACGACTGAGTGAGAGACACTGAACTGAGAAGCAAGACATTCCCCCTCCAGACTGGGAACTCGTTGTGGGCAGGGAAATGTGTCTGCTGTTGTACCCTCCAAGTGTTCTGCCCACAGTGAGCGCTCAATAAATACGACTGAACTCTCTGCCCTCAAGGCACTGACCATCTAACGGGGGACAGGGAGGGGAAATAGACAAAACGTACGTTCATTTGGTGGTAGGAGGACGAACAGGTTTTATAACCAGTCCAAATCTTAACGGGAGGAAAGAGCAGAATAACTAAATGTACATATAAAAATATCTGTAAACAGCACACATATTTTATCACATACGAGTAATAAAATACATATGCAAAGTCTGTTGGGTTGAGGTGACTAGGATGCCATGGAGGTACTACCGAATTGTACTTTCCAAGGGCTTAGTACAGCGCTCTGCACTGTACTGAGCGCTTGGGAGAGCACGATAATAATAATATTGGTATTTGTTAAGCGCTTACTATGTGCAGAGCACTGTTCTAAGCGCTGGGGGAGATACAGGGTCATCAGGTTGTCCCCCGTGAGGCTCACAGTCTTCATCCCCATTTTACAGATGAGGGAACTGAGGCACAGAGAAGTCACTTGCCCACAGTCACACAGCTGGCAAGTGGCGGAGCCGGGGTTCGAACCCATGACCTCTGACTCCCAAGTCCGTGATCTTACCGCTGCACCACGATAAAGGGTGACATTCCCTGCCCACAACGAGCTCCCAGCCTAGGAGGGGGGATAAATTACAGCTGAGAAGCAGCGTGGCTTAGTGGAAGTAGCCCGAGCGTAGGAGTCGGAGGTCGTGGGTTCTAATCCCGACTCCGCCACTTGTCAGCCGTGTGACTTTGGGCCGGTCACGTCACTTCTCTGGGCCTCAGTGACCTCATCTAGAAAATGGGGATGGAGACTGTGAGCCCCCCGAGGGACAAGCTGATTACTCTGCACACAGTAAGCCCTCAATAAATACCACGGAATAGAAGCCGCCGTGGCTCAGTGGAAAGAGCCCGGGCTTGGGAGTGGGGGGGTCATGGGTTCGAATCCCGGCTCCGCCACTTGTCAGCTGTGTGACTGTGGGCAAATCACTTCACTGGGCCTCAATTCCCTCATCTGTAAAATGGGGATGAAGACAGTGAGCCCCTCGTGGGACAACCTGATGACCTTATATCTCCCCCAGCGCTTAGAACAGTGCTCTGCACATAGTAAGCGCTTAACAAATACCAACATTATCATTATTATCTACCCAGCACTTAGAACAGTGTTTAGCACCTAGTAAGCGCTTAAATACATTATTTCTTCACTTCTCTGGGCCACAGTGACCTCATCTGCAAAATGGGGATGAAGCCAGTTAGCCCAATATGGGACCACCTGATGACTTCGTATCTACCCAGCGCTTAGAACAATGCTTTCACATCAGAAGCGCTTAACACATACCATCATTATTATTATTACCCAGCGCTTGGAAGAGTGCTTTGCACATCATAAGCGTTTAACAAATGCCATCATTATTATTATTATTACCCAGTGCTTGGAAGAGTGCTTTGCACATCATAAGCGTTTAACAAATGTCATCATTATTATTATTATTACCCAGCGCTTGGAAGAGTGCTTTGCACATCGTAAGTGCTTAACAAATGCCATCATTATTATTGCTTTTACCCAGCACTTGGAACAGTGCTTTGCACATCATAAGCGCTTAACAAATGCCATCATTATTATTATCATTACCCAGTGCTTGGAAGAGTGCTTTGCACATCATAAGCGTTTAACAAATGCCATCGTTGTTATTATTATTACCCAGCGCTTGGAAGAGTGCTTTGCACATCATAAGCGTTTAACAAATACCATCATATTACTATTATTATTACCCAGCGCTTGGAACAGTGCTGTGCATATCATAAGCGCTTAACAAATGCCATCATTATTCTTTTACCCAGCACTTGGAACAGTGCTTTGCACAACATAAGTGCTTAACAAATGCCATCATTATTATCATCATTACCCAGCGCTTGGAAGAGTGCTTTGCACATCATAAGCGTTTAACAAATGCCATCATTATTATTATTATTATTCTTACCCAGCGCTTGGAAGAGTGCTTTGCATATCATAAGCGTTTAACAAATGCCATCATATTAATATTATTATTACCCAGCGCTTGGAAGAGTGCTTTGCATATCATAAGCGTTTAACAAATGCCATCATATTATTATTATTATTCTTACCCAGCGCTTGGAAGAGTGCTTTGCATATCATAAGCGTTTAACAAATGCCATCATATTAATATTATTATTACCCAGCGCTTGGAAGAGTGCTTTGCATATCATAAGCGTTTAACAAATGCCATCATATTATTATTATTATTCTTACCCAGCGCTTGGAAGAGTGCTTTGCATATCATAAGCGTTTAACAAATGCCATCATATTATTATTATTGTTACCCAGCGCTTGGAACAGTGTTTTGCACATCATAAGCGTTTAACAAATGCCATCATTATTACTTTTACCCAGCACTTGGAACAGTGCTTTGCACAACATAAGCGCTTAACAAATGCCGTCATTATTATTGCTTTTACCCAGCACTTGGAACAGTGCTTTGCACATCATAAGCATTTAACAAATGCCATCATCATTACTACTTTTACCCAGCGCCTGGAAGAGTGCTTTGCACATCATCAGCGTCTAACAAATGCCATCATTATCATTACCGCGTGGCTCAGGGGAAAGAACCCCGCCTTGGGAGTCAGAAGTCATGGGTTCGAATCCCGGCTCCCCGGCTTGTCAGCTGGGTGGCTTTGGGCAAGTCACGTCGCTGTGCCTCAGTTGCCTCATCTGTAAAACGGGGATGAAGACTGGGAGCCTCACGTGGCACAGCCTGATGACCCTGGAACTCCCCCCAGCGGTTAGAATAGCGCTCTGCACAGAGTAAGCGCTTGACAAATCCCATTACTATTATTATTACTTTTACCCAGCGCTTGGAAGAGTGGTTTGCACATCACAAGCGTTTCACCAACGCCATCACGATTATTCTTTTTACCCAGCGCTTCCAACAGTGCTCGGCACCTCGTAAAAGCTTAACAGCTAGCCGGCTCTAAGCGGGGGCGGCCCCCGGGGCGGATTTGCATATGCACGAGCGATTTGCCTAACCCCGCCCCTCAAAATTTGCATAACGGCCGTCACCGCGGTCCGTGATTGGGCGAGCAGGCCGGCCCCGTCCCCAGCCACCTTCCCGCCGCGCGCAGGCGCAGCGGCACGCGCCTCGCCTTTCCCCCCCCCCCCCCCCCCCCGGCGGGGAGGGAGGGCAGCGCGGTGACCTTTCACCCCAAGGTGGCGCCGCCGCCGCCCCACGGCCCGCTACCTTCGCTCTTGCCCAGGATGCGGCAGCAGAGGCTCTGCAGCAGGACGTTGGGGGACTTCTGGTCCGGGGTCGCCATCGTGGGCGCGCGCGAGCCGGACGGCAGAAGGCAGAGCTGGCGCCCCGGAGGAGGAGGAGGAGGAGGCGGCGGCGGCGACTTCCCCCCTCAGCCCGGCCCCGCCCCCTCGCGCGCGCGCGCACGTGTGTCTGTGTGCGCGCGCGGGAGGACGGACTGCGCCTGCGCCCTAGCGGCAGCGCGCGCCGCGGGCGGGCTTGACTCCACTCCGTCCGCCCGGCGCCGCCATTTTGACAGAAGGCCCGCCCGGCCCCACAATGCACCGGGGCCGCCCCCCCCTTCAATCATTCATTCATTCAATCCTTCATTCAGTCATTCCTTCAATCATCATTCACCCAATTGCATTCGACGAGGGCCTTCCTGGGTGCAGAGCCCTGGGCTAAACGCTGGGGAGAGGTCCCCAGAGCAGCCAGGCCTCAATTAGTCCAGGGTGAAGCCGTGCGGCCTAGTGGCTAGAGCTCCTGGCCTGGGAGTGGGAAGGGCCTGGGTTCCAGTCCTGCCCTCCCCCACGTGACTGCTGGGTGACCTTGGGTAAGTCACTTCATTCACTACCCAAGTTACCAACAAATACCAAGATTATTATTCTTCAATAGTGTTCAGAAGCAGCGCGGCTCAGTGGCAAGAGTACCGGCTTGGGAGTCCGAGGTCATGGGTTCGAATCCCGGCTCTGCCACTTGTCAGCTGGGTGACCGTGGACATGTCACTTCACTTCTCTGGGCCTCAGTTCCCTCCTCTGGAAAATGGGGATGAAGATTGTTTAGCCCCACGTGGGACAACCTGATTCCCCTGAGTCCACCCCAGCGCTTAGAACAGTGCTCGGCACATAGTAAGCGCTTAACAAATACCAACATTATTACTATTATTTATTGAGCGCTTACTACTACTAATAATGTGGTATTTGTTAAGCGCTTACTATGTGCCGAGCACTGTTCTAAGCGCTGAGGTAGATACAGGGGAATGAGGTTGTCCTATGTGGGGCTCACAGTCTTCATCCCCATTTTACAGAGGAGGTAACTGAGGCCCAGAGAAGTGAACACAGTCACACAGCTGACAAGTGGCAGAGCTGGGATTCGAACTCATGACCTCTGACTCCAAAGCCTGGACTCTTTCCACTGAGCCACGCTGCTTAGTACTACTACTAATAATAATGTTGGTATTTTGTTAAGCGCTTACTCTGTGCAGAGTGCTGTTCAAAGCGCTGGGGTAATAATAATAATGTTGGTATTTGTTAAGCGCTTACCCTGTGCAGAGTACTGTTCTAAGCGCTGGGGTAATAATAATAATGTTGGTATTTGTTAAGCGCTTACTATGTGCAGAGCACTGTTCTAAGCGCTGGGGTCGGTACAGGGTAATCAGGTCGTTCCACGTGGGGCTCACAGTCTTAATCCCCATTTTACAGATGAGGTAACTGAGGCACAGAGAAGTGAAGTGACTTGCCCACAGTCCACAGTCACACAGCTGACAAGTGGCAGAGCGGGATTCGAACCCTTGACCTCTGACTCCCAAGCCCACACTCTTTCCACTAAGCCAGAGCACTGCACTAAGTGCTTGGAATGGACCATTCGCAACCGATAGAGACCATCCCTGCCCATTGATGGGCTCACAGTCTAATGGAGAATAATGGTATTGGTTAAGTGCCTACTAGGTGCAAAGCACTGTTCTAAGCGCCGGGGTGGATACAGGGTCATCAGGTTGAACCACGTGGGGCTCCCAGTCTTCATCCCCATTTTCCAGATGAGGGAACGTGGGGCTCACAGTCTTAATCCCCATATTACAGATGAAGTAACTGAGGCCCAGAGAAGTGAAGTGACTTGTCCACGGTCGCACGGCGGAGCCAAGATTAGAACCCATGACCTTGTGACTCCCAGGCCCTGGGCTCTATCCACTGGGCCATGCTATTTTCCATATAATGTGGATAAAAACAATAGAATCACTTCAGACACAACCGGCTTCCGTCCAGTCAGCTCTCTGTCCCTCAACGGCATCTGCTAGTGCTTACTTTGTGCAGAGCAGCATCCAATCAGATTATCTCCTGTTTCCCCCCCAGTGCTTAGCAGAGAGTAAGCCCTTAATAAATATGCCTCTTATAATTGTGATTCTCACGCACCTGCAGCGCTGGGTCGTTTCTCTAAGTAGGCCCTGCTGGGGCCTTGATAATTAATCGCAAGGGACTTTAGTGTCCCCAGCTAAAGATGAACTCCCTGGAGGAGGAGGCCTCCCATCCTGTGTTTTTGAATTTACAGGTGAATTCTCAGAGTCTTTTCCCCCCTGAGAGCAGTTTCTACTCCAAGATCTTTCCCTTGGGGAGGCAGTTTTGCCAGGAAAACCTTCGGCGTGACAGCGTGGCTTAGTGGATGGATCCCGGCCCTAGGAGTCAGAAGGATCTGGGTTCTAATCCCAGCTCCGCCACTTGTCTGCTCTGTGTGACCTCGGGCAAGTCGCTTCACTTCCCTGGGCCTCGGTTACTCCATCTGTAAAATGGGGTAAGCCTCAAGGGAGGGGGATGGACTGCGTTCAATCTGATTAGCTTGTATCTGTCCTAGCGCTCAGCGCAGTGACCTGATGACCCTGTATCTCCCCCAGCGCTTAGAACAGTGCTCTGCACATAGTAAGCACTTAACAAATACCAACATTATTATTAGAGCACTCTCCCTATGGCTTAGTACAGCAAGTGCTCAACAAATACAGTGATGGAGTGAACTCAGCAAATCCAACACAAATGTCTGCTGTATGGCCTTGGGCAAGCCACTTCACTTCTCTGTGCCTCAGTTACCTCATCTGTAAAATGGGGACTAAAACTGTGAGTCCCACATGGGGCAACTCGATTACCTTCTATCTACCCCAGCGCTTAGAACAGTGCTTGGCACACACTAAGCGCTTAACAAATACCATAATTATTATTATTATCAAGCCCCAGCCTCAGTGGAGAATTCTTTAAGCAGCCACCTGAGTCTGAGTACAAGTTGGATCAGTCGGTGGAGGGGTTGGAATAAAGGAAATACCAATCAATCA
Source organism: Ornithorhynchus anatinus (assembly GCF_004115215.2). Classification (NCBI taxonomy): domain Eukaryota; kingdom Metazoa; phylum Chordata; class Mammalia; order Monotremata; family Ornithorhynchidae; genus Ornithorhynchus; species Ornithorhynchus anatinus. The sequence goes on along the minus strand of NC_041747.1, from coordinate 12,787,573 downwards.
ATCAGTGGTATTTATTGAGCGCTTACTATGTGCAGAGCACCGTACTAAGCACTTGGGAGAGAACAGAATTAGCAGCTATGTTCCCTGCCCTTAATGAGCTTACAGGCTAGAGGGGGAGACAGACATTAATATGAATAAATAGGTAATTTATAAATATAATATAAATCTGATCAGCCAAGGCACTTACTGTTCTAGATATGCTTCATTCCTTCCTAAGCAGTAGGAATCAATACATGCAGCATCATTGTCAACCTTGCACATAGTAAGGGCTTACCAAATACCAGAATTATCATTATTATTATTATTATTAGCTTGCAAGGCTGTGGAAACAAGCCTAGTATTTCAGCATTTCACCTTTTGCCTCCCAAGACTTCAGTCTTTACAGATGTTCTTCTTTCTGTTTGCTGTTTCCGGAGGGTTGCTTTGTTTGGAGTTTTGTGTTTACCTGGCTGGTTTCAATCCCAGAAGATACCTAATATAGTTTTCTCTTGAGCCAGCACACTTAGCTGGGGTGAAGTTTGCACTGCAGCTCAGCGAGTTACATCTGGGAACAGATTTCTCTGGGAACAGATTTCTCAGGGTCTATCCCTCTTTCTTTCGGTTTTCGTGAGGGGACTGAGGTCGCCCAACGAGAGGATTTTATTCCTCTGACATTGGAGATTCTATTTTGTTCTTGCTGCTTTCAAAAGTTTATTCCATTCTCCTGTTCACGCTATTTTTCCCTATCGCTGGTATCACGTTGCAGGGAGAAAGAAAGGGGCATTAGAGGGTGAGTCCCATGTGGGACAGGGACTGTGTCCAACCTGATTAATTTGTATCTACCCCGGTGCTTGGCACCTAGTAAGTGCTTATAACAAGTACCAAAATTTTTTACTATTGAAGCTCTTGGTTTTCCAGGGTGATTTTCCAGGGCCTTCCAGCAGCGATTTCCAGGAGCTCCCACAGTTATCCTGAGAATTCCCCGCTCAAGTCACCACCGCCGTCCTGTGACCTTCAGGTATGCATCCCAGAATCACCTGGAACCCCGCTAGCCAATCAATCAGTGGTATTTATTGGGCGCTTACTGCATGCAGAGGACTGGACTAAGCGCTTTGAGGAGTCCATTACAACAGAGTTGGTAGACACATTCCCTTCCCACAAGGAACTGAATTAAAATCTAGAGCGGGGTAGCTAAGTTTGCTTTGCAAGGGCCGGTTGCCGGGCGCTCAGATTTTTCTTTTTGCCTCCCTCTCTGCTAGTCTTTAGGGGAACGGATCCCCAGTGGACACAAGCTTTACACTCTCTCTTCACCCAGGAGCACAGATAGTTGCTAATAAATTAGGTCACCAAGGGAGCCGGTTTGGCTTTGGCAAAAATATATGCACAAAATAAGGAGCCCTGTGGTTTCAGCAGAGACGTTACTCAAAAACAGCAGCCTTGTTTGAACAGAACATTATCAAAATCCCGCTTCGAAACGGCTTCGCTTCGGGTTTAAACGCTGCAATAAATCGACCGATTAATAATAATAATTATTATGGTATCTGTTAAGTGCTTACTATGTGCAGAGCACTGTTCTAAGCGCTGGGGTAGATACAGGGTAATCAGATTGTCCGACGTGGATCTCACATTTTTTAATCCCCATTTTTACAGATGAGATGACGGAGGGAAAAAGAAGTTAAGTGAGTAGTACTTATTGAGACTCTACTGTGTGCAGATTGTAAAAATGATCTTGAAGGCATTTGTTAACTGCTTACTATGAGCCAAGCACCGTTCTAAGCGCTGGGGTAGATACAAGGTAATCAGGTTGTCCCAGTCTTAATCCTCATTTTACAGAGAAGTTAGTTGGCTTGCCCAAGGTCACACAGCAGACAACTGTACAAAACACTGGGGAGAGTAGACCATAAAGCTTCTAGCGGGCAGGGAACGTACCTACCAACTCCGTTGTATTTCCATGTGCTCAGTTCAGTGCTTTACATGCAGGAAGCCCTCAATAAATACCATCGATCGGCTGTCTACCAACCCTGTCGTATTATAATAATGTTGGTATTTGTTAAGCGCTTACTTTGTGCAGAGCACTGTTCTAAGCGCTGGGGTAGAAACAGGGTAATCAGGTTGTCCCACGTGAGGCTCACAGTCTTAATCCTCTTTTTACAGATGAGGTAACTGAGGCCCAGAGAAGTTAAGTGACTTGCCCACAGTCACACAGCTGACAGGTGGCAGAGCCGGGAGTCGAACTCCGAAGCGCCTGGTACAGTGCTCTGCCCAAAGTAAGTGGTCGGTCAAAAACCGTTGAAAGAGTGAGTGATTTCTGGTCGACCGGCGTGTGAGCTTCCTTCAGACGGACTGACAGAGCAGAGGATCTGGGAGAAAGAACTGAGAGACAATCCCCTCTTGTCTGCAACCTTGGAGGGCAGGTTATCATCAATCGATCGTATTTATCGAGCATTTACTATATGTGGAGGACTGTACTAAGCGCCTGGGAGACACAATCTCTGCCCACTAGGATCTTACGGTCTAAGCTCCTAGTGGTATTTATTACGGTATTTATTAATTGTGCTAATAATCGTGGCATTTGCTAAATACTATATATCAAAGCTGTACTAAGCACTTGGGAGAGTACAATACAGTAGAATAGGTAATAATAGCTGTGCTTTTGTTAGGCACTTAGTAAGTCCCCGTTTCACAGGGGGCTCACAGTCTTAATCCCCGTTCTACAGGTGCGGTAACTGAGGCCCAGAGAAGTGAAGTGACTTGTCCAAGGTCACACAGCAGACAAGTGGAAGAGTCAGGGTTAGAACCCAGGTCCTTCTGACTCCCAGGTCCGTGCTCTATCCACCAAGCCACACTGCTCGCTCATAAGGAGCTCACAGTCTAATGACTGTGGCATCTGTTAATTGTGCCGACAATTGTGGCATTCATTCATTCAGTCGTATTTATTGAGCGCTTTCTGCGTGCAGAGCACTGTACGAAGCGCTTGGAAAAGTACAACACAGTGGTAGAGACAGTCCTCCTCACAACGAGCTCCCTACTAAGTGCTTAATATATGCCAAGACTACACCGAGCAGTGGGGTAGATACCAAATAAGCAGATCGAACCCAGACCCAGCCCTCCATGGGGCTCATAGTGGGAGCGAGTATGAATGTTCAATCCCTATTTTTCTGAGCTCTCAGAGGTGACCTCGATTTTGCGTGGCTCCTTGCAAATCGATGCTAAGCGAAAACAGACCTAATCTAGATAAAAGGAGAATGCGGGGTTTAGAGCGTCTCTTCCCAAGCACGAAGGAAAGAATCAGGAAGGAAAAATTCCTGGCCCTTTAATGGACTTGGTACTCCTCCTTCACCAGCTGTGAAAACTGGTAGAACTGTCGTCGAGGGGAATAAAATGACGGTCTGATGCTTCTTGCTAAGAAGTTGCCCCATGCATCATTTCCGCTCCCTCGATTTCAGAGGGAAGACGGGCTGTTGAGACGTGGAGAGAGGAGACAGAAAGTTCGGCCTGGTTATTTTTATGTTTCGAGCCTGTCTTGGTTCTCAGTCAATTCCAGGATGTTCCTTGTCAAAAACAAACTTTCCACTGAGGTTGACTGGTTTTTCTTCTGGGCCCCCAGAGGAAACGATCTTCCCAAATCCCGTCCGGCTTCCTTTGATCCTCCGGATGGGTGAAAGCAAAAATGTCGTTCTGCTCTTGGATCGATATAGGAGCAAGAGGAAATGGATTTAGAATCCTTTTCGCTGGGCGTCCGTAGTCAATCAATAGTGGGTATTGAGCATTCACCGTGTGCAGAGCACTAAGCACTTGTTTAGTTGTATTTATTGAGCGCTTGCCGTTTGCAGAGCACTGTACTAAGCGCTTGGAAAGTATAGTTCACTTGGAGAAGCAGCGTGTCCTAGCGGATAGGGCGCGGACCTGGGACTCAAAAGGCCCTGGCTTCTAATGCTGGCCCTGCCAACTTGTCTGATGTGGGACCTTGGGCAAGTCACTTTGCTTCTCTGGGCCTCAGTTTTCTCATCTGTAAATTGGGGGTTAAGTCCTATTCCCTTGTACTTAGGCTGTGAGCCCCATATGGGACAGGGACTGAAGACTTCTTTGATCACCTTGTATCCACCCCAGTGCTTAGAGTAGTGTTTGACACAGAGCAAGTGCTTAACAAATACGGTAGTAATAATAATAATAAAGGAGGAGGTAATTACCTGAAAACAAGCATCTCCATTCATTCAATGGTATTGCTTGAGCGCTTACTGTGTGCAGAGCACTCTGCTAAGCGCTTGGGAAAGGACAGTACAACACTAAACAGTGACATTCCTGGCCCACAAGGAGCTTACCACCTAGAGGGGGGAAGGCCGACCTCAATGCAGAGAAAGAAAACTACAGATATGTTTCTGCATCCAGACTCAATCGGAAAATGGTAGGCTTTAAAGAGAAGAAATACGTTTCCTTGCAAATGAAATGGCATTTACAAGTGACACCGCCTTTGAAATGACATTGTGCAATCCAACCTTGCCCCCCGAGGGATGATAAATCTTGCCTAAAATTGAGTATTAAAAAGCCTGAGCAAGTTGAGGTATTGGCGTGCAGTCTTGTTTTAATCTTAGCTGCAGAACTTAACTGCTTTCTCCAAGGCGGGAGGTATTTATTATTGATAGATGAGCGAGCCCGGTAATGGAAGCATTCCTTGATGCGGATGCCGTGGCCGTAGCTTCCTTCCCTTGGAATGAGAAGGGCGGAGCAAGTGCTCTGAAATTCCTATCAGAACTTGGCAATTAATAACAAGCTTTTGGAGAAGCAGCAAGGCCTAGCGGCAAGAGCCCCGCCTTGGGAGTCAGAAGGCCGGTGGGTTCTAATCCCGGCTCCTCCGCTCGTCTGCTGGGTGACCTTGGGCAAGTCACTTCGCTTCTCTGGCCCTCAGTTACCGCAGCTGGAAATTGGGGATTGAAACCGTGAGCCCCAGATGGGACAGGGACCGGGTCCGACCTGATTGCCTCGTATGTACCCCAGCGCTTAGAATAGTGCTCCGCATGTAGTCAGTGCTTAACAAATACCGTCCTTATTATTACCATCCGGGTTCTCTGATGGTAACTTTTTGAATTCCAACTCACTTCCCTCGCTCTCCCCCTCCATTTGGAAAAGTCCTTAAAGTGAGTTTTACACTTTCTCTAGACTGTAAGCTCCTTGTGGGCAGAGAATGGGGTCGTCAACTCGGCTGTATTGTACTCTTCTGGGCACTGTGTCCAGTGCTCTGCACACAGCGTGCGCTCAATAAATACCATCGATTGATCAATTGAAGATGGTATATGCTCCTTCAGGGGGGTCAATAATGATAGACAGCCTCAAGGAGTATTAGGTGTTTCTAATTACAAACTCTCTTCATTTCTAAAGAATTATATTTTCGGTCAATCCCCCCAAGGTCTTTCGAGGTAGATTGCCACCTGGATCCAATACAAGCGTATGAGCCAGGTATTTCCTCTTTTTTTAATGGTATTTTTTCAGTGCTTACTATGTGCCAGGCACTGTACTAAGCACTGGGGTAGATACAAGCTAATTGGGTTGGACCCAGTCCTTATCCCACATAGGGGTCACAGTCTTAATCACCATTTTACACATGTGGAAACTGAGGCACAGAGAATAATCATAGTAATATTTATGGCATTTAAGTGTTTACTATGTGCTAAGCATTATTCTAAGTGCTGGGGTAGATAAAAGGTAATCAGGTTGTCCCATATGGGGCTCACAGTCTTTCATCCCCATTTTGCATTTGAGGAAACTGAGGCCAAGAGAAGTGATTTGCCCAAGGTCGTCCAGCAGACAAGTGGCGGAGCCGGGATTAAAACCCAGGTTCTTCTGACTCCTAGGTCCGGACTGGAGCCGCTAGGCCATGCAGCATCTCACCCAGAAATAGCCTCTGAAGCTTTCTGAGACAGATAAGACACGGTCTGATGGCCTTCCTTCCCGCACTTTGGGTTTATTAATAGGAGAGCCACTTTTCAGTTGGAAGTGGAAAAATTATCTATCCAATTTTCCGCTTTCAGACCAAGAAAAAAAAAAGACCAATCAACTCCAGGTGTAAAAAGAGTAAGTTGGACAGGCAGTTTGCTTCACCGGCTTGACTGTCTTTGACCATTTTGATCCCGCCCTTGTCGCTTTGAGTGCTGGGGCCTGGAAGTCAGAAGGACCCAGGTTCTCATTGGAGTTCCTCCACATGTCTACTGGGTGACCTTGGGCAAGTGACTTTACTTCTCCCTGCCTCGGTTCCTCAAATTTGGAAAGAGCATGGCCTTGGGAGTCATTCATTCATTCATTCATTCATTCAATAGTATTTATTGAGCGCTTACTATGTGCAGAGCACTGTACTAAGCGCTTGGAACGAACAAGTCGGCAACAGATAGAGACAGTCCCTGCCGTTTGACGGGCTTACAGTCTAATCGGGGGAGACGGTCATGGGTTCGAATCCTGGCTCTGCCACTTGTCAGCTGTGTGACTGTGGGCAAATCACTTTACTTCTCAATTACCTCATCTGTAAAATGGGGATGAAGACTGTGAGCGCAGCGTGGCTCAGTGGAAAGAGCACGGGCTTTGGAGTCCGAGGTCATGAGTTCGAATCCCACCTCGGCCACTTGTCAGCTGTGTGACTTTGGGCAAGTCACTTCACTTCTCGGTGCCTCAGTTACCTCATCTGTAAAATGAGGATTAAGACTGTGAGCCCCACGTGGGACAACCTGATTCCCCTGTGTCTACCCCAGCGCTTAGAACAGTGCTCGGCACATAGTAAGCGCTTAACAAATACCAACATTATTATTATTATTAGGTGGGACAACCTGATTACCCTGTATCTACCCCAGCACCTAGAACAGTGCTGTGCACGTAGTAAGCGCTTAACAAATACCGACATTATTATTATTATTAAATGTAAAATGGGGATTAAGACTGTGAGTCTCATGTGGGACGACCTGATTACCTTGTATCTACTCCAGTGCTTAGAACAATGCTTGGCACTGGGGATTTGATACTTCCTCTTATTCAGATTGTTGATCCCCACGTTGGGCAGGGACTGTGTTCCACCTGAGCAGCTCGTTTCGACCCCAGCGCTTAGTACGGTACCTGGCACAGAGTAAAATAGGCGAGTATATTCAGCGCTCACTGTTCTTAAACCACCTTAATGGTAGGACCTTTTCGACTTTGCTTTCGGCCCCAAGAACTTCAGATGGATTTGCGGTTTGTCTACCCAGCTCTACCCCCTCTAGCAAACTGTCTCTCGGTAGTAGCCTGAAATAAATTTAAAAAAAGAGAAGAAAAACCAAGCCCGGAGACTTGGTTTGAATTAAATATTGAAAGCTTACTCAAAAATACCTTAAAAGAAATACACGAGCAGTAGAGCATTGATTTTGCTAAGCCTTTTAATATTTAATTCAATCACCTTGATTTGGGATTGTTATTCTGCCTGTTTTTCAGGGCCGCGGATATCTGCGATCGGTAACTTGGCTCAGGGGATGATGGCTGGCCTGGAACACAACGTTCTGTTGTTGAGGGCCTTTGATGGGGAGAGGGGGTGGGAAGGACACTTCGGGGGTTCTTGTCGGTAAGAGAAACCATCTCGGTGCGAGGAGTGAGGTTTAAACTTTACTACGGGAATGTGGCTTTTGTTTGAACCTGTTTCTGCTCATGGGTGGATTATTCATTCATTCGCTCCCTCAATCATATTTATTGAGCACTTACCGTGTGCAGAGCACTGTTCTAAACATCTGGTAGAGTACCATAGAATAGTAAACGGACACATTCCCTGCCCACAACAAGCTTACAGTCTAGAGTAAGTGTATTACAGATAGGTAGATATATATATATTATAGATATGTGTTATATTTATTATTTATAGAATAATATTATTGATGCTCTTGTTGCCTGTCATTTTGTTTTGTTTTGTTGTCTGTTTCTCCCCTTGTAGACCGTGAGCCCATTGTTGGGTAGGGATTGTCTCTATCTGTTGCCAAATTGTACTTTCCAAGCACTTAGTACAATGCTCTGCACACAGTAAGTGCACAATAAATATGATCGAATGAATGAATAGAGGGATGGGTTTATGACCTAGAGGGACTGTAAACTGTATTCTTGAGCCTACAATGGTGAACATGCTTTCTTGTCCGTGTTTGAATCTCTAAATGTGAAATCTGGCTTCCACCCCCTTCACTCCACAGAAACCGCCCTCTCAGAAGTCACCAGTGATGCCCCTCCTTGCCAAATCCATCGGGCCTCCACTCCGTCCTAATCCCCCCGACTCCTCGGCTGCCTCGGACACCGTCGACCACCCCCTTCTCCTGGAAACGTGTTGCAACCTTTTTTTTATGGTATGTGTTAAACGCTTACTCTGTGCCGGGCACTAAACCAAGAACTGGGGTAGATAGGAGGTTGGACGCGGTCCGTGTCCCACGCGGGGCTCGTATTCTTAATCCCCAATATAGAGATAACAGGCCCAGAGAAGTGAAGTGACTTGCCCAAGGTCACCCAGCAGTCGAGTTTTGGAGCTAGGATTAGAACCCGAGGCCTTCTGACTCCCCGGCCTCGCTCTAGCCACTAGACCACGTTGCTTCTCTTGGCTTCACTCACACTTTGGTTTGACCGACACGGTCCTCTCCTGGTTCTCCTCCTATCTCTCCTATCGTATCCTCATGGGCTCCTCCTCTGCCTCCCACCCCCTAACTTTGGGGGGTCCCTAAGAGCGTCGTTCCGGCTCCCCTTCTATTTTCCATCACTCCCTTGGAGAGCTCATTCACTCCAGTGGCTTCAACTACCATCTCTATCCGGACGATTCCCCAAACTACATCTCCGGCCCTGACTCTCTCCGCACTCTCGCGTTTCCTCCCGCCTTCAAGACCTCTCTACTTGGATGTCCCGCCGACACCTCAGGCGTAACCCGTCCAGAACAGAGCTCCTTATCTTCCCACCCAAATCCTGTCCTTCCCCTGACTTTCCCGTCCCTCAGACGGCACCGCCATCCTTCCTGCCTCACAAGCCTCGTAGCCTTGGCGTTATTCTCGACTCCCCTCTCTCTCAACCCATATTCAATCCATCACTAAATCCTATCGGCTTGACCTTCACAACGTGGCTAAAATCCGCCCTTTCCTCTCCATCCAAACTGCTACCACATTAATCCAGTCATCATGTCCCGCCTGGATTATTGTATCAGCCTCCTCGCTGACCTCCCGGCCTCCCGTCTCTCTCCACTCCGATCCATACCTCACTCTGCTGCCCGGCTCATTTTTCCGCAAAAACGTTCAGTCCACGTCTCCCCACTCGTCAAGAACCTCCAGTGGTTGCCCATCGGCCTCCACGTCAGACAGAAATTCCTTATCGTTGTCTTTGAAGCCCTCAATCCCCTCGCCCCCTCCTACCTCACCTCGCTACCCTCCTGCTACGACCCGGGCCGCACACTTCGCTCCTCCAGTGCCAACCTACTCGCTGTCCCTCCATCTCATCCATCTCTCCGCTGACCTCTCGCCCACATCCTGCCCCTGGCCTGGAACCCCCTCCCTCCTCTAATCCGACGGACAACGACTCCCCCCCACTTCAAAGCCTTATCTCCTCCAAGAAGCCTTCCCTGACTAAACCCTCCTCTCCTCCCACTCCCTTTTCATCACCCTTGCACTTAAATTTGCCCCCTTTATTCACCCCTCTCTCAGCCCCACAGCACTCAAGTACGTATACGTTAATGTATTAATTTCTGTCTTCCCCTCTAGGCTACGTCCGTTGTGGTCAGGGAACGTGTCTGCCAACTCTGCTATACTGTAGTCAGTCAATCGTATTTGCTGAGCGCTTACCTTGTGCAGAGCACTAAACTGAGCAATTGGGAGAGTACAGTATAACAGACGCATTCCCTGCCAACAACGAGCGTACGATCTAGAGGACTTGTTCCCCCCCCAGGCGCTTAATACGGTGATCTGCACAGAGTAAGCACTCAATAAATATGATTTATTGACGATCTTAGCTGAGGCGGATCTCCAGGAACCACACTTCCACTTCCCTGCAGCCTTCTCCAGATGGTCACGGACGGGAAAACATTAGCTGATGCCTCCGTTAGCCAGTCCCATCCCTGAATTCTAATTCCGGCTCTGCCACTCCCCTGCTGGGTGACCCTGAGCAAGTCACTTAACTTCTCTGTGCCTCAGTTCCCTCATCTCTAAAATGGAGATTCAAAGCCAGTTCTTCCTCCTACCTAGATTCTGAATCCCATGTGGGGCAGCGACTGTACCTATCCTGATTGTCTCGCATCTACCCCAGCACTTAGGACAGTGCCTGACGGATGGTAAGCGCTTAACGAATACCACAGTGATCATTTCTCGTCATTATTTTTTATTATTATGATTATTCTCTACCACGATGGTAATTTTTAATGTACCCTCTTCTCTTCAGGATGTTTTCAGTTTGATCCTGAGCTGTTTCTCCCCTGCCCGATACATTTCAGAAGTGCAGCTCTCAAATTGGTGGTTTTCTGTGCTTTGAGAGATCTTTCCCGGCACTGTCCAGTTTTCCAGAAACTTAGCTATCTGTCCGCAGCGACTCCGGCCAGATCCTTGAATTCCCCAGAACACGAGCGTTCGGAAGCTGCAGAATCGAATGCGTGGGAGAAGAAGTTTCTGAGTTCTTCAATCCGTGCAACTGCCCGCCAGCAGTGGCACTAATAAGAGGTAGGTCAGAAGAAGAGACCTTCTTTTCTGAAAACAAAAGTGACCCTGTTTTGTTTTCCTCAGACAACGAGCCTAGCGGAGGGGCGGTGGTTTGAATGTGAAGCCCACAGAGGAGAAAATGGATGCCCTTTGTGACTGATGATTGCTTCGTGAAGCCTCTAATGACAGAGCTTGATATACCTGTGGTCTGATGGATTCATTTTCCCAGGGAGTTTGTCTCTGTTTTGCTTCTAGGGGGCAGGGAGGTTTGGATTATGGCCAGCATTCGCTCTGGGGCCTCTGTCTGCCGGAAAACTCTTTCCAGGGAACAGTTCAGGGCTTCGAGCTACCCGGCCAGGAAGCGGCGTGGCCGAGCGGATAGAACACAGACCTGGGAGTCAGAAGGATCTGGGTTCTAATCCCGGGCCCTCCACTTCTCCCTCATCTGCAAAGTGGGGGTTCTCCCTCCTACTTACCCTGTGAGCCCCACGTGGAATCTGATTATCTTGTATCTACATCAGGGCTTAATACAGTGCTTGGCACAGAGTAAATGCTTAACAAATACCCCAGTTTTGGATATTAGTCTTCCTTTGGGGAAGCAGCGTGGCTTAGTGGAAAGAGCCCAGGCTTGGGAGTCAGAGGTCGTGGGTTCTAATCCCGGCTCCGCCACTTATCAGCTGTGTGACTTTGGGCCAGTCACTTCACTTCTCTGTGCCTCAGTGACCTCATCTGTCAAATGGGGATTAAGACCGTGAGCCTTACGTGGGACAACCAGATCACCTTGTATCTACCCCAGCTCTTAGAACAGTGCTCAGCACGTAGTGAGTGTTTAAGAAATACCATCATCATCAGTATTATTCTCCTCTAGACCATGAGCTCCCTGTGGGCAGGGAATGTGTCTGCTGTCGTATAGTACTCTCCCAAGTGCTTAGTATAGTGCTCTGTGCACAGTGAGCACTGAATAAATACGGTTGAAGGAATGAATGAATCTCCTAGATCGCCTCTTTCCTCTTCACCGGAACGACCAGGGTGATTCCAGGTCAGCTTTTACTCTAGTTGGAATAGGGCATCTGCCTTGTCACTGGTCTCCCTGCCTCCAGCCTCTCCCCCACCTCCAATCTGAGTTTCACAGGATTTCTTCCTGAAGCATCACTTGGTAGGCATTGCTCCTCAGACCCCCCTCCACCGACTTCCCGTGTCTCTCCACGTCATTCCAAAGCCCAGTCAAGAGTCCATCCGACCTACGTGGCCTCTTCAATCCCAACTCGCTCCCTCCGCTGCTTGTCAGCCCTGTGACCTTGGGCAAGTCACTTCACTTCGCTGGGCCTCAGTTCCCTCATCTGCAAAATGGGGATTAAGACTGTAAGCCCCACATGGGACAACCTGGTGACCTTGTGTCTACCCCAGCGCTTGGCACATAGTAAGCGCTTAACAAATGCCATTATTATTATTCATTTCCTCCAAGGCAATCTTGAGTCCTCCAAGGACTCACCCACCTACATCCCCTCATAATAATAATAACTGCAGTGTTTATGAAGCGCTTACTATGTGGTAGGCTGGGGCGGATGCAAGCAAATGGGGTTGGACACAGTCCCTTTCCCACGTGGGGCTCGTACATTCTGTTCCTCCACCAGATTGGAACTCCCTCCTTCCTCAGGTTGTAATTAGGTGCTTACTATGTGCGGAGCACTGTACTAAGCACTGGGGTAAACTCAAAACAGTCGGGTTCCATGGGGGATCACAGTCCAAGTAAAGTGCTCACTAAATACAATCAATTGATTGGTAGGGGTAAGGAATGTAGTTTGCTCTAATATTTTCATTTGGGAACTGGCCTCAAGCAAGACTTCATTCAGTTGTATTTATTGAGCACCTACTGTGTGCAGAGCACTGTACTAAGCACTTGGGAAAGTACAGTACAAAAATAAACAGTGACATTCCCTGCCCACAACGAGCTCACAGTCTAGAGGCAGGGAGACAGACATAAGTACAAATAAACAAAATGACAGATACGGACGTAAGTACCGTGGGGTGGGGAGGGGAGACGTACGGTATCGTGTTTCACCATTATTCTTGCACAAAGAACAACTCACCCAGTTTCCCATTAAGACATCTTTCCCTTTGTCTGATACACAAAGCTGCTTTCCACCGGTTCCACGGTGGTGTTTGTTTTCTGTTACGTGAGGTCATCCGAGCTGGACACTGTTTCTCTTCTGGGGAACAAGAACCTTAAGGACGATTTCCTCCTCCCAGGCTGAATGTGGTCTTGCCCAAGGCAGGGCAAACCTGATTTTCCTGCAGACCTACTTGGGCCCACCCCTGCATCTAGGGGGCAAATGGTTTTAAGATGTAGTAAGATATAGATGTAGTCAATTTGATTAATTGATTGATTGCTCTACCCCAGAACTTAGTACAATGCCTGGCACATAGTAAGCACTCAAGAATACCCTAAAAAAAAATGAGATTGACTTTTTGCTTGTTTCGTGTCCATCAGACTGATAGGAATCCATTTTCTGCACAATCTCTGCCCCAAGATCCTTTCCTGCTTCATGGTCAGTGGCTTTATGTAGGGGCTCGGCAGTAAATAGAAGTAAATTGTTCCCAATAATATTCGTACATCATTTATGCAGCGATCCCGAGAAAAGACCCACCACTCTGGACAGACAGTGATATCGGTGAAATCAGAGTTGGTCAAATTTATACTCAGTGCTCTGGCGAAGCATTTCTTTGTTCTGAGGTAACTGCAAGAAGCCTTAAACTCTCTGACTTGGCCCCATGCCTAAAGCATTTCATAATTCTTAATAAATGTTGGAGCAGCATTCTGAAACTAAATTTATCCCACTTCCATTAGAAGGGAGACACCACTCAATCAGATTCAGGCTCGTGAAGAAATCTTGATGTTCAAAAGTACAGGTTGCCCCTTGGGAATCAAAAGGTCGTGGGTTCTAATTCCGACTCTGTCACTGGGCTGCTGTGTGACCTTGGGCGAGTCTCTTAACTTCTCTGGGCCTTAGTTAACTCATCTATAAAATGGAGATTGAGATTCTTAGCCCCACGTGGGACGGTGTGTCCAACCCGATTTGCTTCTGTCCACCCCGGCGCTTAGTACAGTGCCCGCCACCTAGAAAGTACTGAACAGGTACCATGATTATTTAGCATAGTCTTAAAATATTCTAGTAAATTGCAAAAGATTCTATCTCTAAAACAGTTCAGTCTGTATTTTGTGTAGGATTATCCTTTGAAACCTGTTATTTTTCACATGAACAACTCGTGTATTCAGATATTTCATTAAGCCTGGTTTTATATTTTTGAACAATTGAGATTTTCCCTGTCGGACCTAGGATTTTGGCAGATCTCAGTTAAGTAGCTTTCATAGCGTCACTCTGGTGGCCGGTAGAGAAATAAGAATATTTCATAATTAATACTTTCATTGACATTAACATGCTTAGGGATTTATTTTTTTCTGTAGCCTGTAGGTTGACTTAATAATTTACCAGCTGTTTTTTTCTCAATCAGTACATTAAGAAAAGGATGTCCCGAATATATAGCACATGATATAGATTTTTAAGAGCTTTAATTACAGAACTTACTGAGAGTAACTTTTTGCCACTTTTTAAAATATGGAAGTTAAAATGGCCATGCAGTCATGAGATAAAGAGCATCCCGTGGCTTAGTGGAGAGAGCATGGGCCTGGGAGTCAGAAGGACCTGGGTTCTAATCCCCATATCTCTTGCGTGACCTCGTGTGCAGTATTAAGTGGTTGGGAGAGTACGAGAGGGTTAGTAGACGTGATCCCGGCGTACAATCTATTGGAGGAGACAGAAGGTAAAGTAAATGATAGGTACCCACGTAACTGTCCCACTTTTTGTCCGTTTTCTGTTACGCAAAAACAGGGGAGAGGCGTTCTTCCCTTCATATGTCTGTGGATACAAACACCGTGGGACTTCAGATCAAATACATTTCAAGTGGCAGTCATGTAATTTAAGCCATCCGGTGTGCAGTTCTACAGGTAAATTGAGGAAGGAGTGAAAATGGAGAAGATGGAAAGAGAAGGAGGGAAGGGAAAGATAAGAAAGGTCCTCAGTCGATTCCAGTTGTATCCTTTCCCAACCAAAAGTAAGGGGAGGAAAAATTCCAACTGTAATCAGATGTGCAGAGCAACCAGGTGATGGGATCGACAAGTAGCAGGGATTTCAGCTCGTTTTCCCATAGCTTTATTGACTCTGCGAACTCATCGACTTGGTGTCTTCATAGAAGCAGCCTAGCTTAGAGGAAAGAGCACAAATTAGTGATTCTGCCACTTGTCTGCTGTGTGACCTTGGGCAAGTCCTTCTGTTGCTCAATCAATTGTGTTTATTGAGTGCTGACTTGTGTGCAGAGTACTTTTTTAAGTGCCTGGGAAAGTTCAAGCAGCATGGCCCGGTGGATGGAGCCCGGGCCTGGGAGACAGAAGGTCATGGATTCTAATCCCGGCTCCAAATGGCAAAGCTGAGATTTCTGTGCCCGGTGAATTCACGACTAAGGTCTCTTTGTCCTTTCTTTATTAAAGCTTGGAGGGCAAAGGTCAATCAAAGATAATCGGAGGGTAGAATTCCACCAGTCGGTAGGGATTAACTGAATGAGACTCAAATGTTTAGATACTTGGAACTAAAAATGTCTTAAAATGACTCCTGTAGTTGAGGATTGATGGTTCTGCGTAGGTAAAGACAAACGGATTGGTAAAGAAATTTCACCATTCCATCTTCTAAGCTTCCTACAGGAAGAAAGGAAGCAGTGGTTAGGTATTGCTCATCCCACAAGATGCATTGTGTAGGATTCTGGTTATATAGATAGGTATGCATATATATCTATAATTCTATGTTGATGCTGTTAAATTTTCCTCTCCTGGGGAAGCTAGTGAATTTCACTCCCATGCAGTTATCATTGCAGTGTCCCAAACTTCAAGGTAATGAGCTGAGGGAGGGCCACTTCACACTTAATTTTTATGATTTGCTGCGGTTTTGTAAGCCGATCAATTCAAAGCGCCCCAAAAGGTGTTGGTTTTAGTCTTATTTTAAAATGTATAATACCTATGGAAAAACACTACACTGTTTTCCAGATCAGTTTGAATACTGATCTTTGCAAGTTGAATATTTTTGAGGGGTACCAATTTAACTCTCCTTGATGTGCAGCACAATGTGGGAGTTTTTCTGGATTGAGCAGTGATGTTCCTAATTTAATAATTACTCTCACTTATAATCAATTAGCTTGGATCTACCCCGGGGGGGGGGGGGGGAGAGATACACAAGAGAGACAGGTGGCGGGGCGGGTGTAGTGCGCATGCTCCGAGTCCAGGCGGGCCGAGCGCGTGCGGGTCTCGGCAAGGGGGCGGGGCCTGGGCGGGGCCTAGGGCGCCTGCGCGAGGGGAGGAAGGGGACGGGGCCGAGTGCGGCTGCGCGACGGGGCTTGAGCAGGAGGGGCGCGGCCCTGTCTGGGTGTGGGCGGGGCTCTAAGGGAGGGGCTGTGTGTCCTGGGCCGAGTGCGCCTGCGCCGGAGGGGGTGTGGTCTGTGGGGGCGGCACCGAGTGCGGCTGCGCGGGAGGGGGGGTTTGAGCAGGAGGGGCGTGGCCGGGTCTGGGCTCTATGGGGGGGTCCTGCGCCGAGTGCGGCTGCGCGGAAGAGGGGCGGGGCGAAGTGCGGCGGCGCGGAAGGGGGCGGGGTCTGAGGGCGGGGGGCGGGGCCGAGTGCGGCTGCGCGGCGGGGCTCTGCAGGGGGCGGGGCCGGGGGCGGAGCGGGGGGCGGGGCAGGGGCCGGTCCTGGGGCAGGGGCAGGGCCACGGGCACCGCTACCCTCCCCGCACGCCAGTGCCCTCGCTGCCAGCAGCAGCAACAGGAGCAGCAGGAGCAGCAGCAGCTGCAGGAGTTGCAGGAGCTGCAGGAGTTGCAGCAGGAGCAGGAGTAGCAGCAGCTGCAGCAGCTGCAGCTCGGCCGGGGACGGACGGTCCATGGAGCAGCGCTGAGCCCCCCCGGGCCCCACCACCTTGGGCATCCCCCCCGCCCTGCCCACCGGAGCCATGGACTGCGGCGCCCTCCGGACTCTCATCAACAGATACGTGAGTCACACGCTGCCCTCCCTTCCTCCCTCCCAATCACCCTCATAACCCTGCGATTTCTAAAGCGCTCACTCTGTGCCAAGCGCTGCGGGCGGGGAGGACACAAGGGCGGCAAGTTGTCCCCTGTAAACTCCTAATAAATGCCATCGTTATCATTTTTATTGTAGAAGGTCATCAGGGGGTCCCACGTGGGGCTCCCAGACGTCATCCCCATTTTCCAGATGAGGCAACTGAGGCCCATTCACTCGCTATCTGCTGCTGAACTGTACATTCCAAGCGCTTAGTACAGTGCTCGGCACATAGTAAGCGCTCAATAAATAATAATGTTGGTATTTGTTAAGCGCTTACTATGTGCCGAGCACTGTTAGCGCTGGGGTAGATAGAGGGTAATCAGGTTGTCCCACTTAATACTATTAAATACTATTATGCTAAATACTATATTCATATATTTATATACTATATTATACTAAATACAATTTAGTACTATTGAATGAATAATAATGATGCTGGTATTTGTTAAGCGCTTACTATGTGCAGAGCACTGTTCTAAGCGCTGGGGGAGATACAGGGGAATCAGGTTGTCCCACGTGAGGCTCCCAGTTAATCCCCATTTTACAGATGAGGGAACTGAGGCCCAGAGAAGTGAAGTGACTTGCCCCCAGTCAGTTGAATAGCATTTATGGAGCGCTTACTAATAATAATGTGGGTATTAAGCGCTTACTATGTGCCGAGCACTGTTCTAAGCGCTGGGGGAGATACAGGGTCATCAGGTGGTTCCACGTGAGGCTCACAGCCTTCATCCCCATTTTCCAGATGAGGCAGCTGAGGCCCATTCATTCAATAGTATTTATGGAGCGCTTACTAATAATAATGTGGGTGTTTGTTAAGCGCTTACTATGTGCCGAGCACTGTACTAAGCGCTGGGGGAGATACAGGGTAAGGAGGTGGTGCCACGTGAGTCTCACAGTCTTCATCCCCATTTTCCAGATGAGGGAACTGAGGCCCAGAGAAGTGAAGTGACTTGCCCACAGTCACTTGAATGGTATTTATGGAGCGCTTACTAATAATAATGTGGGTGTTTGTTGAGCGCTTACTATGTGCCGAGCACTGTACTAAGCGCTGGGGGAGATACAGGGTAATGAGGTGGTGCCACGTGAGTCTCCCTGTCTTCATCCCCATTTTACAGATGAGGGAACTGAGGCCCAGAGAAGTGACTTGCCCGCAGTCACCCAGCTGACAAGTGGCAGAGTCGGGACTTGAACCCATGACCTCTGACTCCCAAGCCCGGGCTCTTGCCACTGAGCCAAATTGCTTCTCTATGTGCAGAGCACTGTACTAAGCGCTCGGAACGGACCATTCGGCAACAGATAGAGACCGTCCCTCCCCATTGACGGGCTCACAGTCTAATCGGGAAGTGAAGGGACCTGCCCAAAGTCAGCGGCGGACGCGGGATTAGAACCCACGACCTCGGCCTCCCCAGCCCGCCCGCTCTCCGCCGAGCCGCGCTGCTTACCGAGCGCTCACTGTTTGCGGAGCACTGTGCTGAGCGCTTGATCCCTACGATTTGAGAAGCGGCTCGGCGGAGGGAGCCCGGGCTGGGGAGGCCGAGGTCGTGGGTTCCAATCCCGCCTCCGCCACTTTTATCCAGTCATTCATTCGATAGTATTGAGCGCTTATTCTGTGCAGAGCACTAAGCGCTTGGAATGAGCAATTCGGCAACAGAGACGAGAGAAGCAGCGTGGCTCAGTGGAAAGAGCCCGGGCTGGGGAGGCAGAGGTCATGGGTTCGAATCCTGGCTCTGTCAGCTGTGTGACTGTGGGCAAGTCACTTCACTTCTCTGTGCCTCAGTGACCTCATCTGTAAAATGGGAATTAACTGTGAGCCTCACGGGGGACAACCTGATGACCCTGTATCTCCCCTAGCGCTTAGAACAGTGCTCGGCACATAGTAAGCACTTAACAAATACCAACATTATTATTATTATTACAATTTGGCAAGAGAGATGAGAGAAGCAGCGTGGCTCAGTGGAAAGAGCCCGGGCTTTGGAGGCAGAGGTCATGGGTTCGAATCCCGGCTCTGCCACTTGTCTGCTGTGTGACTGTTGGCAAGTCACTTCACTTCTCTGGGCCTCAGTTCCCTCATCTGTAAAATGGGGATTAACTGTGAGCCTCACGGGGGACAACCTGATTATCTTGTGTCTACCCCAGCGCTTAGAACAGTGCTCTGCACATAGTAAGCGCTTAACCAATACCAACATTATTATTATCCCTGCCCAATAACGGCCTCACACTCTAAACTTATCAGCTGTGTGACTTTGGGCAAGTCAATTCACTTCTCTGGGCCTCAGTGACCTCATCTGTAAAAGGGGGATGACGACTGTTAGCCCCGTGGGGGAACAAACTCATTACCTCCCTCCTCAGCGTTTAGTACAGTGCTTTGCACATAGTGAGCGCTTAACAAATGCCATCATTATTAATTCCCTCGCCGCCCCCCACCGGCCACCCCACCGACCCCTTCCGAAGAATAATCACTCATTCATTCAGTGCTATTTATTGAGCGCTTACTGTGTGCAGAGCACTGGACTAAGTGCTTGGATAATCACTCCTTCATCCAATCGTACTTCATCGAGCGTCTCCATAAGTACGATTGGAGGAATGGTCATTTCTCCAATCGTATTTCTTGAGCGTCTGCTGTGCGCGGAGCACTGTGCTGAGCGCTTGGGAAAGCACAATCGAGAAGCCGCATGGGGTAGTGGAAAGAGGGCTGGGGAGTCAGAGGTCGTGGGTTCTAATCCCGCCCCCGCCGCTTGTCAGCTGTGGGACTTGGGGCAAGTCACTTCACTTCTCTGGGCCTCAGTTGCCTCATCTGGAAAATGGGGATGAAGATTGGGAGACTCACGTGGCACCACCTTATTACCCTGTATTTCCCCCAGCGCTTAGTACAGTGCTCAGCACATAGTAAGCGCTCAACAAATACCCCACGTGGGACAACCTGATCACCCTGTACCTATCCCAGCGCTTAGAACAGTGCTCGGCACACTGACAAGCTGATGACCTTCTGTAATAATACTAATGATGGCATTTGTTAAGCGCTTACTATGTGCAAAGCACTGTTCTAAGCGCTGGGGAGGATACAAGGTGATCAGGCTCTACCCCAGCGCTTAGTACAGTGCCTGGCACAGAGTAATAGGTTTATAAATACCATCGTTAGTATTATTATTATAATGCCTGTCTCCTCCCTTCTAGACTGAGCCTGTTGTGGGCAGGGATGGCTTCTCTTAATTGCTGAATTGTAATAATAATAATGATGGCATTTGTTAAGCGCTTACTATGTGCCAAGCACTGTGTGAAGCGCTTGGGAGAGGCCACTGTAAGGGAGTTAATCATTCGTAATTACGGTACTTGTTCAACGTTTACTGCGTGCCGAGTGCTGGACTGGAGTTAATCATTCGTAGTTAGGGTCCTTTTTAAACGCTTACTATGTGCCGAACACTGTACTAAGCGCTCGGGAGAGTCCCCCGAAATAGCTTTAATCATTCATAATTAAGGTACTTGTTAAGCACTTATTGTGTGCCGAGCGCTGTAGTAAGTGCTTGGGAGAGGCCACTATAATGGAGTTAATTCGTAATCATGATACTTGTTAAGCAGTTACTATGTGCCCAGCGCCATACCAAACGCTTGAGAGAGTCCACTACAATAATTTCTAATTATGGTAGTCATTAAACCCTATGTGCCAGGCACTGTACCAAACGCCGGGGTGCATACAAACAAATCGGGTTGGAAGGAGCCGCAGTCCCACGTGGGGCTCTCAATCTTGATCTCCATTTTCCAGATGAGGGAACTGAGGGCCAGGGAAGTTAAGTGACTTGCCTTAAGTCACAGCCGACAAGTAGCGGAACAGGGATTAGAACCCAGGTCCTTCTGACTCCCAGGCTCGGGCTCTAACCACTAAGCCATGCTGCTTCTCTGAGTTGGTAGAAAGGTTCCTGTTCCTCTGTAAACAGCACCCCTTTTTCCCCCCCTCAACTCGTAGCCCGTGGAAGTGTTATGAGATGTGGGTAGGGAGGATGCCAGGGCTTCTGCCAACTTCCCTCTCTCCCGCTTCTTTAGCTCACCTCCTCCCCTGCCATTGTGCACATTCGCAGAAAAGTATCGTATGAAGCGCTTAGTACAGTGTTCTGCTCCCAGAAAGTGCTCAGTAAATACCATTGACTGTTGCCCCCAAGTACTTAGATCTTGAGCCCCATGTGGGACAGGGCCTGGGTCCAGCCTGATGGATTGGTACCCGCCCCAGCGCGTAGGATGGTGCCTGACATTGGGAAGCGTTCAGTAAATAGCACCAATTGATTGTAACCCATCCGGTGAGGAGCCACCGACTGCGCCAAGCTTCCTCTTGTTCGCCACCTGTTTATGAAGGAAGACTGCTGTTTTCCTCTTCCTAATTGGAATTGTTCCCACTTCTCCCTTCCAACCCCGCAGACAAATCCAACAGCTCTGGTGATTGTCAGGAGAATTCCGATCTTGGGTTAAAAAAATAAAGAAAATGTCATTTTCTTTGGGTAGGCCAATCTTGGGTCCCCCAGGCTCATGCCTTAGCTGCTCAGAGCTAACTTGTCAGGGGGAAATGAAGCTTGCTTATGAAGGGACTTGTTTTTTTTCATTTCCCTTTGGATGTCGCATCTGTCGTGGTGAGGTTTTCTCTCCGAAGAGCCAAGCCCTGCTTTTCACCGACGACTCTGTGGAAATTACTTTTTAAACTTGGGAAGGAGGTTGCAAACCCACTTCTGGGCACGGTCTCCCAGGGCCCCTGAAAACGTCCTGCCTAATTAAATCCCTACCCCCCTCCCTTCCTCAGTCTAAAATCTTGAGCCGTTGTGGCCTATGCCCCACGATTCTCCCTCAAGGTCTAATTTCATTGGAAGAGGTGGATAAGAGCAGTCCAAATTGTACAGGCGAGGAGTTTTCCAAAGCTGAGGAAAAAGCGTTCTTAAGCTTCCCGCAGTCCCAAGGTTTTATTGTCAATATTTTTGAAACCGATGGGTGCTGCTGTAATTGGGCACCTATTATTTATTTATCTATCTCTATTAATGTCAGCCCCCCCCCCCCCCCCCGTAGACTGTGAGCTGGTTGTGGGTGGGAATGGGCCTGTCATTCTAGCGTACTCTCCCAAGCACTTAGTACAGTGCTTTGCACGCAGTAAGCGCTCCATAAATATGATGGGATGGATGGATGAATGAATTATCCAGAAGTACTTATTGACGGTAACTATGGGCCGGCCAGCCTGATAGGTTAGAATATCTGTTTACCCGGCGAGTCCAGACTTGGGCCTATTTGTTAATCTTTGCATATCGCCTTCCACTGCACACACTGGCCTTCCCCAATTCTTTCCCCCCCTCCCCTCCCCACGTTTACCAGATTTATTATTTATTTTTTTTTCACATCCTACCTCTCCTAAAACAGGAGCAGACCATACATGCGTATATCTCCTGCAGTTTCTCCCTGCTGCAACTAGAAATCTTATTCTGCACCCCCCACTGTCTTTTCCTTCCTTCATCCTCTTAACAAACCTTTGAAGTGATTTCCAGCTCCTGTTGATTCTTTCTCCCTCGTGCTTAGTAGGAGGGCTGCGATTCGGATTTCAGAAAACTTCACTTCTCAGAGGAGTGGAAGAGAGAGAGAACCCTAAGAGAATTTTCCCAGGCTTCTGTTTCTCATAAAATCCCCAGAGAAGTCGGACACGATATTATTTCCACTCTGTCTATTTTTAAAAGTCTTCAGTGTTGACATTTGTATCACATCGAAACGATTTGAAGTGTTTTGTGATCCTTTTATCCTATTAAACTCCTTTGCCATGTCAAAGATTGGACATTTTCAGGAGGCTTAATTGAATTGCATTGACTTTAGGGGGGAAGAAAAGGCTTTGGGTTGAATATTCCATTTTTACTTTACAGGTTTCTAATATGGCTCTATCAGATATCAAGTAAATAAAGCTCTCAAATGGTCAGAAACCCTATTAAAACAGGCCCGGAAAAAATAATTACTAATGTCCTGCAAAGTAAATTACTGCATAAAAATGGGGCAGCAGGAAAGGGAAATGTTTTTAAATTTCCTTCTAACTTAATTCCAAATGCTCATCATGAGAAAAGGAGGAAAAGGGCTCTTAAGGCTTGCTGAGGGGTTTAGGAAAGTTTATTTGGAGTTTAGCTGGGAGGACTGACCCCCTCCAGGTGAAATGAAGGATTAAGCAATTATCATTACGCTCGTTGCGCACATTGCCAGGATCCCGGCCATGCATTCATTCAGTGGTATTTACTGTACTGAGCGCCCCGGGCGAGTACAAACACATTTCCTGCCCACACCGGGCATATGTGGACTGCCTGCATGGAGCAAAGCTAGCAGATCATGGCCCCGTTGGCGGTTCCCCATGAGCTCTACTGATTATTTTCTGGGCCCCAAAGCCCTCTCTCGTGGTGCAGGGTGAAAAAGAGCTATTATTTCTCTTGCTTTCTAACATGTTTCTACGCCTCTACGATCAGAAACCTGTCTGTAAGCTTTTCCTTGCTGACAGGACAGATATTTCAGTAATGAGTGTTATTTGATAAATTATTGCTCTCTTGGAAAGGAAATCTATAAACATTTTCGGTCCCTGGAGAACAGCGTAGTGCTGTTGCATTAGAGGGCTTTAGGCTTTTTGAAAAGCTCAACAGTTTAAGTGAGTTCTGAAGAGAAGGCTTCTCGTCGTCTTAGCTGGCTGGTGACGGTGGTATTTGACCTCTCTATTGATTTGTGAGATCACTGTTTAGGTATATTTGCTGCCCCCTCAACCCCCAGCGTTATTGATTAAATTGGTAGTCCATTTGATTAAAACCGAGTATTGAAGTTAGAATGCCGAGTAACGGTGGTATCAGGTAAGCGCTTACTGTGCGCCAAGCGATGGGGGTAGATACAAGATAGAAGCCGGGCCTAGAAGTCAGAGGGACCTGGGTTCTAATCCTGCCTCCGCCACATGTCTGTGTGACCGTGAGCAAGTCACTTCTCTGTGCCTCCGTTACCTATCTGTAAAATGGGGATTAAGAGCTGGAGTCCCATGTGGGACAGGGCCTACATCCAACCTGATTAACTTGTATGTATCCCAACTCTTAGAACAGGGCTTGGCACATAGTAAGCGCTTACCGAGTACCTTTATATTGTAATGGTAGATTATAAGTGTTTAGAACAGTGCTTGGCGCATAGTAAGCGCTTAACAAATGCCATCATTCTTATAATTGGGTCAGACACAGTCGCAATCCCACTTGGAGAACAGGTACTGAGTCCCCATTTTAACCGAGGCCCAGAAACGTTAAGCGACTCGTCCCAGGCCACACAGCAGGGTAGTGGCAGAGATGGGATTAGAACCCAGGTCCTCTGACTCCCGGGCCCAAGCTCTTTCCATTAGACTATGCCACAAATCCAGTTTATTGAACACTCGAGTGTGGACATTGATCTACTGTAGGTTCCATCCAGAATAAGCGAAGCGGAGTCAACCCTGAATCCAGGTTCTTAGAGCGTTGAAAATATATTATAAAGCCTATAATACATATTTTTTAAATTCTCCGTGCAGGTCATGACTTGTCTCCTAGTTTATTTTAACCGTTACAGTAATTATCTGGGCTTTTGTGGCTGGGTGTTTGGATTATCACTTGCTTACCTGCAAAGTGTGTTCATTCTGCCCCAGGGCAGAGTCTCTTAAAGGAGGATAAAAGGCTGGGGAGGGGAAGAGTGCTAAACTGGCTGTGACCAAGGGTTATGGCAGGAACAATAAACCCCATTTCCTGCCCGGGGGCGTTGACCTAAAGCTTCCTCTTCCAGAACACCTGTGGGCTCCTTG
This sequence comes from Ornithorhynchus anatinus, assembly GCF_004115215.2. Classification (NCBI taxonomy): domain Eukaryota; kingdom Metazoa; phylum Chordata; class Mammalia; order Monotremata; family Ornithorhynchidae; genus Ornithorhynchus; species Ornithorhynchus anatinus. The sequence goes on along the minus strand of NC_041747.1, from coordinate 12,762,989 downwards.
ATGTTTGCCTTCGGCTATACATTCATTCAGTCGTATTTATTGAAGGCATATTATATGCAGAGCCTCTGTACTAAACACTTGGGAGAGTACAATAGAACAATAAGCAGACCCATTCCTTGCCCCCGAGCTTACTGACTTCTCAGCTCTCCCACGACCTTTCTGGGTGACCTTGGTCAAGCTGTGTCTCGGAGCCAGTTTTCTCATCTGTAAAATGAGGATTCAAGGGAAAGCAGCATGGCCTTGTGATAAAGCACGGCCCTGGGAGTCAGAGGACCTGGGTTCCAAAGCCCGGCTCTGCCAACTGCCTGCTAGTTGCTTGCTTCGGCAAGTCACTTAATTCGTCTGTGCCTCCGTTTCCTCAACTGTAAGGTGGGGATTTCTCTCCTCTTTAAACCGTAAGCCCCATTTTGGGACAGGGGCTGTCTCCGACCTAATTAATCTCTACCTACCCCAGCGCTCAGAACAGTGTTTGACACATAGCACTTAACAAATACCACAAAAATACCTGTTAATCAACCAATGAATCAGTTGTATTTATTGAGCACTTATTTACAGAGCACTGTAATAAACACTTGGCAGGGTACAACGTAACGGAGTTGGTAGACAAGTTCCCAGACCACAATTAATTTACAGTTTCTAGAGGAGGATATAAGAGATTAATATAACTGAATTACAGATATGCATAAGTGCGGTGGGGCTGAGGGTAGGGCGAATAAAAGGTGCAGGGGTGTAGTGGATAGAACTCGGGCCTGGGAGTCAGGTCATGGGTTCTAATCCCGGCTCTGCCACTTGTCTGCTGTGTGGCAAGTCACTTCTCTGTGCCTCGGTTACTTCATCTGTATAATGGAGATGTAGACTGTGAGCCCCACATGGGACAGAAACTGTGTCCAACCCGATTTGCTTGCATCCACCCCGGGGCTTAGTATAGTGCCTGGCACATAATAAAGACTTAATAAATACCATTATTATTATTATTTAATACACTCAAAATGGGTGTGGGGGCGGGACCTGAACACAAATATGCATTTTTTGTGAAACTGAAGTAGTGTTCTCACTCATTTTGCCTTTTGTTAGCAAGACACAGCCAATCATCAGTTCTCTAATAACGGGGGCGGTGGTGCGGAGCGATGAGGAGTGAGGTATTCTTGGCTCGGGTAATTGAACCCCGCAAATAGCTAGAGAAGCAATGTGGCCTAGCAGAAAGAGCACGATAAAGACCTGGGTTCTAATTCCGGCTCTGCCACTCATCTGCTCTGTGACCTTGGGCGAGTTGCTTCATTTTTCTGTATCTCAGATTCCTCATCTGTTAAATAGAGACTAAATACCTGTCCTCCATCCCCGCAGGCTGTGAGCCCCACGTGGGATAAGGGACTACAAGAACCTGGTGGGATTCAAGCGCTTGCTATGTGCCAAGCACTGTACTAAGCACTGGAGTAGGTAATAATAATTGTATTTGTTAAGCACTAACCGTGCCAAGCACTGTGCACAGAGCCAGGGTAGATACAAGATCATCAGGTCCCACAGGGGGCTCTAAGGGGGAGGGAGAACAGGGATTGAATTCTCCATCAACTGGATCTTAGTAGCAGTGACTATGGCCAACTGTCACTTCCACCTACAACTCCTCTCTCTGCTGCCTCACTCCTTTGCTGAGCTACTGGATTCCCTTTAATCACTGGTATTTATTGAGCGCCTACTCCATGCAGAACAGTGGAGAAAGTATTAGTCCAAGCCATCTGGAAACAGAGAAGTGAAGTGACTTGGCCAAGGTCATCCAGCACGCAAGTTTTTGGAGCCGGGATTAAAACCCAGGTCCTCTGGGCTCTCAGGACCGGCCTCTGTGCACTAGACCACGCGCTTCATGAGGCTAGTCCAACTTCAGGCGGTGCAATGGAAACATATTCCGCCACAAATTCCCTGCAGTAAGGATGCCTTCTGCAAGTGCAGCTGGTAGGCTGTAAATTCGTGGTGACCTGGGAATGTGTCTGTCATGTTATTAGATTGTTCTCTCCCAAGTGCTTAGTACAGTGCCCTGCACCAAGTAAGCGCTCAATAAATATGACCGACTGAGGCAACTTGCAGCGGTTTTTTTTTTTAAGACGCCCAACTGACACCGTTGCAGAGTTGGATTGGGCTCCGCTCTGAGTCGATTCTTTTCACGTGAATGGCACTTACCTTGCCTTAGCAATGCGATACAATATTAACTTTGTTAACTGGTACCACAAAGTAGGATAGCAAGGACGTATGTCATCTCTGCTGTCCTCGTTGCCATGGCAACTCCTGTGGGCTCAGGGCACCATATTTCTTTAGTAAAGATCAGCCAGCGATCTGACTTCTGGTCTGACTTCTCTCACCCTGCTCTTCGAGGGGTCTGCATCATCTGTTGCTTTTTTTTTTTTTGGCTTTCCAAGATCCTTTGGAAATTGTGGGCAGGGACTGTTTCTCTTTACTGCTGCATTGTATTTTCCCAGTGCTTAGTTCAGTGCTCTGCCCACAGTAAGTGCTCAATAAATTCGATTGAATGAATGAAATGGATATAAAGTGTTTCCTTGAGAAGCAGGTGTTCTGTAGATGACTCGGCGGTGCCCTACACCTGGTAAGGGCTCAATAAATACGATTTAATAAATCTGGGGATTTTGCTTTCTCCCAGCCATTCCTTTTCCCAGTTAGGCAACAGGCACAGCTGAAACTGCCTCAGAGGGGCCATTCCTTAAAAGCCCTTGGCCATCTAAGTTTATCTGATAAGCCTTGTCAACTACAGGTACCCATGCAGCATTCTAATCATTTGGACCTGAAATTCTCTGGAAGTATTCTGAGAGTGATCTTTGCTGAGCCCCTAATCCTATTAAATCAATTTCATCCACCCAAGGCTCAGGTTTCAGGTCTGAAAAATTCTGTGCACGCATGTGTGTGCACACTCTTTTTCCGCCCTCCCTAGAGATGGTTTTGCTTCTCCTATATGTGGAGCTGGTTCATTTCATTTCCTTCTTCCTCTCTAGACAAGCCTAATGACTAAATAGAAAAGCAGCGATCGGGTTTCCCGGTGGCACTGACTAATCTCTTGGCTTCAGCGGAAAGAGGATTTTCCTCTCACCTATTTTAAGTCGAGGATTAGGGACAATTAGGTTCTTCTACCGGATCACCACCCGAACGGACGGTTTTCAGAGACTGCCAGGCTCCGGGATGTCACCGGGGTCCGATTATGGACCAGTCGGTCATAAACAAGACTCCCAGGCTCCGGGATGTCACCGGGGTCCGATTATGGACCAGTCGGTCATAAACGTCCCACGTGCCGGAAATCGGGGGGGAGGGGGGAGGGTGGGACAGGAGGAATTAATTAACTCGGATGTGGGTGACCTGTAAATCAAGTATCCCAGTTGGGTGCCTCGTGCGGGACGATTTGCCCAAGATATTTGGGTTAAATTAACTTTCCCTCTTGGACCTCTGTGAATTGGAACCCGACTATTGGAGGCAGATTGTTCTGAATTGTCCCAGAGCCAAGTTGGTGAGCTTTAATCCCCCGAGTGTATTTGGAATGTATAGCACACTGATGAGGGTTCAGAAACCCAGCTTGGGAGTTGGAGATTTGAGGTTGTGATCGTTGCAGGGTTTTAAGATAACCCCACCGTCATTCTAAAAATCTGCATTAAGGACAGGTTCTTCAATTTGGGAGATACATTTCATTTTTAATAACGGACAACAGCTGAGCAAATTTAAAATTCTCACTTGCTTTAGTAAAGTGTTTACCTTGCAAAAACCTGCAGCAGCCCTTCTCATCGTATTAATGCTGGACCTCTGAGCTTCTCCTCTCCTTCCTCCTGCTGCCTTGGGATAAGGTGGCGAAGTGGAAATAAGCCCGATGTTGGGGAGGGATTGTCTCTATCTTTGCCGAATTGTACTTTCCAAGCGCTTAGTACAGTGCTCTTAGTACAGTGCTCTGCGCACAGTATGCACTCAATAAATACGATTGAATGAATGAATGAACGTACCAGAAGAATCCACATTTATGGTTTTCCCCCAGCCCTCTTCCACAAAACCTTTGGTAATAATTAATCATAATATTTAAGTACTTATGGGCCAGGCACTGTACTGAGCACAGAGGACTGTGTCCAACCCAGTTACCTTGCATAGACCCCAGTGCTTAGTAAAATGTCTGACACATAGTTAGCGCTTAACAGATATCATTGTTATTAGGGGTGGATACAAGCAAATTAGGTGGAACACAGCCTCTGTCCCACATGGGACTCACAATCTTAATCCCCATTTTACAGATGAGGGAATTCAGGCTCAGAGAAGTTTAGTGAATTCCCCAAGGTCTCACAAGTGGGGGAGTCAAGATTAGAACCCAGGTCCTTCTGACTTCCAGGACGGGGCTCCATCCACTAGGCCATGCTGCTTCTGATTCGGCCTTGCCATCTTTACAGTTTCTGGAGGAGAATGAGAGCAACCAAGAGAATCAGGATGGAGGAAGTTTGGGCAGGATGTTAGAATGAAAGCTGGACCTTCAGTTTTGGAAAGAAAAAGATGACAAAAGTTTCTAAAACTAAGAAGGGTGTAGATAAAGGCAAACCCGGATGTGGGGGTAGTCTTTGAAACTGCAAGGTAGTAGGTTTCAGAAAACCCCATGAAAGCAAAGAGTGGGTGGATTTAATTAATTATGGCATTGTTATTACTGTGTGCCAGGCACTGTACTAGCGCTGGGGTAGATACAAGCAAATCAGGTTGGACACAGTCCCTTGTCCCTTTTGGGGCTCACAGTTTCAATCCCCATTTTACAGATGGGGTAACTGAGGCCCAGAGAAGTGAAGTGATTCACCCAAGGTCACCACAGTCAAGTGGCAGAGTGGGGATTAGAACCCATGACCTTCTGACTCCCAGACCCAAGCTCTGACCACTACGCCATGCTGCTGTGATTTGCAAATAGAATTCATCCCTCCCAGAAGTTGTGCAGACAGAGAATATTAGAAGGGGTCGGATCCATTCATGGCAAACAGCCCACAATAGGTTGCTAGAGAAAGTTCAGGATGTCTGATAATTGTCCAGAAGAACAATCAATCAATTGTATGAGTGCTTACTGTGTACAGAGCACTCAACTAAGCGCTTGGGAGAATATAGTGTAACAGATTCAGTAGACACATACCCTGCCCAGTTACTAAGACTGTTACCTGATTCCTCTATACCTTCTGTGACCTCCCTTGAAGACAGAATATTACCCTGGATGGACAACTACTCTGACATTTCTTACGTCTGTGGGATCTTATGTATTCCTAAAAATAAAATTCAAAATTTGCCTTATGAATAGAATGATGGATGTTAAAATCAACATCCAGATTCCAATCATTAAATTGGTTTGTTGATTGGCTCGCCACTCTGTTTCAAGAGAATCGAGAGGCTGATTCATTTCAAAAGACAAACCTATTCTTCTCCGGCCTAGACTAATTCATTTAAAATTCTTACATTTTAAATTATTGTCCTCCAGTGCCAGTTTTGTGTGGGAAGCTTTGGGTCTTACTACCCCTTTTGCCTGCCTTGGGCAGTCTGCTTGAATAGGATGATCCATGTTTGATTTGTTCACAGATTTCTCTGTAGCCTCTTGAGCAAAAATTTCAACAGAGCCATCACGTTAAATCAGTTGAGGTGCTTGAATCTTAATTATGAGAGAGGAAATCCACGGGCTGTCTCCCTCATAGATTGTGAGAAGAATAAAATCTTGCCAATTTTAACAATAAGTTGACCAGATGGCTAGCTACTTTGTCGGGACAGAGGATAGGTTTACAATAGGGGGAGAGGAAAAGAATAAGAATGTATTCATTGGTTGTTCTCTTCTGTCTCATTTTGGGTCAGATATTTCAGCCAAGTTCTTTTAATATTATTATTATGGTATTTGTTAAGCGCTTACTATGTGCTGAGCACTGTTCTAAGCACTGGGATAGCTATAAAGTGATCAGGTTGTCCCGCGTGGGGCTCACAGTCTTCATCCCATTTTACAGATGAGGTAACTGAGACACGGAAAAGTTAAGTAGCTTACCCAAGGTCATACAGCAGACAAGTGGCAGAGCCAGGATTAGAACCCAAGTTCTCGGACCCCCAAGCCCGGGCTCTTGCCACTGAGCCACGCTGCTTCCCTTCCATGGGTGAGAGCTGGCTTTATATACCTACTTCTCTATGGAATCTTGCAGGGGATACAGGGCCTAAAACAAATTACAGATTGTTTGGGTGCAGAGGCCAGAACTTTTTTTTAATTAACTGGTAATTGTTAAGCGCGTACTACATCCCAGGCGCTGTACTAAGCGCCGAGGTAGATACAGACTAATCACGTTGGACACAGGCCCTGGGGCTTGAAGCCGTAATCCCCATTTTGCAGTTGAGGGAACTGAAGCCCAAGGAGGACTTGCCCGAGGTCACACAGCAGACAAGTGGTGGATCTGAGATTGGAATCCATGACCTTCTGATTCCCAAGCCCGTGCTCTACCCACTAGGTCATGCTGCTACTCATGTGGTAAATATTTAATAAGCGGAGTAAAGGCTTGTTGTTCTCCAGGCTAAAGTCCAGATTGGAAGAAAATGAAATTGCTTTTTCTATTAATGTTCGTAACCAAATAAGGGCTATAACAGAAGTGTTGGCCTTGCTGTTTCTGACTGAGGAATATTTTTTAGGGCGTAAGTAAATTATAATTGTGCTTAAATCCTCTCCTTTATGTGGTATTTGGTATTTAAGTACTTTGTGCCAGGCACTGTACTAAGCACTAGGATGGATAAAAGCAAATTGGATTGGACACAGTTCCTGCCCCCATGGGGTGGACAGACTTCATCCCCATTTTCCAGTTGAGGGAACTGAGACCCAGAGGATGAATGAAGGGATTTGTTCAAGGTCTCACAGCAGATAGGTGGTGGAGTCAGAATTAGAACCCAGGTCCTTCTGACTCCCAGGCCTGTGCTATTGCCACTAGTCAAGCCAATTTCAAGGGGTCTGGAGTGAAGATGTGGGTGTGTTGTCTTATAAGAATTCCCTGAGCAGTGACTCAGGTTTTCAGAAATCCTGTAGAACAGGTTTCAAACAAACCAAATTATGTGGAAAAAGCAAGGTCCTCATTTTGCATTTCAGTAGTTAAGACTTGAACTGGGAAGGTCCTTCGCTGTTGTCCTCCTCGTTTGTTCCTGGTTCTGGTTTCGAATCCTGGCTCCACTAGTCTGCTGTGTGACTTTGGGTGAATCACTTAACCTCTGCACCTCAGTTTAATGGGGATTAAAGCTGTGAGGATACCAGGCAAGGCCTCCAGGCATTTGGTCCTCAGTTACTTTAGTGGAAAGAGCACTGGCTTGGGAGTCAGAGAACCCATGACCTTCTGAATCCCAGGCCCATGCTCTATTTATTCATTCAGTCCTATTTATTAAGTGCTTACTGTGTGCAGGCCACTGTACTGATATCCACCCCGCTAACTAGTGCGGTAACTTCTGTCGCCTTGCCTGCTGATCGCCAAATTCTTTTTTCTCGCTCATCTGGTTTTTCAAAAAATGGTGTGTCTATTTCAATGGGTATCTGACATCCATTGTCTCTCGTTGTCATCTTCCTGGTCCTTGTTCCCTGGGAACACAGGCTATCTTCGAGAAAGCCCGGACTTCCCGATCAAAGTCCAGAGTCTCATTTAGGAAAATGGAATTATAGGTGGTTCCAAAGCAGGAGAATGTGGCTGGGGACATTCGGCTTATTCTAAAATGGAAAGGAGTAAAATCCAAGTTAAAAACTGGACCACCCGTTATGTTTAAATGCAACTTGTCGCCTAAAGTGCATTCAAAGGGACAGAGAGGCCAAATTTTCTATTTCAAATTGAACTTCATTGGGTTATAATTTGGTTTGGATTGTTCAGGCTAGAGTGATTATTCTAAATTAAGTTGTCTTCTAATTTTATATGGGAGGGTGGGGTGGGGGGAAGTAAGCTTCGTTTTTGCTGAAGAAAGCTCCTACTGGCATATCTTTCTAGATTGAGTCACAGTAAGGCCAAATGCTCTATTTACAGGTTGTGTCTTGATGCTTCAGTGTCCTTCTTGCTAAAACTGTTACCTCGCTGTGGGCAGGGATTATCTCTGTCTATTGTATTGTACTCTCCCAAGCGATCAGTATGGTGCTTGGCACACCTCAAGTGCTCAATGAAAAGGAATGAATGAATGAAGTTCTTTCTTGTGGCTGATGCTCCGTGGTAAATCAATGGAAATTATATATTCTAATCGATATGAGACCCCCATGTGATGTTAATGAATCAATCATTGAGCACTTACTGTGTGCAGGGCACTGTACTAAGCACTTGGGAGAGTACAATGCAGCAGAGTCGATAGGCACATTTCCTGCCCCTCAATGAGTTCCCAGTCTAGAGGGGGAGAGAGACATTTATATACATAAATTATGGATATGCACATAAGTACCGTGGGACTGAAGGGAGAGTGAATAAGGAGGGCAAAGGAATTTCTGCGTGGGCAACCAGTGGAGGTTTTTGAGGTGAGAGGAGATATGAACTGAATGTTTTTATAGAAACGTGGTCCCGACAGCAGAGTGAAGCATGGACCGGAGAGGGGAGAGACAGGAGGCTGGGAGGTGGGTGAAGAGGCGGATGGCATAGTCAAGGCAGGGTGTGATAAAAGCTTTGAACAGCACCGTGGCAGTTTGGATGCACAGAAAAGCTTGGAGTCTAGTGATGTGATGATTGAAATGACAGGATTTGGTGACATTAACTATGTGGGTTGACCGAGAGGGGTGAATTGAGGATACTGCCAAGGTTTCAGGCTTGTGAGACAGGGAGGATGGCAGTGCTGTCTACAGTGATGAGAAAGTCAGGGGCAGGACGGGGTTCGGGTGGGAAGATGAGAAGATGAAGAGTTCTACTTTGCCCACGTTGAATTTGAAGTGTCAGCAGGACATCCACATAGAGGTGTTATCTTGAACGTATAATGTATAACATATATGCATATAAGTGCCTAATACAGAATTTTGCAGTCAGTATTCACTCAAATACAGTTGAATGAACTGAATGAATTTTTTGATGGCAGGAGAAAGGGCGAAACTGCACCTGTCTTGAAGAGGGGGAAATGTGAAACTGCGGTGAAGCTCTCTGCGCCTAGTACCAGTGCCTGGCACATAGTAAGCGCTGAACAATACCATCATTATTAGAGAAGAGACAGGGCTGGAGAGGTTGATTTGGGAAATCATCAGTTCAGAGATGACAGTTCAAGTGGGAAGGAGTGAGCTCCCCAAGGACATTGGGGTAAGTGGACAATTGAAGGGGAACCAGAATTGAGCCTTGAGGGACCCCTGTAGTTAGAGAAATACTAACTGTCCTGTGACAAATACGAGATCGTGCCAGAAATTCTGCCGACTTGTGTTTTTTGCTAGTCAGAACCCCAGGTCTGTTCTGTCAGCAGTGATTTCCTACTCCATACTCTTAGTACTAGGAATAGAATGATGATGGCATTTATTAAGCGCTTACTATGTGCAAAGCGCTGTTCTAAGCGCTGGGGAGGATACAAGGTGAATAGGTTGTCCCACGTGGGGCTCACAGTCTTAATCCCCATTTTACAGATGGGGGAACTGAGGCACGGAGAATGACTTGTCCAGGGTCGCAGAGCAGACAAGTGGCAGAGTCAGGTTTAGAACCCAGTTCCTTCTGACTCCCAAGCTCATGTTCTAGCCCCTAGGCCACAGTGCTTCTCCAGTCCACGCTGCTTCACTAGATCTGAATACAAATCAGTTTTTAGTATAAGGTAAACAGATATTTTGGCGATTTAACAAAATAGCATAGCTATTTAACAACATTCATGGCTTATACTTTTGTTGGTTAACTTTATGCAGAGACTCTCCCTTTAGGTTTTCCAGGACCACAGCTAATTTAACTTTCTTTGGTGTACCAAGGGTCCAGAGTGGCCCAGGGATCCTGGGACAACCCCAGGCTGCCGTGGGTAGTGGTCCAGAAAGGATTTTCCCAAACTCACAGCCTGAATACCTTGGTTTCACTTAACTTCCTTGGCCCCTCAATTCGCAAAATTGGATGGAAACCCTTCTCCACCAGTGGATGCTTGGAGGAAAATAAGGTGACCTGGGGTGACTATATGAAGGAAATAAGTAAGCAAGAATGGTGCCTTAAGGACAGTTCCAGGAATCCTAAGCCCTATGAGAGCCAGCTCTCATTGCAAAACCCAAACTTTTATATTCTGACAACTTAAAAGGCACAGGAAGTCCTCAGTCTCCTTTCTCCTGTCTCCCACCTCCTGCCTCTAGCCTGGAACATCCTCCCTTTTCATATCTGACAGGACTCTCCCCCACTTCAAAGCCTTATTGAAGGCACATCTCCAAGAGATCTTCCCTCCTTTCCTCTTTTCCCACTCCCTCTGTATCACTCTGATTTACTCCCTTTATTCACCCCTCCCTCAGCCCCACAGCACTTACATACATATTTGTAGTGAATTTATATTAATGTCTCTCTCCCCCTCTAGACTGTGAGCTTGTTGTGGGCATTCTCTGTTGTCAGCCCCTATTTCTGCAGATTTAAGGTTCAATCTTTTCCTTTCCCTTAGATACCACATTCCTCTGAGTGGGGTATGGCTAGTTCTGCCTCAGTAAGTGTTTTGTAGGGCCTTTAGTCTCATTCCAGAAGCCCTCTAATGGAAACTCCAGCCACTCTGGAGAATTCACTCTTCTTTGGCTCTGTCCTTCAGGTAGCTAAGGAGCCACTCTTGGGCTTTTCTTCATCCTTTCAAATAAAAGTAAACCCTTTCTTCTTCCCTGGTTTCCAGCCGGAATAATTCCAGCCTAGAATAAATATTTTAAGATGCTTTCAAGTGACAAGGTAAAAAGAAATGGAACTGTTAGCTTTGCTAGCACAAGTTATTACTTTGCTAGGGTATTTTTTTTATGGCATGTAAGCACCTACAATGGGCCAAGCACTGTCCTAAGCGCTAAGGTAGATACAAGCAAATCAGGTTGGACACAATCCATGTCCCATGTAGGGCTCATAGTTTCGATCTTCATTTTACAGATGAGGTAACTGAGGCACTAAGATGTGAAGTGACTTGTCCAAGGTCACTCAGAAGGCAAGTGGCAAAGCTGGGATTAGAATCCAGGTCTTTCTGACTCCCAGGCCCAGGCTTTATCCACTAGGCTAAGCTGCTCCATGCTCCTCTTGAGATGGTCTGCTCCACTTTCCTTGAACGTATTCTGGGTACAGGATTTAAATGAAGAGGTAATTATTTGATCTTGAGGATTGTGAATCTGTCATTTTTGTGTTTCTGGATGAACTCTCAGAAAACCTGATCATTTTGACCTCAGTAATGTCACTATAATGGTGAAAACTTTAAGGAATATCTGCCCTGTTTGCAATGCCATAGCTAATCTAAGTTTTCTACGCCAAAGTTCCATGAATAAGAAATAAGAACAGCTCAAGGCTACAGTTATGCAGTTCTAAAAATGGCAGTGCAAAAGATGAAATGAGGGTCAGAGTGGTTGTCGCTAGGACCAACACGGTTTGCTGGTATCCACCACAGCGCTTAGTACAGTCTCAGGCCCGTGCTCTGTCCACTAGGCCACACTGTAGAAATGTTCCCTGCCCACAACAAGCTTCCGGTTTGGAAGAATATAAAAGATGGATTGAAGGGGTTCTTGGGCAGAGCGGTTTCGCGTCTTCCCGGGGGGAAAAAGAATGCTGGGAAATGAGCTGCCTTTGCAGGAGAGGAGAAATCCACGGGGTATAACTGGTCATGACAGGAGAGAGAAGCAGCGATAATTGTATTTCTAAGTGCTCATTCCCAGGAGATGCCAAAGACTGCCCAGGAAATCAACAGAAGCAGCAATCAGTGGGTCAGGCCTGAAACTTTTTTGCGTGTGACTTTTCAAACCACTCCAGTCCGAAAATGTGACCCCCTTGTAAGCCTGGTGGTGGAAAGTCAGACTGGAGCCTGCTGGGAATGGGGGAGCAGCTTGGGCTGGCTAGAATACCGAAGGGTTAGAAGCCAAGAAGAAGCGTTCATAAGCTAATTCACTTCAGTTTAATGGAAAAACAGTGAGGCAAAGAAGTGATAAGGTGGCTTATAACTGCATTCTTCTCTCCTCTCCCTCTTCACCCTCTGACCCTTTCTTTCTTCTCCCTCTGTTTATTCCTTCAATCGTATTTATTCAGTGCTTACTGTGTCCCGAGCACTGTACTAAGTGCTTGGGGAGAGTACTTCCCTCATCCCCTTCTTTTTTTTTTTTTTTTTCCCCTTTCCCCTCCTCATTTCCCGCTTCTGATTTGGTCTTCTCTTTTTTCCTCCCTTGCCTTCCTGGGGCAAATCACTTAACTTCTCTGTGCCTCAGTCCCCTTATCTGTAACATGGGGATTCGAGATACGTTCTCCCGCCTTGGTTAGACCGTGAGCCCCATGTGGAAATTGATCAACTTGTAGTGACCCCGGGGCTTAGTACACCGTTTGGCGTAGAATAAGTGCTTAGCAAAGATCAACCTTATTGTTAAGCCAGGAAGCCTTGGGGATGGAATCAACCTGAAGCCTCTGGGAAGGATGGATGGATATGACGCTCTTACCTCTCTGGCCCAAGGCTTCACTACCATATCCCACTAAAGGAAGCACAAGAGATCTGAAGGCCGGCTCTTTTGAAACATCCTGCCTTAAATCTGGGAAAGCAGTGTGGCCTAGTGAATAAACTCGGGTTTGGGAGTCATTCACTGATTCATTCAATTGTATTTATTGAGCACTTACTGTGTGCTGAGCACTGTACTAAGTGCTTGGAAAGTACAATTCAGCAACAAATAGACAATCCCCATCCAGCAATGGGCTCACAGTCTAGAATGGGAGAGACAGCAAAACAAGTAGACAGGCATCAATCACATCAATATCAATAAATAGAATGAGACCTGTTAGACTGTAAATACCCCAATGGTCAGTACAGAGCCTGGCACATAGTGTTTCACAAAGACCATTTAAAAAAAAAATTCTTACAGAGATGGTGAGGCCCAATGGGGGACAGGAACTGTGTCTAATCTGATTATCTTGTCCCTACCCCAGCTCTTAGGACAGTGCTTGGTGCGTAGTGAGCGTTTAAGTACCATAATCTAATAGGCTGGGCAGAAAGAAAACGGTTCATAACGGGTCAGGCCTTTTAGCTCTGTGTATGTTCCCAAGCTCCCCTCTCAGCACGCTGTGTGCACTTAAGAAACATTGACGAGGATGATGAGGATCCTGAGCTCTCCATTTCCTTATAGAGGTAATTGAAATGAACTTAATTAGCTTGTCTCAGCATTTAGATAATCCCATGGCAATGTGATTTCACAAGGAGAGGACAACCAGGCGGAGCGGGGAATGGCCATCTACCTCTTCTATTAAAGAGGTAGGCCCGGGCCCGGGCCTAGTGGATAGAGCCCGGGCCTGGGAGTCAGAAGGACGCGGGTTCTAAACCCACCTCCGCCACTTGTCTGCTAGGTGACTTTGGATAAGTCACTTCACTTCTCTGGGCTTGGTTCCCTCATCTACAAAATGGAGAATAAAAGACTGAGCCTCATGTGGGACCAGAACTGTGTCCAACCTGATTACTCTGTATCTACCCTAGCGCTTAGAACAGTGCCTGGCACATAGTAAGTGCTTTAACAAATACCATTAAAAAAAAGAGAGAGAGAGGGAGAATGAGAGTTATAGGGCTGCCAGAGATCAGTTAATCCATTGACCTGCTGTTTGCACATTCCAGAAATCCTCAAATTATATGGGGATGCCTACATTTCAAGAACCTATGAGGAAAACACAAGAAAATTCAGTATGCTGGGTGTGCCACGAAGACAGCACTGTGGTATCAGGGCGATGAAAGTGTGGCAGAGCAGTGAAGGAATTTAGCTAGCAAACACCTCGAGGTTGCTTGAAATTGGAACACGTCACAGAGGGAAATGGCAGATAAGACCAAGCTGTTGTAAACCCTCTCTCCCTTACCAGTGCATTGTACAGTTTTTCCCTCTATTTCATCCCGTACTTACTGGCTGAGAAGAAAGCAATTGCAGTATCTTTATTTGCATAGCTCTGTGATTTTCCCTGAAATTCCTCGGGGTTAAAAGCAAGGTGAACATTGAGGAGGATGAGTCCAGCAGGCTCATTAAGTGGTAACAACTTTCTGTCGAGAAATATCTCCCACCTAGGTTATCACACTGTACTATTCACGATCCAACCAGTCAGTCGGTCATACTTAAAAATAATAATGTCAGTATTTGTTAAGCGCTTACTATGTGCAGAGCATTGTTCTAAGTGCTGGGGTAGATATGGGGTAATCAGGTTGTCCCTCGTGAGGCTCACAGTTAATCCCCATTTTACAGATGAGGGAACTGAGGCACAGAGAAGTTAAGTGACTTGCCCACAGTCACACAGCTGCCAAGTGGCAGAGCCGGGATTATTGAGTTTATTGAGCTCCTACTGTGGGCAGAGCACCGTACTAAGTGCTTAGAATAATATAACAGGCATGTTCCCTGCCCACAATGAGCTTACAGTGTAGAGGGGGAGACAGACATGAATAGAAATAAATAAATGATAGGGACAAGTGCTGCGGGGCTGGGTGGGGGATGAATAAAGGGGGCAAGCCAGGGACACAGAAGGGAGCGGGAGAAGAGGAAAAGAGGGCTTAGTCAGGGAAGGCCTCTTGGAGGAGATTGGCCTTCAGTTCTCCTGCTGTGCTTTAAGAAATCAATGGCATTTATTGAGTGCTTGTGAATGATAATTTTGGAATTTAAGTGCTTACTATATGCCAGGCACTGTTTCTAACACTGGGGTGGATATAGGCAAATCTCACTGGATGTAGTCCCTGTCCCACATGGGGCTCACAGTCTTAATCCCCATTTTGCAGGTGGGTGCAGAGCCTTGTACTAAATGCTTGAAAGAGTACAATACAGTAGAGTTGGTAGATGGGGTTCAAAACCATGTGTTAAGGAAAACTCGTGTAATACCTACTCCACATGTCTGATGTTTTATCTGACACTGTATCAGGCTGCCAGAATCTCTCGGTCTCCAATGCCTGAACAACATTCCAGCCAAAACGGGTAGCGAAAATCAATCGCCGGTGATTATTGAACATTTACTGCATGCAGAGCACTCTACTGAGCGCTTGGGAGAGTAGAATGCAACAGAGTCAGTAGACATATTCCCTGCCTACAAGGAGATATAACCACTATGGCAGAACTGTGGGTCCATTATTATAATAATTTTATTTGGTAAGCATTTACTAGTAATGTATTTATTAAGCACTTACTATGTGCCAGACACTGTACTAAATACTGGGATGGATACAAGCAAAATGGGCTGGACCCAGTCCCGCTTGCAGCTCTCAGTCTTCATCCCCATTTTACAGGTGAGGTACCTGAAGCAAAGAGAAGTGAAGTGACTTGCCCAGATTCATACAGCGGACTAGCAGAGCCCGGATTAGAACCCCGGTCCTCTGACTTCTAGAACCCATGCTCTTTCCGCTAGGCCATGAGATATTTTCTTCTTGCTATCTTAGATGTATTTTCTCTAAATTAAAGGTTTTCAAAGAAACTAGCTTCATTTCCAGAAACACTCTAATGCCATTGCTTGAAGAAAATGTGCTAAGGCTATTGATATTTAGTGCACAGGTAATTTTTCTTCCCAGGGGAAATTAACTTTCCCCGAACAGAAAGCCCTAATGAATTTCCAGACATTAATTCCTTTCTCTTCTCCTCCCACTCTTTCGTTTTCCCTCCCCTAGTTGAGGATGGTTTCAGAATGATCTGATTTTAATTTCAAAATTCTCTTTCTGTCGCAGAATGGGTTTGGTTGTCGTTTTGTCAGCTGAGCCTCTTGGACTGGTCATGTCACGTTTCGATTTGAATCTGCTAATGTGGATGGGCAACCTGCCATATAATCTTTCTCAAGCGCAGGTTGGAATCAAGCGCTTAATACAGTACTTTGCACACAGTAAGCAGTCAGTAAATACTATTGAATGAACGAACCTATTCATTTTTTTATGGTATTTGTTAAGTGCTTATTTTGTGACTGAGTGCTGGGGCAGTTACAAGAAAATCAGGTTAGGCATAGTCCCTGCCCCTCACAGCGTTCACTGTCTTAATCCCCATTTTACAGAGGAGGTAACTGAGGCCCAGAGAACCGGGTTTGCTTGTATCCACTCCAGCGCTTAGTACAGTGCCTGGCCCGTAATAAGTGCTTAACAAATACCACAGTTATTACTGTTGTTGTTATTGAAGCCACCTAACGAGGTGTTCTGTGTGCAAACTTTACCTCGATACCAAGCATTTTGAACTAGCCAACTCTATTGCGTTGGAGTCTCGCAAAGTCTTAGAACTGAATGCTGTAAGTGGTCAATAAATACGATTGATTGATAATCAAATGGATCAGGCCCCTAATATCCTCAGTACGTCACAGGACTTGAAATCAAGTTGTCCGTATTCTTAGAAGCCACTTGCCACACAGCTGCAGACGTTCTGAAAGAAACAGCGTGGCCTTGCGGATAGAGCACAGCCCTACGAAGGACCTGGGTTCTAATCTGGCTCTGCCATTCGTCTCCTGTGACCTTAGTCAAATCACTTCAATTGTCTGTGCCTCAGTTCCCTCAACTGTCAAATTATTATGATTAGGTGTCACAGCATGGCTTAGTGGTTACGGGAATTCCCGGGCCTATAAGTCAGAAGGACCTGAGTTCTAATCCCAGCTCCGCTACTTGCCTGCCATGTGACCTTGGGCAAGTCACTTGGCTCCTCTTTGCCTCAGTTATGTCATCTGTATAATGGGGATTAAGACTGGGAGCCTAAGTGGAAGAGGGACCGTGTCCAACCCGATTAGCTGATATCTACCCTAAGCTTAGTGTGGTGCCTGGAACTGATGAAGTGCTTAACAAAAACCATTAAAAAAACAACTGGGACCCCAAAGACCTAGAAGTAGCCCCAGCGGCTGTTTACCAGTCCATGTATTTATTGAGCGTTTACCATGTGCCACATCATGCCAACCATCATGCCACCATGAGACAGCTTTAGATCATCTGCTCACATACAGCCGTTTCTGCTGTTTTTAGGCTTCTCATGACAAGAGACGAATAATCCAGTCTCTTGAGGGTTTTATTCAGGAAAGGGCAGAAAATTTCCCTACAGATGGTTTTATTGAACAGACCCAAGCCATCACTGGCTTTATTTTTAGACCCTTCAGTTGGAATGTTTTATTAAGGGCTATATTTAGAACAGATTCCCTCGGTCTTCAGCTAGCGTTTGGGGCAGCAAATTGATTTCTTTGGGCCGAGCTTTTTTGTCCCTGGACTAATGTTTTTGGGGTGGTGTAGAGGGAGGGAGAGGGAGCAACTCGGAGGTTTAAGTGAAGGGATAAAGTCTAGATGGAAGATAGTGAGCCGGGCAGGGAATGTTTTGTGTCAGACTTTTTAAGCAGCTCTTGGCATAGGTCATCTTCAGAAAACCTTGTGTCATTTAAGTGTTTACTATGTACCAAGCACTAGACTAGGGGCTGGACTAGATACAAGAGAAAAACTCCTCACCTTTAAAGCATTCTCCTCCTACCTCACCTTGCTCCATTCCTATAACCTAGCCTGCACACTTTGCCCCTCTAGTGCTAACCTGCTCACTGTGCCCTGATCTCACCTGTCTCACCTGGCCCGTGTCCTACCTCTTGCCTGGAACGTTCTCCTTCCTCAAATCCCACAGACAATGACTCCCCACCCCCCCCACCGGCACCACTTCAAAGCCTTACTAAAGGCCCATCTCCTCCAAGAGGCCTTCCCAGACTAAGCCCCCCTTTTCCTCATCTGCCACTCCCTTCTGCATCACCCTGACTTGCTCCCTTTGATCATCCCCCCTCCCCCCACCCCACAGCCCTTGTGTACATATCTGTCATTTTATTTATTTGTATTGATGTCTGTCTCCCCCCTTCTAGACTGAGCTTGTGGTGGACAGGGAATGTCACTGTTTATTGTTGAACTGTACATTCCCAAGCTCTTAGAAGCAGCTTGGTTTAGTGGATAGAGCATGGGCCTGGGAGTCAGAAGGCCATGGGTTCTTATCCCGGCTCTGACACTTCTGCTATGTGACCTTGGGCAAGTCACTTAACTTCTCTGTGCTTGATACCTCATATGCATAATGGGGATTGAGGCTGTGAGCCCCATATGAGACCGGGGCTGTGTCCAAATCAATTTGCTTGTGCCCACCTCAGTGTTCAGTACAGTGCCTGGCACATAGAATGGGGCTTAATAAATACCGTCATTATTCTTATTATTAGTTACAGTCTAAGGAAGAGGGAGAGCAGTTGTTTATGTGTTCCTCATCTTATAGATGAGGAAACTGGAGCTCAGAGAAATGGATTGCCTTGCACTGGCTCAACAAGCGGCTAAATGGAGAGTCAGAATTAGAACTCAGGCTGTCCATATCCCAGGCCTGGATTCTTTCCACCAGGCCATGCTGCCTCTCAGCAAGACTTAGTTCGTTCATTTGATTGTATTTGAGCGCTTGCTGTGTGCAAAGCAACATAAGCATTTGGAAGAGTACAATTTAACTGTAAACAGATACATTCCCTGCCCACAGTGAGCTTACTGAACCCAGTAATTGAGCAATGTTTAGGAAACCACAGTTGGATAAGGAATGTGGGCAGGGAAGGTGTCCATTATTTCATTATATTTTACTCCCCCAAGGGCTTAGCACATTGCTCTGCACATGGCACTCAATAAATGCAGTTGACTGGCTTACTAGCCTGAGACCCATCTCAAAGTCTTTGAAGCAGCGAGGCTTAGTGGATAGATCCCAGGCCTGGGAGTCAGAAGAACTTGGGTTCTAATTCCAGCTCTGCCACATCTGCTGTGTGACCTTGGACAAGTCACTTAACCTCTCTGGGCCTCAGTTACCTCATCTGTAAAATAGGGATAAGAGTGTGAGCCCCATGTGGGACAAGGACTCTGTCCGACCTGATTAACTAGTGCCTCCCCCAGCTCTTAGAACAGCGCTTGGCACCTAGTAAGTGCTTAACAAATACAGTAATAATAATGATAAGAAGAAGAAGGAGAAAGGTTTGATGTAGCTAGAGAGTAAGCACAAAAGGCCCTCTCAATTTTCTGATATGCCCAGAGTCAGCGGCTTAACTCAAACTCTGGCAGCCAAACTTCAAACCACCTGACTGCAGCCAAGCTCCCGTCACCGGCTTCTAATAGATCACATCGTCATACGGGTGCATGAGTGATGGGCTGTGGTGGGGATCCTTTCATCATCTGACCGGCTTCCCAGCTCCCATGCAACCCGAGCTGGTGCCTCTGGGGCACTACCAGCATAAAGCAGAGAAGCAGCATGGCCTATTGGCTAGAGTCCGGGTCTGAGAGAAGGACCTGGGTTCTAATCCCAGCTCTGCCACTTGTCTCCCGTGGGACCTTAAATCACTTCACTTCTCTGCGCCTCAGTTCCCCCATCCAGAAAATGGAGATTAAGATTGTGAGCCCCATGTGGGAATGGACTGTGTCCAACTGTTTAGCTGGTATCTACCCCAGCGCTTAGAACGGTGCCTAGCACTTAACAAATATCATAAAAAAAGGGAGAAAAGAATAAGGCTGAAGTCAGTGATAATGATAGGATTGGCAATCTGTCGAACAACATGCGTGTGATCAGCATGAAGCACAGATCAACAACGGAATGTCTGTTGAGAGCAAAAATATCCAAACAGCTGGCCAAAGCCCAACTATGCTAAATGAAGGGGAACCAATCATATTTATTCGGCATTTACTCTGTGCGGAACATTGTACTAGGCATTTTGGAGAGTACTATAGGGTAAGCAGACACGAGCCATGCTCTCAAGGAGTTTACAGTTTACCAGCTGAAACATATAATAAAATTACAATCAATGGATGGAATTTGAGTGCTTACTATGTGCAGGTAGGAGGAAGAAAAAATGGGGAGATGTTTTGTTTTGTTCTCTGTCTCCCCCCTTCTAGACTGTGAGCCCGTTGTTGGGTAGGGATTGTCTCTGTTGCCAAATTGTACTTTCCAAGCACTTAGTACAGTGCTCTGCACACAGTAAGCGCTCAATAAATATGATTGAATGAATGAGTTGGTGTGTAAGTCCATAAGTGCTTTGAGGGGTTGTGAGTTGACAAGTGCAGAGGCATCTCAGAGATGCTCATGGGCTTTGGAGTCAGAGGTCATGGATTCAAATCCCGGCTCGGCCACTTGTCAGCTGTGTGACTTTGGGCAAGTCACTTAACTTCTCGGTGCCTCAGTTACCTCATCTGTAAAATGGGGATTAAGACTGTGAGCCCCACGTGGGACAACCTGATGACCCTGTGTCTACCCCAGCGCTTAGAACAGTGCTCGGTACATAGTAAGCGCTTAACAAATACCAACATTATTATTATTATTATGTTCATTCATTCATATTTATTCAGTGCTTACTGTGTGCAGAACATTGCATTAAGCACTTGGGGTGGTACAATATAATAATGAACAGATGCATTCCCTGCCTACAACAAGCTTTCAGTCTAGAGGGGGAGGCAGAAATAGAATAGAAATAGAAATAAATGACAGATATGGATGTAAGTGCTTGAGGGGCTGGGAGGGGGGATGAATGAAGGGAGCAAGCCGGGCCAAAGCAGAAGGGAGAGGGAGAAGCGGAAAGGAGGGCTGAGTTAGGGAAGGCCTTTTGGAGGAGATGTAATTTGGATGGATTAGAGATCAATTCATGAATTGAAACTGGAAATTTCTAAGTATGGACTGGAGTGGGGAGAGACAGGAGGCCAGGAGGTCAGCAAGGAGGCTGATGCAGTAATCAAGATGGAATAGGATAAATGCTTGGGTTAAAGCAGTAGCAGTTTGGATGGAGAGGAAAGGGAGGATTTTAATGAGCTGTGAAGGTTGAATCCACAGGATTTTAGTGATGGATTGAATGAAAGAGAGGAGTCAAGGATAATGCTGAGGCTGGTGAGTCAGGAAGGATGGTGGTGCCATTTACAGTGATGGGAAAATCAGGGGAAGGACAGAGTTTGGGTGGGAAAATGAGGAATTCTATTATGGATATGTCTGAGGTGTCAGCAGGACATCCAAGTAGAGATGTCTTGAAGGCGGTAGGAAACGTGAGGCTGCAGAAAGGGAGAGAGATCAGGGCTGGAGACGGAGATTTGGGAATCATCCGGGTAGAGGTGGTAGTTGAAGCCATGGGAGTGAATGAGTTATTCAAGGGAGTGGGTGTAGATGGAGAACAGCAGGGGACCCAGAACTGAACCTTGAGGGACCCTCACAATTAGTGGGTGAGAGGCAGAGGAGGAGCCCGCGAAGGAGACTGACAGTGGGCGGCCAGAGAGATAGGAGGAGAACCAGAAGAGGAGAGTGTCAGTGAAGCTGAGGTTGGATAATGTTTCCAGAGGAAGAGGTTGGTCGAAAGTGTCGAAGGCAGCTGAGAGGTCGAGGAGGATTAGGATGGAGGAATAAGAATTGGAGACAGTGGATGGAGAAAACTCACTCCAGGAGATCGGAAAAGATTGGTAGGGACAATAAGTGGAGGGAGCCATGGGTTCAAGGGGAGGCTTTTTTAGGATGGGGGAGAGATGAGCAACCGGGGGAGAAGCCATTGGAGAGCGAACGGTTGAAGGCGGTCAGGGAGGGAAGAAGGGAGAGTGTCGGATGTGCAGGGTGGAGGGGCTGGATTTTGAGCTTCACTGCTGGGTTCCGTTTTATTTTCTCTTTTAAAAATGAAAGGAGCACTTTTGGCTCGTCCTGAACATCAGAAGCACTTTTGGTTTCCACACTGCAGATATTTTTAACCTTTCTGTTCGACTCTAAAAGCGGGTCTCTCATTTGTCACTGACAGCTGGTTGGATCTGCTATCAGCTCTCCCTTCCTACCTTATGCTAGGCCTCTTTCACTGTGACCCCACCCGCACACTTCACTCCTCAGTAGTAAGTGCTTAATAAATACCACAGTTAGTTTTATTAATAACGAGAAGCAGTGTGGTCTAGTGGTTAAAACACGAGCCTGGGGGGCAGAAGGACCTGGGTTCTAATCCCAGATCTGCCACTTGTCTGTTTGACCTTGGGCAAGTCACTTCACTTCTCTGGGCCTCAGTTACCTCATCTGGAAAATGGGGATGAAGATTGTGAGCCCCATGTGGGACAGGGAGTGTAGTGTCCAACTGTATCTACCCCAGCTCTTAGAAGATGCACGACACATCAGAAGCAAAGCAATGTGGTCTAATGAATAGAGCATGGACCTGGGAGAAGGAAGTGGGTTCTATCCCCAGCCCTGCCACTAAGTCTGCTGGTTGACCTTGGGCAAGTCTCTTAACTTCCCTGTGCCTCAGCTATCCCATCTGTTAAATGGGCATTATGACTTTGATCCCCATGTGGGACATGGACTGTGTCCAACCTGATTACCTTGTAGTTACCCCAAGGGTTAGAACAGTGCCTGGCTCATAGTACGCGCTTAACAAATAGAATATAAATGATTAACGAAGCCCAGTGTGGGCAGGGATTGTCTCTCTTTATAGCTGAATTGTACTTTCCAAGAGCTTAGAGCAGTGCTCTGCGCACACAGTAAGTGCTCAATAGATACGATTGAATGAATGTACGTGCTTTAATTTATAAGCAACAAATTATTTTCAATTTCCAAATTATATTCAGTGCATATGATTACACTTTGGAATAAAAGTCTGAGTAACGTGTGAGTTTCCAGGAAAGCTCTGTAATAAAGATCGCACCCGATAGTAGGAGTCGCCTGAACTGTTCTTGTTTTCAATCTCTTTATAAATATTTAAGAAGATCCTCTGTCCCCCCCAAAAGTGACTTTATACCCTATCTTCTTACTGTCTGGATTTCACTGTTTTTGACTCAGTGAACTGCCAGGATTTCACTGTTTTTGCCTTATTCCCCTTGCCATAAAGTAGCTCTCTTTTAAAGGCAATATGATATGCCCCGAGAAATGGCTCTCTTCGCAGAGCCACTGCCAAGACGACAATTTTCCCTTTCGTTGCCGTCTCGGTGGTGTTGGATGCTGGTCTTTGTGTCCCCCTAATAATAACTATGGTATTTGTTAAGCACTTACTGTGTGCCAGACACTGGGGTGGATACCAGCAAATCGGGTTGGACACAGTCCCTGTCCCACATAAGGCTCAAAGTTTTGGAGATGGGGCAGGATTAGTACAAGAGGCTTGAGGGGTTGAAACCCAGAGCCTCAGGCTAAGGGGTCACTAAGCACTTATATAGTGCTCTGCACACAGTAAACACTCAATCTTCTAGATTGTGAGGCTGTCTTCTAGACTGAGAACCTGTTGTTAGGTAGGGATTATCTCTATTTGTTGCTGAATTGTACTTTCCAAGCGCTTAGTACAGCTCTCCGCAAATAATAAGCACTCAGTAAATACTATTGAATAAGAATAAGAATAACTGTGATATTTGTTAAGCACTTTCCACTGTGGCCAGAGGAGAGATTCCAATCTATTCTTATGCTTCCAACCCCCTTTAGAAGTACTAGTGAACAAAAAGCAACTATCAGGAGGTTGAAACTAATGGTTAAAGAAATGTATGGGAATTCCACTTATCTCTGCTGATTCTGCCCCTCCCTTCCCCATTTCTATAGGTCATTAAGAGCTTTCTGCCCGGCCTAAGTCACTTCTGCAAGTTAATTATTTATTCCATTCTTTACTACCACTATTTACAACGCTTCCATTGCAGTTGAATCGGGAGGATAAACTAATTGATTCAGTTTGGTGGGTCTTTTTATTGGAGCCTTTCCTTCAGCTGCATTTTTCTAGCTGTCCTTTGATTTTCTTAGTTTTTAAAACGCTGACCATCTAAGCAAGCAGTTGATAAGCCGAGAAGGAGAAGCTATTAGGAGGAAGAGAGAATCATTTGCTGTACCTTGGACAAGTTCTTAAAGCTCTTATGTAATCACATTTACTTCTTGGCAAGAATGCTTACATAGACTTTAATTGAACGCAGTTTATGCCTTGGAAAGTTCCCATAAAATCCTGCTCCATTTCCTCTTTTCTAATTCGCATTTTCCCGTGAACTCAGGGATAAAGCCACTTTACACGTAGGAAAATTGTATTGAGGAATTTCTAATCAATCTTGAGCACTTGTGGTGTGCAGAGCACTGGACTAAGCACTTGGGAGAGTACCATTCAATAGAGTTGGTAGACTCGTTCCCTGCCCACAGTGAACTCTCAGCCTAGAGGGGCTTGTCTGCGGTGTGACCTTGGGCAAGTCACTTAATTTCTCTGTGCCTCAGTTACCTCATCTGTAAACTGGGGATTAAAAGTGTGAGCCCCACGTGGGACAACCTGATTACCCTGTATCTACCTCAGGCTTAGAACAGAGCTTGGCACAGAGTAAGCACTTAAATACCATTATTATTATTGTGGTCTACCTCGTTTGATATTGAAAGGGTATGAGTTAAAATCAGGTTAGCGTGATCTTCAAGATGCTCTGGAAGCTTGGAGTTGTCTGTTTTTCGAAGTTAGTAAAGGGGAACATGCTATTTCTGTTGGTTCCTGTTTTTGCAGTGGCAGGAGTGAAAATGGTTCTTGAATGTTGACAGGTTTGTTTGGAGGGAGGAAAAAAAAATCCACATATGGACTGCTGCAGCCTTAGTGCTCTAGTAAGTATCTGGTCACAAAATTATGCATTTTTTATGTGGTTTGTTTCTCAATCTAAAAAAATGCATACGAAACAAAACCACGCAAGATCAATATGCTAGACTGATTTCTGTCATGAACTCAGGAGGGGTGCAGTAAATCTTTGGCCAGAGCTTTGGACAATCATAAATGCAGGCGGAACATTTTAAAAAGAAGGAAAAAGGTTTTGTGTGTTTTACCTTCCAGAACCATTCTGATTTTCTGCCTCAAACAGAAACTCCTCACTCTTGGCACTTTCCCACTCCTACCACGTCTCACTCCTCTCCCACGGTAACCTGGCCCACACGCTTTGCTCTTATAACAGCCACCTTCTCACTGGACCTTGGTCTTCCCTCTCTCACTGTTGACCCCTTACTCACCTACTTTCATTCGTTCATTCAGTTGAATTTATTGAGCGCTTACTGTGGGCGGGGCACTGTTCTAAGTGCTTGGGAGAGTACACTAGAATAAACAGGCACATTCCATGCCCACAACGCGCTTACAGTCTAGAGGGGAAACAGACACGAATAGAAATACATAAATGACAGATATGGACATAAGTGCTGGGGGCCGAGAAGGGGAGCAAGTCAGGGTGATGCAGAAGGGAAGGGGAGAAGACAAAAGGTGGGCTTAGTTAGGGAAGGCCTCTTGGAGGAGGTGTACCTTCAGTAAGGCTCTGAAGTGGGGGAGAGCCATTGTCTGTCAGATAAGAGGGAAGGTGTTGCAGGCCAGAGGCGAGACATGGGTGAGATAGATGAGATGGAGGTACAGTGAGAAGATTGGCATTAGGGAAGCAAAGTGTGCAGACTGGGATGCAGTAGGAGGGTAGCAAGGTGAGGTAGGAGGGGGCAAGGTGGTAGACTTCTCTAAAGCCAATGGTGAGGAATTTTTCTTTGCGGAGGTGGATGGTAACCACTGGAGGTTCTTGAGGAGTGGGGATGCATGTCCTGAGCATTTTTAGAGAAAAATGATCCCGGTAGTGGAGTGAAGTATCGACAACTATAGGATAAGTGATTGTATTAAGGTGGTCTCAATTTGAATGGAAAGGAAAGGATAGAGTTTAGCGATGCCCTGAAGGTGGATCCGACAGGATATAGTGATGGATTGAATATGAGGGTTGAATGAGAAAGAGGAGTCAAGGATAACCCTAAAGTTACGGGCTTTTGAGAGAGAGAGGATGGTGGTGCTGTCCACAGTGATGCTGGGTGACCTTGTGCAAGTCACTTCACTTCTCAAGGTCTCAGTTCTCTCATCCGCAAATGGGAATTAAGATAGTGAGCCCTATGTGGGACAGGGACTGTGTCCTATCCGATTCGCTTGTATCCATCTCCAGTGCTTAGTACAGTGCCTGGCATGTAGTAAGCCCTTAACAAGTAACATGATTATTATTAATGTTGGTATTTGTTAATGTTGGTATTTGTTAAGCGCTTACTATGTGCAGGGCACTGTTCTAAGCGCTGGGGGAGATACAGGGGAATCAGGTTGTCCCACGTGAGGCTCACAGTCTCAATCCCCATTTTACAGATGAGGGAACTGAGGCCCAGAGAAGTGAAGTGACTTGCCCACAGTCCCACAGCTGACGAGTGGCAGAGCCGGGGGTCGAACCCATGTCCTCTGACTCTGAAGCCCAGGCTCTTTCCACTGAGTCACGCTGCTTCCCCATAGTAGCATAGTAGTAGTATGTGCTGTGTGCAGAGTATTGTACTAAGTGCTTGGGAGAATATCATAAGACAACGGTGTCCGCCATCACGGAACAGGGGAGACAGACACAAAATAATTTGCAGATGGAAGAAACGAAAGGAGAAATGATTATGTAAGGGAGTAATTGCTTAAGTGTTAGGTTTCTGCATCAAGAAGAAACTCCTGATCATTGGTTTTCAACTTACCCTCGCCCTTTTTCTGATCCACTCACTTCTCCCACTGCACCCCAGCTTGCAATCTCTGTTCCTCTCACACGAGCCTACTTACTGTTCCTCATTCTTGTCTCTGTCACGTTTGGCGTCGGCGTGTATGACACTTTTGTCCTCTTGCTCATGCCTTTCCGCTTGTCTGGAACTTTCAGATCTCTAGACCTTAAGCTCGTAGTGGGCAGGGAACGTGTCTGTTGTATTGTACCCTCCCAAGTGCTTAGTGTAGTGCTCTGCGCACAGTAATTGCTCAATAAATACCATCTGGTCTCCTCATCTTCACAGGGCTTCTGAAATCACATCTCTTCTAGGAGGTCTTCCCCCAGATAATCTCTCATCTCCCTCGTCTCTCCTATGAACCCAATGCCTTACCAGGGCAGGAGAGTTTGCATATGCCAAGAAACTTAGAGCTGTGCTACTGAGAGAGAGTCTTTCACCAGGGTTATCTGTATAGGAAAGGTCTAAATCGAAGCATCAAAGTTGACTCACCTGTGGGCAGCAGCGGCATGGGAAAGAGTCAAAGGCAGATGATCAACTGATCGAAATGTCAAACAAAGACAATGGCAGAGTCATAAGTTTTTACCGCATGGAAGAAAATGGTAAACCATTTCCATATTTTTTTAACCAAGAAAACTCTATAATAGTAAGCACTTAAATATTATAGTTATTATTACTATGTGCCAAACACTGTTCCAAGGGCGGGGATAGGTACAGGGTAATCAGATTGTCCCATGTGGGGCTCTCAGTTTTTAATCCCCCTTTTTACAGATGAGCTAACTGAGGCACAGAGAAGTTGTGATTTGCCCAAGATCACAGAGCAGACAAGTGGCAGAACTGGGATTAGATTCCACATCCTCTGACTGCCAAGCCCATGCTCTTTCTGATAAGCCACACTGCTTCTCTCTATGAATTGGAAATGACCCGGGCATTTGATGATAATGATCCCCATTTTATCAGTCAACCAGTGGTATTTATTGAACACTGTGTGTGGAGCACTGTACTAAGCGCTTCAAGCCCTCCGGGCCACCTATGCCCTTAATTTATAGCAGCCCCTTCAGGGGTTACATATATATCTTATATAACCTGCTCCTCTCCCATCTGCTTATCTATTAAAATGATTGTCTCCCCGAAAGGCTGTAAAATCCTTTAGAGCAGACATCTTGTCTCCTAACTCCTTTAAACACTCTTAAGCTCTTAGTACAATGACATTAACCCAGTAGAACCACAACAAACATTATCGATCGATTGATTGTGAATGGGAAAATGTCTTACATTATTCCGGAGCCATTCTTGGAGAGAGGGACAGCAAGCTGGAGCAGAAAAGCCCCTCAGATCACTCACCAGGGTATATATTGAACTCTTACAGTGGGCAGGCATTCGGATTTATTGAGTGCATACAGTGTGCAGAGCACTGTCCTAGGCACTGGGGAGAGTACAACAATAAACACACATTCCCTGCCCACAACAAGTTTAGAGTCTGGTATAATCTTAAATAATAATAATAATGTATTTAAGTGCTTATTATGTGCCAAGCACTGTTCTAAGTGCTGGAGGGGGATACAAGCTAATCAGATTGTCCCACGTGAGGCTCACAGTCTTAATCCCCATTTTACAGATGAGGTAACTGAGGCACTGAGATGTTAAATGACTTGCCCAAAGTCACAGCTGACAAGTGGCGGAGCTGGGATTAGAACCCACGACCTCTGACTCCCTAGCCCCTCCTCTTGCCACTGAGTCACGCTGCTTCTCTACTGTACAGTGTAAAGACTGGGCAGAGCACTTTACTAAACACTTGGGTAACTAACAATTATTAATCAATGGCATTTAAAGAGTCCTTACTTTGCGCTTATAATGTGCAGAGCACTGTACTAATTGCTCGGAGCATACAGTGTAACAGACACATGGTGATCCCTGGCCACAAGGAGCTAGAGGTCTAGTTGGGGATCTTATAGTTGTTTCCAAATAGGTGGTTATAAAATAGTATTTAAGTGCTTTCTATATGCCAGGCACTGTACTAAGCACTGGGGAAGATACAAGCTAATCAGGTTGGACACAGTCCATATCCCACGTGGGGCTCAAAGTCTTAATCCCTGTTTTACAGATGAAGTAACTGAGGCCCAGGGAAGTCTAGTGACTTGGCCAAAGTCACACAGCAGACAAGTGGTGGATCTGGGATTAGAACCCAGAGCCTTCTGACTCCCAGGCCCCAGCTCTATCCTCTAGGCCACGCTGCTTGATGTTCACCCGAAATGAAACACTTCTGAGTGAATAGCCTGGAGGAAAGGGGTTGGGTAATTTAGAAAGACCGGGATGTTATTCGTATGACTCTTACACAAAATATTCACTTGTACACCAAAAACCAGATTCCAAGAGAAAGCAGTATTCAAAATAATACCTACACCCCTGCCCCACCCAGATGAATCACCTGCCAGTCAAACAGTGGGTTTTCTGATTGCAGATCACTGTACTAAGGGCTGGGAAATCGTGAATATAAGGTAGTTTGTTCACATGATCACTGCCTAGAAGGAGGTTACAGCTTAATTACCCATAGGGGTAATTAAGTAGGGTGTAAGGATATGAACACAAGTGCTGTAGGGCTGGAGTGAGTATCAAAATGCTTAAGGGAAGCACAGTTAAGGGCAGAGTCATCGCGGAGGGATGGGCACGTAGGAGAAACACAGGGTGTAGTCGGAAGGCTTCTTGGAGGAGACGGGATTTCAGCAGGTTTTTGAAGGTACGGAGATAGGGGAGACTCTCAGATATGAAGAGGTAGGATGTGGGAGAGGGGTTGGTGGCGGGATAGACTGGCAGTGCGGATACAGCCTGGACCTGGGAGTCGGAGGGTCCTGGGTTCTAGTCCCGGCTCTGCCGTTTGCCTGCTGTGCGTCCTTGGACAAGTCACTTCGCTATTCTGTGCCTTAGTTACCTCATCTGTAAAATGGGGATTACAACTCGGAGCCCTACACGGGGCATGGATTGTGTCCAACCTGATGACCTGGCATCTATCCCAACAGTGCCCCACACATAGTAAGCACTTAAATTCCATTTAAAAAAAAATAAGAATGCCTAGCTACTTTGTAAATTTCTTCTGACTGCTTCCTGCCTTTGGGAGATGGGCCCTGATTATGTTCTTTAATGACTAGAATTAAAAAAAGAAGCAGTGTGGCTTAGTGGAAAGAGGACAGGACTGGGCGTTACATGACCTGGGTCCTATTCCCAGTTCCACCGCTTGCCTGCTGGATGACTTTGGGAAAGTCATCTCACATTTCTGCACCTCAGTTTCCTCATCTGTAAAATGGGGAAGAAATACCTATTTTCCCTCCCATTAGACTCTGATCCCCAAGTAGTTTAACTTGAACAGTACAGTGGTACAGACAGATAGTATGCCTTTAATCAATTAATGGTATCTTTTGAACACTTACTATGTGCAGAACGCTGTACTAAGCATTCTGGAGAGTACAATACAGCAGAATTAGCAGACACGTTCCCTGGCCAGAACAAGCTTACGGTCGGTCTAGAGGGGGAGACAGATATTAAAATAAATAATGTATAATATATAATTTAAAGATCTGTACGTAAGTGCTGTGGAGTTGGGGTGGGCTGAATATCAAATGTCTGAAGGTCACAGATCGAAATGCCTAGATGATGCAGGAGGTTAACAAATATTATTATATCATTATTATCGTTAGGAACTATGATCTGATCTGTATTGCATCCAAGCCAGTGCCTGGCATGTAGCGAGCGCTTAACAAATACCACAATTAATATCATTTTTCAAAAGCAATAAATCCGTCAGTCAATGGAGAAAGTGAATGAAGCAGGGAGCAAGGTGAAGGCCACAAAACATGAAAGCGTCTGAGTAAATAGGGCTTCAGTTCCTCATTCCCGGATCCATTTGGCTTCACTCTGGCTCTCCCCTCGTGCTAAATCAGCCTCCGGAGAAACCGGTAATGTCCTTCCAGTCCCTTCTGGTCATCTGAGGGCCTGCTCTAGCTGCCACGGTTTTGCCCTCTTGGGTTATTCTCCTATGAAGAAGTAGGGTCTGTTTGCAATCCTTCCCACCCACAGCTCCCTGAGAGGACTTTGTAAAGTGTCTAATGCCGATAGATCCCGAACCTCCTCCTCCTCAAGATGTTTGGCCAGACTTCTCGATGTCGACAACTGCGACCACGTTTCTCGGGTCGGCCTGGAGAGCAAGAGCAAGGGTGGGTCGACCCGGAGCCCGTTTCGAGCTGTGATTTCCCAGACTCCGTCACTGAATGTGTGGCTTTGGGGTGCCTGTCACTCAGTAGCCCAACTCCAGTTGGGGGATTGGGTGGAGAAAACAAGAATCAAGACTTAAAACTGTCAGTACGGTTTCTGGTTATTTATTTCGCTAGTAGAAATGGTTTGCCACAGAGGATTAAAATGAGGTTTTGGGGTTTTTCTGCATTTTCCCTCTCTCCTAGATTCACCAGTCAGCTCATCCCCTTCTGCTCCTTCTCCTTTTCTCCTTGAGGTAGTGACCGTGAGCAGGAAGCAGTGTGTTCTAGCGGAAAGTCAGAGGCCCTGGGTTCTAATCCCAGCTCTGTCAGTTGCTTGCCGTGTGACCTCAGACAAGTCATTTCACTTTTCGGCGCCTCAGTCTCCTCGACCATAAAATGAGGTTTAAATTCTCATCCCTCCGATTTAGACTGTGAGCCCCATGTGGGACAGAGACTGTGTCTAGTCTGATGAACCGGTATCTATCCCAGCGCTTAGAATAGTGCTTGATACATAGTAAGTGCTTAAGAAATATTGTTTAAAAAAAAAAGTGCTATAGGCTTTCAAAAAATTCCAGTTGAAGACCAATTGCCCGCAGAGTTTTTGCTAGCATGTGGTGAAGAGTAATCAGTGCTTTGACGGGCCAGGCACTCTAAGCCACCCATCATGGATCTGTCCTTCACGCCAAGGAATGGATGGTATTTGGGGGGGGTCTCGGAGCAGCAACAGGTGTGAGCAAGTTGAAGAGAAAGATCAGCTGCCCCAGAATGAGGAGGCACAGAGTGGGACTTGGGTAACAGCGTGGCCAAGTGGAAAGACCAAGAACCTGGAAGTCAGATGATCTGGGTTCTAATTCAGGCTCCGCCACTTGCCAGCCGGGTGACCTTGGACAAGTCACTTCACTTCTCCAGGGCTCAGCTCCCTCATCTGCAGAGTGGGAATCTGATAGCTCGTCTTCCTTCTACTTAGACTGTGAGCTCCATGAGGGCCCCGATGATCTTGTATCTACCCCAGCTTTTAGTACAGAGCTTGGCGCATAGCAAACGCTTAGCAAATGCCACAATTATAACCAGCATCTTACAGAAATATGCAAGGTGAAGGCAGGAGAGAATGGGATAATGGGGACAGTTAGTCCTTGGAAGCTTCTTGCTGTAGGAGAGTTTTATTATTATTATTACTTATTACTACTACTAATAGTATTAGTTAAATGCTTGCTATGTGCCAGGCACTGGGAAGTGCTGGGTCAGAGTCAAGCTAATCAGGTTGGATACAGTCCATGTCCCACATGGGGCTTACAGTCTTCATCCCCATTTTGCAAATGGAGTAACTGAGGCACAGAGAAGTTAAATGATATGCCCAAGGTCACAAAGCAGATAAGTGGTGGAGCTAGGACTAGGACTCAGAACTTTCTGACTCCCAGGCCTGTGCTCTGTCCCCAAAGCCACGCTGTTTTAGAAGTGTGTCTTCCGTTCAAACCTCTCCCCTCACCTGCTTTCACTATTGGCTTGGATATTTTCCTCCCCAGAGGCTGTTTCCTCCTGACACCCCAATGCAGATTTAGTCCGATTTTTTTTTTTAAGTTGCTCTTGAATTCTACCCTCCTGTTCAAGGGATTCCGAGAAATCACTTTCCATTCCTTCTGATATTTTGCTCTTTCCCTTTCCTAATTTCCCAACTCTGTGAGTGTTTGGTTTCATCAGGCAAGGATTGAGAAATAACCTGGGAAATGGAGAGGGAGATTTTGTTCATTCAGAAATGCAGTGTTCAAGCACCTGAAGAGTTTAATAATATTTTCAGGTACAGAATAAGTGTTTACCATTGAGATGAATCCTGATATGAGAGAATGAAGTGCCATTGATTTTCCAAAGGTAGACTTCCATTGCGATTTTTTTTTAGAGATGGTATTTAAGTGCTTGCTATGTGCCAGGCAGTCTGCTGAGCTCATGGGGTAGGTATGAGATAATCAGATTGGACGCTTAGCCTTTAGTACAGTGCCTTGCACACAGTAAGTACTCAATAAATAGGACTGAATGAATGACAAAGTCTGTGTCCCACTTGGTGCTCACAGCCCTGATCTCCATTTTTTAGATGAGGGAACTGAGGCACAGAGAAGTGAAGTGACTTGCCCAAAGTCACACAGCAGACAAGCGATGAGCCCAGGTCCTTCTGACTCCCAGGCCCATGCTCTATCCACTAGTCCACACTGCCTCCCTTCACTGCTTCCAGTGAAACTTACAGTGGCAAAAGCAAATCTCCCTTTCCCATCTTCCATCTTAGCACATAGAAAACAAGTTTCTCCCAAAACATTATCATGAAGCCAGTCTCCTTTTTCCCATTTTCCGTCTTAGCACACAGAAAACCAGTTTCTCCCAAAACGTTTTCATAAACCTCTGTGGGAATTAATTTGAGGAATGCACCCAGGACACTTGTGTATTTACTCAAAACGATAGATTTACGCTGTGGGGGAAGTTCTGCTGTCTCATATCCCAGTACTTAGTGCAGTGCTTAACACGAGGTAAGCTGGCTGACTATGAGTCCTAAGTGGAACAGAGATTGTGTCTGAGACGATTGAATTGTATCTAGCACAAGTGCTTGGCACATAGTAAGTGCTTAACAAATGCCACCACTATTATTATTATACAGGCTAATCAGGTTGGACAGATTCCTTGTCCCACCTGGGGCCCTCAGTCTTAACCCCCATTTTACAGATGAGGTAACTGATGTCCAGTGAAGTGAGTTGCCGGTCACGCAGCAGACAAGCGGCAGAGCTGGGATTAAGTCTTCGGACTCCCAGGCCCCTGCTGCTTCGCTTGGGAAACCATTAGCAAGCCTCAGTTCCCCAGGGTTTGTTTTGAACCGGAGCTGGCCAGCTGAATTATCTGATCCCGCGAAGATAATTCCTCCAATTGGTGTGTGTTGTTCTCCAATTTGCTCGCTTTTGGTTCTCTCCAGAGTCTGCAGGAATCACTGACACCAAATTGCTGCGATCCCATTTCAGTTACCCAATATTTTGAAAATGTGCCGAGGAGACATTTGGAAGGTGTATAATTTCAGCTTTTTTGAGTTCTCCATCAGCCTTAGCCATTCGGTTTGCGAGCTGGACCGAGAATCCATCAGAGTCGGTTCCAGCCAGATGGAGCATTGGGGGCAAGGCAGAGACAGCACCTGGTTTTAGTGTGTGTGTGGTATTAGTTAATCGCTTACTGTGGCTGCTGTGGAACCTTGGGCAAGTCAGGTACCACGATCATCGTTGTTATTAGGAAGAAACGATGAGTGCAGTTCAAAGCGCTGAAAAATGTTGCCCGGTTGGCAACTTAGGGGCTAAAAATCCCAGTCGAAGATCTGCCAGCTGTATCCATCCCATCGAGTGAATGGATGATGGAGTGAGTAGAAAAAGCGTCATTGTAGCAAATATCAGGACTCAAACAGGCCCACCACTGGGGACTGGATTTCAGGTTGAAATTCAGTTACGCACCCCGAGAACTGACTAATACGTTCCATCATTGGCAGTTGAAATTTCAAACTTCCATTAGGAGATGATTGCGGCCCAGAATGGACTTTTGGAGTATTTTTGGTGTGCTGGGTCTTTCATGCATTTCCTGCCTCTGTCTTCCTGATACTCTGACAAACAGAAACTAAATCCTAATGAGAGAGAGAGAGAATTGGGGGCAAAAAACTCCAAGGAAGCAGGTGAAGCAGCATGGCCTAGTGGATGGAGCTCGGGCCTGGGAGTCAGAAGGACCTGGGTTCTAATCTTGACTCCACCACTTGTCTGCTGTGTGACCTTGGGCAAATCACTTCACTTCTCTGGGCCTCAGTTACCTTCCCTAGGAAATGGAAATTGAGGCAGTGAGCCTCATGTGGGACGGGAACCATGTCCAACTCAATTGGCTTGTATTCACCCCAGCGCTTAGTACAGTGCCTGGCACATAGCGCTTAACAAATACCACAATTATTATGATTATTAGGCTATAAGCCCAGAAGCTTCAGGGAGGGGCGAAGTGTGTTGAGAACTGTTTCAGTGCGCTGAGACTATGTGGCCTAATGGGCCTGGAAATCAGAGGACCTGGGTTCTAATCCTGGCTCTGCCGTTCATCTGCTGTATGACCTCAGGCAAGTCACTTAACTTGTGAGCCTCAGTTCCCTCGTCTGCGAAATGGGAACGCAATGCCTGTTCTGCCTCTTAGTCTGTGAGCCCCATGTGGGACTTAGCTTGTACTTACCCCAGCATTCAGTATAGTGCTCAGCACATAGTAAGCGCTCAATAAATACCACAATTATTATTTTTATTATTCTTTAGTATCAGCCCAAATGTTAGCACATAGTAAATGATTAGCAAGCAACACAGTTATTTTTTAGAGATAAAGACACCTACAAATATATATTTCTGCTCATAGTATAGTGCTGTGCACAGAGTAAGCACTTGATGAATACCCCTGAGGATACTATCTACTGGTTGTCTCTGTGTATCTCTAATTCACGATATATTCTCATTTTCGAGACTGTGATGAATACTCCGACCTGCCCTTTTCTCTCCGGAATCATTCTCCCAGAACTTTGACAACTATTCATTCATTCATTCAATAGTATTTATTGAGCGCTTACTATGTGCAGAGCACTGTACTAAGCGCTTGGGATGAACAAGTCGGCAACAGATAGAGACAGTCCCTGCCGTTTGACGGGCTTACAGTCTAATCGGGGGAGACGGACAGACAAGAACAATGGCACTAAACAGGGTCAAGGGGAAGAACATCTCATAAAAACCGATGGCAACTAAATAGAATCAAGGCGATGTACAATTCATTAACAAAATAAATAGGGTAACGAAAATATATACAGTCGAGCGGACGGGTACAGTGCTGTGGGGATGGGAAGGGAGAGGTGGAGGAGCAGAGGGAAAAGGGGAAAATGAGGCTTTAGCTGCGGAGAGGTAAAGGGGGGATGGCAGAGGGAGTAGAGGGGGAAGAGGAGCTCAGTCTGGGAAGGCCTCTTAGAGGAGGTGATTTTTAAGTAAGGTTTTGAAGAGGGAAAGAGAATCAGTTTGGAGGAGGTGAGGAGGGAGGGCGTTCCAGGACCGCGGGAGGACGTGACCCAGGGGTCGACGGCGGGATGGGCGAGACCGAGGGACGGCGAGGAGGTGGGCGGCAGAGGAGCGGAGCGTGCGGGGTGGGCGGTAGAAAGAGAGAAGGGAGGAGAGGTAGGAAGGGGCAAGGTGATGGAGAGCCTTGAAGCCTAGAGTGAGGAGTTTTTGTTTGGAGCGGAGGTCGATAGGCAACCACTGGAGTTGTTTAAGAAGGGGAGTGACATGCCCAGATCGTTTCTGCAGGAAGATGAGCCGGGCAGCGGAGTGAAGAATAGACCGGAGCGGGGCGAGAGAGGAGGAAGGGAGGTCAGAGAGAAGGCTGACACAGTAGTCTAGCCGGGATATAACGAGAGCCCGTAATAGTAAGGTAGCCGTTTGGGTGGAGAGGAAAGGGCAGATCTTGGCGATATCGTAGAGGTGAAACCGGCAGGTCTTGGTAACGGATAGGATGTGTGGGGTGAACGAGAGGGCCGAGTCAAGGATGACACCGAGATTGCGGGCTTGCGGGACGGGAAGGATGGTCGTGCCATCCACGGTGATGGAGAAGTCTGGGAGCGGACCGGGCTTGGGAGGGAAGATGAGGAGCTCAGTCTTGCTCATGTTGAGTTTTAGGTGGCGGGCCGACATCCAGGTGGAGACGTCCCAGAGGCAGGAGGAGATGCGAGCCTGAAGGGAACTAGCTCGCTAGCTATAACTTTGTCGGACGAGAGAGTGTGAGAGAGAGAGAGAGAGCACTCCAGTGAGAGAGAGAGCACTCCAGTCAGAGAGAGAGATTCAGTCGGATGAAATAAAATATTGAAAATGCAATCTGCCCACTCCAGGGCATTTTGAAGTAATGCCAAAGAGCCAGCCCAGCTCGCCTATTAGGATGCTGGGAAAATCGCAGTGGGCTCAGCCATGAATGCTAGCTCAATCTGGACCATATCTAGTTCTGAATGGTTCATTTCTTCTTCAGGGAAGCCCGGGGCTTGGGAGTCAGAGGTCGTGGGTTCTAAACCCAGCTTTGCCCCTTGTCAGCTGTGTGACTTTGGGCAAGCCACTTCTTTATGCCTCAGTTACCTCATCTGAAAAATGGGGAGTAAGACTGAGCCCCACATGAGACAACCTGATTACCTTGTATCAACCTCAGTGCTTAGAACAGTGTATGGTGCATAGTAAAGTGCTTAACAAATTCCATCAGTATTATTATTGTTATTCCAAGCTCCAAAGATGCAAGACTCTGAGGGCGTGAGTGTAAAATACAGCTCTCAGGCAACTCTCTCCCATCTAATTTCAATTAGGTGATCATGTTGGCATTCCTTTATGAGGCTCCATCAAGTTAAAATTGATAAATAAAAAGCAAAGCAATGCTGGCCTCACGAACAGCATCGGGCAAAGCCCCGACCCAAGAAAGACAAGTAGCAAGGCGTGTTCCGTCATAGTACTACAGACAACTCATTTGTTGTTGTTTTTCTCAGTGTGATGACAACACAAAATGGATCTTTTGTCCCCTAGGGCCTCCATGGGACCGTACTCAATAATATAATGGAAGCCTTCAGCCGCCGGGAGCTTGGTTGCCTGACAGAGAGCACGGCTTGACTGCACTTGGCCCCCGATTAATTAGTAATTAGGGACAAATTCCCCTGGCCCTCCATTTCCGGAACTGTTGCCATCGTTGGTCTAGGAAAAGAGCCGTTTCCATCTGTTTCTATTATCTTGGCTTTACTACAAGATAATTATGCAAGAAAAATCAGGAGATTTTTCACTCTGTAACCTAAATATTCCTTTAGGGGGTCTCTGGGTTTGGCATGGTTCAACAAGCACACTGAAGTTAGGTTTAAAGAAAGCCAACGTATAATGATTTACAGAGACCTCAGATATTTGGAAAAATAGCAATTAACATTTAACCCTCTTTGAAAGGGTTCGATGGCAAAATCCTTGACTATTCATCTTTGGAGTCGGAGTGCTCTGAACTGGTCCATTGGAGGAGGAGATACTGGGCACCCAGTGAGGGACAGGGACTGTGCTCGACCCAATTACCTGGTATCTACCCCAACGCTTAGATGAGTGCTTACCTTATAGTAAGCATGTAACAGATGCTTACAAGAGAAGCAGCGTGGCTCAGTGGAAAGAGCACGGGCTTTGGAGTCAGAGGTCATGAGTTCGAATCCCGGCTTGGCCACTTAGCTGTGTGACCGTGGGCAAGTCACTTAACTTCTCTGGGCCTCAGTTACCTCATCTGTAAAATGGGGATTAAGACTGTGAGCCCCATGTGGGACAACCTGATTCCCCTATGTCTACCCCAGCGCTTAGAACAGTGCTCGGCACATAGTAAGCGCTTAACAAATACCAACATTATTATTATTATTAGATGCCACTAATTTAGGGGGATGCGTCTCTGAAACTGTAAGCTCCTTGGGGGCAGGGAATGTGTCTGTCACTTGTGTTGTACTCTCCCCAAGCGCTTAGTATGGTGTTCTGCACACAGTAAGTGCTCAATAAATACAATTGATTGACCAACTTGGGTAAGTATCCATCGATTGCTAAGGTCCTCCTTAGCCTGGGAGAGCACAATAGGAAGATAGGTTTCCCACCCTTGAGTTTGTAATTTGTTGGAAGGGGTAGACAAATACGATTTTAAGTAATCATAATGATAATAACTGTAGGTAGATTAGTGAATGCAGGAGAAAAAAACAAGGATAAAGCAAGAAGCAGTAGAAACAGGAAGAAATAAGTGAATTAATAATTTAATGAATGTAGAAATAAGAAAAGAATCCCCATCAATCCCCTTTTTTCAGAAAAGAAAACTGAGGGCCGGAGAGGTTGTGGCTAGTCTAAAATCACATGGCAGGCCAGTGAGCTTAGCGGTTAGAGCATGGGGAGTCAGAAGGTCTTGGATCCTGGCTCTGCCACATGTCTGCTATGTGACCTTGGGCAAGTCAATTAACTTCTCTGGGTCTCAGTTCCCTCATCTGCATAATGGAGGTTAACAGTGTGAGCCCCATCTGGGACAGGGACTGTGTCCAACCTGATTAACTTGTACCTACCCCAGTGCTTAGAACAGTGCTCGGCACATAGTAAGCAGTTACCAAGTACCATAATTATTATTATTGTCAAGACCCAGTTTTTTCAACTCCTGATCCCAGTCCCTTCGCATTGGGCTATGCTGTCTTCAGTTCTGGGGAAGACCACCCTTCATTCTGCTGATCAGTCATTCGAAGGTACTTATTGCTTTACTGTGTGCAGAGCACTGTACTAAGCATTTGGGAGAGTACAGTACAATAGAGTCCCTAGCCTTCCCACAAGGAGCTTACAGTCAGTCTGTAAGCAAGGCGAGTGGCAGAATTCGTACTTGAGTCTCTTACAGCCTTGGGTACTGTTGTCATTATGATCGAGTCTGTGACTTGAATTTCCATATTCTTTTAATGGTATTGGTTAAGTGCTTACTATGTACCAGGCACTGTATTAAGCATTGGGGTAGTTTATAAGCTAATCAGGCTGGACACAGTCCATGTCCCATATGAGGTTCACACTCTTCATCCCCATTTTACTTAATCCCCATATAAATAACTGATCTATATGTCTTCAATAAATAGGTTTTTGTTAAATTTCTTGATAGTTGCCCTCTCAATAGGGTAAAACATTTTTCTCATTTGCTTTGTCTTTTTCATTCATTGTCATATTTGAGTGCTTACCATGTGCAAAACACTGCTTGGGGGAGTACGATATAACAATAAGCAGACACATTCCCTGCTCATAATGAGCTTTCAGTCTAGAGGAGGAGACAGTCATGTATATAAATGAATAAATGACAGATATGGACATAAGTGCTGTGAGGCTGGGGGCGGGAGTGAATAAAGAGAGCAAGTCAGGGTGAGGCAGAAGGGAGTGGGAGATGAGGAGAGGAGGGTTTAGTCAGGGAAGGCCTCTTGGAGGAGATGGGCCTTCAATAAGGCTGTGGAGGGGGAGAGAGTCATTGTCTGTTGGATTTGAGAAGGGAGGGCGTTCCGGGCCAGAGGCAGGACATGGGCGAGGGGTCGGCGGTGTGGCACAGTGAGAAGGTTGGCATTAGAGGAGCGAGGCCTGCGGGCTGGGTTGGAGTAGGAGAGGAATGAGGTGAGCAAAGTGATGGACTGCTCTGAAGTCAATGGTGAGGAGTTTGTTTGATGCAGAGGTAATAATGTTGGTATTTGTTAA
Source organism: Ornithorhynchus anatinus (assembly GCF_004115215.2). Taxonomy (NCBI): domain Eukaryota; kingdom Metazoa; phylum Chordata; class Mammalia; order Monotremata; family Ornithorhynchidae; genus Ornithorhynchus; species Ornithorhynchus anatinus. Next base: position 12,722,964 of record NC_041747.1, on the reverse strand, counting down.
GCGCTTACTATGTGCAGAGCAAAACCACTGAAGTTTCTTGAGGAGAGGGGAAACAGGTCCTGAACGCTTTTGGAGAAAAGTGGTCCGCGCTGCAGAGCGAAGTATGGACTGGAGTGGGGAGAGACAAGAGGCTGGGAGGGCAGCAAGGAGGCTGATACGGTGATCGATGCAGGATAGGCTGAGTGCTTGGATTAACGTGGTAGCAGTTCTTCCCCTCTTCAAAACCCTACTTAAAGCCCACCTCCTCCAAGAGGCCTTCCCAGACTGAGCTCCCCTTTTCCCTCTGCTCCCCCACCCCCCTTTCACCTCTCCGCAGCTAAACCCTCTTTTCCCCCCTTTCCCTCTGTTCCTCTCCCTCTCCCTTCCCATCCCTTCAGCACTGTACTCGTCCGTTCAACTGTATATATTTTCATTACCCTATTTATTTTGTTAATGAGAGGTACATCACCTTGATTCTATTTATTTGCTATTATTTTAATGAGATGTTCATCCCCTTGATTCTATTTATTGTTATCGTTCTTGTCTGTCTCACCCGATTAGACTGTAAGCCTGTCAAAGGGCAGGGATTGTCTCTCTCTGTTACCGATTTGTACATTCCAAGCACTTAGTACAGTGCTCTGCACATAGTAAGCACTCAATAAATACTACTGAATGAATGAATGGAGAGGAGAGAGCAGATTTTAGCGATGTCATGAAGGTGGGACCGACGGGACTGAATCACCGAATCAGGATTTCCCACCTGCTGAACCTTAGCCTTTGCCAATTTAGGTTTTTCTCTGAAGGCTCAGGTAAAAACAGCGGAAACTCTTCTTCACCCTTAATGAAATGCAGATAAATTATCTTTACAGCCCCCTAACCTCTCAAATATTAGGTTATGGAAAAGTCTAAAGGAATTTTAATAGTGCACTAAAATTCCTTTTCATCACTCTTTGGACTCCTTATTGCCGAGAGAGCAAAAGAGTTGAATAGATAACGATAATGCATCCTCACTAATGTTCCAGTGGAACTCAGCTTCAGTTCAATGAACTTTAAACTATTAATAGCATCCCTTAGCACAGAGATTTATTTATGGCTCCTTAGCTATACCTCTCGATGGGTTTTAAGTAATAGAATATAAAAGGATGAATAGATGACATTGCACCAGATGCACTGAGGAATTCATTTGTTGCAATTATTATTGTATCATTTTGGGAACGAGGTCCAGGACTCCATGCTAATCCCCAAAAACCCCTCAAAAGAATTGTTTGCTCCGAGAGTGTTCAGAGTAATCTTTGTAAGGCTGGGTTTCTGGACATTAGGATGCAAATCACATGCAGAGCATTTCAAAGCCCGCACCATTTTCCTTTCCTCTTGTGATTTATTCTTTGTGGCATACCATCTACGTTGCAGTTTTGTTGAATAATCCATAATGCATCTTTTCACATTTTAACAGTATTTCAGTGAGGAGTAGGCAGTTTCCTCTCCCCAATCCTATGGTTTTTGATCATTTTCAAGGTTTACAATAATAATAGCAGTATTTGGCAAATGCTTATTATGGAAACGTAATGCTTACTATGGGAAGCAGCACGGCATAGTGGATAGAGCATGGGTCTGGGAGTCAGAAGGTCATGGGTTCTAATCCTGGCTCCACCACTTGTCTGCTGTGTGGCCTTGGGCAAGTCACTTAAATTCTCTGGGCTTCAGTTACCTCATCTGGAAAATGGGGATTTAGACTGTGAACCTCATGCAGGACAGGGACTGTGTCAACCAGATTTGCTTGTATCCACCCTAGCGCTTAGTACAGTGCCTGGCACATATTAGGTGCTTAATAAATACCATCATCTTTATTATTACATGCCAAGCACTGTGTAATAATAATAATAGCAATAATGGTGGTCTTTGTTAAGCGCTTACTATGTGTCAGGCACTGTTCTAAGCTCTGGGATAGATCCAAGCTAAATGTTGGGTTGATACAACTCAGTCAGATCAGAGACACAGTCCCTGTCCTACGTGGGGATTTCCATTCAAAGAAGGGGAGAGAACAGATCCATTTTACAGATGAGGAAAGGGAAACCCAGAGAGGTTAAATGTTTTTCCCAGCGTCACTCAGGAGACAGATGGTAGAACCAGATTTAGAGATCCCGGTCCTGCTCTGTTTCCACCAGACCACGCTGCTTTTCTATCAGACGCAGTTTTGGTTTCCATAGGTTAGGAAGACCCTATATCTGTTTACCCCCATTTATTTTTTGATGTCCACCACAGGTCAAAAACTTTCATTACAACAGCATCATACCACGCTGCTTTTTGTTGAATCATTATTTGACTTTGAGCATTTACTAGAATATAATTCTGGTGTTCCCTTAAGATCCCTTAGGATTTGTTTGATAGCAGAAGACCATGTCTTTAAGTTCTAGTGTGTGTGAAATAAGTGAATTTATTTTCCCAAAACTTTGGTTTTGGGGGAGAAGAGTGTATTTGTTGAGCGCTTTCTAAGTTCTAGGTACTGTACTAAGCATTGGAGTAAGTACAAACTACCTACATGGGGCTCACAGTCTTAATCCCCATTTTACAGATGAGGTAACTGAGGCCCAGAGTGACTTGCCCAAGTGACAGAGCCAGGATTAGGAGCTCGGTCCTTCTGACTCCCAGGCCTGTGCTTTATTCATTAGGCCACCCTGCTTCTCATATAATAAAAATATTGTTTTAGAACTTGGCTTCTAAACCATATGCACTTTGCAGAATTTTTTTTACCAATAGAGAATATTATGCCTTAACACTTCAGAAGTATGTACCATATATTTTACTTCCTTTGAACATCTGCGTCACTAAAGCAAGTGATAGGTTCTCAGAGTAATTCTTACCGTTCCGTATCTCCTTCGGGGTACCTTCTTTTCCAAGCTTCAGAATAAGTGGAAGGATAAGTTCTCAATGTGGCCTAGTGGAAAGAACACAGCTCCTAGGAGCCAGAGGATCTCAGTTCTCATCCCAGCTCCACCACTTGTCCGCTGTGTGTTTGAGCAAGCCTCTTAATTTCCCTGTGCCTCAGTTTCCTCTCGTAAAATCAGGATTAAATCCTATTCCGACTGTGAGTCCCACATGGGACAGGGACTGTGTCCAATCTGAGAATTTTCTAACTATCCCAGTGGATAGTTATTGGGATTATTTGGAACAGGATCAGTGCCCAAACCGATTACTTTATATCTGCCTCAGAACTTAGAACAATACGGGGCACATAGTAAGCACTTAACAAATTCCACAATTATCATCCTTTTAACTGTCTGTGGACAAGTATGAAAGGGAGATTTTACTGAGTCTGAAGTGAATACATTTTTGAGTATTACATGCTGGTGATTCACATTTGTTATTGTGGGTCAATTTTAGTGCACTCTAAATGTGTTGCCTTGTTTTTTGATGTTCCCTCGTGCTCTCATGGGTGTTTGCTGCCTGAGTCCTTGGGAGAACAAAGTGGTCAGTTTTGCGGCCCTGACTTTCTATTTATAGCGCTGCTTCTTGGTTCTCAGACTAGCACTGCTAGTAGTGTGATGGCGCCTCTTTTTTTTGTGGTATTTAAATGCTTACTGTGTGTCAAGCACTGTACGGTAGACACAAGTTGATCAGGCCTCCCACATGAGGCTCACAATCTGTATAGGAGGGAGTAGGATTTAGCCCCCATTTTACAGTTGAGGAACTGAAGCACAGAGAACTTAAGTGACTTGCCCAAGGTCACAAAGCCAGCAATTGGCCAGACCAGGATTAAACTCAAGTCCTCTGACTCCCAGGCCTGTGTCCGTGTCACTAAGCCATGCTGTATGGGGAAAGAATCCCTGGCCTCTTGAGAAATGGGGACTGGGTTAAAGTGCTGGAGTTAATGCAAGTTAATTGGGTTGATTAGTGTCTGTCCCACATGCGGCTTACAATATCAGTTGTTAAGCACTAACTATGTGTATAACATTGTACTAAGTGCTGGGTTAGATACGAGCTAATCAGACCACATGAGGCTCACACTCTTAACCCCCATTTTCTAGCTGAGGTAACCGAGGCCCAGAAAAGTGAAGCGACTTGCCCAAGGTCACACAGCATTCATTCATTCAATGGTATTTACTGAGCGCGTACTGTGTGCAGAGCACCGTACTAAGCGCTTGGAAAGTACAATTCGGCAACAAATAGAGGCGATCCCTATCCGACAATGGGCTCACTCATAGTCTGGAAGCGGGGAGACAGACAAAAAACAAACCAAATAGACAGGCCTCAATAGCACCAACATAAATAGAATTATAGATATGTACACATTATTTATAAAGTAGAATAATAAATATGTACATATATACAGACAATAATAATGATAATGATGGTATTTGTTAAGCGCTTACTATGTGCCAGGCACCGTACTAAGCGCTGAGACACTGTACTAAGTGCTGACAAGTGGCGGAGCTGAGATTAGAACCCGAGTTCTTCCAACTCCCAGGCCCCTGCACGATCCACTAGGGTATCCCCATTTTGCAGATGAGGAAACTGAGGCCCAGAGAAGTTAAGTGGCTTGCCTGAGGTCCCAGAGCAGGCAAGCGGCAGAGCCAGGATCAGACCCCCCGGGCCCTCAGGCTCCCAGGCCAGGCTCTTTCCACCAGACCACACTGCCGTAGTGTCGTCTTTGGCTTTCCAGATGGTGATGGATGTCTTTCCCCTCTGAGTCCGTGTGGGTGTGTGTCTGTGTCCAAACTGCCCGTGTGGAATCCCCAGTCCCTGCCACACTGGGCCCACAGGAAAGTTGTCCCTTGGCATGTCGTCCTACACGGTGCTTTTAGTGCCTGCTGTGGTTTGACAGAAGCAGGGTGAAGCAGCATGGCCTAGTAGAAACACGCTGGGCGTCAGGAGAACCTGGCTTCCAATCCACTTAATAATGTTGGTATTTGTTAAGCGCTTACTATGTGCAGAGCACTGTTCTAAGCGCTGGGGTAGACATGGGGAATCAGGTTGTCCCACGTGGGGCTCACAGTCAATCCCCATTTTACAGATGAGGTAACTGAGGCACAGAGAAGTTAAGTGACTTGCCCACAGTCACCCACCTGACAAGTGGCAGAGCCGGGATTCGAACTCATGACCTCTGACTCCAAAGCCCGTGCTCTTTCCACTGAGCCACGCTGCTTCCACTTGTCTGCTGGGTGACCTTGGGCAAGATACTTCACTTCTCTGGGCCTCAGTTCCCTCATCTGGAAAACAGAGATGAAGACTGAGCTCCATGTGGGGCATGGATTGAGTCCAACCTTGTATCTACTCCAGCGCTTAATACAGTACCTGGCACCTAGTAAACGCTTAACAAATACCATTTGTTTTTTTTTTTTTTAAGGAGGCATTCCAGGTCAGAGGGAAGACGTGGGAAAGGGGTTGGCGAGACAGACAAGATTTTTATGATTTTAAACTTGCCAGTTTTTGGAGTCGGTACGATGGGCTTATCCAGATCCTTGGAGAATCTTTCTTTCTCTTCCTTCATTCTTCATTCATACCAAGAAAAGAGCAGTGCCTATTACAGCTTTTGGAGGAAATCAAAAGCCCATATTGAGGACAATATGGTGTTACCCCATGTTCTGGAGCAGCATTTCCCACATCCAAGAATAGACAAATGAGGTCAGCTTAATGGCAAAGCGTGCTGTCTCATTCATTTTCCAACTGGAGGAATAACGGCTGTTTTGAAACCAATTTTATTCAGTCTACTTTAGCGTGTAAGGGACGCGGCGTGGGCTAGTGGAAAGAGAACGTGCTTGGGATTCAGAGGACCTGGTTCTAATCCTGGCTTCGCCATTTTCCTGCTGTGTGAACTTGGGCAAGTCATTTCACCTCTCTGTGCCTGTTACCTCACTTGTAAAATGGGGATTAAAATTTTGAGCCCCGTGTGGGACAGGGACCATGTCCGACCTAATTATCTGTATCTACCCCAGTACTCAGTACAGTGCCTGGCACAGAGTAAGCACTTAATAAATACCATTAAAAAAAAATAAACAATTCTTGGTAATGATTAAAAAAATATAGCAGCCTGCCTACCAGTAAGAGAGCATCTTTCAAACTCCCATATAAGCTTTTCCACCTCAAAAGCTTCAAGTTTTCAAGTTTTAATTATTAAACATTTATTAAATGCCATCACCTGTTGCCTGCTGAGAATTCTTTTCCCATTCCTTTCCCTAACCCACCTCAGGAAGCAGAAATACAAAAACAGTAGTGATAGATGCAGGACAATTGTGACCAAGTTACAGGCTGGGAGACCTGCAGTCTTTTGATTCAGATAACCCTGCTGGAAGCCATAAATTCCCTATGTCCTGTGTAGAAGAATGCCATTTTGATATTCTATCACCTTGGCAGTAGGCTGTCAGAAAATTTGGCCTGAAAGAGGTAAATTGTTCCTACAAAATCTACTAAACTCAAGACCATCTCCCTGCCTCTAGACCATGAGCTGATTGTGGGCAGGGAATGTCACTGTTTATTGTTCTATTGTGCTTTCCCAAGCGCTTAGTACACTGCTCTGCATACAGTAAGCACGCAATAATTTCGACCGAATGAATTAATTCTGCACTGGAACTGTCTTGAAAACCTTTGATTTGGGGGATGTGCCTCAGATGCCCGCCTTTCAACCGCTCCTCGGCGAATCAGGCTGAGAAAGAGCACACGGCCGTTGTGTCTTGCAGTGCGCCGGAGAAGAAAACTGGGTGGACAGTAGGAGCGTGTATGTGGGCCACCGAGAACCGCCCCCGGGGACGGAAGCCTACATTCCCCAGAGATACCCGGATAACAGGATCGTCTCTTCCAAGGTGAGGGTCGCCTCAGTCGGGTGGAACTGTAACTCTAACTTGGCGCTTCCCTTTCCCGTAGGGGAGAGAGGAAGACTTGATCCCTGAAAGCCACAAGGGCTGCGGCCTGGGTCATCTTCCGTCGGGGAGATTCTGTGGCGCCGAATTCATTCCGGAGTCTGGAGCGGGAGTGACCTGTGCTCCCCGGCCAGGCGAGCTCAGGTTGCGCTCCATCCCGGCCAGACTTGCATCCACCGCTAATCCCTGGCCATCCTCTAGTATGTGAGCTCGCTGTGGGCAGGAAAGTGTCCATTTGTGTCATATTGTACTCTCCCAAGCGTTTAGTACGGTGCTCTGCATACAGTGAGCGCTCAGTAAATACGGCTGAACGAACGAATGAATGAATCCCTCAAGTCCTGGAGTGTGCCTTCGGTTCTGACAAACTACGAATGGATCCACAGGGCAAAGAGAGCTGTTTTAAATTATTCAGACACAGACATTTCCATGAATCGCAGGGACATTGCTGTGTAACGAGCTTTGCGATTCAATTTCAGGCTTCTTAGAAGTAAAATGGTTTCGGTATTTCCTCTCATTTGAGGGGCCCTTTTTCGCTGCCTCCTGTTAGTGCTTATAATAATGATGATGTTGATGATCATGATAATGAGCCTGGCAAGGTGGATAGAGCACAGGCCTGGGAGTCAGAAGGTCATGGGTTCTAATGCCGGCTCTGCCACTTGGCTGCTGGGTGACCTTGGGCAAGTCACTTCCTTTTGCCTCAGTTATCTCATTTATAAAATGGGGTTAATCTTAATAACCGCGAGATGACTGTGAGCTCCACGCGGGACAAGGGACTGTGCCCAACCTGACTTCCTTTCGCAGCTACTTTCAATTCTTTGGATGTGAATTTCGGTTTAGTAATTGATTCTTCTTCAGGATCTCAAATGGATTAAAATATCAGCTAACTTGCCATGTTTTGAACGGAGACTTATTTTTCTAAAGTCCACATTTAAATGTTTGCTGGACAGCTGATGTTGATAAACCCCAGTGGTGTATGTAGCATACCGCTTAGTGTTGAAATATTAAATAATCCATTGCATTTTGTGTTTTCTCTCACGCAGTATACATTCTGGAACTTTATTCCGAAGAATTTGTTTGAGCAGTTCAGAAGAATAGCCAATTTTTATTTTCTCATCATCTTTCTGGTCCAGGTAAGTTAAATAGACTGCTCTGATCTAATTCATTCAGTCATATTTATTGAATGCTTACTGTGTGCAAAGCAATGTACCAGTCCCTTGGGAGGAGAGTACAATATAACATCATACCCATTCCTGCCCATAACGAGGTCAAAGTCTAGAGGAGGTGACGGACATTAAATAATAGATAAATACTTAAATTGCAGATATATACAATATATACAGATATAGACTATATACATGCAACGTATACAGATATATATACAAATCAAATGTGTCAAAATGAAAGGGGTTTTATTTTTAGGTAATTAGGAAGGGAATTTACTAATCCTCAGTTGCAATGGCTTGTTGGTTGTTTGAATGCTAAGGGCTTAATCCATCAGTCAATCCCTCCACCCCCCACCCCCCAGGCAGTTCCCTGCTCCCCAAACTAGACTGCAAGTTTGTGGTGGGCAGGGACTGTGTCTGTTTATTGTTGTATGGTACTCTCCCAAGCACTCAGTACAGTGAACTGCACACAGTAAGCGCTCAATAAATAAAATTGAATGAATCAACCCATCGATTGTATTTATTAGCTGCCTACTGTGTGCAGAGCACTGTACTAAGTACTGGGAAGAGCATAGTACAACAAAATTGTTAGCCACATTTCCAGCCTACAGTGAGCTTACAGTCTAGAGGGTGACAGACATTAAAATAAATTATGGATAGGTGTGTAGTAAGTGCTTTAGAGCTGGAGGGTGGGGCAAATAAGAGGCACAAATCCTCCCTTTGCTGTGGAGGAAAGGGCTTGGATATCAATAGGTCAAGAGTTTCTCAGCTTCATATTTTGTAGCCTGCCAATTCTATTGTACTCTCCCAAGTGCTTAGTACAGTGCTCTGTGCAGAGTAAGCGCTCAGTAAATACCATCGCTTGATAATATATTTGGATGTCTATTTGCAGAATTAACGTCTAGCTCGACCTCAACAAAATGCAAAACATATATTTCTCTTCTGGAAAAACCTTTCTCCAGCAAGCCTCGAAGGACAAGTTGTTTAGAAATGAGCATGTGTTTGTTTTCTTAATTTCAGTTGATCATCGACACCCCCACCAGCCCTGTAACAAGTGGACTTCCACTCTTCTTTGTAATCATAGTCACGGCGGTCAAACAGGTAAGAGTTTTACCTCACAAATAGAATGAGGCAGCACAGTCCTTTGTTCACTTCCTTTCTTCTGCATGATTTTGTCATATGAAATGCTGCCTTTTTCTCCCTTTCGGGCAATCAGTCGTATTTATGGAGCGCTCGCTGTGTGCAGAGCACTGTACTGTTCACACCACGTTTCCCCGTTCCTCAAGAAATTTCAGCAGTTGCCCATCCACCTCCACATCAAACAGAAACTCCTCACCATCTGCTTTAACGCAATCACCTTACCCTTTCCTACCTCACCTCACTACTCTCCTCCTCCAATCCAGCCCGCACACTTTGCTCCTCTAATGCCAACCTTCTCACTGTACCTCATTATGGTCTGTCTTGCCTCAGACCTCTTACCACGGTCCTGCCTCTGACCTGGAACGCCCTCCCTCCTCAAATCCGACTGACAATGACTCTCCCCACCTTCAAAGCCTTATTGAAAGCCCATCTCCTCCAAGTGACCTTCTCTGAGTCCTCCTTTTCACTTCTCCCACTCCCTTCTTTGTCATCCTGACTTGCTCCCTTTATTCTCCCCCCTTCCCAGCCCCACAACACTTATGTACATATTTGTCATTTATTCATGTTAATATCTGTCTCTCCCTCTAGACTGTAAGCTTGTTGTGGGCAGGGAATGTCTGTTTATTTTTCTATTGTAGTCTCCCAAGTGCTTAATATGGTGCTTGGCACACAATAAGCGCTCAGTATATGCAATTGAATTTGGGAGAGTATAACAGACTTGGTAGACGCATTCGATGCCCACAGCGATCTTACAGTTTAGGGGGAGACAGACATAAATAGAAATAAAGGAATTGCAGATATGGGTTTAAGTGCTTTGGGGCTGAGGGAAGGGTGAGTAAAGGGAGGAAATTAGGATGACGCAGAAGGGCGTGGGAGAAGAGGAAATGAGGGCTTAGTCAGGGATGTCCTCTTGGAGGAGATGGGCCTTCAATAATTCAGTCTAATTCAGTCGTCCCTCACTCCCCAGAGATGACCGAATTACTTTGGAATGCAGTTCTTGTCAAGACTAAATTTACCTGGGCTCTGAGGCACTGTTACTTTTTATCAGGTTAAAGTAGAAAACCTCATTGGAATGCTTTGCTCGAGCTCTCCCACTCAAAATTAATAGCAATAGTAAGAATAACAGTAATTGTGATATTTCAGTGCTTACTCTGTGCCAAACACTGAACTCAGGGCTGGGGCAGATAGGAGATGATCAGTTTGGACACGGTCCCTGTCCCACATGAGGCTCACAGTCTAAGTAGGACAGAGAAGAAATATTGACTCCCCATTCTGCAGTCGAGGAAACTGAGGCCCAGAGAAGTGAAGCGACTTGTCCAAGGTCACGTGTAGATTGCGGACGATATCAAATGCCTTAGGAAAATGGGATTTTTGCTTCCGCTTTGGTCCTAGCTCAACTCCAAAGTTGTCTCTGTATCACCCCTCAGGAAAGGGCAAATTCCGGTAAGCACTAAGCACTTCTTATATAACTATCAGCACCTGCCCACCTTTTTCCTTCAGGGAGCCAGTGCTTTTTTTTTTTTTTCCGTGCCAGCTGCTGTTCTAAGCAGTGGCGTGGGTACAAATAAATCAGGTTAGACACAGCCCCTGTTCAACACAGGGCTCACAGCCTTTTCCCCATTTTACAGATGAGGTGACTGAGGCCCAGAGAAGTGAAATAACTTGCCCAAGGACCCACAGTAGACAAGTGGCGGAGCCAGGATTAGAACCCAGGTCCTCCTGACTCCCAGGCCCGGGCTCTTTCCACTAGGCCACACTGCTTCTCATCACTAGGGATGAGTGCAGAAAACTCCCTCTAGAGATCCAGTCCTTGAGAGTGAAGACAGAGGTTGCAAATTACAATATGTTCTTTAATGTTGGTATTTGTTAAGCGCTTACTATGTGCCGAGCACTGTTCTAAGCACTGGGGTAGACAAAGGGGAATCAGGTTGTCCCACGTGGGGCTCACAGTCTTGATCCCCATTTTACAGATGAGGTAACTGAGGCACTGAGAAGTTAAGTGACTTGCCCAAAGTCACACAGCTGACAAGTGGCCGAGCTGGGATTCGAACCCATGACCTCTGACTCCAAAGCCCGTGCTCTTTCCACTGAGCCACGCTGCTTCTTTCCATCTTGTGTTTACCGACGGACTCTTACACAGCTCTTACTGTGTGCAGAACACTGTACGAAAGTGCTTTGGGGAATACAATACAATTGAGTGAACTGGGGCCAAACAGCTTGGCTGACAGATGCAGAACTTGTGACCAGGATTCAAGGCCATAGAGCACCAAATTCAACCAATTAATAAGCTCCAGTGGCCTCACGTGAATTTACTTGGGATATGGGTAAAATGGAGGTTTACCAAACATTAATGAAACAGTCTGTTTTCCAGGAAGTTTCAAGGTTTCTTGGCTGATGTTTCTATCTGCTGATATTTAGCACGGACCCTAATTTGGGATAGGGTAGAGCTGAGGAACCATGAAAAAAAACCCTCGTTCCCCCTTCGCCTCCACCCCAGAAATCTTTGCCAGGCCTCAGTTTGAAAAGCATTCAACTCTTCATAATCCTTTGTTCCTACTCTTCCTTCACGAACGTTTAATCAGTCGTTCTTGGTAAATTCTAAATCGTTTAGAGCAATGGACAGAAACTGAGCTTCTATCTGTGAATCCTGTCGGTCATTCAAGAATGATGAGAAGAACTTTCTGACTGAAACCGAGTTCTAGTAATGAGAGCAGGTTTCCTTACCCCGATCACATTTCATTTCCTTCTTTTTACAGGGCTATGAAGACTGGCTTCGCCATAAAGCAGACAATGCGATGAACCAGTGTCCCGTCCATTTCATTCAGCATGGTAAACTGGTTCGCAAGCAGAGCCGAAAATTAAGAGTAAGTAACCGTCGACACCTAAAAATAAACTTTAACTGCCCTTTTCACGGGGAAAGCAGGGTTAGCCAGAGGAAAATGTCACTACAACATTTTACTGGGGCACAATCAAGACAGAAAAATATCATGCTTGAACCATCCCCAAAATCCCCTAACAAGGCTTGAGAAGTTATTTTTAAAGCAATGGTATTTATTGAATGCTTACTATTCTGCAGAGCACTGTACTAAGCTCTTGAGAGAGTACAATATAATAGAGTTGGTAGACACATTCTCTGCCCGTAAGGAGCTTACAATCTAAAGGAGGAGACGGACATCAATATAAATTACGGATATACTCTACCATGTGCTTGAGAGAATGTAATATAACATAATTTTGTTGTTGTTTTTTATGGAGTTTACGTGCTTACTATGTGCCAGGTACTGTACTTAGTAGAGATATAAGCTAATCAGGTTGGATACTATCCCTGTCCCACACTAGGCTCAAAGTCTTAGTCCCCTTTTTCCAGAGGAGGTAACTGAGGCACAGAGAATAAGAGTGATTTGCCCAAGGTCCCACAGCAGACAAGTGGCAGAGCTGGGATTAGAACCCAGGTCCTTCTGATTCCCACGCTCGGGCTCTATCCACCGGGCCCTGCTGCTCCCTGAGCTGTCGACTGTGAACCCAGAAAGTGGAGGGAAAGGGCAGAGCTTCCAAAAATAGATGGGTCATTTTGGTTTCTTTCCTCTAGTCAGATCTGAGTGTCAGACTGCCCAGGTAGTCTGACAGTACTTGGAGAACAGAAGCCAAATGTCATCATTTTGGCTCTCCTCTCTTTCTCTTTCTTTATTTTAATTTTTTCACGCTGAATGTGTCACCTCTACTTAAGAGCAAGCCACACGGCTTCTCTACTTTGGGAAGTACCATGACGCTGTAAATTTCTTGAGGGCAGCAGATTCTTCAGCTCACTGTGGGCAGAGAGTATGTCTGAGAAGCAGCATGGCATAGTGGATAGAGCACAGGCCAGGGAGTCAGAAGGTTGTGGGTTCTAATCCCGGCTCCGCCACTTATCTGCTGTGTGACCTTGGGCAAGCCACTCACTGTCTGGGCATCTGTAAAATGAGGGTGGAGACTTTGAGTCCCATGTGGAACAGGGACTGTGTCCAGCCTGATTTGCTTGGATCCACCCCAGGGCTTAGTACAGTGCCTGGCACATAGTAAGCACTTAATAAATACCATAAAAAATGATTGGAAGAATATTTAACCTATCAGCTATCTCCCATGGCTATTTTGATTGAGTGAAAACTGCCAAGGTCCTGTAGAATTGGATTTTTTGAGGTGGAGAACATGCAAGGATATTGAGACACTATTTAGAAATCAAGTTGCTTATCAACTATGTTCTTCTTTGAGGACATGGATATAAATTAACTGCAGTGACAAAAGAGCTTTGCTTTGCCAAATATTCAGTCAAAGAGAATTCTGAGATTCCTTAAGCCGTTTTATTTTCCCGGCGATTGCATTATCGTTCCTTCTGTTTATTATCCGCTGATATCTGCTTCAGTCCATCATTTAAGGTTTCAGCAGTGCTCCAAGTGGACTCTTAAACATTTAGCAAGTGTGATCTGAAAATACCCCTGTTCAGATTGAAGCTTCTGAAGATGTGATTTTTATAGCCTTGTGATGGCAAATATAGGACGGGTGGAAAGGTTTGTTGGGATCTAAAACACCTTAGGATCTCCCACCCCCACCTCGGGTGTTTGGAGCAAAGAGGTCAGCTTGTATGAGATTCGAATCCGACCAATTTGTGTGCATTTAATCCACAAAAAATCTTAAAGAACAAGCAACTTTCCAAGGCACCGGGATTTCAGTAATACGTTCATGTTGAAAAAGATCCAGCAGTCGCCCTGGACACAATTCAGCCATGACATTTCAGTCAGTCAGCAAGGATTTCTTGAGGACCTCAGGATGCAGCTAAAGCCAGGTGACGTCAGGGGTGGCCTTTCCCCCGGCCTCTGGTCGTCCCCCGGGAAGCGAGAGCGAAAAGCATCAACAAGGGTGTCCAGGGAACACGTCTACCAGCTCCACTGTAGGGAATGCTCCTAATCGCTTGACACAGTGCTCTGTGGCACAGCAAGTGCTCGGTAAATACCGTTGATGAGCCATCAACGGATTGGTGCCGATTCCGGAATGGGCAGGTGATTTGAGGTCCACGAGGTTAGACTGTAAGCTCGTGGTGGGCAGGGAATGTGGTAGTTCTCTTGGACTCTCCCAAGCGCTTAGTACAGTTCTCTGTACATCCTGCCTCTTGCCTGGAGTGCCCTCCCTCATATCCGACAGACTCTCCCCTGCTTCAAAGCTTTATTGAAGATACATCTCCTCCTCGAGGCCTTCCCTGACTAAGCCCTCTTTTCCTCTTCTCCCACTCCCTTCTGTGTCACCCCAACTTGCTCCCTTTATTCATTCCTCCCTCCAGCCCCACAAGACTTATGTACAGATCTGTAATTGATTTGTTTATATCCACGCCTGGCTTCCCCTCTAGACTGCAAGGTCAAGGGCGAGGAACATGTCTGTTTATTGTGGCATCGAACCCACCCAAGCACACTTAAACCAGTGCCCTGCACACAGTATGCGCTCAATAAATCCGATTGACTGACTGACATTCTTTCTCCCGGCAGGTGGGCGACATTGTGATGGTGAAAGAAGATGAAACCTTCCCCTGTGACTTAATATTTCTGTCCAGTAGCAGAGGAGATGGGACCTGCTACGTGACCACAGCCAGTTTGGATGGCGAATCAAGCCATAAAGTAATATTCCCCCTCCTTCTTTGAAAATTTAGCTCGTCGTGTTTTTTTTTTTAAACCCGGCAGCGGCGATGGTGTTTATACCCCCACGAAATTAAGTTTAAGTTCGAGAGAGTATAATCGGCGCAGACCGTGAAAAGCCGTGATTTGATTGCACGATTTTCTCGGAATGCTTCTCCCACATAGCTGGAGGAGGTTAGCACAACAGGAAGTATTTCCTAATTAGAATTAGCTGCAGATGAATTGGGGCCATTTGAGGATTACATGACCCAAGAAATGAACAAATACTGATCTACCATGGAATGAATAGATAGTGAATGAGGGTCATTTAAAAGTAGGCTTTTCTTCCCAGTTTCAAGGAATCCTGAATATTGAAGTCACCAATGTGTTGCAGACAGTACATGTATCGATGTTTTTTTTTTCTGCAGGCTCCATGTGAGTAGGTTTTGTAAATGCTTTCCATTAAACAAGAATCCAAATATTCACACAAAAATAGATTCTTAACTTCTCTAAATGCCTGAAGATTTAGTCAAATTGTTGATGATAGGCAGGAAAGTATGAAGAAATGAGCAGAAACTGTGCTATCTCTTCTACCACTGCTGTTGTATTATACTCTCCCAAACACTTAGTACAGTTCTCTGCATGCTAAGTGCTCTATAAATATCACTGATTGATTGATTAGCTGTTTTCAGGGATTTGAACAGACAAGACCGTGATAATAATAATAATAATGATGGTATTTAAGTGCTTACTACGTGCCAGGCACTGTACTAAGCACTGGGGTGGATACAAGCAATTTGAATCACAGTCCCTATCCCACATGGGGCTCACAGTCTCCATCCCCATTTTACAGATGAGGTCCCTGAGGCACAGAGAAGTGAAGCGACTTGCTCCAGGTCACAGAGCAGACAGAAGCGGAGCTGAGATTGGAAACCAGCTCCTTCTGACTCCCAGGCCCATGCTCCATCCATCTAGCCACAAAGTATGTCAGTGTTGGCCCAAATAATAACAACTGGGATGATTATTAAGTGCCAAACACTGTACTAAGCACTGTACAAGATAATCAGGTCCCCATGGGGCTCACAGTCTAAATAGGAGAGAGTTCCATTGGGTGACATAGTGAAGGCTGGGAAAGCATTGTAATTTGTTCTCAGAACCATTTTTTTCCTCAATAAGAACCTAACACGGATTAATATAAATGGAAATTACATATGGGTGCCCGGACTGGATTGAATATTAATATTTCTTGAATTATTTATGGCACCCTCCCCATCACTGAAACATTAGCTCATATAGAAAGTTGATTAACATCATCTAACATCTTGTCTGTACCTAAAAATAACCCCTGTGTCCTAATCCTGAGGTTACTAGAGTGTGGAGCCATTTTACTTAACATTCAATCGGAGTTGTGTGCACACTTTGCTGACCTGTGCAGACGCATGACGTTTAGGGATCATTAGGTCTCGGGAGGGAGTGAACCCAACAGAGAGAAAAACAGGTGACTAACTGTGAGAATAATAATAATAATGGTATTTGTTAAGCACTTACTAGGTACCAAGCACTGTTCTAAGCACTGGGATAGATACAAGGTAATCAGGTTGTCCCATGTGGGACTCACAGTCTTAATCCCCATTTTGCAGATTTGGTAACTGAAGCACAGAGAAGTTGAGACTTGCCCGAAGTCACACAGTGGATAAATGGCAGAACCGGGATTAGCACCCTCGACCTCTGACTCCCAAGCCCGGGCTCTTTCCACTAAGCCACGCTGCTTTTCTAAAACTCCATGACATCCCCTTCTTTCTGTGACCTTTGGGCATTGATATTCATCCCATCCTAAATAATATAACTGGCATTTATTCAGCACTTAATGAGTGTCAAACACTAAGTGCTGAGGTAGATACAGTTTAATCAGGTTGGATACAGTCCCTGGTCCCACATGGGATTCACAGTCTAAGTAGGAGGTAGAACAGGTATTGAATCCCCATTTTACAGTTGAGGAACCTGAGGTACAGAGAAGTAAAATGACTTGCCCAACGTCACACAGCAAGCAATTAGCAGAGCTTCTCCCCCACGGCACTTACGTACATATCTGTAAATTCTGCATTGTCTGTCAGTGGTACTTATCGAGTGCTTACTATGTGCAGAGCGCTGTTCTAAGGGTTTGGGAAAGTACAAGAGAAAGGAGCAGACACGTTCCCTGCCCATAATGTGCTTAGTCTAGAGGGTCTGTAATTATAATTATTTATACTCATATCAGTATCCCCTTCTAGAGTGTAAGCTCGTCGTGGGCAGGGAATGTGTCTGCTAACTCTGTTGTGCTGTGCTCTCCCAAGCGTTCTGCACCCAGTAAGCACCTGATAGATACCATTGATCGACCGGTTTCATATTGCTGGTAAAACCATTGACCTCCCTCACACACTGTTCCTGGCTAGTCGATCAGTCAATCGATCAATTATCTTGACCTTTGTCAAGGTGATTTTTCCTACCTTCTCAACCGACAGACCCATCATGCGGTTCAGGATACAAAGGGATTTCACACTGAGGAGGACATCGACACCCTACATGCAACTATTGAATGTGAACAGCCCCAGCCAGACCTCTACAAGTAAGCAGTACTGATGGTGGCAGTCGCGGGATTTATTGAGCATTTCCTCTGTGCAGAGCACTATACTAAGCGCCGGGAAAGAATCCCCAGGTGGAAATCAGACCCAGTCCCTGTCCCTCGAGGGGCTCGCTCTTAAAAGCAGAGTTTTGTTTCGCTTTTAATGATGATGATAACCATTGTATTTGTCAAGAGCTTACTCTGTCCCAGCCACTGTACTAAGCGCTGGGGTGGATCTGAGCAAATTGGGTTGGACACAGTCCCTGAGCCACACTGAAACTCACAATCTTATCCCCATTTTACCACCGAGGAAACTGAGGCGCAGAGAAGTTAAGTGGCTTGCCCAAGGTCACCCAGCAGACAAGTGGCCGAGCCAGGATTAAAACCCTTGTCCTGACTCCCAAGCCTGGCTCTTTCCACTAAGCCACGCTGCTTCTCCTAATAATAATGATGGTGGTTGTTAAGCACTTACTATGTGCCAAGCACTGTTCTAAGCACTGGGGTAGCTACAAAGGTAATCAGGTTGCCCCACGGGGGGCTCACAGTCTTCATCCCCATTTTCTTGATGAAGTCACTGAGGCCCAGAGAAGTGAAGTGACTTGCCCAGAGTCACACAGCTGACAAGTGGTGGAGCCGGGATTAGAACCCCTGACGGCCGACTCCCAAGCCCGGACTCTTTTCATTAAGCCATGCTGCTTCTATTTGGGTTTCTCTTCTCTTCAGGTTAATAGTAATAATAATATTTATGAACTGCTTTCCATGTGCAGAGCACTGTACTAAGAGTGGGGAAGGATACATAGGTTGATCTTGATTTTTTTTTTCCAGTATGCATAAACATGCCTAAAGGGAGGTTGATTTTTTGGCCTTAATCAATATTAGTACTCAAGCCAGAATGTGAGCGCTTTAGGCCATTAGTGCCCAGGAAAGGTCCAAAAAAAAAATGAAGGTAACTTAATAACTTAATTGAGAAGGAGAAACTGAATTACTAAACTTACCACACTGTAAGTATTGTGTGATAATCATTATGGTATTTGTTAAGCGCTTACTAGGTGATAAGCTCGGTTCTAAGCACTGGGTAAGCGCAAGGTAAGCACTGTAGCACCAAGACTGATTTGGTTTAAATTCACTGAGCAAGCAAAACGATTTTACAAGGAAGGTGAAAAATAGGAAAGAGTGTTGAAATTTTGCAATTCAGAGATATTCAGCGGATTTTTGAAGAATTCTGAATTTGTCAATTCCAAGTTCCTCCCGCAGAAAATTTGAAGAGTTGGAAAATAGTCCATTCATTAGTATGATGATAGTTCAATAACTTTTCTTTTCTGTTTCAGATTTGTGGGACGAATAAATATTTACCATGATCGAAATGACCCCGTTGTAAGGTATATAAAATCATTGTCTATGATTTTATGGTGTTTGGTGTATGGTATGGTGTTTATTTTATTTTTTTAAATTATTTTAATGGTTTTTGAACTGAGTCTCCTGATGAACACACCTGGTTGTTTTCTGGAAATAATACATTACTTATTCATATTAACATCTGTTTCCCCCTCTAAACTGTAAGCAGGAAACATGTCTGTTAATTCTGCTGTACTGTGTTCTCCCAAGTGCTAGGCACCTAGTAAGCGCTCAATAAATACGATGGGTTGATGAATTGATTGCTTAGGAAACTTGGCTTTTCTGCAGGGTGTTCAATTTTAACTCAGCCGTTATCCCGGCGATGATAATTTATCCCTTCCTACTACCTCACCTTTGCACCTAGCCCCAGCCCCTTCACATTTCTTTCAATGCTCGTATCCGGTCTACTCTAAATCCCCTTGTTTTTCCCTCCACAACATTCCTGGAGTCCACCTCTTCCTCTCCATCTAAAGAAGCCCTTCCTGTTTGAAGCACATCCTGGCTTGACTACTATATCAGCCTCACCAAGGATCTCCCTGCCTCCAATCTCTCCCCTCTCCAGGCCTTACTGCACTCTGCTGCCCAGATGATTGTTTTTAAACATCTCTGTGGACGCATCTCCTCCCCACTCCTCAGAAACTTTCCGTGGTTACCCGTTCCCCTCTGCAGCAAACTAAAATCCACTGGCTTTAAGGCATTTCATCAAATCACTCCTCACCTGTTGACTCTCTCCTGCTACATCTCACACTCTACAGTCCTCTCAAGCTGTTTTATACACTGCCTTCTTCTCATCTTTCCCACCTCCTACCCCTTTCTTCTTTCAGGAATTCCCTCCTCTTTTAAATCCGCTGAACCACAGTCCTCTCCATCTCCAGAGCCTTTTTGAAATATAGGCGTCGATTAATTTTCTTTCCCCTAGATTCATTCAATCGTATTTATTGAGTGCTTTCTGTGTGCAAAGCACTGTACTACGGACTTTATCACATTCCTCAAACACCACCCGAGCCAGCTGTGCACTTGTTCACTCACACCTTCCTGTAACAGATCTGTGCATACCTATTTATATACCCCATTATTTAAGCACAGCCATTTTCCTTTCCTTCTGTTTGTTAATTAGTTCACTTTTATTTTATCTGTAAATTATTTGGGGTCGGTCTCCCCCACTAGACGTTAAACTCCTTAAGGGCAGGTACTGAATCTTTTATCCTCTCCCATGTACTTAGTACAGTGCTTAGTGTATATGGATTGATTGATATTCTGAGGTGTTCAAACAAATACAAACCACTTCCTGAAGATTTATTTGTAGTACTCAAAAGCCATGCTGAGACTTGAAAAGGGATTGTTAATTAGTACATATTTAATCCCACAAATCTGAAATACAAGATCATATAATTTAACATAAACTTTAATGGGCTTTAATTCTCTAATTTGAAGAAAATCCCCCTGTAAATTCATGCAGATTATCCTGCTAGAAGGAATTCCTTATTAAAGGAGTAATTTTATCATCCTCTCTTTTCCTTTGTTCCTATACTTTAGCTCCCCTATACTTTAGCACCACATATTGACTAATCCTTATCTCTTTAGGCCATTAGGATCGGAAAACCTGCTGCTTAGGGGAGCTTCTCTAAAGAACACGGAGAAGATCTTTGGTAAATATTTTAATGAGTTATTAATAAAACCTTCCCAAATTATAAGGGACTATGAAGTGAAGTTGAAATCTCTAATAGCATGGTAAGAGCAATCTTTGACTTTGCTTGAGCTGTGGATTTACTACTGTGATAATTATGCTTCATTATGAAAATCAGTAGCCATGTATAATCATCATAGAGTAATGGGAGTTGAGCTGCCCACTTGACCACTTCCTCCCCTCATGCGCTCCTCCCTCATCCACTCTCCTCTCCCTGTCTGTTCCTCCCCTGCCCACTCTCCTCTCCTCAGCCACAGCTCCCTCGTCCATTCCCCTCGCCTCACCCGCGGCTTCCCTGCCTACTGTCCTCTCCTCACCTGCTGCCCCCTTGTCCACTTCTCTCCTCACACACTGCTCCCTCGCCCACTCTCCTCTCCTTGCCCACTCCCCTCTCTGCACCTGCACTTCCCTCATCCATTCCCTCACCTTGTCCACTCTTATTCACTCACCTCTCCTCACCCACTGAACCTTTGTCCACTCCCCTTCTCACTCGCTGCTCCCTTGTCCACTCTTCTCACCCACTGCTCCCCTGCCCACTCCCCTCTCCTCATCCTCTATTCCCTTGTCCAGTCCCCTCTGCTCATTCCCTACTCCCTTGTCCAATCTCCTCTGCTCCCCGTCCACTCTCCTCAGTGCCCCAGGCTGAATTTGACTTTTGGGGGACTTTTAGGGGAGCTGACAGGCAGGGGTGGGAGGCAAGGGAGAGAATGGACTTTTGCTGTTTAATACTGTCTGATCACCCAAATGATAACAGAGCACCCTACACTTTCCAGAGCTAAAGATACAGCTCACAAATAGGACCATGCTGTTCCTGAGGGCAGAACACCCCAGGCAGTTTTTTGGTTTTTCTTGATGGTATTTGTTAAGCGCTGACTATGTGTCAGGCACTGTACTAAGCACTGGGGTTGCAAGCTAATCAAGTGGGACACGGCCCATGCCCCACTTGGGGCTCCCCGTTTTACAGATGAGGGAACTGAGGCCCAGAGAAGTAACTTGACCAAAGTCACACAGCAGACAAGTGGCAGGGCCGGGATTAGAACCCAGACCGTCTGATTCCTAGGCCCGTGCTCTTCCCACTAGGCCACACTGCTTCCCTCTCTCTCCATTCCTCTTTGGGAAGCTCTTACTTTTCAGTGCCATTTCCAGCTAGCTCCACTTCCCCACAACCTTCTTAGGCTGACCCCATCAATGTCCATTTCCTCCTCTCTCTGAATTCTAACTCTTCCAAGGCTTTTAGACTTGTTTGTCTGATCTCGTGACACCTTGCTTACCCATCTAAGTAGCTGTGGCCTTATCCAGTCTAGAAGTCTTTTGTTTTGATTTTTTTAATCACGAATTTTCTGGGTCCAATGTCTCCGCTCTTGAGTTTCCATCTCAGTAATTCAACCCTTGTTCTTTATCTTTTAGGTGTGGCGATATATACAGGCATGGAAACCAAGATGGCATTAAATTACCAGTCTAAATCCCAGAAACGATCTGCTGTGGAAAAGTAAATATCTTTCTTCTCTTTCCGGTTTCTGCTCTTGGAAAATAAGTAGGGAATCAGAGAGACATTTCCAAGTGCGATAGTTACACTGTAGATGTACATGTTTCATCTTGCAACCTCATGGAAGATGCTTATATTAAAATACTATCATATCTTTTATGTATTCAATGCTTTTAATTAGATTGATTGCCTAGTGGAGTGGGTTGGCTTTATGTGTTTTTATTAGAAATAAACTATTGATTTCCCCATTTGCATTGGAGATCCAACTATTATAAAAATAAGGATAAAACTTGTAAAACGGGGATTAAGATTGCGAGCCCCATCTGGGACAGGGACTGTGTCCAACCTGATTTGCTGGTATCCACCCCAGCGCTTAGTACAGTGCCTGACACATAGTAAGTGCTCAACAAATACCACAATTATTATTACCGTAGGACTGTTGAATGCCATTTCACATTCTCTTTATCTTTTGGCTTCTCATTAACTATTATTAATTATTATTGGGGGGCAAAAGAGAGAGCATCTGTGTACAATAATTACAATAATGAAATAATCGACAGCAATTTCTGTGTAACTATGAGAAATCAACCGAGAAGCAGGGCAGCCTGATAGAGCATGGTCCCGAGTGTCAGAAGGACCTGCCTTCTAATCCCAGTTCCGCCACTTGTCTGCTGTGTGACCTTGGGCAAGTCACTGCACTTCTGTGGGCCTTAGTTATCTATAAAACAGAGATTAAGATTGTGATACTTATATGAGACATGAACTGCATCCAATCTGATTATCTTGTGTCTACCTCAGCACTTAGTACAGTGCCTGATACCTAGTAAGCACTTAACAAATTCCCAAAAAGGAAAAAAGAAAATTTGATTCCATTGGACAGCCCAGGAGAATGATCAGAAGGCTCACAAGGAGTCAGATCTATGATTGTAAGGTCCTGTGGGTAAGGAACGTATCTGCCAACTCCAGTTAGTATAGTGCTCCGCACACAGTAAGTGCTCAAAAAATACCACTGATTGACTTAATAATTATGATACTTCTTAAGCGCTTACTATATATCAAGCATCTTTTTAAGAACTGGGGTAGGTACAAGCAATCGGGTAGTGCACGGTCCCTCTCCCAAATGGGGCTCACACTCTTATGCCCGTTCTACAGATGAGGTAACGGAGGCACCGGGAAGTGAAGTGACTTGCCAAGGTCACTTGGCGTACATGTGGCTGGGCCAGGATTAGAACCCAGGTCCTTCTGACTCCCAGGTGCGGGATCTGTCCATTAAGCCAGACAGCTTCTCCAATCTCTCCCTAAAACACTAACTCTTTTTTGTTTTCTGTCTTTTGTTCTCTGTCTTTTTTTTTTAGGTCGATGAATGCCTTTCTGGTGGTGTACCTCTGCATTCTCATCAGCAAGGCGCTCATCAATACCGTACTAAAGTATGTATGGCAGAGCGATCCTTTTCGAGATGAGCCTTGGTATAATCAGAAAACCGAATCTGAAAGGCAGAGGAACTTGGTATGGGAAATCATTTTATTATGATTATTTTTATCGTTATTACGTGTCTACCAACCCTTTCGTATTGTACTCTTCCATGTGCTTAGTACAATGCTCTGCCCACAGTAAGCACTCAGTAAATGCCACTGAGAAATGAGGTGTTGTAGCTGCTATTTTGAAGCGCACATTCAGGCTAGGACTCACTCATTGGCCACTAGAAAGGGCAGAAATGGGCCCCAGTTGAATAAATTTATATCGGCTGCATTTGTGACAGTCAGCCTTAGGGTTCACCTGCAAGTACTTGCTCCTTATGGGCAGGGAATGTCAGTTTATTGGTGTTTTATACTCTCCCAAGTGCTTAGAAAAGTGCTCTGCACACTCAATACTCAATAAATACGATTGAATGAAGTACTTATGGCTGGTGCCAGGAACAGGCAGGGGAGAGAGCAGGAGAAAGAGTCTGAACAGTCAGTAACATTTATGGAATGTCATCTTTGGGCAGAACACTGTCCTAAAGGTCGAGGAGAAGCAGCAGGGCTTAGTGGAAGAACAAAATCCTGAAAGTAAAGAGACCAGAGCTCCATTCCCAGAAACACCACTTGCCTGCCGTTTGACGAGGCATTTAACGCCTCTGTGATCGTTTCCTAGCTGTAAAAATAAAAGTGAGGTATTCTTTCCCCCTCCCCCTTAGTCTGGAAGCCCCATTTGGGAGAGCAGTTGTCTGAGCTACTGGTTGTATCTACCCCAGCGTTTAGTAGTAGTAGTAGTAATAATAAGGATGATATATATTAAGTGCTTACTATGTGCCAGGCACTGTTCTAAGCTCTGGGGTAGGTACAAGCTAATCAGGTTGGACACAGTCCCTGCACCACATAGTGCTCGCGGTCTTCATCCCCACTTTACAGATGAGGTCGCTGAGGCACAGGGAGGTGATTTGTCCGAGGTCATCTAGTGGACAAAAGGAGGAGCTGGGGTAAGAACCCAAGCCCTCCTGACTCCCTGGCCCCTGCTCTGTCCACTACGCCGTGCTGCTGCTTGGATGGTTTTAAGGAGATCTGGAATGTGGAGGAGAGAGGTTGGAGGCGAGCCTGATGCAGTAATCTAATCAGGAAATGGCAAGCACTTGGATTGGGGTAGTGGCGACTTCTGTGGAAAGTAAAGGGTGGATCTGGAAAACAATGTGGAGGAAGGATGGGCAATATTTAACGGTAATAATGTTGGTATTTGTTAAGCGCTTACTATGTGCCGAGCACTGTTCTAAGCGCTGGGGTAAACACAGGGGAATCAGGTTGTCCCACGTGGGGCTCACAGTCTTAATCCCCATTTTACAGATGAGGGAACTGAGGCACAGAGAAGTTAAGTGACTTGCCCACAGTCACACAGCTGACAAGTGGCAGAGCTGGGATTCGAACTCATGACCTCTGACTCCAAAGCCCATGCTCTTTCCACTGAGCCATGCTGCTTCTCCGACGGTAGACTGAAGGCAAAGGTTAAAGTCCCATCCCAACGTGCTTTGTGGCTGTTTTCTGTTCCTTAAGTCTTGCATTCTTTTTACAAGAACAAATGTTCTTAAACAGTTAAAGATAGGCGGCATTATTTAGGGAAAATTGCGATAATTTCTAGATTTCTGTGCATTATCTAGCATAATCCAGGACTGAGAGTCAGAAACCTGTGCCTCAGTTGAATGAAATACCTTTTGCCCTCTTAGACCACGAGTCCATTTTGGGAGTAGGCAATGGAAAACCACTTCCCTATTTTTTACCAAGAAAAATCTATGGATACATTACCAGAACGATTGTAGATGGAGGTAGGGCATTCTGGGAGAGATGTGTCCGGGGCGTCATTAGGGGTCGGAGGCGACTCGATGGCATAAGACAAGACCGATGCTCAAGTGGTGTGTAGAGCGTGCTCGTCAAGAAGCCGAAACCCCTGAGCGGTACAATAGAGAAGCAGTGTGGCTTAGTGGAAAGAGTACGGGCTTGGGAGTCAGAGGATGTGGGTTCTAATCCTGACTCCACCCCTTGTCTGTGTGTGACCTTGGGGAAGCCACGAACTTGTCTGGGCCTCAGTTGCCTCATCTGGAAAATGGGGATTAAAAGTGTGAGCAGCAAATGGGACAACCTGATTACCTTGTATCTTCCCCAGTGCTTAGAACAGTGCTTGGCACATAGTAAGCGCTTAACAAATACCATCATTATTATTATTATTATTTTAATTTGTGAGGTTTTGACCTGTGATTGAATTCAAGAAAATTACTGATTTGCCTTTTGTTTCTTTTCAGTTCCTCAGAGCTTTCACCGATTTCCTTGCATTCATGGTACTTTTCAACTACATCATTCCAGTGTCTATGTATGTCACAGTCGAAATGCAGAAATTCCTTGGCTCCTATTTTCTGACTTGGGATGAAGAAATGTTCGATGAAGAAACGGGTGAAGGGCCACTAGTGAACACCTCTGACCTGAATGAAGAGTTGGGGCAGGTATGTAGAAGTTGCTTATATTTGTATATTACCCCGAGAAGAGTTTGGGGAAATCTTGCAACCAAACTGGCCGTTTCATTTAAAAAGTCCCACGTGGTTCTTTGGACATCACATCTAAGAGAATTACTCCCTTATAGCTCTCTGTTCAAGGTCTAAGCAGTAGCTCTGAGCCCTCCTGACTCTGACCTACACAAAGCCTTTATGGGATGGAGAAGTCTATTTGGGGAAACAGCAGCATTCATTATTCATTGTTTTTACAAGAACACAGTCTGAGGCATGTTTATGAGCAACAAAGCCCCACAGATCGTGGCTGTTATTCCTTTTCTTCTTTCAAAATAGACCAGGAACCTAGTTGTTACCATTGCCAGGAACAGCAGTAGGGCAGAAATGTAAATGTGTTTTGTGTGGGTTGGGTTTTTTTTTGTGGGGGGGAGGGTTGGTTTATTTTGGTCCAAGAGGCCTTCCCTGACTAAGCCCTCCCTTCCTCTTCTCCCACTCTCTTCTGAGTCTCCTTGACTTGTTCCCTTTATTCATTCCCCCAACCCCAGATCCACAGCATTTATGTCCATATTGGTAATTTATTTATTCATATTAATGTATATTATTAAGGTATATCATACTATGCGCAGAGCGCTGTACTAAGGGCTTACTACGTTTGCTGTGTTTTTCAGGTTGAATACATCTTCACAGACAAGACGGGCACTCTGACAGAAAACAACATGGAGTTCATCGAGTGCTGCATCGAAGGCCATGTCTACGTGCCTAACGTCATCTGTAACGGGCAGATCCTCCCTGACTCCGCCGGCATAGACATGATCGATTGTTCGCCGGGAGTAAGTGGAAAAGTAGGTTGAGCATCCGCCGAGACGCTTTCCTTTTGAGAGGAGGAAATCTAAATCGGTGTCATCTCTGGGATCGGTGACCCTGTGATGGTCTCTTGTGGGGAAAAGGCAAGGGTTTTATTCACCGAACTCTCCGTCTGTGGAGATTTCACAGCGAATGTAGGGAAGGGACCTAAACTGTAAAATACTGTGATAAGGAAAAAGGTATTACTTGTGACATAGATATAGAATTCCAGAGTATCATTTGGTCTCTTTTTTAGTTAGTAGGATTAATAGTAGTATCCTTGTCATTATTATTATTATAGGTATTATGTGGCAAGTACTCTGTTAAATACAAGATTAATCAATCTCTGGTTGTTACTGAGCACTTACTCTGCACACAGCACTAGGAAAGTACAGTGCAACAGAGTTGGTAGACAAGTTCCCTGCCCACAACCACCTTAGAGCCTAGCGTCTGACAGACCATCACTCTCCCCAAAACCATCGCTTTCCCCACCTTATTAAAATCACACCTCCTCCCAGAGGACTTCCCTGACTAAAGACCTCAATTTCCCCACTCCCGCTCCCCTCTGCGTTGCCCTTGTGCTTGAATTGGTATCCTATAAGCGGTTAATATTTTCCACTCTTTAAGTTCAGGTCCCTTCTCTCCTTCCCCGCCTTCGAGCAGGGTCTAAGGGGCACTGGGAGAAGTAGCCTGCTAATTAATAATCCGCCCCCTCTCCCAAAAGGGCTTTTCAAGGATGAGATTTAACAAGCTCATCGTGGGCCAGGGACCTGTCTACCACCTCTTATCGTGTACTCTCCCAAGCGGTTAATACAGTGCTGTGCACACAGTCAATGCTCAATCAATACTATTGATTCAGTCCTTTAATCAGTTCCGCGATTATTAAGTTCCGGTCCCAAAGTCTTCACAACTGGCCCAAGGCTCATCCTTAATAATAACAATTGTGACATTTTAAGCTGTTGTCGTCTATGGTATTTGTTAAGCACTTACCACGTGCCACACATTATCCTAAGCGCTGGGATAGATACAAGTTAATCAGGTTGGATACAGTCCATGTCCCACATGGGGCTCCCAGTCTCAATCCCCATTTAATAGACGAAGTAACAGAGGTACACAGAAGTGAAATGACTTGCTCAAGATCACACAGCGGACAAGGGCGCAGTCGGGATTAGAGTCCAGTCCTCCTGACTTCCAAGGCCATGCTATCCACTGGGACGTGCTGTTTCTATCGAATAAGATCGGAAGCCTCCAGCCCCATCTTTTTTTTTTTCCTATTTCACTTGAACAGGAGAGAGAAGAGCTGTTTTTTCGGGCTCTCTGCCTCTGTCACACCGTCCAGGTGAAAGAGGACGACACCACCGACGGACCCAAGAAATCACCTCAGTCAGGACGATCCTGTGTCTACATCTCCAGCTCGCCAGACGAGGTGGCATTGGTCGAAGGGATTCAGAGGTCGATGTCTCCGTCTTAGTTTCTGGGCCTCAAAGAATCAAAGTAAAATCTGCCTTTTGGAACGACGTAGCGTCCAGAGGAAAAGGATCTTTTAGCCATACCCGTTAGCATAGTTCCGTGAGTCACAGGAGGGACTGACGGACGGTTACTTTCCCCGGCTTCAAAAAAAGCACATCTCTTCGAAGAGGCCTTCCCTGACTAAGCCCTCCCTCTTCTCCCACTCTCTTCTGCGTCTCCTTGACTTGTTCCCTTTATTCATTCCCCCAACCCCAGATTCGCAGCATTTATGGCCATATTGGTAATTTATTTATTCATATTAATGTCTGTCTCCCCTCTAGACTATAAACACTTTGTGGGCAGGGAATGTGTCTGTTATTACATTGTACTCTCCCAAGTGTTTAGTACAGTGCTCTGCACACAGTAAGTGCTCAGTAAGTACGATTGACTGAGTATTATGGAGTTTCTTCAGGCCCTTGACAGGATTGGGCTCATGGAGATGTTGGGAGATGATCAAAGTTTTATAGGTAGTTTTTTTATTCATCGTCGTCGTTTTTTGATTCACTGCCTTCGTAGCTGCCTTACTGGGGAAGTTACACAAAACTTCAGAGTTGCCCAAAGCTCTCTAGATCATGGTAGAAAGGAAAGCAAGGCATTTGTGGTTTGCAGCATTAATTCTTCATTTGGAGATCAGGCCCCCCCTTTTGAAATTGCTGCCTTCATTTCACCTGCAGGCTGGGTTTTACGTATCTCCGGCTGAAGGACAATTACATGGAGATTCTGAATCGGGACAATGATATCGAGAGGTGAGTATATAAAAATGCGGGTGTAAGGAAGGATCGATCCCTGGACAGGTCACTTGAATCACCCCATACCCAGCAACTAATAAGAGTAGAAGTATTTCCTAAGTGCTTACTAGCTAAGCTCTGGGGTCGATACTGGATAATCAGATCAGATGCAGTGTCACGAGGGCTCAGTCTAAAAAGGGAATGAAAAGAGATAGTTCCCATTTTACAGATGAGGAAAGGCATAAAGAGGTAACACAGCGGGGAAATGGTGGGGCCTCTGGCCTGGAACATCTTCATATTCATTCATTCAATTGTATTTATTAAGCACTTACTGTGTGCAGAGCACTGTATTAAGCATTTGGGAAAGTACAGTACAACAATAAACAGTGACATTCCCTGCCCACAATAAGTTTACAGTCTAGAAGGGGCGAGACGGACATCAGTACAAATAAATAAAATTACACACACATGACTGTGTCCAACCCAATTTTCTTGTATCCGCACCAGCGATTAGTACAGAGCTTGGCACATAGAAAGCACTTAACGAATACCACAATTCTTATTATTCTCAAATATGAATGAATCGAACACCTTCAAACCCTCTCTTTCTTAGATGGGGAGTCTTATATTTGGTAAAAGGACTGTGTCTGAACTGTTTGTATTGGATCCAGTACAGTGCTTGGCACATAATAAGCACTTCACGAATGTCTGGGACTGTGTCTGATTTTTGTTGTATCGTACTTTCCCAAGCGCTCAGTTGAGTGCTCGGCACACAGTGAGTGCTCAATAAATATGATCGAATGAATTGTTATATGTACAATAAGAGAAATGGATATCGTGTGTCATGTGCCTGCACTTCCCTGTCCAGCCTTTCTTCCACTCTTAGTTGTTTCTCAGTCTTCCTCCAGTTACTGGAATTAGTTTTCCCCTAGGTTTTAGGAGTCATCTTTGCCCGTTATTTAGTGTTTTCACCATGTGAAGAAAAATGATAGCTGTCCGCTCAACTGTATATATTTTCGTTACCCTATTTATTTTGTTAATGAATTGTACATCGCCTTGATTCTATTTAGTTGCCATTGTTTTTACGAGATGTTCTTCCCCTTGACGCTGTTTAGTGCCATTGTTCTTGTCTGTCCGTCTCCCCCGATTAGACTGTAAGCCCGTCAAACGGCAGGGACTGTCTCTATCTGTTGCCAACTTGTTCATCCCAAGCGCTTAGTACAGTGCTCTGCACATAGTAAGCGCTCAATAAATACTATTGAATGAATGTGGGAACTAGAAAAAAAAGAGAAGAGCAGATATGCTTTATGATCTCTTCCTCCATTTCAGGTTCGAATTGCTAGAGGTTCTGAGTTTTGATTCAGTGCGGAGGCGAATGAGTGTGATTGTCAAATCGGTTTCAGGTGAGATGTGCACATTTCTCCTCTCGAAAAAGTGCAGGGAAACTTTTTTGAACACTTCCTAGGATGGATGGAGAGGCCCATGTGTGCATAAGACTAACAGCAATAACACCAACAATAACAATATTTGTTGTTAACACAACAGTCAAGGGGCGGAGCCGGGATTAGAACCCAGGGCTTTCTGACTCTCAGGCCCGGGCTCTTTCCACTAGGCCGCACTGCTTCTCGAAAGCTTTGGAAAACAAAGCCGGAAGCAGACCTCGTTGCCGCCACTGGCCGTCACGCAAATTAAAAACTATAAAAGCTTGAGTGAGTCCCAGTTGAATGTTAGGGTTCTTATATTTTGTTTTCTCCTTCCTAGGTGAAATCTTTCTGTTTTGCAAAGGAGCAGATTCTTCGATATTTCCCAGAGTGGCAGAAGGCAAAGTTGATCAAATCCAATCCAGAGTGGAGCGCAATGCAGTGGTAAGAGCAATCAGTCAATAAACGGTTTTTATCGAGCACCTTCGGTCTGCCGAGCACCGTTCTAAGAACTTGGGGGAATCCAGGACCGGAGATGGTAGACACGGTCCCTGCTCACAGGAGAAATTAAAATAGATTGCAGGTAAAGGAAGCAACAGAGGTGATGTCTATAAGTGCTACAGAGCAAAGGGTTTGGGGGTAATGGACTCAAGTGCCAGGTGACCCAGAACGGAGAAAAAATCGGGTGGAGAGGTGAGAGATTAGTCGGGGAAGGCTTCCCGTTTTGTTCTTTTGTTTATGGTATTTGTTAAGCTGTTTTCCCAGAATAGACAGTTTGTTCCATTGGATTTAGAGATTTTACTCTTTCCCTCCCATTGCCAGTTGGAAAAATTGCCAAAAGATTGGTTCTGACTTGTGGAGACAGTACTAAAAATCAAACTATTCCCAGGTCCTTCAGGCCACTGGAACTACATTGCTCATAAATGTTTTCCAGGAGGCCCAAAGGAACTCTATGGTTTTCAAACTAGAAAAAGTCCTGGAGGTGATCTTTTTTGGTCTGAAAATTTCTCTAGTTGGCCCAGATCAAAACCAGGATAGAATTTCTGCCTTTTGGTCAAGTTTCTCTAAGGTCCTCCTTTCCAACATCTGCCAACAGTCTCCATATTTTCTTTTTTTCCCCCTCTACTAGTAAGTTAGTAGACTTTTTTGAAAAGGGGGATGAACAACCAAGGAAATGCCCTTCACTTCTTTCTTTAAAGCCCTTCTGAAATCCAGTCAGTCAATCAGTAATATGTATTGAGGGCTTACTTTGCGCAAAGCACTGAACGAAGCACTTGGGAAACCCCACCTTCTCCAGGAGGCATTTCCCGATTAAGCTCCACAGTCAGTCACATCTCTACAGTCAGTCACCGGTATTTCCTGAGCACTCCCTGTGTGCAGAGCACTGTACTAAGCGCCTGGGAAAGTATAGGGTAGTTGAGTTGGTAGGCATGATCTCTGCCCACAAGGAGCTTAATAACAATAATAATCTGGCATTTAAGCGCTTACTATGTGCCAAGCACTGTTCTAAGCACTGGTATTTCCCCAGCCTTTTTACACTATATTTGTTGGACCGTTACATCGAGCTTCTTCCTCCTAATTATCCTAATCTATTGCTCTCTGAGCCTCAGTTTCCTCATCTGTAAAATGGTGATTAAGACTGTGAGCCATAGTTGCTGGTTTTGATCTGGGCCAACTAGAGAAATTGGGTTGAACATAGTGCCTGTCCCACGTGGGGCTCACAGCCTTAATTCCCATTTTCCAGATGAGGAAACTGAGGCCTAAAGGAATGAAGTGACTTGCCTGAAGTCACACAGCAGCAGACAAGTGGCGGAGCCGGGATTAAAACACAGGTCCTTCTGACTCCCAGGCACGTGCTCTATCCACTAAACCACGCTGCTTCTCTAATTAGTACAATGCCTGGCACATAGTAAGGGCTTAATGAATACCAAAATTATTATTATTATTATCCTTTCCTGAGCAAATGTAAATGAGTCTTGTGTTTTTAATTCATCCTCCAGGAGGGGCTGCGGACTTTATGCGTCGCCTATAAAAAATTCACCCAGGAAGAGTACGAAGGCGTGTATAAGCTGTTGCAGGCGGCCAAAGTGGCACTTCAAGATCGGGAAAAGAAACTGGCCGAGGCCTATGAGCAAATAGAGAAGAAACTCGTTCTCCTCGGAGCCACGGCCGTGGAAGACCGGTTAAGTACCTCCTATCACCTAGATCGAACCTACAGAAGCAGCGTGGCCGAGTAGATAGAGCCCGGGCCTGGCACTCAGGAGGTCCTGGGTTCTTAGCCCCGCTCTGCCACTTATCTGCTGTGTGGCCTTGGGCAAGCTACTTCACTTCTATGTGCCTCAGTTACCTCATCCGTAAAACGGGGGTCGAGACTGTGGGACTACGTCCCACCCCATTTGCTTGTATCCACCTCGGCACTTAATACACTGTTGGGAACATAGTAAGCGCTTAACAAACACCATAATAGTAATCTTATTATTATTAGCGGCAGAATTGGCGTCCTCACTCTGACGCGTCCTCTTCCCTTAGGACCCCGAGGAACTAGGGGCCATCCCCGGAAAGGCTCGGAAGGTCTTCCTTTCCGCGGGCTTCATTCCCTTCTCCTCCCTTCCCGGTTCCCCTCCCCTAGGCTGCAGGAAAAGGCCGCGGACACCATCGAAGCGCTGCAGAAAGCCGGCATCAAGGTCTGGGTCCTCACGGGGGACAAGATGGAGACGGCCGCGGCCACCTGCTACGCCTGCAAACTCTTCAGGAGGAACACGCAGCTGCTGGAGCTGACGACCCAGAAGATCGAGGAGCAGAGTTTACACGACGTGCTCTTCGAGCTCAGCAAGACCGTCCTGCGCTACAGTGGCAGTTTGACGCGGGACAACTTCTCAGGGTGAGGCGCCGGTTCGCCCTCGAAGTCAGCCGTAACTCCAGCGCTGTGCCGAGCGCTTGGGAGAGGGCAAAGATAGCCATCTCTTTTTCGCTGCTAGAAAGTTTGTTGTGCAGATATTCTTGGTCTGGAAAGAGCCTCGAGATATCCTGCCTCCCGACTCTTAGGACTGCACAGGAAGACACTAAATAAAGCAGGATGTATGCCAATTAATCAGTCGAACGGTGAGGTTTATTGAGTGCTTACTGTGTGCGGGGCACTGTACTAAGCGCTTGGGAGAGTCCAGTATAATACAGTCGGTAGACTCATTCCCTGCCCACAGCGAGCTTCCGGTCTGTAGAATTCCGAAAGGCATGGGAGATTTCAGCTTGGCTCAGGCACTTGTCTGCTGTGTGACCATGGGCAAGTCATTTTACTTCTCTATGCCTCAGTTACCTCATCTGTAAAATGGGGACTGAGGCCGTGAGCCCACATGGGAAGGTGACTCCGTCCAACCTGATTTCCTTGAATCCAGGCTTAGTACAGTGCCCGGCATGTAGAAAGCCCTTAACAAATACCCTAATTATCATTTTTTGCACCCTCATCTCATCCACTTGGTCAGCATAATCAGTCGATCAGTGATATTTATGGAGTGTTTACCATGTGCAGAGCATTGTACTAAGCACCTAGGAGAGTACAATGTAACAGTTGTTATACATGTTCCCTGCCCACAATGAGCTTACAGTCTACAGGAGGAGACAGACATTGAAATAAACTGTAGACAGGGGCAATGTGAGAGTCTTTCTTCCTTAAAAGGGATAGTTTTGGTTTTTAACATGCTATCCCCTTTTCATTCTCCCACAGGCTCTCTGCGGATATGCAAGATTACGGTTTAATCATCGACGGAGCGGCATTGTCCTTAATAATGAAACCGAGAGAGGATGGAAGCACTAGTAACTACAGAGAGCTTTTCCTCGATATCTGCAGGAACTGTAGCGCGGTGCTCTGCTGTAGAATGGCACCGTTACAGAAGGCCCAGGTTTGAGCCGCCTCTTCCGATTCCGTTACCGAGATAAATTAGTGTAGTTTTGATTGTCGCTTGGCCGGGATTTAGCTCGGATCAGTTTCAGACGCGAGCATCGTGAACGCCCTCTTTCTGAACGTGAGAGATGGTGGGGGGGAGAAAAGATAAAAGGGTAGAAAGATAACCAGATCCTCCAGCCAAAGCAGAGTCCTGTGATGGTCTTTGGGAATGCAGTCATGCCAGGCTAGGAGCTGTGTGTTATACTGAGGGAAGAGGCTATCTAATGGCTGCCACGTAATTGGTATATGAACGTTTCTAATGAACCAAATTAATTGACTCATCTTCCCTTGGTAGTTGGCTACAGTGGGAGCCTTGATGAATAATAATTGAATTAAGTAGGTGATGTCACTGGGAAATGAACCCTAATTGTGAAGCACTGGCTTTAATTTTCAATTTGAGATTTTTCAAGTCGCACAGATAGAAGCCGATAGCAAGACTGTTTCCGATCATCGGAGTTTAAATTTGGCTACATCAGGCAGGGACACGATCCAACTCTTTGGTGATCAGAACTTTTTTTTTTTTCTAGTTACTGTCATCCCAACAACCTCAAATTTAGTCAAGTGGAATAAGCAGGGATTGGGTCACTTAACTTTCTGCAATTTGGGCTTATATCGTTTAACTTGTTTGGGTAGCGATAGGATGCAGGGGGCTGCCTTTTGCCCACATCGAAAGCTAAGAGACCAGAGAAGAGTTTGTTTTAATGTTTCTCTTCCAGATTGTGAAGTTGATTAAATTTTCAAAGGAGCACCCAATTACACTAGCAGTTGGCGATGGGGCGAATGATGTCAGTATGATTTTAGAAGCACACGTGGGCATAGGTGAGTGTGCCGTCCCTTAACCCTTCCTTTCGAACAACTGAACGCTTCCCGGTGGCATTTCCGATCCCGCCAAGAAAAGCCTAAGAGGGGCAGATTTGGGAAGTGGCGTTTTTGTTGGAGCGGTCCCTATTGCCCCCCGGGAACTGTGGCTTCGCCCGTCAGTGGCTCCGCCGATATCACGGCCCGGCCTCTGAGGGTCATTCGCTGTCGGCGTATTGTCAACACCTCACTTCTCTTCCAGGCGTCATCGGAAAAGAAGGCCGGCAGGCCGCAAGGAACAGCGATTATGCAATACCCAAATTTAAGCATTTGAAGAAGATGCTTCTGGTTCACGGGCATTTTTACTACATTAGGATTTCCGAACTAGTGCAATACTTCTTTTATAAGGTAGGGGCTGGATTTGCGGTATTCACTTCTTTACTATTATTATTATTATCATCATCATATTATATAATAATATATCAATAATGATAATAGCGAGGTTGGTATTTAAGCACTTCCTATGTTCAGAGCACTGTATTAAGCACTTGGGAGAGTCCATTTCAACAGAATTAGCATAAATGGGACACCTACTCAGTCTTTCAGTCCCCCTTCTCAATCTCACTTAATCGGCGGTATTTATTGAGTGCATACTGTGTGCAGAGCACTGTACGAAACACTTGGGAGAATATAATAATGTTGGTATTTGTTTAAGCGCTTACTATGTGCCAAGCACTGTTCTAAACACTGGGGTAGATACAAGGGAATCAGGTTATCCCATATGGGGCTCACAGTCTTAATCCCTGTTTTACAGATGAGGGAACTGAGGCCCAGAGAAGTTAAGTGATTTGCCCAAAGTCACACAGCAGACAAGTGGCGGAGCTGGGATTAGAACCCAGGTCTTGTGACTCCCGGGCCCCGTGCTCTAGCCACCAGGCCACACTGCTTCTCTGAGTGAAGGGTCCTTCGAACCGGAGTCGAACCAGTGACCTAAGGATAGCTCCCACCTGCTCTGCCCTTTCTCTACCTTCCCCCCTGGTGGATTCTCTTTTAAAACCATTTGTTTTCCTATTTTATAAAATGATATTTGTGAAGAACTTCCTCTGTATCAGGCACTGTACTAAGCACTGAGGTAGACACATGATTATCAGGTCAGACACAGTCCCTGCCCCGCAAAGAGCACACTTCTGAGTAGGAGGGGGAACAGTATTTGATCTCCATTTTACAGATGAGGAAATGGTGGCACAGAGAAGCAAAGTGACTGGCCTCAAGTCACGCAGCAGGCAAGCGGCAGAGCCGGGATTATGACCCCAGGTCCTCTGACTCCCAGGCCCGGGTTTCTTTCTCCCGGGCTACTCTGTGTGATTTACCACCCTGATCGGGTTTTATTGTGCATTTTCCCATCCGAGGATAAGAGCTAAGATTTCATCGCCCTATAGCAGTGATCCATCCCTTTGGGTCCTAAAATAGGGTCAGGTCTTATCTGACTGCCGTCATCTCGCCTATCCATCTAGTACAGTGCTCTGCACGCAGTGTGCACTCAAATACCATCAATCGATCGATGGAGATGGGCTGAAAGAACGCGGGTAGACGTCTTTGCAAACAGATACACGTCCACTTGGGCTAATGACCACGTACCCTTGTCGTTTCAGAATGTCTGCTTCATTTTCCCTCAGTTTTTATACCAGTTCTTCTGTGGATTTTCACAACAGGTGAGTTTGGAAGCTATCTTGCGTATCCTGTAAGGCTCCAGAGCCCGGGCAGTCTCAGTTATTTAGCAGGTGCTGCGTGAGGGGGCTAGCATTCTTGGTGGGAGAGGTAACCTCTGACAGTGAAGTCCATGGGTCTACACTTCGGCGTGCTGCCGTAGAGAAGGAGGCGTGTTGCGATCCTCATCCGCACCGCATTGGATCGTAAAGCCGCAGCGAGGGGTGGAGAGGACTGATTCTTCGGCCCCTCGCGGGCCTGTGTTTGAAAAACGCGATCTGGTTCTTTTTCTTGTCTTCCTCCAGCCTTTATATGATACTGCGTATCTAACACTGTACAACATCAGTTTCACCTCCCTCCCTATCCTCTTGTACAGTTTAATGGAGCAGCATGTCAGTACAGATATGCTCAAGAGGGACCCGTCGCTCTACAGGTAAAGTGCCTCGATCACAGCTTGCGCGACACCCTTCCGCATTTATAGGAACTGGAACATCTAAAGGGCAATGCAAGCACCACCTTGTAATACATACAGGGGAGACGTTTACTGTCTGTGGCGGTTGAAATGCCTGGGGAAAGTAATTTAGACGCAAATCCGAGTTCGATGAATGTTTATATAATCCCAGGGGTGGGAGGTAGGGAGAAGGTGGGTTAAATGGGTCCATTTCTTTTCTTCATCTCCTGCTCTAAGCACCTGGACCGGTATTTTTTTCCTGGGTTTCAGTAAATGCCAATCATTCGTTCAATCGTATTTATTGAGCACGTAGCATGGGCAGAGCACTGTACTAAGCGCTTGGGAGAATACAATAAAACCAGAAACAGACTCTTTCCCTGCCCACAATGAACTTACAGCTGATAAGGTATTCACGTTTGCCAATTTCATTTCATCCAGGGATATCGCCAAGAACTCTCTGCTCCGCTGGCGATTGTTCATTTATTGGACGTTCCTCGGAGTATTTGATGCTCTGGTGTTTTTCTTCGGTGCTTATTTCATGTTTGAAAACACGACGGTGACCAGCAATGGGCAGGTGGGTTTTCACACTGATTCGTGTTGATTTCCAGCATTGGAAGGTAATATGGGGTATTTAATCAGGAGAAGTCCTCAGATTTTTGACCCAACTGGCTCTTGAAAACACCACCTGGAGTCAAAACGCTATAAGTCAGAACCAATTTGACCTGAGGAATAATGTTATAAATGGGGGGTGGTTGTTGAAATGACACTGGGGACCCTGTTTTTAACCCAAAGAACCCAGAATTGCGTCGGTCAATTATAAATGAGGAAAGAGCTACATTAATGCATTTATATTGAGTCAGAGGGGGTTCCCTGAAAGGCTTTGGAATGTTTCATTGGCTCCGTCACGGGAAGCGAAGTGGGACTTGTTGACCCTCCCAGATGACTTCATCTGGGGATCAGGTAAACCCTCTCGACTTTCTCCTTTTTTTTCTCTCCCCGCATCCCCCTCGTGGCTTTTAAAACAATTAACTCAGTTCCTCGCAACTCCTGGGCCTACCCTCACACCTGCCATTTCTCATGTTCCCTTCCAGGAACTTGTGCTGTAAAGAAGGCCGGGGTTCTA
This sequence comes from Ornithorhynchus anatinus, assembly GCF_004115215.2. NCBI lineage: Eukaryota > Metazoa > Chordata > Mammalia > Monotremata > Ornithorhynchidae > Ornithorhynchus > Ornithorhynchus anatinus. The sequence goes on along the minus strand of NC_041747.1, from coordinate 12,684,532 downwards.
GAATTGAAACCAATATGCCGTAAAGCTAAAACAAGGCATAAATTGGGAAGCGTTCCTAGCGCTGTCGATACCTACTTGTGTATTAGCTCTTCAGACCTTGGTTTGGCAAAATGATGCGGTGCTTTGGAAATAGTGTGAAATCACTGTATTTTCCACCTAGGATCAAACTATTTGCTTATCTATTTGCATTATTCACATTTTGAGAAATATCCGGCGTTGAAGTTGTTTGACACCGAAGCATTTTTGAGTTGATTTTATTTGTGTTTTGCCTTTTTTTTTTTCTTTTTGCTCCTTGCTTCTCTTCCTACCCTCAGCTAATGACCACCAACACTCATATGGTAAGGCGACTGTGCTTTTGTTCCTTCTCCTGTGTTCTTGAACCCCACCACAGATAAAATATTTCTTAAAAATATTTTCCGTGTGCTTGTCTAACTGCTCCTTTTCCATTTGCTCGCCAAGTTGTATAGAAGATCAAAGGTAAGTACGTGTACCCTATAGAAATCCAACGGAGCTATCTGTCAGTCAGCCAATAATATTTATTGAGCATTTACACAGGACAGAGTACTGTAGTTGGCACTTGGGAGAGTTGGTAGACACAAACCCTGTCCTCAAGAAGCTTACGATCTAGCAAGGGAGACACTAAAATAGACGACCTCCCCGAAAGAGATCTTGTCTTACGCCGTCGAGTCGTTTCCGACCCATAGCGACACCACGGACACCTCTCCCAGAACGCCCAGCTCTCCATCTGCGGTCGTTCTGCTAGTGGATCCGTAGAGTTTTCTTGGTCAAAATCCGGAAGTGGTTTCCCATTGCCACCTTCCACGCGGTAAACTCGAGTCTCCGCCCTCGACTCTCTCTCGTGCCACTGCTGCCCTGCAAGGGTAAGTTGTGACTTGTAGCAGATTGTCTTCCAAAAGGCTAGCCACTGCCCTAGCTAGGAATGGAATGGGTAGGCCTCTGCTCGACTCTCCCTCCCGTAGCCGAGACCGGTAGAGGACTGGAAACTCTCCAGGTACAAACCTGAGGCGGGGGAAAGAGATCTTAGACTCCCCCAAATCAGCCCGTGGTCTCACTGCAGTCCAGCATTCTGCAGGGCATTCACTCGGCAGGGGAAAGCTAATAAGAATCCCTGCCGACAGAAGTGATTTTCTAGTCAAGCATCGGAAGCTTTAGTCCTTGAGCACTGGCAAATGAAGGCAGATGGAGTTCTAGGACGGTCTTTAGAGAGCAGTTCTGACCAGGACTCTTTGAAAGTCAAATGGATTCCACCCCGGTGGAGACGGTTCCCTGCATCAGAGTTAATAACTTGGCGGAAGAAATGGCCATCGACCAAACTCTACTAAATGTTAGCAATATCAAAAAGTAGTTGTCGGGTGGGATGGTTTCTAGTTTGGTCAGGGTATATGCCTATTATATTGTTATATTGTACTCTCCCAAGCACTTAATACAGTGCTCTGCACACAGTAAGCACGCAATAAATATGATCGACTGACTGAGAACTGCTTGCACCTGTGTGTAGCTGAGAAGACTCTCTCACCGTTTTTTTAATGATACTTGTTAAGCACTTAACTGTCCAAAGCAGCACTCCTCATCTTCCCACCCAGACTCTGTCCTCCCGTGACTTTCCCATCACTGTAGACGGCACCACTATCCTTCCTGTCTCACAAGCCCCTAACCTTGGTGTTATCCTCGACTCGTCTCTCTCATTCAACCCGCATATTCAACCCATCATCAAATCCTGCTGGGTTCGTCCTTGACACCGGAACTAATATCCACCCTTTTCCATCCAAACTGCTCCTACCCTGCCTCGACTCCTGCATCAGCCTCCTCGCTGACCTCCCAGCCTCCTGTCTCTCCACACACCGGTCAATACTTCACTCTGCTGCACCGATAATTCTTCTACAAAAACGTTCAATCCACGTTTCCCCACTCCTCAATAACCTCTAGCCATTGCCCATCCACCTCCACGCTAATCAGGTTGGACACAGTCCCTGTCCCACATGGGGCTCACAGTCTTAATCCCCATTTTACAGATGAGGGAACTGAGGCCCAGTGAAGTGACTGGCCCAAGGTGACACAGAGGCGTGGCAGAGCCGGGATTAGATCCCAACTCCTCTGACTCCCAGGCCCGGGCTCTTTCCACTAGGCCACGCTGCTTCGCCATTAAGACAGGCAAAAGACGACTCTGGATTCTCACCCTGTCCCATGGCATGTTGTTCCTTGATGATTTCCTTTTTGTTCCCATGGTCAAAATATTTCCTCTGAACCTGCCTACGGTCGGAAGGACTTTGCCCTCGAGAGCAATGAATTGCCCCGTCAACAATTCCCTTGATTTCCCAGGAGAGGACCAGGAAACCTGCCGCAAGGATCACTTTGGGCTTCCTTTTCTGTTCCCCCAACAGATGCTTGGTAACTGGACCTTCGGCACGTTGGTGTTCACCGTCTTGGTGTTTACCGTCACGCTGAAGGTAAGCCATTCCTTGTGAAGAGATGTTCTCTGTGCCTCACTTCAACTCTCCTAAATTGCCCTTGACCCCTGGGTCACCTCCTAGGACGGTCCCATTGGGCAAGTGGTAGAGACGGAACTTCCCTTTCAGTCCAGCTGGGCTCTCTCCCGCTTTCTCCATGATGCTGACTGGTGATTCGGTCGCATTTATTGAGCGCTGACTGTGTGCAGAGCACTGTACTAAGCGGTCGGGAGAGTACGCTGTAACTCTCAACAGAAACATTCCCTGCCCAGAACGAGCTGGTAGAGCTGGACCTCTCTGGGGTAGGGTCCAGCGAGGCTCTCTTCATTCCACCATGATGCTGATTGGTAGTAATAATAATAATTCTGGTACCTGTTAAGCGCTTACTGTGTGCCAAGCATTGTCCTAAGCGCTGGGGCAGGTCCATTTCTAGTCCCGTTCTTTCCCCGGTCCGGGTTCGTCGCGTGCCCTGGGCCTGTCGGCCCGTGCTCATCCACACGGCCTGGGAAGGACCGTTTCAAGTCACGCGAAAGATACAGGTCGCCCCCCACCGCCGTGGTACCTCTCTCCGTGCGGGTGACGCTTTTGCTCGGGAAAGCTTAGGCGAAAGTGTAATTCTTTGCTAATTCTTGAAGGATCATTGTGTATTTCTCTTCAGCCTTTTGTTTTGAGTCCATGTCACCTCATCTAGACGATTACACCAACACCAACCATCCATGTTGTCTCCTTTTAGCTTGCACTAGATACGCACTACTGGACTTGGATAAACCATTTTGTCATCTGGGGCTCACTGCTATTCTACATTGTCTTTTCCCTGCTCTGGGGAGGAATTATCTGGTAGGAATCTAATAATAATAATGATGATAATGATAATTATAAACAGTTTGCATTCCTTTAGCCTCTTTTGCCTGAAACATTCAGTTCACTTAGAGGTCCATCAGTGTCGTTGACCCCATTCAGTGCTAAGAGCCAGAGAATTTATCAATATTTATCAGGGAATCCCAAGTGGAAATAGAATTGGACTGTAGGTTTTTTCAGTCAGTCAGTCAACTGGTGGTGTTTATTGAGTGCTTACTGTGTCATTCGTATTTATTGAGCGATTACTGTGTGCAAAGCAGTCATTCATTCAATGGTATTTATTGAGTGCTTACTGTGTGCAAGGCAGTCATTCAGTCGTATTTATTGAGCTCTTACTGTGTGCAGAGCACTGTACTAAGTGTTTGGGTGGGTACAATAGAACAATAAACAGACGTGTTCCCTGCCCACAGCAAGCTTGCAGTCTAAAGGGAGAGACGGCCACTAATATATGTGCAGAGCACTGTACTGAGCGCTTGGGAGAGTGCAGTAGAGGAGGTCACTCCTAGAACCATTAAATCTTGGGGATCATTAGTTTGAGGATGGCGTTAACTGGTACCGAGCCCAATGCTCAGAACGGTGTTTGACTCGGAGTAAGCGCTTAACAAATACCATTAAAAACAATGGTGATAATAATAGTGTTAATTGTGGTGTTTGTTAGAGCCTTACTTTGTGCCGAATACTAGAATAAAGATGTAGTTTCTGTCTCGCATGGGGCTCACAGTTTAAGTTGGAGGGAGAACAGGGATTTGATCCCCTTTTAACGGATGAGGAAGCTGAGGCCCAGAAAAGTTAAGCGACTCCTCCTTGGCCACAGAGCAGGCAAGTGGCAGAGCCGAGATCAGGACCCAGCCCACCTGACACCCACTAGGCCACGCTACTTCTCAGTGATCTGGAACAGTCACAGATCAATCAATAAATGGTTATGATAGGTATTTTTATCCACATTAATGTCTGTCTTTCCATCTAGACTGAAAACTCGGGAACGTGTCTGCTAATTCTGTTGTATTGTACTCTCCAGCTTAGTGCAGTGCTCTACACATAAGCGCTCAGTAAATATGATTGATTATTGAGCACTCATTATCTACAGGGCACAGTGCTAAGTGCTTAGATGTGCTTTTCAGTTTAGCTTCATAGACCTTGGAAAGATCAGAGGCCGGGAAATCATTTGCTACCAACTGAAGGTGTCGAATCACCACCTCTGTCGAGTTTTTTGGGGGGCGGTTTTTGCAGATGGACAACTCACTTTCCCAGTCAGATGCACTCGTTCCTGATGGCCAAGAGAATTGTGTTAATAAGAACGATTGCCAGGTTCAGGGACAAGGAAGCTGCTGATTGAGTTCCAGAGTTTATTTTTCTGAACAAAACATTGGTAAAACATTGTGTTAAATGTTTGGGAGCAATGTGGAAGACGAAATTCTAAAGATCTAAAAAGAAAGACAACTCTCATTTAACCACAGGACGAGGGGAAGAGTTGAGAGGAGAGGGAATTGAACTTATCCTTGTGTAAATAAGGATAACGTGTCTACCAACTCTGTTATATTGTCCTCTCCCGGGCTCTTAGTACAGTGTTCTGTACACAGTAAGCGCTCAATAAATAGGATTGCCTGATCCTTACACACTGCCTTTTTGTAATTTGTTTTAATGTCTATCTCCCCGCTCCAGAATGTAAACTCCTTGTGGACAAGGATCACGCCTCCCAACTCTCTTGTATCGTACACACACCCACCCGCAAATGCTCTGCACACCGTAAAGCCCTCAATAAATACCATCGATTGATTGATCGGAGGTTCTCGGGCCTCATCACTAAGTCCATCACCCAAATCGAAAGCTGGAGGAGAAATGACCCGGATAAATCCCCAAACTGGATAATCAACTCCAGACATTGGAGTTGACCAAATCCGGTATTATGCTTAATTTCCGCATCACAAACCTTTGGCCATTTGCTTAAGGCAATCAGTTAATTTCTATCCATTTCTTTCAAAGACAAATATTAATCTTTAACACGAAAGGAGTCCTGTGCTGATTGATTTATGGACTTACGTGCATATGTGCTTATGCTTAGAGAAGCAGCGTGGCTTAGTGGAAAGAGCCCAGGCTTGGGAGCCAGAGGACCTGGGTTCTAATCATGACTCCACTTGTCTGCTGTGTGACCTTGGGCAAGTTACTTCACTTCCCTAGGCCTCAGTTACCTCTCATCTGTAAAATGGGGATTAAGACTGTGAGCTCCATGTGGGACAACCCAATTACTTTGTTTCTATCCCAGTGCTTAGAACAGTGCTTGGCACATAGTAAGCGCTTAACAAATACCATCATCATTATTATTATTATGGATTTACCCTCTCCTCCATCTGAAGCTCTCCTGAACTTCTCTCTGAACCCCTGTGCTTTCCTAGGAAGAAAATATTCTATTGTTTCTCCACCGTTCCCATTCTTCCAAGTCTAGCTACCTCTGACCATCCCTTGGCCGAGTTGATTTTGTTTTTAGGAAACTTTAAGGGACAACTTTTTTACTTTTTCCCATTGAATCCCGCTCCGGCATTCAAATTCTTATAAAAAACCCAGAGAGCCATTTTACGTACCAAATTCCTACTTCCAGGGATTCCCACATGCACTGTTAGCTGCTGCCAAATAATCAGTAGTATTTAATGAGCGCTTAATACTAAGCAGAGCACTATACTAAGCACGTGGGGACTCCGATAGAGTTGGTAGAGTCGAAGCCTGCCCACAAGGAGCTTACAATCTTGGAACCCTTTTAGCCACCGGTGTTCTAGAACCACATTTCTCCCTTGTTGGCCAAGGGCAGGTTTTGTTCCCTTTGCCAAGAGACATCCCATTTTTTCTTTTTCAGAAATCAATCTGCACGCTGAGCACCCCTTAGCGTAGCCGTTCTTTTCTGATGTTGGCGCACTCTAGAAAATTCTACATCTCCTGCACATTGTTTCATTCCTTCATCTCCTTCAGAGCTGGTCCACTTTCTTTGCCATGCATTTTTTTTTAATCCTATTTTCCTCATTCCCAGCATCTCCATGAGGTGGGTTGGGGGTGGTGGGGAGGGAAATGGGTATTATTGAGTCCTGCTAATAATAGTGATAACTGTGGAATTTGTTAAACGGTTACTATGTGCCGAGCACTGTATTAAGCAGTGGGGCAGAGACGAGATTATTGGGTCGGACGCAGTCTCTGTCCCACTTAGGGTTCGCAGTCTAAGTAGGAAAGAGAACAGGGATTAAATCCCCATTTTACAGATGAGGAATCTAATAATAAAAAGTAATGGTATTTAAGCACTTAGTATGCTCCAGGCACTATTCTAAGCGCTGGGGCAGCTACAAGATAATTGGGTTAGACACAGTTTCTGTCCCATATGGGGCTTACAGTCTTAATCCCCATTTTTAGAGATGAGGGAACTGAGGCCCAGAGAAGTGAAGTCACTTGCCCAAGGTCACACAGCCGACAAGTGGAGGATACGGGATTAGAACCCAGGTCCTTCTGACTCCCAGGCCCGGGCTCTGTCCACTAGGCCGTGAGGCATAGCGAAGCTAAGTGACTCACCTAAGGTCACACACGGCAGACAAGGGGTTGAGCTGCAATTAGAACCCAGGGCCCCTGGTTCCCAGACTTCTTTCCACTAGGCCATGCACCTTTAAAAATAATAGTAGTTAGTACAATCGTGATGCCGAGCCAGATAGCTCAGGCTGTATTTCCATGATAGCCTAGCAAAAACATAGTAGCACCAGATTTAAAAAAAAAAAAATCACACAGAGGTCAGACTTCAGGGATCAGTGCTTCTCAGTTTCCTCATCTGTAAAATGGGGATTAAATCTGTGAACCCCATGCGGGACCTGGACTGTGTCCAATCTGATCAGCTTGTATCTACCATAGAGCTTAGTAAGGTGCCTGGCACATAGTAAGTACTTAACAAATATCATTTAAGAAAAATATGTGGGTTTAGAACAGAGATGTTATGTTTTTCTTAAGGCTGGTTCCAGAGGCGTTCTTAACCGTTGTATTTTTTTTCCCTTTCTTCACCTTCTAGGCCTTTTCTCAATTATCAGAGGATGTACTATGTGTTCATACAAATGCTGTCCAGTGGCCCTGCCTGGCTGGCCATCATTCTGCTAATAACCGTAAGCCTTCTTCCTGACGTGCTCAAAAAGGTTCTATTCAGGCAGCTACGGCCCACAGCAACAGAGAGAATCCAGGTAAAAAATCCCTTCTCCCAGGGTCCAGCAGAGAGACCGCGTCCCCAGTTTGAAGGATTTAGAAGTCCCGTGGATTGTGGGTAAAATAATTAGTTAAAAGAGGGACTGATGAATTTCAGCCCGCCTCATTCAAGGGGGAAAAGATCGGGCAGTGGACCAAATAATGGGGCCATAAAGGGAATCTCAGAACAAAACCAAACCAAAAAGCCAAACTGGTTTTATCGAAGTTCTTAAAAAAAAAAAAAAAAAAAAGGTAACTGTCAGACGAAATCCGCTTTTCTAAATGACTCCCCTCTGGGTTTCATTTGGGAGCCTAGAACTTGTAGCTTTTGATGAAGAAGCACAGTTTATCCACAGGATAATCCAATCATGTCTTAACAGCCCTGCTTCTTAGATCGTTCTCTCCTAATCCCTCCTCCAGAGAGGCTGGCGAGGGGCCGAAACCACCAAAGGAGAGAAGGGCTTAGTTTTTCTCATGACTGTTTGTCTTCGAGAAGAGGGTCGAGGAGAGTCAGGGTAGGGAAGATCAGGTGAAGGAGAGGCTGAGGCGGGGTGACAAAGAACGAGGAAGGAAGGAGGAGAGGAGAATATGAGGGAGAGAGAAAGGGGCCAAAAAAGAGGCGGGGAGATACAACCATTTGGCTCATTCTAGTTTATTCTACTTTTTCCACCTAAATGTCCTAAATCAAAAGTTCCTGAAACTCCAATGGAATGAACCGATTTTTCAAATCAGTGGAGAAAATATCACGAACGTCACTGTTGTTACTGCTTGTGGCGAACGCTCAGTTCTTTGCTCACAACTAAATATCATCTCCGTCAGCCCTTTCGCTAATGCTGTCGCCATAGCAGCCCAGGGCCAACAGTTCCCATCCCCGCTGTCCTCTCTCAATGTAATAATAATAAAGTTACATGTTAAGCGCTTACCTTGTGCCAGGCACTGTTGTAAGCGCTGGGGTAGATAGAAGGTAATCAGGTTGGACATAGTCTCTGTCCCACTTGGGGCTCACATTCTTAATATCTCCTCCTACAGCCTTTCAAAGACAAACATCCAAAACACAATGGAGATGATTCTGTTGGATCAAAGTAATAATAATGGTGCTTGTTAAGCACTTACTATGTGCTAAGCACAGTTCTAAGTGCTGGGGTAGATAGAAGGTAATCAGGTTGGACACAGTCCCTTTCCCACATGGGGTTCACACTCTGTCCCCATTTTCCAGCTGAGGGAACTGAGGCTCAGAGAAGTGAAGTAACTTGCCCAAGATCACACAGCAGACGTGTGGCGGAGCCGGGATTAGAACCCAGGTCCTTGTGACTCCCGGGCCCATGCTGGAGCCACTAAGCCACGCCGCTTCCCTTATCCCTCAGAATGAGGGGTCCAAGCTATGAAAGCAAAGAGAAAGAAATCTCTGGGTTGGGGGGGAAGGGGTGGCTTTCCTGCCCTGTGAACAAATTGAGTAGACACCTCTTTCTGATCCACCCCGGAGAATTTTAGTAGCAGCAGTTCCTAACTCCTGCTGGCCTTTCCGGAAATCCTGGGCCTCTACGGATGGAACACAGTGGGCCTGGTGGTTAGGGTAATGCCAACCTCTCCAGCTTGTACCGAGGGAGGCAGGAGATGAAATGCAATGGGCATCGGCTGTGCGGATCCCGATCTCCTTCAGTGGGTTGAGGGTCTGCCAGCCTCCACCCAAGTAAGTACAGGCCACCACCAGGTTCATTCCAGCCAGTCAGTGGTATATACTGAGGGCTTACTGTGTGCAGAGCACTGTACTAAGCGCTTGGGGGAGTAGAATACACCAGAAACGTTCCCTGCCTACAAGTTTACGGTCTAGAGGTTCCCGTTGTGACCCACATGAAGGATCCGCTGGTGTTTTTTCAATTTGGAAAACACCGACTGTCTTTGAGGTCGTGTCTATCCTTGCCTTTCAATATGGCAGTTGGTGGTCTGAACGAGTACAGAGCTGTAGATTTTCTTCCTCAGCCCGGAATAGAGATTCGATCCAATTTTCAATGAATTTGGCCCAGATGAGACCCAACTCCTCTTGGTTTCCGGGCAGTCGGCTCTCTGAATATGGGTATCCGATCCAAGGGAAGATCAGTTAACAGGGAAGAAAACCGGAAGGCTTTTGAAGTGGGTGAAGCATTGCCGAGTGACCCCAGGGAAAAATTTTTTAAAAAGGTTTTTTTTTTTTCGGGGGGCGGGCAGGGGCCTCAGGAATGCCAGTGTCAGTTTGCTTACTCAGTATTAATCCACACTAGAAAGTCGTTTGCTTTTAATCTCACTCACTCCTTGTGTTTCTCTCTTCCCTCTCCTCATTTCCTTCCACCTTCCCACCCGCTCTGCCTAAATGTCCGCTACCTTATTTAACCTAAATGATGTACCCGGGTACCTCCTGAACCTTCTGCGAATGTCAGACTAAGCGTCAGTGCCTTTCTGTTGAGCAGTCCACCATCTTTATGCTTTCTCAGACTTCCAGCAGCCTAAGTTTCTAATGGAACACAAGGTGACTTTTTTTCTGCCTTTTCTAAATACTTGGAAATGTATCCAAAAGACAGTCGGTGTTTTACTGTATTGTCGAAGCTCATTCTCTCTCTCTCCTTTCAGTGGTTCATATAAGTGTATTTTAAGCTTCCAGATAGACACCGAAGAAAAACTTCCCCTGGAATGAACAGTCACTAGCCACCATAACTAGTTCCAATTTCGTCGACCTTATGACATTATTGTACCGTATCTTTTTCTTGAAAAATTATTAGTGGGGTTCGTTTTGAGCCGTTTAAAAACTCTCATACGCATATCCTTTACCGTACATATTTATGAATAGCAAGGTCTGGTATTTAACTACAAAGACACACCGTGTATTTGTAGAGAGCTGTACTGCTATACTGAGTCAACAGGGCACTGCATGAAAAAGTAATTACCCTTGGATAAAACGAGTTTGATGGGGTGGAATTTTTAACTTTCAGTAGTAACTCAAGCACTATATCGTTAAACAGCTGTCTGCTATTACTGATGCTTTTTTGTGGGAGAAATCAGATAAACACTCCACCTCTATCCTTTTAATTTTTTGTCAGGTTAAGAAGATTTTCATCATTTCTTTATTTTTGTAAAATTTGGTGTTCGTGGAAAACGAAAACAAAATCGAGCTGACAGAATATCCAGAGCCGAAGTCATTTAGTAACATAAACCCACTGTCAGTCAGCAACTTGTGTGTCAACTGCTTTTCACTCAGAACTTCTTCATCCAGAATCAATTCTCGAGATAGTCGGTATCTAATCACGAGTAAAGCCGGCTGTCAGATCTTAGCCTTTTTCTACTGCTGGCTCGGCTTGGCTGCCAGATTATTACAGTCGACAGCCCCTCGGCAATTATAGGTGCTCTGAGAATGTTGGGTCAAAATATTGTCATTTACAATACCTGGCACTGAGCTGCAGGAATGGAGTCCCCTTATCCCTCTATTTAGAGGAGAAGAGCATATAGGAGCACTCAATAATTGGTAACAGTAACGGTAGGAGAGCAACTGCCTTGAGAAGGAAAAAGGAGATAGAGGAAGAATATTTAAAGAATCGTGGCATTTGTTAAGCACATACTATGTGTCAAGCACTCTTCTAAGCTCTGGATTGCCTTGGCCTTATTTTTGTGGTATTTGTTAAGCACTTACTATGTACCAGGTGCTGTATTAAGCACTGGGATAGATAGAAGCTAATCAGGTCGGACACAGTCCCTGTCCCACACGGGGCTCACAGTCTCAATCCCCATTTTTATAGATGAGTTGACTGAGGCCCAGAGAAGTGAAGTGACTTGCCCTGAATAATAATGATGGTATTTGTTAAGCGCTTACTATGTGCCAAGCACTGTTCTAAGCACTGGAGCATCAAACTCTCCAGAGACTGCTTCCAACACTGAATCTCAGGTCGTTCCTCCGATCTGTCCCCTGAGAAGCAGTCATGTCTAGAGAAAAGAACATGGCTTCTAATGTCAGCTTCTCCACTTCTCTCCTACTGTGACCTTGGGCAAGTCACTTAACTTCTCTTATTCAGTTCCCTCATCTGCAAAATGGGGATTCAGTACCTGTTCATCCATTCATTCTATCATATTTATTAAGTGCTTACTGTGTGCAAGGCACTGTATTAAGTGCTTAGGAGAGTACAATATAATAACAAACGGATACATTGCCTACTCACAACGAGCTGTTCTCCCTCCTACTTAGACTGTGAGCCCCATGTGGGACCTGATTAACTTTTATCTCCCCCAGCGCTTAGTTCAGTGCTTGGCACTAAGTAAATGCTTAACAAGTATCACGATTATTATTATCATCAGTATTAACTTTCAACCAAGGTAAATCAGGGATGACTGGTCTGAGACCTTGTTTTTATGAGGAAGACAAGTAACACAAACCAGTAAACTGGAAAGGGAATTAGGTGGTGGGTTTTTGTTTTGACTCGTACATGTTACACCTTTTTTAGCTGAAAACGTCAAACAGTTCCTTTCATTTTCAAGAAAAAAAAATTAGGGCACTCAGAAAAATTCCTCACCTGGGGCCATCAGAATGAAAATAAGTAACCAAGCTCCATCTTCATCCCGTACTTCATAGCATCTTGGGTGAATTAATAATCCCCAAAGGTGCTTATGAAATGGTTTCAATTTTTCAAAATTCAGAACAGAATTGATGTTCTGGAATTGGGTCACAATGTCACTGAGTTTCTCTAGAACTGGATTAGACTACCAACGGGTTTTAGCTTTTTAATTGTTGAAGAGGCTGCCATATCGACTTCTTTTGGGTTTTCTTCTTTTCAAATTCTACAGCAGTTGAAGGCTGGGTTGTTTGCAGATCATTGGACAATTCAGCTTTGGGTGTAGTGAGCAACGTGAACGTTCTCTAATTTCAATCACAGAACAAGCATGAGGAAACCAAAGTACACTTGCTCCGTCTCCCAACCCCCAGATTTCCACAAAGCTTTGGAGGATACTTTGGGTGATCTTTAACCTTCATCTGACACAACTAACATGCTCCATCGGCTAGTTTTTCTGGTCACATACCCCTGTTAAAAAAAAAAAAAAAAAAACACACAAAACTGCCCAAGACACTGGTTCCTTTTTTAAAGGAAGCAGCACTCTCCTTGACTGCATTTGCCTTATGCATTTTATTTCCTCGCTATTTTGGGGGGCATTTTACAAACCCCAATTTGATGATGACTTGGAAGTTTTCATTTCTCTTAAAAGGCTCTTTATTCTTTGACTGAGAAACTGGCAGAGGAGGAGCGAAACGTGACTTCTGCTCGCCGAACCCCTTCCGTCTGCATAGTTTCAGTACTACCCTCTAAAGCTCTTTACTGTGGGATTTGGGAGCTACTTTTACACCTATCGCTTCTCTCTCTGTCTCTGTCTTTTTCTGTCTCCCCGCTCCCACCAACGACTTGGAATTTTCCTGCTGTCAACCGGCAGGAAAATCTGCTTGTGCTTTCTTTCTCGCAGCTATTTCTAAAGGAGCTTGAATGGTGTGTCATCTTTGATTCAGTCGTATTTATTGAGCGCTTACTGTGTCAGTTAGCTTCTGGGGTCTTTCATGACTTTCCCGTGGCTAATGCAGACAGTGTGCTGACCCCCGTGCTCCTAGGAAAGGATCCTAAAGGCCTGTGCATTGGGCTTTCTTTTCAGGTCCTTCCGAGTTCCCTGGTGCGTGAACGCCAGGAGCTGTTGCACTCAGAGAAGGCTGCTGTTCAGAGCATGAGCAGCAGTGACCTTCCAACGCCTGATCCCTGGTGTAGATTAGGTGAACGGGAGGTGTCAATCGATCATATTTATCAAGCGCTGTGCGCAGAGCACTGTACTGAGTGCTTGGGAAAGTACAATAAAGTTGGCAGATACGGTCCCTGCCTACACTGAGCTTATACTTTTAACCTTGATCCTTATTAACTGTCCTCGGCATCATCATTATCATCAGTGGTATTTATTGAGCACTTACTTTGTGCAGAGCACTGTACTAAGTGCCTGGGAGAGTGCAATAGAGTTGGCAGACACTTTTAGCTTTGATCCTTATTAACTATCCTCAGGTTAGTTCAGCAGTAGTGTTATCATCATCATTGACATTTATTGAGTAATTCCTAAGTGCAGAGCACTGTACTAAGCACCTAGGAGAGTACGGTACAACAGAGTTGGCAGACCCACTTACCGCCCACATTGAGCTTACAGTCTAGAGAGGGAGACAGACATTAAAGCAGCAGCAACCAGTCAGTTGTATTTATCGAGCGCTTATCGTGTGCAGAGCACTGTGCTTTGGGAGAGTTCGATATAACAGAGATGGTAATAGTCATAATTATGGTACTTGTTAAGCGCTTACTATGTGCCAAGCACCGTTCTAGGTGCTAGCAGACACGTTCCCTGCTGCCCAGGGGAGCGACAGTTTTAGGAAAATGAAAAGGCTCTGCTCTCTCTCGGCACTTTGGGATCTCGCTGATAAAATCAGTTCATCTCCAGGGGTTTCAGGATTCTTCCCGAATTCAGAAATAGGTATGGGGCACCTTGGCGACTCATCCCCTTGGCCTGTGACTGGGCCAACAGAAATGCCCAGAAACCATCCTAGGGTAAACGTTTCCAAGCGATCAGTTGTTATTGCAGTGGAGGCTTAGTGCAAACCATGGGAATTGGCCCCAAGGACAGCAGCTCGATATCCCCAGCTCTGAAACCTTCTAGGTTTTAGCCCGCCAGCGCGGCAGTACAAGGCGAAGGTCAGGAATCCCCTCGGTCGTTGGACTTTTGCGGACCGCCTCGAGACGTTCATTCAGATCCCCTTGATCCACACAGCAGTCTCAGTGTTTTTCCTCATCCTTGCAGAAGATTATGAAACATAAATCCACCGTAAATGCCGTGCCGGGCTTCGATGGGCCGCTTCTTGAAGGATCTCTGGGAGCTTCCGAAGCATAATTAGCTCAATGCTAGGTAACGGGATTGCACAGATGGGGCAGGTTGAGTGACTGTCTGTCTGTGTGCTGTCATACTTTTGCTACTGTTGGTGTTTCCTGCAGAGTTTTTTTGCAGTGCTGTGCCAACTTTGACAGAAAACAGTGAATGCTAGGAGAGTCTTAATTCTTACCCTCAAATGTTTCTAGGCCTTATCCAGGTAAGTCTTTTGCCTGAGTGTGGCTTGGAAAAACGTCTGTGTGGCATGTGTTTCTGGAGGCCGTTAAGCCTGAAATGAATTGCCTCTGCAGCGTTCTGTTTCTAGTAAACCTCCCTCTGGCTTTGACGAGCTCATTTATCAACTCAACCATTTCATCCTTAAGACTGGAAGCTCGTTATGGGCACGTGTCTGCTAATTCTGTTGTACTGTACTCTCCCGAGTGCTTACTACAGTGCTCTGCACATAGTAAGCGCTCAATAAATGCCACTGATTAAGTTACTCAGTATTCCTCTTGACTGTAAGCTCATTATGGGCAGGGAAGGTGACCACTAATTCTGTTGTATTGTACTCTCCCAAGCGCTTAGTACAGTGTTCTGCACATCGTAAACGCTTGATAAGTACCGTAAATTGATTCCGCCAGCGTTTAACGAATTAGGCACCATGGATATCATCCAGTCCTGTTTTTTTCTGACTGGTACTAAGCGATTAAACGTTCGCGTCTGGCTCTTGAAACATTCAAAAGATGAGCCGATACGCTAGTCAGTTTGGCTGTCCATGCTTGCGCTGTTTGTTAAGGATACGTTGTATTTGAGTGAGAACGCCCCCTTCGATCGATCATTCGTATCTGTTGAGAGCCTACTCTGTGCAGAGCACTGTACTAAGCACTTGGGAGAGCACAGTATAACAGAGTTATAGATACATTCCTGCTCACAAGCTTACAGCCTAAAGGGGGAGAGAGATATTAATATAAATAGAGCTACGAATATGTCCATATTTTGGCAGTTGAATGTGAAAGTGCATAAGTGTTTGGTGTGTGGAATTGCATTGAGAGTTTAGGATTATTAAAGTAGCTTGCTGTTAGAAGAGAGATGAAATATTTTATCTCACCAAAGCCTCTTTTATCCTTCCCCTGGATTGCGATAGCTGTGACTTTTAAAATTTTTTAAAAAATGGTGTTTGTTCAGCGCTTTCTGTGTACCAGGCACTGTACTAAGCGCTGGGGAGGATATAAGCAAATTGGGTTGGACACAGTCCCTATCCCCCATGGGGCTCACAGTCTTAATCTCCGTTTTATGATGAGGTAACTGAGGCACAGAGAAATTAAGTGATTCGCCCAAGTCACGTGTCAGGCAAGTGGCAGAGCTGGCATTAGAATCCAGGTCCTTCTGACTCCCAGGCCACCGCTCTTTCCACTAGGCCGCCCCCGTTTCTCTTGGTTAACCGATTTGCCGATCGCCTCAGTGGACCCGAGAGAGGCATTTGTACAAAAAGTAGAAAGGCTTTGGATAGCGCCCTATTAGAAGCATAAAGTCCCTAGAGAAACAGCATGACCTAGTGGATAGAGCCCGGGCTTGGGAGTCACAAGCGCTTAGTGCAGTGCCCTGCACCAAGTAAGCGCTCAATAAATACGAGTGAATGAACAAGAACCCGGATTCTGATCCTGGCCCCGCCACTTGTCTGCTGTGTGACCTCGGGCCAGTCACAGCTCCGTGCCTCAGTTCCCTCATCTGTAAAATGAGGATTAAGACTGTGAGCCCCATGTGGGACAGTGACTGCGTCCAACCTGATGGTCTCGTATCTTCCCCAGCGCTTAGTACAGTGCCTGGCATAAAGTAAGCGCTTAACAAATACCTCAATTGGTATTATTAACCATTCCAGATGCTGACTGGGTGTTTTGTTTTCTCCTCAGAGGAGGCCAGGGCAGTGTCAGAACCATGTTTCCGAATCCACCCTCCTTGCCCCTACGTGGGGCCCGAGCTACCGAAGCAACGAGGCGACCAGACTCCCGGTGACAGAATCTCTTCCTCATTCTAAAAAAACCATGTTGACCCAGTGGAGCAGCGACGATTACTCCATCCTCCCACCTGTGTTCGGCTACTCAAAGAACTCTCGCCTCTCCGGGGCGAGACACTACTACGGCGGGATAGGTTCAGAAACGCCAGTATGAGTGATCACCGATTTAAGCCTTTAAGAACCGCATACTTGAGTGTGTATGCGTGTGTGTGCGCGCGTGCATTTCCCAGAACAGGAGGATACAGAACTCGGACTATAATTAGCTCCTGCAGTCTGGAGATAGGGTCAGACAGAACTCTAGGAATGCTTCTGCCCAAGGCCTGAATTTTTTTTTAAAACTTCTAACGCAAAGGAAATGTGGCACCGACCGACACCGTGAGGCCGACCGCGCTGGACGTCCTCTTCCTTCGGCTCAAGACTTTCGGGCGTCTCTTGCTTGTCATCCCGGCGGCCTGACATTCCTTGAAGGGTCTCTTTTGGTGGATGACTACGGAGATCCATCTTCCAATTCTGAGCCAGCAGCAACGACCTCAGATCTCTCCAGTGACAATCACTGAAAACATACTGAACTCCTGCTTTTTTCTGATTTCCATTTTTTGTCCTCTCTCCCTCCTGCTGACTCTCTAGAGCAAACTGGTGTTGCCTCTCTGCTAATCATTCAAGAGGAGCAGGGAAACAATGTGGCCTAGCAGATAGAGGCCGGGCCCGGGAGTCAGAAGGACCTGGGTTCTAATCCCGGCTCCGTCTCGTGTCCGCTGTGTGACCTCGGGCAAGTCGCGTCACTTCTCCGGGCCTCAGTTCCCTCATCTGTAAAAATGGGATTAATAGTGTGAGCTCCACGTGGCACAGGGACTGCGTCCAACATGATCATCTTGTATCCACTCCCGTGCGTAGAACAGTGCTTGGCATATAGTGAGCGCTTAATGAATACCATCGTCATTATCATTATTATTAAGTAGAATGTGAGAACTCAGCCTATTGGACTTGATACAGAAAGTTCCAGTGAGTTCTCTGTCCGAGGACCAAAGGGTCCCCAAGGAGGTGGGTCTGGAAATCTGCTCTCATAACAGTAGCGGATATAGGATGAGCGTTAACTTCCTAGCAAAGGGAAGAGATTGTTCTCCAGTCCGACTTTGCAGAGTAGAATGCCCCGTTTGGGGGAATCGGGGGGAAGAGATGGCTTTTTGGAGCACTGTGGGATTTTTGTGGTAAATAAGCGACTGGCGTTTCCCCAGCTCCGAATCCTATTAGTGTAAGAATAATTACCTAAAATAATTTGTTTTCGGAGACAGACCCACTAGGTGGTGTTTGCCTCCCTCTGGAGAATTTAAAACTTGATCCTGATGGAGCTGGAAGTGATCTTTGTAACTCTTCAGGATGATTAAGAAATTAAAATCAATCAGTGGTATTTATTGAGCGCTTAGAGTGTGCCCAGCATTGTCTTCAGCGCGTGGAAGAGTACCCTCCAAGCAGCTTGGCCTAGCAGATAGAGCACGGGCCCGGGAGCAAGAAGGACCTGGGTTCTAATTCCGGTTCTGCCCCCCGTCTGCCGTGTGACCTCGGGCAAGTCGTTTCGCTTCCTCTGTGCCTCCATCTGTAAAATGGGGACTAAGACTGTGAGCCCCATGTGGGACATGCACTGTGTCCAACCTGATCAGCGCTTGGTACAGTGCCTGGCATGTAGCGTTGAACGAATACCATTAGCAGAAAACAAAAACCCAAGCAAACACACAAAAAACAGCCAGCCTATACTTCCCAGGTTCTGTAATGTTTACTAAATCTCGTTGCTACTTTGATTCCTGGATATATATGCCATCCCAGGTTTTTTGTCCCGTATTTTGTGTGCAAATGTTTAATTGCTTTTATCATCAGCCTCCATTTCTTCTGTATAGTCAGTGTTGGCTTTTAAATAAGGGAGCACTCTCAGTGACAGTCTGAAGGAAAGAAATGTTCATTTCCGCTGGACGCTGAAACACTGGACATCAGAACTAGTCCCTTTTCAGGACTATGCCGCCCTACCCATTCCTTTGATTTTCCAGCATGATCATCAGGCTATCTGTGAGGCAGGCTAAAAATGGTGGTGCAAATTCAAGTTTAGACACTGGACGAGAGTAGCTGCGGAGTAAAGGGATTTCCCTGGAAAAAGTTTTAGTTAAACGTTAGAGGACAAAAGAAACTATTTCCCTATGAAGAAGTATCAGAAGCAGCACGGCATAGTGGAGAAAGCACGGGCCTGGGAGCCAGAAGGTCATGGGTTCTGATCCTGGCTCCGCCACTTGTCTGCTGTGTGACCTGTGTGCAAGTCACTTCACTGGACCTCACTTTCCTCATGTGGAAAATAGGGATTGAGACTGTGAGCCCCACATGGGATAGGGACACCGTGCATCCCGATTTGCTTGTATCCACCCCAGCGCTTAGTACAGTGCCTGGCACATAGTAAGTGCTTAAACATACCATTTTTATTACCATCACCAGAAGGAACCTGGGCAAAGCGGAATGTTTGAAGTGAATTCTGAATCCCTACCAAACCAAAGATTGAGATGAAGAAACTTTAATGGGGACACCACCCTCACAACCCCCCCAGAAGGGAATTCATTCCTGTCTTGACGATCAGTTTCGTTTGAAGTTGAAATTTCCCAGTCATTTCACTAGCATCCTCTTGAGACCGTCAAAGCCATTTCCCTCCTCTCTCACAGTATTACATTCAAACACCTGTCTTCGTTCACACACGGAACTGTTTCTGCCTTAAAACACTAGAATATGTATTTTTAAAAGGAAGAAAAAAACCTAATGGGAAGATAAATGTATTATCTGCAGGGGTGACAAATTTCTTCCAATTTTAGTTAAAGTACAATGTATTTTTTTAGAAATCTTAAAATCTGCCTTGGCACTTGAAATATTTTTCAAAGCTGTTTATATCTCTTTTACAACACACCATTTCTAATTTTGAAAGTACGTTTGGAAAGAGGTTTTGTTTGTTTTTTTTTTAAGTTGATGAAGTGTGGCCACTTTATGTTGATATTTTGCCGAAATGGTGGCTGAATGTTTTAAAAGCTGATGAATGTGAATATGTCAGTTGTGAATTTAGGCTCCTAAGCCTTCCCTAAACTCTTGCTAACAGATAAGAGATTGGTTTGAGGCACATCCTGAATACTGTAGCTAGCTAGCTATCTCTTCACTTCTATGCAGTTACACGCGCTCTTGATTTTTCTCATATCGGGCCTTTCGCCTTATTAACTAAGAAGTTTCTTGTTTGTCGATTGCGTATATTGGATTGCCACTGTCTCCTCACACAGAGTCTCCTCAGTCCTCTAGCGGAACAGTTCTTCCAGACAAAACTACCAAGAGGTTTGAGAGTGGCTCGGTGAGGTCCTGAAGCCAGGAGCTCACAAACTGCTCCATGGACAACCGTGAATATTTTAAAGAGGAGGGAGAGGAGGTTTAGACTAGAAAGGTAAAGAACAATGGGCCCATTGAAATGATATTTCAGATGGCATTCAGTCAGCCTTTCCCCTGAGGATTGTGCTTGCCTAAAAGCTGAGCGGGTAAAATGGGTAAATCTTAGCAGATTGTTGTCTGTTGGCTTTGGGCCCTAATGCTTTTTCTTGAAAAGCAGCCTGGCCTAGTGTATAAAGCCCAGGTCTGGGAGTCAGAAGGACCTGGGTTCTAATCCCGGCTCTGCCGCTTGTCTGGTGTGAGACCTTGGGTGAGTCACTTAACTTCTCCGGGTTGTGATCTACCAGGTTGGCTGGAATGGTAATTGCCCTGCCCCTGGCCTACTGCACTCTCCTGGGAGTGAATCATTCACTGGTACTTGAGCTCTTACTGTGTGCTGAGCACTGTGCTAGGTGCTTGAAAACATCTAGATGCAGGGCTAGGCCTGACCTATTTCAGTTTGGGCTTCACCCGAGATGATTGTGGCACGCAAACGCATACACCCACCCACCCACCTTTCCTCCCTCCTGTTCCCACCTTTCTCATTCCCACCTTTCCTCTGATGCCTTATATTGTACTCTCCCAAGTGCTTAGTACAGAGCTCTGCAGACAGTAAGCGCTCCATACGATTGACTGACACCTGCCAACTCCCAAGGAGTTGGAGCTGCACTGAGCGACCCCAAAAGGCTAAAACTTTTGACCGTTTGTGTGTGGTATTAAGTGCTTACTGTGTACCAGGCACTGTACTAAGCACTGCGGTAGATACAAGATAATCGGATTGGACACAGTCTCCATCCCACATGGGGCTCACGGTCTCATCCCTACCAGCACTTTCTCTCTCGCACCCAATGCATTCTCTTTTTCCTTCAGGACCTCACACTGTCTGAACTTACCACCATCCCCTCATCAATAATAATACTTATAGTGGGAAGAGCACAGAGAGAGGACCTGGGTTCTAATCCCGGTTCCGCCACGTGTATGCTGTGTGGGCTTGGGCAAGTCACTTCGCTTCTCTGTGCCTCAGTTCCCTCATCTGTAAAATGGGGATTAAGACTGTGAGCCCCACGTGGGACAACCTGATTCCCCTATGTCTACCCCCGCACTTAGAACAGTGCTCGGCACATAGTAAGCGCTTAACAAATACCAACATTATTATTCTCTGGGCTTCAGTTACCTTATCGGTAAAATGGGGATTAAAACTGGGAGCCCTGTGGGGGACAGGAACTGTGTCCAATCTGATTATTTTGTATCTACTCCAGCACTTAGAATAGTGCTTGACACATACTAAGCACTTAAAGAAAGGAAAGCTCTGTTAGGCTGTCAAACTCCCATGGCTGGGTGGAAGAAATGAGGTGGTGGAAGATATGAGGCAGACAAAATAAGAATAAATAAGGGCGATTTAGACTCTGAGCCCTATGCAAGGGACTATGTCCAACCTGTTAAACTTGTATCTACCCCAGTGCTTTGACTAGTGCTTGACATATAGTAAGCGCTTAAAGAATACCTTTTTTTTTATAATTACTCGACGGTAGAGACCCCTAAATGGTGGGCAATTATCTAATTCATTTGGGATAGGGTAAAGAGTAAAAATATGTTTTTGTGATAACTTCCTTTAAACTGGCAGCTTTAAAAGCGAGGAGTCCCCTGTTAGGTGAAGGTGAAAAAGAAGTAGGAATCAAATCAGTGGAACTTATTAAGTGCTTAATATGTGTCCCTCTAGACTGGATGGCTCATGTGGGCAGGAAATGTGCCTACCAACTCAGTTCTACTCTACTCTCCCAAATGCTTAGTACAGTGCTTTGCCCACTTAAGGACTCAGTAACCAACCACTGAGGATGGAAATGCGCAGCACTGTCCCAAGTGTTTGGGAGAATTGTATCCAACAACGTCACTGATAACGGCATCTGTTAAGAGCTTACTATGTGCCAGGGACCGCTCTAATTGCCAGGAGCTTGAAGTCAGTCGTATTTACTGAGCATTTACTGTGTGCAGAGCACTGATGGGAGAGTTTGGGAAAGTACAATGTAATTTCCATACTGTATAGACTACGATATACGAAATAAGGGCCACAGTCCCGGCCCACAGCGAGCTTACAGTTTAGAGGAGGAAACCAAATGTTTGTGAAAACTAAAGCAAGTTGTTTCTGGCTTCATTTTTCCTTAACCACTTCAGTCAATCAGTGGTAATTATCGAGTGCTTAATATAGTGCTCTGCAGAGCACTGTACTAAGCGTTTGGGAGAGAACACTACAAGAGGATTAGCAGATACACACCCTGCCCATAATGAGTTTAAAGTTCATGGAGTCCTGCACTGACAACAGACGACTGTGGCTACTTTTACTCGATCATGTCATTAATATTTATTTGACTCTTTCAAAGCTTGGATGCTTATGTTCTCACAGACATCACCCATTTATCAGTTCTCTCTGGTCTGCAACTTAAAAACAGGAAGAAAGTGGAAGCGACTTTACTGTATTTTTTTGGAAGTCAGGGGATAATGAAGGTGAGAATTATTCTGATTCTGCATCTGTGTATAAAGCTTTAATGTAAACTTGTTGGAAGTATTATGAAAGTGTGATTCTACTTTTGCAGAAAATCGAAAGATCAATTTATAATAGCTTTATTTTTTACCTTATCCAGCGATACACAATTTTAATATACTGTACGTTGTCTCTGACAAATTATAATGTCTGTGTGCCCTGTCATTTAAAATGTTCTCCTGTTATGTCCTGTGAAGTAGAATCTGCAAAGACGCTGTTGGAAGAAAAAAAAATTGCTATCCCTGCATTTAAAGTAAATGGAATATGTAGTCGTCGTCGTTAGATCCTGGAACTTGTTTTTTAATTGTTAAATGCAATAGGTCCATTTAACTGTCAATAAATCCGCCTTCAAACGTTAGTGTTTAATCTGTACAAGTCAATTAACCGACTCTGAAAAGTCAAACTGTGGATGAAAATAATTCCTACAGCTCTGTAAAGTTTATTTTGTACCCTGCCGGTTTTTAACTTTCATTTCTGTACATAACAAAGTAAGACTTGTTACGATTCAGTCTGGGGAACTTCCGATAGATTATACTTAAGCAGGATCTCTGAATCTGCTTGCAATAAAAAAAAAGAACACACCCTGGTTTAGCATCTTCATAAGCGAGTAAAATATAAGGATGATTATGGAAATCTATAATTAAAATGTAGCAAATTAAGTAGAATCCGGAAAATTAAATTGGTAGTTCTATCTGTGAGGATTTTGCGCACTTGTTTTTGGGGGGGGAGAATAGATTTGTTGGTGGCGGGTTTAATAACCACACATCTGTTTTCTAAGTTCTGGGTTTATTTTCATATGGCAAAGTCTAGGGTGGGGTGGCAATTTCTGCAGCCTGGATTGCCACAACCATTTTAATACGGCTCAGAACCTAGGCCCCTTTCCACAAGACTGAGTTTCATTTCATGAAAGCTCATTGCCTAGAATTAAGCAAGGAGGAATCGAGGAGATCATCATCCGGGCTTCGACTCTCCTCAGACCCCCACAGAAACCCTGGAGTTGGGAAGTGTAGTTTTGAGGCAAAGGGCGAGAAAGAGAAAAACGACAAGACAATGCTTCCTGCTCCCTATTTATGCAAATTTCAGGAAATGTGCCAACTTGCCTCAGCACATCAATAGACTGAGATTTAAAGACAGAACTCTATATTCACGCAGGCTTTTCCCGGGCCTGGATTCCTATCAAGAAAAGTAGAAAGCAGCAAAGCCTAGGGGAAAGAGCACGGGCCTAGAGTCGGAGGACCTGGGTTCTAGTCCCGGCTCCGCCACCTGTCTGCTGTGCAACCTGGGGCGAGTCGCTTTACTTCTGTGGGCCTCAGTTACACGAGAAGCAGCGTGGCTCAGTGGAAAGAGCACGGGCTTTGGAGTCAGGGCTCATGAGTTCGAATCCCAGCTCTGCCACTTGTCGGCTGTGTGACTGTGGGCAAGTCACTTAACTTCTCCGTGCCTCAGTTCCCTCATCTGTAAAATGGGGATTAAGACTGTGAGCCCCACGTGGGACAACCTGATTCCCCTATGTCTACCCCAGCGCTTAGAACAGTGCTCGGCACATAGTAAGCGCTTAACAAATACCAACATTATTATTATTATTATTACCTCATCTGTAAAATGGAGATTAAGCCTGTGAGCCCCACGGGAACGATCGACAGTGTCCGACCTGACTATCTTGTATTTACCCCAGCTCTTATTATTACAGTACCTGGCATGTAGCGAGTGCTTAACGAACATCATAAAAAGTAAGTATTTTCTCTCTCCCGAAACACTAGCGTGAGTTTGCGAAGTGCTCCGGTCACCTCACAAAGAAAAATTGGATCTTATTCCACCTACCGGGGAAAAACCTTTCTTTTAGATAACTCATCCAACAACCACAGGATGGCAGTGCTACTGTTTGATTGTGTGGCTGTGGAAAGAGCGCGGGCCTGGGAGTCGGAAGGACCTGGGTTCTAAACCCGACTCCGCCGTTTCTCCGCTCTCTGACCTTGGGCAAGTCACTTCGCTTCTCCGGGCCTCAGTGACCTCATCTGGAAAATGGGGATTAAGACTGAGAGTCCCGTGGGCCCAGCGTCCAACCTAATTAGCTTGGATTTGCCACGCCCTCCCTCCTCAGAGCTGATTCTTACCCCCTTTCAAAGCCTTGTTGCAGGCCCACCTCCTCCAAGAGGCCTTCCCTGATTAAGCCCTCTTCTCCTCTAATCCCACCCCCTTCAGTGACTTGCATCTGTGGAAAAAGCCCGGGCTTGGGAGTCAGAGTTCATGGGTTCGAATCCCGGCTCTGCCACTTGGCAGCTGTGTGAGTGGGCAAGTCCCTTCACTTCTCTGGGCCTCAGCTACCTCATCTGTAAAATGGGGATTAACTGTGAGCCTCACGTGGGACAACCTGATCCCCCTGTACCTACCCCGGCACTTAGAACAGTGCTCAGCACATAGTGAGCGCTTAACAAATACCAACATTATTATTTGCCCCCTTTATTTGCCCCCCAGCAGCACTTATGCACATATCCTATGCGTATTGGAGAAGCAGGGTGGATCAGCGGAAAGAGCACGGGCTTTGGAGTCAGAGGTCATGGGTTCGAATCCCAGCTGGGCCACTTGTCAGCTGTGTGACTTTGGGCAACTCACTTCATTTCTCTGTGCCTCAGTTCCCTCATCTGTAAAATGGGCATATAGACTGTGAGCTCCACGTGGGACCACCTGATCGCCTTGTTTCCTCCCCAGCGCTTTGCACATAGTAAGTGCTTAACAAATGCCATGATGATTATTATATCCCTAATTCATTTATTTCTATAACGTCTCCCCTCTAGGATGTAGACTCACTATTCATTCAATAGTATTTATTGAGCGCTTACTCTGTGGAGAGCACTGTACTAAGCGCTTGGAATGGACAAATCGGTAACAGATAGAGACAGTCCCTGCCCTTTGACGGGCTGACAGTCTAAATCATGAGCGGGGACCTTGTCTACCAACTCTGTTATTATACTGTACTCTCCCAAGCATTCATTCCTTCAATAGTATTTATTGAGCGCTTACTATGTGCAGAGCACTGTACTAAGCGCTTGGAATGGAGAAATCGGTAACAGATAGAGACAGTCCCTGCCCTTTGACGGGCTCACAGTCTCATCGGGGGAGACGGACAGGAACAATGGCAATAAATAGAATCAAGGGGATGAACATCTCATTAAACAATAGCAAATAAATAGAATCAAGGTGATAATAATAATAATAATAATGTTGGTATTTGTTAAGCGCTTACTATGGGCCGAGCACTGTTCTAAGCGCTGGGGTAGACATAGGGGAATCAGGTTGTCCCACGTGGGCTCACAGTCTTAATCCCCATTTTACAGATGAGGGAACTGAGGCCCAGAGAAGTTAAGTGACTTGCCCACAGTCACACAGCCGACAGGTGGCAGAGCTGGGATTCGAACTCATGAGCCCTGACTCCAAAGCCCGTGCTCTTTCCACTGGGCCACGCTGCTTCTCCAGGTGATGTACATTTCATTAACAAAATAGGGTAATGAAAACCTATACAGTTGAGCAGAATATATACAGTTAGTACAGTGCTCCGCATACAGTAAGTGCTCAATAAATATGATCGATTGATTGTTTGGACCGGACTGAGGAATGAGACTGGGGGTGCGTTTTTCCTGGAGTTCTTTTCAACAGGAACAAGCAGGGAAGAGGTTGAGCAGTTGCAGGACACGGTAGAGTGAAGGGCACACTGCGCGACCGTTCCAAAAAGCTGGCCCTCTTCCCCCCCTGCTTCTTGTGTCGCCCCGGCGGAAGAGTTTGTTCATTAATTAGGAAGGATTTACTGCCTGTCCGGGGAATTAACCTGTGGATCAGGCTTCGGGGCCCGTGGGAGGTTGGGTGAACTCCAGCTTTGGAAATATCTGAAAAAATAGGGCAGCCGTTTGACCATCTGTCAAGGGGGAGGGGAGGAATTACAGGTACCCAATTTGCCAGGAAGTACAGGCCTGAACCAGGTTCTTTGATCGCTGAATCGTTTGAATGTAAGGAAATTGGGCTCTTGGTAACTTGATTTGTATCTTTAAATGACTGTTTTGCTCCTTATTGATGATAGTCGGTATTTATTAAGCACCAGGGCTCAGTGGAAAGAACCCGGGCTTGGGAGTCAGAGGTCATGAGTTCGAATCCCAGCTCTGCCACTTGTCAGCTGGGTGACGGTGGGCGCGTCACTTCGCTTCTCTGGGCCTCAGTTCCCTCATCTGTAAAATGGGGATGAAGACGGTGAGCCCCACGTGGGACAAGCTGATTCCCCTGTGTCTACCCCAGCGCTTAGAACAGTGCTCTGCACATAGTAAGCGCTTAACAGATACCAACATTATTATTATGGTACTTGTTAAGCATTTACTACGTGCAGAGCACTGTTCTAAGCACTGGGGGAGATACGGGGTAATCAGATTGTCCCATGTGGGGCTCACATTTTTTAATCCCCATTTTTACAGATGAGGTAACTGAGGCCCAAAGAAGTTAAGTGATTTGCCCAAGGTCACACAGCATACAAGTGGCAGAGTGGGGATTAGAACCCACGGCCTCTGACTCCCAAGCCCGTGCCCTTTCCACTAAGCCACGCTGCTTCTCTGCAATCGTTATTTATTTCTGTTAATAGTGATGGTATTGGTTAAGCGCTTCCTATGTGCCACGCACTGTTCTAAGTGCTGGGGTAATAATAATAATAATAATGTTGGTATTTGTTAAGCGCTTACTATGTGCCGAGCACTGTTCTAAGCGCTGGGGTAGACACAGGGGAATCAGGATATCCCACGTGGGGCTCACAGTCTTAATCCCCATTTTACAGATGAGGGAACTGAGGCACAGAGAAGTTAAGTGACTTGCCCACAGTCACACAGCTGACAAGTGGCAGAGCTGGGATTCGAACTCATGATCTCTGACTCCAAAGCCCGTGCTCTTTCCACTGAGCCACGCTGCTTCTCTAGATACGAGATACGAGATGCTTCTCTAGATACGAGCTGCTTCTCTAGATACAAGGGTAGATACGAGGTCATCAGGTGGTCCCCTGTAGGGCTCACAGTCTTCATCCCCATTGTACAGATGAGGTCACTGAGGCGCAGAGAAGGCTGGGCTGGGCCATGGGGGGTTGTGAGGGTGTGTACGAGTGTGTGAGATGTAGACTGCGACAGGCGTGTGAGTATTCACCCATCCCATCGTATTTATTGAGCGCTTACTGTGTGCAGACACTGTACTAAGCGCTTGGGGGAGGACGCTTGGGCAACAGATAGAGACAGTCCCTGCCCAACAACGGGCTCACATGCACGTGGGTGGTAGAGGCTGGGGCATGGGGGGTAAAGAGAGGGTGAGGGTGTGTAAGTGTGTGTGATGCAGACTGGGATAATAATAATGTTGGTATTTGTTAAGCGCTTACTATGTGCAGAGCACTGTTCTAAGCGCTGGGGTAAACACAGGGGAATCAGGTTGTCCCACGTGGGGCTCACCGTCTTCATCCCCATTTTACAGATGAGGGAACTGAGGCCCAGAGAAGTCAAGTGACTTGCCCACAGTCACCCACCTGACAAGTGGCAGAGCTGGGATTCGAACTCATGACCTCTGACTCCAAAGCCCTAAGTGTGTGTGCTTGCTCTTGGGTGGTGTTGCTGTGGCAACGGTGTGTGTGTGTGTGATAATGTGTGTGAGAAGCAGCGCGGCTCAGTGGAAAGCGCCCGGGTTTAGGAGTCAGAGGTCATGGGTTCTAATCCCACTCCGCATCCTGTCGGCTGTGTGACTTTGGACAAGTCACTTCACTTCTGGGTGCCTCAGTGACCTCATCTGTAAAATGGGGATGAAGCCTGTGAGCCCCACGGGGGACAACCATTTTCCCTTGTCTCTCCCCCAGCGCTTAGAACAGTGCTCGGCACATAGTAAGCGTCTAACAAATACTAACATTCTTATTTTATTTTATTATTATCACGTAGCCTGTGGCAGGCGCGTGTGCCTACCTGGGTGTGGTGTGAAGGGCGAGGGCGCGTCGGGCGGGGCTCACCTGGCAGGAGAGGCAGCGTGGCTCAGGGGAAAGAGCTCGGGTTTGGGAGTCAGAGGTCATGGGTTCGAATCCCGCCTCTGTCACGTGTCAGCTGGGTGACTGTGGGCAAGTCACTTCACGTCTCTGGGCCTCAGTTCCCTCATCTGTAAAATGGGGATGAAGACTGGGAGCCTCACGTGGGATCCCCCTGGTGACCCTGTATCTCCCCCAGCGCTTAGAACAGTGCTCGGCACATAGGAGGCGCTTAACAAATAACAATATTATTATTACGGAGAAGGACGGGGGACGGCGGGTCGCAGCTCCTCCCGCCTCCCCGCACCGGGCGGGGGGCGGGGCCGGCGCCTTGGGGGCGTGGTCAGAGAAGCCGCGGGCGTTGATAGGCGGGGGCGGATCGTGGGGGCGTGGTCAGAGAAGCCGCGGGCGTTGATAGGCGGGGGCGGATCCTGGGGGCGTGGTCAGAGAAGCCGCGGGCGTTGATAGGCGGGGGGAGTCTGGGGGCGGGGTCAAAAGATCCGCGTGCGTTGATAGGCGGAGGCGGAGCCCTTGGGCGTGGCCGAAGCCTTGGGGGCGTGGTCAGGCGTGATATGCGTTGATAGGCGGGGGCGGATCCTGGGGGGCGTGGTCACAAAATCCTCGTGCGTTGATAGGCGGAGGCGGAGCCATTGGGCGTGGCCGGAGCCTTGGGGCGTGGTCAGGCGAGACATGCGTTGATAGACGGGGCGTGGCCGGCGTATTGGGGGCGTGGTCAGGGAATCCTCGTGCGTTGATAGGCGGGGCGGAACCTGGGGGCGTGGTCAGCGAATCCACGTGCGTTGATAGGCGGGGGCGGAGTCAGGGGGCGCGGGCAGACCATCCACGTGCGTTACTAGGCGGGGGGCGTGGTCAGCGAATCGGCGCGCGTTCCTAGGCGGGGGCGGAGCCCGGGGGCGTGGCCCTCGCCTTGGGGGCGTGGTCAGGGAATCCTCGTGCGTTGCTAGGCGGGGGCGTGGCCGGCGCCTTGGGGGCGTGGTCAGCGAGCCGGCGCGCGTTGATAGGTGGGGGCGGGGTCCGGGGGCGGGGTCAGGGAATCCTCGTGCGTTGATAGGCGGGGGCGGAGCCCGGGGGCGTGGCCGTCGCGTTGAGGGCGTGGTCAGGGAATCCTCGTACGTTGATAGGCGGGGGGCGTGGCCGGCGCCTTGGGGGCGTGGTCAGCGAGCCGGCGCGCGTTGATAGGTGGGGGCGGGGTCCGGGGGCGGGGTCAGGGAATCCGTACGTTGATAGGCGGGGGGCGTGGCCGGCGCCCTGGGGGCGTGGTCAGCGAGCCGGCGCGCGTTGATAGGTGGGGGCGGGGGTCCGGGGGCGGGGTCAGGGAATCCTCGTGCGTTGATAGGCGGGGGCGGAGCTCGGGGGCGTGGCCGTCGCATTGAGGGCGTGGTCAGGGACTCCTCGTACGTTGACAGGCGGGGACGTGACCGGCGCCTTGGGGGCGTGGTCAGCGAGCCGGCGCGCGTTGATAGGTGGGGGCGGGGTACGGGGGCGTGGTCATGGAATCCTCGTGCGTTGATAGGCGGGGGCGGAGCCCGGGGGCGTGGCCGTCGTATTGAGGGCGTGGTCAGGGAATCCTCGTATGTTGCAAGGCGGGGGGCGTGGCCGGCGCCCTGGGGGCGTGGTCAGCGAGCCGGCGCGCGTTGATAGGTGGGGGCGGGGGTCCGGGGGCGTGGTCAGGGAATCCTCGTGCGTTGATAGGCGGGGGCGTGGCCGGCGCCTTGGGGGCGTGGTCAGCGAGCCGGCGCGCGTTGATAGGTGCGGGCGGGGGTCCGGGGGCGGGGTCAGGGAATCCTCGTGCGTTGATAGGCGGGGGCGTGGCCGGCGCCTTGGGGGCGGGGTCAGCGAGCCGGCGCGCGTTGATAGGTGCGGGCGGGGGTCCGGGGGCGGGGTCAGGGAATCCTCGTGCGTTGATAGGCGGGGGCGGAGCCCGGGGGCGGGGCCTGGCGAGACCCCGCCCCCTTTCGGCGGCGGCGGCTCGTGCTCCGCTCCTTCCCTGCGGACGGCGACAGCATCTCTGCAGCGCAGCACGGACACGCACAGGTGTGTAAACGCGCGTGTCCGCACACCTGTACACGCGTGTACGCGGGGGGACCAGGTGCGTGCGGCTTCGTCCGTTCCCTCCCTTCCTTCCTTCCATCGGATTTCTAATAATTACGGTATGGGTTAAGCGCCCACTCTGTGCTAAGCACCTCTGGGATGCTTACGGGGGTGCAGATCGCTGGGGAGAGTCCAGTTCCAACAGGGACCTCGTTAAGCGCTTCCTGTGGGCCAAGCACTGTGCTAAGCGCTGGGGTAGGTACGAGGTCACCTATCGAGGCAGAGGGGGATAGAAATATAAATGAATAAAGGACAGGTGGGTATTGAAGGGCTGTGGGGGCGGGAGAATAATAATAATAAACTGTGGGGTTTGTGAAGGGCAATAGTCACAATAAGAAGAAGAAATTGTGGGGTTTGTGAAGGGCAATAGTTACAATAATAATAAATTGTGGGGTTTGTGAAGTGCAATAGTTACAATAATAATAAATTGTGGGGTCTGTGAAGGGCAATAGTTACAATAATAATAAATTGTGGGGTTTGTGAAGTGCAATAGTTACAATAATAATAAATTGTGGGGTCTGTGAAGGGCAATAGTTACAATAATAATAATAAATTGTGGGGTTTGGGAAGGGCAATAGTTACAATAATAATAATAATAAATTGTGGGGTTTGGGAAGGGCAATAGTTACAATAATAATAAATTGTGGGGTTTGTGAAGGGCAATAGTTATAATAATAATAAATTGTGGGGTTTGTGACGTGGAATAGTCATAATAATAATAAGATGTGGGGTTTGTGAAGGGCAATAGTTATAATAACAATAGCTCTGCCACTTGTCAGCTGGGTGACTGTGGGCAAGTCACTTCACTTCTCTGGCCTCAGTGACCTCATCTGTAAAATGGGGATTAACTGTGAGTCTCACATGGGACCACCTGATGACCCTGTATCTCCCCCAGGGCTTAGAACAGTGCTCTGCACATAGTAAGCGCTTAACAAATACCAACATTATTACCATTATTAAAATGGGGATTAACTGTGAGCCTCACGTGGGACAACCTGATGACCCTGTATCTTCCCCAGTGCTTAGAACAGTGCTCTGCACATAGTAAGCGCTTAACAAATACCAGCGTTATTATTAAAGAAGCACGGGGTCCTTCGGAAACAAGTTTAGAGTTTAACGGCGGTTTTCCGTTAAATGTATGCTAGCTGATACTCAGCAGGAATATACCTTCACAGAGTAGCAAAGCTTTGAAACTTTCATATGTATTTATGTTTGTATGTGTAATTTATTCATGTTCATGTCCATCCCTGCTCTCCTTTTTCCTCCCAGACTTTAAGCTCCCCGGGGGCAGGTAATTCATTAATAATAATAATAATAATAATGTTGGTATTTGTTAAGCGCTTACTATGTGCCGAGCACTGTTCTGAGCGCTGGGGTAGACACAGGGGAATCAGGTTGTCCCACTTGGGGCTCACAATCTTAATCCCCATTTTACAGATGAGGTAACTGAGGCACCGAGAAGTTAAGTGACTTGCCCAAAGTCACACAGCTGACAAGTGGCCGAGCAGGGATTCGAACCCATGACCTCTGACTCCAAAGCCCATGCTCTTTCCACTGAGCCACGCTGCTTCTCATCAATTCATTCATTCAATAGTATTTATTGAGCGCTTACATGCGTTGGGTTTTTTTACATCATATTTATTGACTGCTTACTGTGTGCTCAGCACTTAGGAGAATAGAGTATAACATCACATTCCCTGCCCACAGTGAGCTCACAGTCTAGAGGGGGAGACAGACATGAAGATACATAAATAGATAGGTAAATGAATAAATTACAGATATATATAGATATATACATATGTGCTTTGGGGAAGAGAGGGAGGATGAATGAAGGAGCACATACGAGGGGTGCAGAAGGGAGTGGGAGGAGAGGAGGGGTCAGTCAGGGAAGGCTTCCTGGAGGAGATAGGCCTTCAGTAAGGCTTGGAAGGGAGGGGGAGTCATTGTCAGATGTGAGGAGGGAGGGCGTTTCAGGCCAGGGGCAGGACGTGGGCGAGGGATCGGCGGTGAGATAGACGAGATGGGGGCACAGTGAGAAGGTTGGCATTAGAGGAGAGGATTATGCGAGCTGGGACGGAGTAGGAGAGCAGCGAGGTGAGGTAGGAGGGGGCAAGGGGATGGAGGGCTTTAAACCCCCTGGTGAGGAGTTTCTGTTTGATGCAGAAGTGGGTAAACAACCACTGGAGTTTTCTGAGGAGCGGGGAGACATGGTCTGAACGCTTTTGAAGGAAAATCATTCGGTCAGCAGAGTGGACTATGGAGTAGAGTGGGAAGAGACGGAAGGCAGGGAGGTCTGCAAGGAGGCTGATACGATAATCAAGGCGGGATAAGGTTAAGTGCTTGCATTAATGTGGTAGCTATGTGGACAGAGAGGAAGGGGCAGCTGTGGACCACGTTATGACAGGATTTAGTGATGGCTTGAATACGTGGGTGGAGTGAGAGAGAGGAGTCAGTGTTAATACCAAGGTTACGACGCGTCTACCAACTGTTGTCCTGTACTTTTCTGAGCGCTTGGTGCCCAGGAAGCGCCTAGTACGGTGCTCGGTTCACGGTAAGTGTTAATAAATGCCAATTCCACATTCCTTTTCCTTTAATCGTATTTTTTAGACACTATCCTAAGTACTGGGGTAGATACAAATTAATCAGATTGGACAATCCCTGTCCCACGTAGGGCTCCCAGTCTTAATCCCTATTTTACCGATGAAATAATTGAAGCACAGAGGAGCAAAGTGACTTGCCCAAGGTCCCAAAGCAGAGCTGGGGTTAGAACCCCAGTCCTTCCGACTCCCAGACTCGGGCTCTATCCACTAGGTTATGTTGTTTCTCACGCCTCTACTCTGAGCTTGTATTCATAACAAACAAACCAAAGAAAACTTCCTTCACTCTCCCACAGTAGGACATTGTTAATGATATTTTGGCACCAGCTGTAGTTGTGTATGTATCATCACAGCTGATTTTCAGGTCTCAAATCAGGAGCATCATCAAGGAATAAAGAAAGCAAGAGTGGGTCTTTTGTTTTTTTGCATCGTAGGCAAATCCTCGTTGGGCCTTTTCTAGCTGGATGCAATCTTTGTTTTATGCAGACGGGAGAGGGAATCGTGTGTCTCGTCCAAGCTCGTTGTGGGGAAGGAATGTGTCTACCAACTCTGCTGTGTTGTACTCTGCCTTGCATTTAGTACAGAGCTCTGCATGCAATAAGTGCTCAAAAAGTGCCACTCATTGATTGAAAATGAGCAGTGAGCAGTTACACACGTGGGAGTGCTAACTGGAAGTGAACTGATAATTCCTTGTGAGCAGGATTTGCTTCTATCAACTACAGAGAAGTAGTGTGGCTTAGTGGATAGACCCCAGGCCTGGGAGTCAGAAGGACCTGCGTTCTAATCCTGGATCCGCCACTTGTCTGCTGTGGGAAGTTGGGCAAGTCGCTTCACTTCTCTGTGCCACAGTTACCTCATCTATAAAGTGGGAATTAGGACTGTGGGCCCCATGTGGGACCTGGACTGAGTCCAATCTGATTAACTTGTACCTACCCCAGTGCTTAGTTCAGTGCCTGGCACATAGTAAGCACTTAACAAATACCATTAAAAAGAAATTAGAGGTGATCAGGAGAGAGTTTTTAACGCACTCATAAGTAGAGAATGAGATTCCTTGGACAGACCCTTATGCTCTTTCCTCCCATCAGCCAGTGGTATTTTTTTGAATGCTGTACTATATGCAGAGCACTGTACTATGAGACATTAATTTAGTGCCAAGCATTCCTCCTTTAATTTAACCTAAGGCCTGAAAGAAGATTGGGAACAGCTATCAGTTTTCTCTCTTCTTTTCTGCCCCACAGATCATTTTGAAAGTTCTTAAGTTCCAGAATCTTGCTGTTCCTATGATTCTTTTTCCTTTTTTTTAATGGTATTTGTTAAGCGCTTACTATATGCCAGGCCCCGTACTAAGCACTGGGGTAGACACAGGCTAATCAAGTTGGACAGAGTCCTCGCCCTACATGGGGCTCACGGTTTTAATCACCATTTTACAGATGAGGTCATTGAGGCAAAGGGCAGGTAAATGACTTGCTCAAGGTCACCCAGCAGACAAGCGGCAGAGCTAGAACCCAGGTCCTCTGACTCCCAGGCCCAGGCTCTTTTCATGAGGCTACGCTACTTCTTGTTAAAATTCACTGCTGTTGTGCTCCTCTGTGTAAAATTTCCTGTAACGTATGGGGTTTTAGAACAAGTACCCAGGAATCATTTGATTGTAGAGATACCCCGAGCAAGTAGGTAGAGAAGAGAAATGAGAGGGAGGGAGAAATCCTTTTAGCATATGAATTCGGTGGGATTTACATATTGGAATGAGAACACACCTGAAAGAAAAGATTTACGTAATTGGAAGTCTCTTGGTAAATTGAACTTGATTCTTTTTATCTCCCTTTGAAGATTGGTGAGGTCTCAATTTATCAAACGCCATAGCAGCTACAGTTCTCTTTGAGAAACTGTTTTAGGGAGGTTTAGAATCTTATTCTGGGAGACCCTTACCTAAGCTCAGCATCTTTTTCGGGGGGGGGGGGGGAAGGAAGCAGTCCCGAAAATTCAGTACAGTAGCCATATTTGGAAAGAGACTCCGAGGCTTTAAGAAGCACTGTAACACTCAATTAATTTATGCACTTATTTTTTTAAATGCAAAAAGATTTGCCTCAGAGTAAAGGGGCAAGGTCAGGGGCGGAGTCAATTTGAAATCCCATCTCGGGGATTGTAAGATGGATAGTTTTTGGCTTCTGAAATTTGGTCGGTGCGGAGTCCCATCCCTCTGCCTATTTTTTGCTCAATCGAGAGTTGATCGGCCGATTGATATTTGCTCATTAGGGGTTCCCCTAAGAGAGGAGGGCCAATTGTCCATATTTTATGGTGGTTACTTAAACACCTCTATCACTAAAGTTGGTCTCACCTGTTGAAAGCATAAGGCTTTCAACGAGAAGCAACGAGAGTGGACGAGAAGCAGCGTGGCCTAGTGAATAGAGCCCGGGTATGGAAGTCAGAAGGAGATGGATTCTAATCCTGCCTCTGCCACTTGTCTGCTGGGTGACCCTGGGCAAGTAACTTCACTTCTCTGGACCTCCCTTACCTCTTCTGTAAAATGGGGATGAAGATGGGGAGCCCCATGTGGGATGTGTCCAAGCTGATTATCTTGTATCTATTTCAGTGCTTAGTACAAAGTAAGCACTTAACAAATGCCATTTAAAAAAGTAGCACCCATCTGGAACAGCATAATAACTGGGATTTCAATTCAATTGTATTTGAGTGCTTACTGAGTTCAGAGCACTGTACTAAGCACTTGGGAGAGTACAACAGTAAACCTACACATTCCCTGCCCACAACGAGTATGTGTTAAACAGTTTTGTAC
Source organism: Ornithorhynchus anatinus (assembly GCF_004115215.2). Lineage (NCBI taxonomy): Eukaryota > Metazoa > Chordata > Mammalia > Monotremata > Ornithorhynchidae > Ornithorhynchus > Ornithorhynchus anatinus. The sequence goes on along the minus strand of NC_041747.1, from coordinate 12,648,599 downwards.
CAAGCACTGTGCTCAGCACTGGGGTAGGTGCAACACCGATTGTTCACAAGTTCTGTCCAAATGGGGCTCACAATCTAGGTGGGAGGGAGTACAGGTGTCTTATCCCCATTTTACAGATGAAGAAACTGAGGCAAAGACAACTTAAGTGTTCCTCAGGTTCCCTCAGCAGCAAAGGGCAGAGCTGAGATTAGAACCCAGATCTCTGATCTCCCAAGTCGCTTTCTACCAGACCATATCCCTTCTCAGTGTCTTTTTGATCCACTTGTGCACACCGGCTAGCACAGCGTTTTGGGTGTCAGCGTAAGGTAGAAATCCATCCATCAAAGGTGATGGGGAATTCTTGGGAATTTGGGGGTCATTCAGTCATTTATTGAGCACTTACTGGGTGCAGAGCACTGTACTAAGTGCTTGGGAGAGGACGACAGAACAATAAACAGACACATTTGGATGCAAAATGGCTCCGCAGGTCAGAGATGAGTCTGCTAGCCCGGTTATGTTAGATTCTCTCAAAACTCAGCGCAGTGTTCTGCACATACAGTAGTTGTTCAATAAATACCAGTGATTGGGGTGACGGGGAGAAGAAGGGGCTCAGAAGTGGGACACGATCGCTGTTCTGCAGATCTTTATCAGCGGCTCGAGATGGTCAATTTGATGGAAATATGCTTCACGACAGCTGTTGGCCCCCTCCTGCCATAGCGTCACCTGAATAGTGTAAAAGCACTCAGTAAATACCCCTGATTGAGCTCGCCTGGCTCGCCACTAGATTTCTCCCCACCCCGCTAATCTGTGCAAGGTGGAGTGGATTAACGGCTATAAATTTGGTTGCCACAGGCAGTGTGGTGAGCTGGTAAGACGTAGGCTAGCCTAAGAGAGGGTGGTTATTGCTAGCCTTCTCTGGAGAGCTTCTCGTGTCCTCCTCCTTTATCTTTCAGGTGAGGCAAGTGCTGGCCAGCACTTAGGTAGATATCTGGAGTTTATCTATTGTTTATTCATAGTAATTTCTGTTTAAATTAGCGATGAAATAGCGTGGGTCTTGGAAATGGCAGTTGCATATGTGTATATGTAAAACAAGCTTCCCAGAGAAGGGGTGGTGGGGGTTTCTGTATTCCTGTTCCCTTAATATACTCCCCTTTTTCTTTCTTTACTTCTTTCTCCTCTTCTCTTCCCCTCCTCCTTAATAAAATAAAACTACCATCCTCTAGACTGTAAACTTACTCTGGATAGGGAATGTGTCTGCTAATTCTGTTGTTTTGTACTCTTTGAAATGCCTAGAACAGTACTCAGGACATAATAAGCACTCAAATACCCCAGAGTAGACTGCTACAGTGGTTATCTCCCTCCCCCCCCCCGCCCAACACATTTTTTCAATAAATTAGAGGAAGAAAGCTCATAAGACAGGATTTTTGCAAACCTTGCACAGTCAATATTGGAATGAACCCCTAGCCATAATGTAGCACTTTCATGTCTATTTCTTTCAGTATTTAAAGTTAGGGGGAGAAGGGAAAGCTAAAGGAAAGACAACCCAGTGCTAGTAATTAGCTCGCAGAAGATTTTTGTTGGACAGGAGAGGGAGTGAGTTGAAGTGGTGACCCTGAGAGTGAAAACATTCCATTTTCCCTAGAGGCAGTTAAACAGCAGGTTTGGGGATTGAAGGGCAGGGCACTTAACACAATCAGTGCCTGTTCTCGGCTCTATTTGAGAGGAACTTCCTCTGTATTTCTAAAAGAAAATAATGCTCTATGTCCTCAAATCCTGAGGCTAGCCCCAATGCCAAGATGAAGACTAATTATCCTTAATAGCGGCAATTTAAAGTTTTCAGTACATGACAGGTGAACTTTGGAGGGCAATTCAGACAGGGGACAGTATTTTGCCTTTATGTATCCTTAATAACAATAGTAATAATGGTACCCCCTGTTTTACAGATGAGGTAACTGAAGCCCAGTGAAGTGAGTTGCCCAAGGTCACGCAGCGGACACATGGCAGAGCTGGGATTAGCACCCACGACCTTCTGACTCCCAGGCCCGTGTTCTATCCACTACACCATGCTGCTGCTTGGCGTCATTGCCGGGTTTTGTGAGAACAGATTGCGCTTAGGACTTGTGCATTTCACTCTGCTGTCCCGGGATTCTTCTCACCCCTTGACGTTACCAGCAGGATGTCACAACTCTGTTGATTTTGCCAGTAGGCTAAGCAAACCTTTATTGTTTGGAAAGAGCCCAGATTGTCCCTTTTCATCAGCTGAGATGAAAATAGTTAAGGGGGGGGGGGGGGGAAAGAAAGCAGTGAACAGGACTGTGTGGTGGCATTTTCACATTGGTGGCCTACGGCCAATTAGCACTGCATCGAAATTTGAGCATTGACTCCTTGCTGGTCAGAGAACTGGTGGGAGCCAGACTGAATATGTTCCCTTTTTTGATCCAACAGCAAATAGATTAATGTATGTGGTCAGTGTAGTACAAAGAGTGAGAAGCAGCGTGGCCCAGTGGGTAAAGCACAGGCCTGGGAGTCAGAAGGGCATGGGTTCTAATCCCGGCTCTGACCCTTGTCTACTGGGTGACCTTGGGCAAGTCACTTCACTTCTCTGGGCCTCAGTTCCCTCATCTGGGAAATGGGGATTAAGACTGTGAGCATATAAAATACCCCCGATTGATCGAATGGTGTTTTCTGAGGGCTTACTGTGAGCAGAGCACTGTACTAAGTATTTGGGAGAGTTCAATGCCGTAGAGTCGGTAGGCCCAATTCCTACCCTCAAGGAGCTTGGGGGAGACGTACATTAAAATAAATTACAGGTTAGGGAGGCAACCAAGAAAAAGGATATTTCCACAAGTGCCGTAGGGAGTTTTGTAGAGTTTGGGAATTTTTAAAATGTGAATTCAGAAAAGCTTTGGAAGGAAGAGGATGTAAAGTCACAATAACATGGGGTAGTCTCTATTTTCAAAATAAAATTTTTGTCTGTTTTACCGAGCAGACTTCTAAAAACGTTATGTGGATTTAAGAACAAAATAGGCTCAGTGGAAAGAACACCAACTTGAGAATTAAGGAACCTGGATTCTAATCCTACCCTACCACTTTCCTGCTGTGTGACCTTGGGCAATTCATTAACTTCTCTGGGCTTCATTTTCCCTATCTGTAAAATGGGGATTAATTGCCTTTTCTCCTTCCCTCATAAACTGTGAAGTCAAGGAGTTAAAAGCACACATGCGAGATTTATTCACTCTGATGCCTCACTTCAGAGTAGAGAAAATCCACTCGTTAAACCCAGGGTTTTGACATTTATTTTTTCGCTGTTCTGAAAGGTGAAATTTTTTCTTTTTATGGCATTTAAGCTTTTATTATGTTCCAGCTACTGTACTAAGCGCTGGGGTAGATACAAGCTAATCAGGTTGGACCCAGTCCCTGTGACTAAATCTTTTGGAGAAAGTGAACCTTTGGTTCGTTTCTGATATTTAGGTATTACCTCTTCTCTTGAGGGATTTAGCAAAATTTTCAAGAGTAATCTTTATTATCAAATAGCAAAGTTCGGAAAGTTTGCCAAGGGAAATGAAAATTTGTCGGTCACAAAATCCCCAAGTACCTTGACATTTGGAAATCCTCGAAACAAGAAGCTAAATGTCCAATGAAAATCTAGTCGTTTAATATTTTGAGTACAGTGTTAAAACTATTTAATTAATCCTTTACTCTTAGTAGGAAAGATTTACCCTTTTATCCTTGTTAGAGGAGTAAGCTTGAGACTTTTTTTTTCTACTTTGCGTATACGGTCCTAATATTAATTTCCTCTCAGCCCTAAGTGCTCCACCGTGGATCAGTTTGTACAGAAAAGGCTGTCTTATTGTTGACAAGTAAGCTTGCATTTCTGTAACCTCATTTTCATTTTTCCCCTTTTTTGACTTTCCAGAAACAGCTTAGACTTGTGGATGTTCAACTGTTGGAGATTCATTCTGTGTAAGGAAACTGGAAGCAATCATTGCTCTCCAACTCCCCATCACCCTAATGAGGACAAAGAGGAAGAAACTGAACATCAGATCGATGTATCCGATGACATCTGGCTCGTTCCAAATACCCAGCAGGTGACAAGAGTCCAAGCAGGTCAGAACTGGGTCGCTTCTTTGCTTTTTCCTTTCTGTCCTCTAGAACCTATTGCTGTCGGACACCTAATGCCATCTTTCCTTTGATGAATTCCCAAAGTGCCTTGTGAGGAATGCCAGGAGTTCCTTAAGCCCCAAGATGGGTTGTGGGGATTTTAAATATCGGCATTCCTTCTGGAGATATTTTCCTCTATCAAAGAGGTTCGATAGTTGAAGCTAATTTAAAGTGGTAGCCTTGTGAGGCAGACGGTCCTTTGGGTCCAAAACCAAGCACATCTTGTCTCTGGGGACAACGTTAATAGGCCGGGATTCATTTTTCGAAAAACAAAAGAGCGATTGTTGGCTGTGCTCGTTCATCAGACCAGAACGGAGGTGGAGTCAGGAACTTTATTGGACACCAAACCCTGGTCTGTGTCTGAAAGAGCAGGATTAGTGAAGCAGACAGGTGGAAATGGTGACTCTGGAGCCCTTTAGAAGTATTTATACGTTTTAAAGGCCCGATCCGGATGAAAGAGATGAGATTAGAGGTCACTCTGGAGTGCTGTTAACTGACCTGAATCACAATCTGTCAAGAATTTTAGAAACTGGGCCCTTTTTTGAGCGTTTTTCCCCCCCGTTTCTTTTTTTTCATCAACATCTCATAGGGTTTCGAATTTCTTTTAATACACTCATTCCCCAAGTGCCCCCCGAATTGAAGATTTATCTCCTAACCACCACATGACCTTTAGTTCATCTTTAAAGCGAGCGTTTGTTCCATGGCGTTTTGCCTCAAAAATCCTAGCGACCTCACAGAGAGATCAGTTCAAACCTTCTGTCTTGTCTCGGTCTGAAGGTGAACTAGGTCAGGGAGTTAAAAGCACGCATGAGAGATTTATTTACCCCGATGCGTCATTTTAGAGTCGAGAAAATCCATTCGCTTAACGCAGGGTTTTGACAATCATTTATTTTATTTTTTGCTGTTTTGAAGGGTGAAATATTTTCTTTATGGCATTTAAGCTTTTATCATGTGCCAGGTACTGTACTAAGCCCTGAGGTAGATAGAAGGTAATCAGGTTGGACATGGTCCCTGTCCCACATGGGGCTCACCGTCATCCCCATTTTCCAGATGAGGTAACTGAGGCACAGAGAAGTGAAGCGACTTGCCCAAGACCACACAGCAGACAAGTGGCGGAGCTCGGATTAGAACTATGACCCTCTGACTCCCAAACCTGAGTTGTATTCACTAGGCCATGCTGCATGATGGGGCAACCAGAAAGAGTAATGACAAGTTAGAGGTCTTCGGGGTTTTTTTTTGTAGCGCATTTCCCCTATGCTTCCCACAAAGCCCTGCTGTGATAGTGTGCTTAATTGATTGGTGGTATTTATTGAGCGCTTACTATGTTCAGAAAACTTACTGCGAGCTTGAGAAAATACAAAGGTTATTTTGAGGCAGACAGGATTGCTGATGAAACAGTGCTTGGCAGCAGACATGGACTCTCCACTCTTTCAGAAATGTTTGTGCAGCACTTGGAGATTGACAGAAAGTGTAAATATACACTCCAGGAATCAGGGATATTTACACTTTCTGTAGATCTCCAAGCATTTAGTACAGTGGCCCTGTATACTATTTACTCTTAGTACAGTGCTCTGTACACAGTAAGTGATCAATAAATATGATTGATGGCTAAAGGCTTTCAACTGTACCATTGGAAAGCTGTAATGCTTTGTTCAGATGTTAGAGATAAGGAAAGAATAGAAGTTTGCCTTTACCTTTTTCCTCCTTTAGAGTTCAATTCTCTGGTTTGGTTGTAGTCTTTTTTCCACATGGAGAGATGTTTTATTTGTGAGGGTGGAAAGGGCTGCAGACTTGAAAATGAGTAAATTATAGGTCAGTCCAATTTTTGCACGGGTGAACTCCTTGTCCTATCAATCAATCAATGGTATTTGAGAGCTTACTATGTGCAGAGCACTGTATTGAGCGCTTGGGAGAGTACAGTACAGACGGGTCGGTAAAAACATCGAGAAGCAGTGTGGCCTAGTGGAAAGAGCACGGACCTGGGAGTCAGAGAACCAGGATTCTAATCCTGGCTCTGCCAGTTCTTGCTGTGTGAACTTGGGCAAGGCGCTTCACTTCTCTGTGCCTGTGTTCTCCCCTGTAAAACGGGGGTTCAATACCTGTTCTCTTCCTACTTAAGACTGCAAGCCTCCATGCAGGCTGTGTCTGACCTAATTCTCTTGTACCTACCCCAGTACTTAATATGATGTTTGACAGAGAGTAAACGCTTAAGGAGTACCATAAAGCAAACACTGTGAATCCAATCCATTCCCAACTTGCATTTTGAGAAGGAGAATTTGCTGGGAACGAGAGGCTGTGGGAGTTTCCGTAAACACCGTGGAACCTGAACACCTGCCTGTGCGGTCATTGCTAGGTAGGTTCAAATAAGACTTGAAAGCGATAACTTTACAAGTAGAAGATGTTCTTTCTTTGTGTTTAACATCAAGGTCACTGAAACATTTAAAGCAGTGGTAGTAAGCACTTACTATGTGCCAGGCACTGTACGAAGTCCTGGGGTGGATACAAACAAATCGGGTTGGACACAAGGAACTCAGTCACTTATTTTCCAACCATTGAGCAATTTGGTTTTTTTGTTGGTTTTTTTGGCCTCAGCAACCTTAAAATGGGGTGAAATGTTAAGTCTTTCCAGAATGGTTTGCGTGTATGAGGCTGATAGGTTTGTTAACTTGACCTTTAGCTGTATTGTGGAAAAAGATAAGCGAGCAGAGCAAATGGGGAACTGAAGCTTGTTGTGGCAAGGGAATGGGAATGTGCCTGCTAATTCTGTTGTATAGTAAGAACTCATTAAATGCCATTGATTGTGATTGAAAAGAAATTGCCATTTCTCTCCAACTCCAGGGTTGCTAACACGGAACTCTAATCAAAGGTTAAACTCAATCCATGATATTTAGTGAGCGCTTACTGTGTGCAGAGAACTGCACTAAGCTCTTGCGAAAGTACAATACAACAGAATGGATAGACAAGCTCCCTGCCCAAGCGAGCTTACAGTTGAGAGAATAAATGTGGTGTTTAAGTGCTTACTATGTGCCAAGCACTGTGCTAAGGGCTGGGGTAGAGACAAGGTAATCAGGTCCCACATGAAGCTCTGCTAAGTGGGAGAACAGGGATTGAATCCCCATTTTGCAGTTGAGGGAACTGAGGCACAAAGAGGTGAAGTGGCTTGCCCAAAGTCAGGCAGCAGACAAGTGGGAGAGCTGGTATTAGAACCCGGTCCTTTGACACCCAGGCCCCTGCTTTTTCCACTAGGTCACACAGCTTAAGAAAATCATTGAGCTTCTGTGAGTGTGACCTTTGAAGTGATTTGATTTGTGGGTTTAATAAGTCTAATAGAATTCATGGGAAGTTAATTGTGTCTACCCATGGTGTTTTTCCTCATTCTCAAACTCAATTCTCGAAAGCAATAACAGCGTATATTAGATTCACCCATGTAGGGAATCCATTAGAAGTGAGTTTTCTTTAACAGCAGATGGAGGTTGACTGGTAGTTTCCAAAGGCTCATATTGTCATTTTTTTCCACCTTAACTTCCTTCCTTGCTATCCCCTCTGCCATTAAACATGGGGAAAGAGTTCATTCAAGCTGAATATTGCTCTGAAAACGTCACTACCATTCCAAGGGATGAGCCCCAGACCAGTCCTCGCTGCTGAATTGAACATGGTTTCCCACTTCGGTTAGCAAAGGTATTCATCGAGCGCTAACTATGGGCAGAACACTGTACTAAGTGCTTGGGTGAGTACAACCAGAATAGAAACTTAATTCTGCTCTCATTAGCTACAAGTAAATAGAGGAGTGGTTAGACAATTCTACTTTCAGAGTGGGATTTTCTGCGGAAATAAATACTGCTGGCGTGGCTTCTGAAGAGAGGAAGTGTAATTTGCAATTTAAATAAAAACTGACCCCCTGGTATCAACCTGGATTTTCATTTTCATCCTGTGAGCTCTTGGTGGGTGCCGGAATTAAAATTGATGTATTTATAGAAAAACTCTATAGATGGAACTGTAATGAGGATTTTGCTAATTGACTTTGCCCAAGTGTGAAAAGTGCTCTCGAGATATGAATCAAAGTTTGAGGAGGAAGCCCAAAGGGGGACTAAATTCCCTCCTCAGTACATTTACCTCCAACCCACACTAAGACTTTCTTTGAGATATAATTCATACATTACAAACGGGTAGTTTAGTTGCCAACTAACTGCCTATATAATTACTTTATGGCAGTGAAATGGGAAAGTATTTCTGACCTGTGGTCTCTAGAACTTGTAGAACGCAGAGAAGCAGTGTGGCTCAGTGGAAAGAGCCCGGGCTTGGGAGTCAGAGGTCATGAGTTCAAATCCTGGCTCTGCCACTTGTCAGCTGTGTGACTGTGGGCAAGTCACTTAACTTCTCTGTGCCTGTTACCTCATCTGTAAAATGGGGATTAACTGTGAGCCTCACGTGGGACAACCTGATTACTCTGTATCTACCCCAGCACTTAGAACAGTGCTCGGCACATAGTAAGTGCTTAACAAATACCAACATTATTATTATTATTAATTTTCTAAGATCAATCAATCAATTGAGCACTTACCGTGTGTGCAGAGCTCTCTACTGAGTGCTTGGGAGAGTACAATACAACCAACGTGGTAAACACATTCCCTTCCTCACAGTGGGCTCACAGTCTGGAGATAGATGTTTTTAAAACTTTGACTGCTTATATCGAAAGGATCGATGCAGAGTCAGAGGACGTGGATTCTAACCCCGGCTCCGCCGCTTGTCTGCTGCATAACCTTAAGCAAGTCACTTCACTTCTCTGTGCCTCAGTCACCTCATCCTTCAAATGGGGATAAAGACTGTGAGCCCCATGTGGGACAGGGACTGTTTTTGACCTGGTTAACTTGCATCTTCTGCAGCATTTAGTACAGTTCCTGGCACATAGTAAGCGCTTAACAAATACCATTGGTGGGGAGGTGGGGAGAGGGGAGAACTGGTCAAACTGGGGAAAGACAGCTGATTCACTCATCCAAGTGTATTTATTGAGCACTTACTGTGTGCAAAGCACCGTACTAAGTGCTGGGGAGAGTACAATATAACAAGACACGTGCTCTGCCCGCAATGACCTCATAGTCTAGGGGGGAGGGGAAGGACTTCTAATGGAGCCTTTCTCATTCTGAGTCATTTCCCATAAGACACCAATCCTATTCAAGTTAATTCATTGATTCAGTCGTATTTATTGAGTGCTTACTGTGTGCAGAGCACTGTACTAAGCTCTTGGAAAGTACAACTGGGCAACAGAGGCAATCCCTACCCAACAATGGTCTCACAGTCTAGAAGGGGGAGACAGACAACAAAGCAAAACAAAATCTAGCCCCTTGAGATGATAGCTTTGCATAATTATAATAATAGTAATTGTGGTATTTAAGTGCTTACTATGTGCCAGGCACTGTACTAAGCACTGGGGTGGATAAAAGCAAATTGGGTTAGACACAATCCCTGTCCCATATGGGGCTCTCAGTCTTTTATAGATGAGGTAACTGAGGCCAGAGAAGAATTATTATTATTATTATTATAGTTGTTCATTCAATAGTATTTATTGAGCACTTACTATGTGCAGAGCACTGTACTAAGAGCTTGGAATGTACAAATCGGTAACAGATAGAAACAGTCCCTGCCCTTTGACGGGCCTACAGTCTAATCGGGACGGGCTTACTAAGCACTTACTATGTGCCAAGCACCATTCTAAGCACTGGGGTAGATGCAGAGTAATCAGGCTGTCCCAAGTGGGGCTCACAGTCTTAATCCCCATTTTACAGATGAGGTAACTGAGGCTCAGAGAAGTGAAGTGGCTTGCCCAGGGTCACACAGCAGACAAGTGGCGGAGCTGGGATTAGATCTCATGACCTTCTGACACCCAGGCTCTATCCTCCACTCCATGCTGCTTCTTACTGCTGCTTCATGCTGCACAGAACACTGTATTTTAAAGCAGATTGGGACTATCATTTGGGATCCTAGAATGATTAAACTGAGCGCTCTCAGATTGTGAGCTCCTTGCACCTGGTTTTTGGTCTCCTAGGCTCCCTTCCCTCATCCCATTTCCGTTAGGCCACACCACCTCCAAAACAAGATCAGTTTTTCCATCCACAGGCTATAAAAGCATTCATCTGAGAAAGGTCCAGGTCTATTTCCTGTTCTCTCCCCGCCGGCTAGGAGCACGGCTTCAGCTAATTTAGCTGTTAAGTGACAAAGGAAATGACAGAGGAATCCCCAGTGAAAGATGAATGACTGTGTTCCATTTTCCTGCCCCCTCTTTCCTTTCTCTCTCCTCTTTCTTTCCTCTCTTTCTTTCCCTCCCTCTCCTTTCTCTCCCTATCCCTTCCTCTCCTTTCTCTCTCTCCTCCTCTCTCCTTTCTTTCTCCCCCTCTTTCCCCCTCTCCTTTCTCTCTCCCCCCTTTCTCTCTCTTCCTCTCCTTTCTCTTTCCCTCCATCACCTTTTTCTCTCCCTCCCTTTTTTTCTCTCTCCCTCCCTTTTTTCTCTCTCCCTCCCTTTTTTCTCCCTCCCTTTTTTCTCTCTCCATCCCTCCCTTTTCTCCTCCCTCCCTCTTCTTTCTCTCCCCCTCCTTCTCCTTTTGCTCCCCCTCCTTCTCCTTTTGCTCCCCCTCCTTCTCCTTTTGCTCCCCCTCCTTCTCCTTTTGCTCCCCCTCCTTCTCCTTTTGCTCCCCCTCCTTCTCCTTTTGCTCCCCCTCCTTCTCCTTTTGCTCTCCCTCCTTCTCCTTTTGCTCTCCCTCCTTCTCCTTTTGCTCTCCCTCCTTCTCCTTTCGCTCTCCCTCCCTCTCCTTTCTCCCTCTCCTTTCTCCCTCTCCTTTCTCCCTCTCCTTTCTCCCTCTCCTTTCTCCCTCTCCTTTCTCCCTCTCCTTTCTCCCTCTCCTTTCTCCCTCTCCTTTCTCCCTCTCCTTTCTGCCTCTGTCTCTCAGGGGCAGCAGCAGCCCTAGCAAGGTTACAAAGCCAGTTTGGGGTGGAGGGAGGGGCTCCTCCTGGCTTTGAGTCTCCCGCCTATCGCGTGGGCATCCATTGGGTCCAGGCTGGCTGGACCGAGTGCTCAGTACAGTGCCTGGCACATAGTAAGTGCTTAAAAAATGCCATTATTATAATTATCCAAATAGCAGTTGCACCGAGTTGCCGGCCACTGATGTGGGGAGACAGTTGGGGAGGCCGCAGGGGAGAAGTGAACAAGAGAGAGAATCGTGGTGGGAGAGAGCTGGCCCGGGAGAGAATTTGGAAGGGGCAGTTCGGAGGCCGGTGGGGGACTCAGTGGGAGGGGGCATCTGTCCTCATTAGTCTCCTCCAATCCATCCTCTTACCTCCCTTCCCCAAGGGTTGTTAGGCCAGAAACCCTTGATGCATGTGCATATGGGATGGATACCCAATCTGCTCTCTTTTCTTGTTACTATGGTAATGATAGTCCCCGAGGAGCCCAGGAATGAGACTCAGGTGCCCTATTTTCTAGTCCCAGCTCTACCTCCACCGTCACCTCGGGCAAATCCTTTTGCTCCTCTGTGCCTCGGTTTCCTCATCTGTAAAATGGGAATTAAGGACCTGTCCTCTTCTTCTCTTTAGACTGTGAGCCCCATGTGGGAAAGGGGCTGTATCTGATAGGATTGTATGGAGCCCAGCATTTAGCAAAAGTGCTTGGCACCTAGTAAGCAGTATTGTACTCTCCCAAGTGCTTTGTATGGTGCTCTGCACATAATAAGTGCTCAATAAATACCGTTGATTGATAGAAAGCACTTAATGCTGGTGATAAACCTTAAGAAAACCCAAAAAACTGAATTACACCACTGGCAGTCCGTATTAGTCCATGTGGAGAATTCTCTCTTTCAGGGCAGGTGTTAAAGTCATTGTCTTAAAGTTTATCATGCCCTTTTTGCCTTTAAAATTCCAACTTTCATCCTGCCATGAAGCTTTTTCTACCACTCAAATCTAAATAGCTTTGCTCTTGGTATTAGTTGCAGGAGATCCCATTTTAATGGTAGTATCTAAGTGCTTACTATGTGTCAAAGCTGTTCTAAGAGCGCTGGGGTAGATACAAGATAATCAGGTGAGTCTCGGTTCCTGCCCCACAAGGGGCTCACAGTCCAAGGAGGGAGGGAGAATTAAATATTTAGTGAGAAGCAGTGTGGCTTAGTGGAAAGAGCATGGGCTTGGGAGTCAGAGGGCTTGGGTTCTAATGCAGGCTCTGCCACTGGTCTGCTGCGTGACCTTGGAAAGTTACTTCACTTCTCTGTGCTTCAATTCCCTCATCTGTAAAATGGAGATTGACTGTGAGCCCCACGTGGGACAACCCGATTTCCTTGTATCTACCCCAGTGCTTAGAACAGTGCTTGGCACATAGGAAGTGCTTAACAAATGCCATCATCATTATTATTATTTTCAGATGAGGCATAGAGCGCATCTGGTCTAGGGGATAGGGTATGGGCCTGGGAGTCAGAAGGACCGGGGTTCTAATCCCTCTTATGCCACCTCTCTGCTGTGTGACCTTGGGAAAGTCATTTCAGTTCTCTGTGCTTCAATTTCCTCATCTGTAAAATGGGGGCGAGGACTGTGAGCCCCATGTGGGACAGGGACCGTGTCCAACCTAAGTATCTGTATCTGTACCAGTGCCCGGCACATAGTAAGCACTTAGTAAATACCATTATAAAAAAGCAATGCTTGGTAATGATAAAAAAATAGGAGCCTGCCTACCAGAAAGACAGCATCTTTCTAACTCCCATATAAGCCACTCTGCTTCTAGCTCTGCTTTTCGTAGAGAAGCATTGTAATCACCTTCAAGAATGCCCCATGTGGGACAGGGGCCGTGTCCAACCTAAGTATCTGTATCTACCCCAGTGCTTAGTACCATTGCCCGGCACATAGTAAGCACTTAATAAATACCATTATAAAAAAGCAATGCTTGGTAATGATAAAAAAAAAAAATAGGAGCCTGCCTACCAGAAAGACAGCATCTTTCTAACTCCCATATACGCCACTCTGCTTCTAGCTCTGCTTTTCGTAGAGGAGCATTGTAATCACCTTCAAGAATGCCCCATGTGGGTAAGGAACTGTGTCCAAACTGATAACACTGTCTCTACCCTGGTGTTTAGAACACTGCCAGGAACATAGTAAGAACTTTCACAGGTAGCAGCATTTCTTCTTCTTATTTTTTAGTATGCATTGCTATTTCCTTCTCAGCCAATAGATGTTGCTATTGAATAACAACCAGCTGGAAGGTGAATTGAGAGAGGGGAAAGTCCATTTTTCTAGAATCATTGGTATTTATTGAGTGCTCACTGCGCAGAGCATCATACTAAGCACTTGGGAGAGCAAGCACATTACCTCCCCACAGTAAGCCGACAGTCTAGAGCCATCCATGAGAAGACAACGTTTTCTAAATGCCAAAATCTTCTCTGCCTAAGAAGTGCTAGACATTTGAAAGGCATTTAAGCTCCAGACTCTCTGTCCTTTGAATAAATTTAGTAAAATATGCAACTCTAGACTGCAGGTTCTGTTAATCGTATTTGAGTGCTTACTGTGCGCAGAGCACTGTATTAAGCTCTTGGGAGAGTACAATATAAAAATAAACACATTCCATGCCCACAACGACCTTACAAAGTCTAGAGGGGGAAACAGATATTAATGTAAATAAATTACAGATAAGTACATAAGTGCTGTGGGGCTGGGAGGGAGATTAATAAAGGGAGGAAGTCCAGATGACGCAGAAGGGAGTTGAAGAAAAGGAAAAGCGGGCTTAGTCAGGTAATGCCTCTTGGAGAAGATGTTCCTTCAGTAAAGCTTTGAATGAGAGGGGAGGGTGATTGTCGGATATGAGGAGGGAGGGCGTTCCAGGCAGGACATGGGCGAGAGGTTGGCAGTGAGATGGAGGTACAGTGAGAAGGTTGGCATTAGAGGAGCGAGGTGAGATAGGAGGGAGCAAGAAGATTGATTGCTTTAAAGCCAATGAGGAGGAGTTTCCGTGTGATGCGGAGGTGATACACTTTGTGCAGAGCACTGTACTGAGCGCTTGGGAGAGAACAATACAACAGAGTCGGTAGATGCATTCCCTATCCACAAGGAGCTCACAGATTAGAGGGGGAGACAGACATTAAAGTGGATTGTGGATATGGATGTAAATGCTGGTGGGAAGAGGATGGGGTGAATATCAAGTGGTTAAAAGGTACAGATCTGAGTGCAAAGACCACCAGAAAGAGAGAGGGAGTAGGGAAATGAGGGCTTAGTGAGGGAAGGCCTCTGGGAGAAGATGTGATTCTAATAAGGCTTTGAAGGTGGGGAGGGATGGTCTGTTGAATATGAAGCGAGAGGGCATTCCAGGCCAGAGGCAGGATGTGGGCGAGGGGTTGAGATAGATGAAATGGAGGTACACCGAGTAGGGTGGCGTTGGAGAAACAAATTGTGTGGATGGGTCGAAGTAGTAAATCGGCGAGGCCAAGTAGGAGGGGGTGAACTGATAGAGTGTTTTAAAACCACTAGTAAGAAGTTGGATGCAGAGGTGGAGGCCGTTGAGGAGCGAGGAGATGTGTACTGAATGGTTTTTTTAAAGAAAAAATTTCCAGGCAGCACAGCAAAGTAAGGAATGGAGTGGGGAAAGACAGGAGGCAAGGAGGTTAGCGAGGAGGCTGATGCAGTAGCCAAGGCGAGATGTGATGTGTTTGGAGCAAGGTAGTAGCAGCTTGATTGGAGAGGAAAGGGCAGAGAGTACTGATGTTGTGAAGGTAGAACCAACAGGATTTGCTTGCAGATGGAATGTGGAGGTTGAATGAGAGAGAAGTCAATAATTCATTCAGCTCAATCGAATTTATTGAGTGCTTACTGTGTGCAGAGCGCTCTACCAAGGACCTCAGAAAATACAGTGCACTAGATTTAGAGACGTGATCCCTGTCCCCAAGGAGGCAGAAGCAGCAGCCAGTTCCCAGCCAGTACCCAGCCCGCTGATGGAGAAGTGAGTTCTGAAAAGTAAATGAGATCATAATGATAATAGTAATAATAACAATGGCAGCACTTAGTACACTGCCTGGCACATAGTAAGCACTTAAATGCCATTATTATTATTATTATTAATAAGCTCTTTGTGTCAAGCACTGTTATAAGCATTGGGGTAGATACAAGGCTTCATTATCAATGGCTAGTTCTAACCCTGAGTCTCAAATAGGGTGATTATTTGACTTTTATCGTTTACTACCCAAAAGGTCTTATTCCCTTTTTGCCAGAAATTTAGAACTTATGATTTGATAAAAATGGACGTCTCTCAAGTCGGTATTTTTATTGAGTGTTTACTGTGTGTAAAGCGCTGTACTGAGCATTTGGGAGAGTACAATATAACTGAGTTGGTAGACGTGTTCCCTGCCCCACCGAGCTTACAGTCTAGAGGGGGAAGTCAGTGTTTATTTTTAACATCTATACAGTGTTCAAGTTACAGTTATTTGGACTTTAAAATTTATCTGAACTGTAACCGCTCCTATTTAAGGTTTTCTAACTATAGGTAGAATAATCGGCAAATTCATTCAGCTGACCAGGAAGCCAAAAGAAAGCTCCCGACGCAGTCTGTAAGCTGGGTGTGGGCAGAGAATGTGTCTGTTTATTGTTATAGTCTACTCACCCAAGCGCTTAGTACAGTGCTTTGCACACAGTAAGCACTCAGTAAATACGGTTGAATGAATGAATCATAGTTGCAAAGATACAATTTTTCGGTCCACTTGCAGTTCCAATCACTTGGATTTAACAAGAAACGCTGCAAGCCGAGGTGGCAGTTGAAAATTGCAAAGGCATGTCTGCGGCTCAATACGTATTTTCATTCGATTTGAATTTACTGCTACTACTAATAATAATGTTGGTATTTGTTAAGCGCTTACTATGTGCAGAGCACTGTTCTAAGTGCTGGGGTATACAGGGTAATCAGATTGTCCCATATGAGGCTCACAGTCTTAATCCCCATTTTACAGATGAGGTAACTGAGGCACAGAGAAGTTAAGTGACTTGCCCAAAGTCACACAGCTGACAAGCGGCAGAGCGGGATTCGAACCCATGACCTCGGACTCCCAGGCCCGGGCTCGTTCCACTGAGCCACGCTGTTTCTCGAGCGTTGCTTACTTGAGACTTTGAAAGGGCCACCAAAACACAGCGTAAACTGCACATTAGAAATGAAAACTCCAATGCAAAGCGACGTTTTCTCTCAAGGAAATTCAGAACCCAAGCTCCCTTCCTCCCCTCGTGAGAGAGATTTCTGAGATAAAATCAACCAAAGTTTTCCTCAAGGGTAAACATTCCTGTTTTTTGTTAGAGAGTAAAACTGACTTGGCCACATCCTTTGTTCTTTTAGCAGAAATTCTTTCTCAATGAACACCGTGAGGCCAATAAGTACAAAGTAAGGTATATTTATAGGTCCCATTTTGTCGAAATGTTACTGGCAAGATTGCCATGCCTGGAAAATTAGTCTCGAAATCAGACCTGCTAAATATGTGTCTCACTGTACGCTAACGAGCACATATGCGTTAAATTAGGAGAGAGCGCATTATTCTGCCCTAGATGTTTGAGTGGTATACACAGTGTTCCAGGACCTCCATTTCTTTCCACTAAAAAAACCCTTAAAAAGAAATGCTCGCTAAGAATCCTTAAATTAAAGCCTCCCTAAAAACGTGGTTGTTGCCTCAAAGTACGCACATTCCAAGGTCGACCTGGACAGAGTCCCCCTTTGAAATCTTGAGCAAAGCACACTTTTCTAAATGAATTCTTTGTGTCTTAAGATATTCAAGACGAGGCAGAGGGGAACTGGGCTAGAAAATGGCCGAATGCACAGACTGCCTGCCAATTACGCAGGCCCTCTGGTTCTCTTGTTACTTCTCGAGCTTCTCGGGTGATGGTTCGGTGACGAAGTTAAATGGTTACCGTCAAACCACCTGGGAACGGTGAGCTGTTGTGTGGAAATTGTCGAAACAGGCTGTTGGGTAGATGGTTGTTTGTACTTGACTTAGTGTATTCTTGGATTCCTGTAATGTCTTTGCCCTGAAGAACTCAAAGACCTCTTCTACTTCGTAATCGGTTAGTCTGTTGTACTTCTCGAGCGCTTACCGTGTGCAGAACACTGTACTCAGCACTGGGGACAGCAATAAACAGATACATTTCCTGCCCACAGTGAGCTTATGGTCTAGAGAGGAAGATAGACATTAATTATCTTGTGTGTAAGTAGGGGCAAGTATGATGGTCCACATTTTGCAGGTGGAGAAACTGAGGCTTAGAAGTGACTTGCCTAGGGTCTGAAAATTGAATCTGATTTGGTGACTTAGTTCCTGTTCCCACAGTTCTTCCACAAGTGGGAAGCATTTGATATCTTGGACCCTCAATTTCTGGTCAAATCTGTGACGATTCCATTGTGAATTAGCCTCTCTCGAATATGCCTCAGCTCCACCGCATATGGTTAGGTGTGGACCAGGCCCAGAAAGTGAACCCTTGCAGGGGTGGCGATGTCCAATCTGGTTTCCAGATGCTCTCTTAGATGTTACTGTTCCTGACGAAACCAACATGGCCACATCTAGACCCGTGAACCTCCAGCTAATGGCGGTGGAGAGACACGTCCATATACAGTCTCCTGGTGTGTAGGGAGGATGGATGTACTCATTTTCTCAGAGAAAAAAACACAATAGAAAGGCGGTGTGGTGATACATTGAGTTTATAAACTCTGTAAAATTTGCTGGTCCCACATAAACAAATCTAGAGGGAAGTATCTGCTACAGCATGTGCGTTGACATTAATTAACGTTGTCCACGTCAACACTAATGCAACATTGCGTACCATCTCCTGAAAATGTGTTAAGCTTGTTCACCCCTACTGTGTATTGTTTTTGGTTGAGTTCCATTTATAGCTCAAATTTCCTGGTTGGCATTCTGCAGTAGTTTAATGAGGAAATAACAGAATAAACATGTGATGGGACATGTGTTGGAATAATGTTCTTTTGAAAAAGAAACTTGGGGCTTTTATTTTTTTAAATTGCTCCTGTTTCTTAATTTTTTATTCTCTTATTTTTTTAATGGTCTCTGTTAAGCTCTTACTATGTGCCAAGCACTGTACTAAGTACTGGGTAGATACAAGCTAATTGCATTGGACGCAGCCCCTGTCCCACATTAGGGTCGCAGTCTTAATCCCCATTTTACAGATGAGGTAACTGAAGCCCAGTGAAGTGACTTGCCCAAGGTCACTCAGCAGACAAGTTGAAAAGCTGGGATTAGAACCCAGGTCCCTCTGACTCCCAGAGGACCAGACCTGGGCTTTATCCACGCAACTTTCTTAATGGGAAGTTTCAGAAAATTTGCTCCCAAGGGCTGTAAAGCTCTGTATGTGCAGAGTTAAAGTAGAATCAGTCAGTTGTATTTTTTGGGTGCTTTCTAAGTGCAGAGCGGATACTTTCCCTGCCCACAATGAGTTTACAATCCAGAGGGGGAGACAGACATTACTATAAGGAAGGTATGGACAAGCAGTGAAGATTGTCATTGGTTTCAAGAGATGGATAGAATAGGTCCCTGAAAGAAAGGATATTTTACTCTATCTAGAGTCCTATTACTAATAAATTCTCTGTTTAGAGTTCACTAATCCTTAGCAGCGTCATCTAATAAGGATGATTTAAGGACAGGCATAATCAGCTTCCAGTTTTCCTTTCTCTTCAGTTGCATAATGATGATAATAACCGTGGTGTTTAAGCCCTTACTATGTGAGTTAGTGTGTGTTAGAGCAGATGCATTCA
The DNA here is from genome assembly GCF_004115215.2 of Ornithorhynchus anatinus. Lineage (NCBI taxonomy): Eukaryota > Metazoa > Chordata > Mammalia > Monotremata > Ornithorhynchidae > Ornithorhynchus > Ornithorhynchus anatinus. Next base: position 12,629,707 of record NC_041747.1, on the reverse strand, counting down.
TTCATTCAGCCATATTTATTGAGTGCCAACTGTTTGCAGAGCACTGTACTAATCGCCTGGTAAGTACAGTACAGCAATAAAGAGAGTCAATCCCCGCCCACGAGAGGCTCTCAGTCTTGCGGGGGCGGTGGATAAGATCTCTGCCCCATTTGGGCCTCTCAGTCTAAGAGGGGAGGGAGAATCGGTATCTCCGCCCCACTTTCCAGATGAGAAAACTGAGGCCCCAGAGAAGTTGAGACATTTGCCCATGGTCACACAGCAGGCAACTGTCTGGTCAGGATTAACCCTCAGGACTCCTGACTCCCATCCCTGTTTTGTTTCATGAATTGGAGGGAACGGGGGAAGGTAGGTGTGGATGGTAGAGGAGGAAGGGCACCATTATTTGGGTAGTCAAGAAAAAAACCATCAAAGGATCATTTTAGTGACATAGAGATCGGTTTCCTTTGTCCCCCTCCCCACCCCCATTAAAAGTAGTTAAAGACTTTTCTGAAGGTAGAACTTGAATTCAGTGTAGCACCTTCACATTTTGACACACTCTCTCTCTCAGGGAACGCAACTGTGCATTTTGTTTCAACTATCACCTCTGTGGCCACTCTAGACTGTGAACCCCTTGGTTTCTCAAACAATTCCACGAAGGTCATCTATGGGTCATGTTTAATGTCAAATAGCCAATGGGATGATCAACGAGGCTTATTATGTAACATTCTCTGGGCAAGGAATGTGAGGAAAAGGGAGAGCCGAATAGCAGCTACGGGATGGTGGGTTGAAATAGGTACAGAAAGATCAGGCAGAACATTTTAAAGCTCCAGTGAAACCCCTAGTGTCAAACAATGTGGTTTAGCAGCAGATTATTACCAGCACTGTTAGATCATAAGCTCCTCGAGGGCAGGGACTGTCTGGTTTTTGCTTGTACTCTTCCAGTTGTTTAGCACCGTGCTTCTCATTACAGTAAGTGCTCAATATTGGGTCACTTGAATGAAGCTACAGAGAGCAAAGCAGGGGACTTTAGCACAAAAAGCATCGGCCTGGGAGAAGATCTAGGTTCTAATTTTGGTTCCGCCATTTGCCTGCTGTGTGACCTGGGACAAGTCCCTTAGCTTCTCTGGGCCTCAGTTCCCTCATCTATAAAATGGGGGACTTAATAAGGGTTCTCCCTCCTACTTTGACTGCGAGTCCCAAATGGAACTGAGATTCTATCCGACCTGATTATCTTGTACTTTCCCAAGGACTTAGTGCAGTTTTGAGGAGCAGTGTGGCCTAGTGAAAAGAGTACAGGCCTGGGAATGAGAGGACCTGGGTTCTAGTCCCGGCTCTGCCACTTGTCTGCTGGGTGATCCTGGGCAAGGCACTTCACTTTTCTGTACCTCGGTTCCATCATCTGTAAAATGGGGATTGGAGCCGTGAAGTATGTCCGGCCTGATTATCTTGTATCTATCCCATTGCTTAGTGCAGTGCTTGGCACATAGTAAGCACCTAACAAATCCCATTAGAAAAAAGTTTGGCACATAGGGAACATAGAACCCAAAACCCTTATTATTATTGTCATCGTCATCAGCAGGAGAGGAGTTGCTCTGCTTGAACAGAGACTTGGGAAAGGTGGGAATATTAAGAGATTTTCAAAACAATGGCAGGTGCTGCAGGAGATATACACATTGCTCTGAAAAGGGACTTGGTGTGTGCAGACACACACTCCCTCTGGCACTCTGTGCCTCCCTCTCTGTCTTTCCTTCTCTCTCTCTGCCCTTCTCTCTGCCTCCCCTTCTCTCTCTGCCTCCCCTTCTCTCTCTGCCTCCCTTCTCTCTTACTCTGCCTCCCCTTCTCTCTCACTCTGCCTCCCCTTCTCTCTCACTCTGCCTCCACTTCTCTCTCACTCTGCCTCCCCTTCTCTCTCACTCTGCCTCCCCTTCTCTCTCACTCTGCCTCCCCTTCTCTCTCACTCTGCCTCCCCTTCTCTCTCACTCTGCCTCCCCTTCTCTCTCTCTCTGCCTCCCCTTTTCTCTCTCTCTGCCTCCCCTTTTCTCTCTCTCTGCCTCCCCTTTTCTCTCTCTCTGCCTTCCCTTTTCTCTCTCTCTGCCTTCCCTTCTCTGTCTCCCCTTTTCTCTCTCTCTCTCCCTCTCTCTCAACTGAAGTGTTGATTGTGCTATCCCTGGAAGCACTTGAGTGAAATTTCACAATAAATAGCACCATCTTCTGAAACAGAAGACACCTCACATTCTCTCATTTTCTCCTTCTGTGTGACTGCACATGGGACTTCATTCTTCTGACCTGTTGGTACTGGAGCACTTAGTACAGTGCCCTGCACATAGCAAGCACTTAATAAATACCATTTTTTTGATTGACGTGGGATTTTCCCATTGTCTTTAAGCCAAAAATGGTCATTTGTTTTAAGGCTGTCCTCATTATCTGTTGTAGACACACCCATACTCCTATTACTTCCCATCCTGGATGCTGCCTCTGATATTTCCAGTGTGAGGAAGGATGGTTAGGAGGACCAGAAATTTTTTCCTTGAAATAATCTGCTACAGTGTCCAGGATATTCCCGGTGGCTCCGCCAGAACTGTGAATCACCTCACGGTCCAGATGTCCAGTTATGGAAGTGGTGAGGAAGTCTGAAGGACTCCAAGTCTTAGTTTTCTGCAGTGGAATTGTGTAACTTCACCCACTCCAAAGGCTCAGCAAGTAAACCCTTTTGTAGATAAGTTTTCCGGCAGGTCATTTTTTTAAATTCATTCATTCTATTCATTCAATCGTATTTATTGAGTGCTTACTAGGTGCAGAGCACTGTACTAGTGCTTGGGAGAGTACAATACAAGAATAAACAGACACGTTCCCTGCCCACAGTGAGCTTTCAGTTTTGAGGTCTTGATATTTCACTATCAAGAGAGACCTTCCTAGGTGTGGAATCCCTAGTGATACAGTCCTATGAAATGCAGACTTGGAGGTATGTTGTACCGTATTAAAATTCTGCGCTTGTCTCTCGAATCCCAAACTGGGGTGAATCACGTAACCTCTCTGGACGTGTTTCCTCATCTGTAAAATGAGGAGCAGATATAAAATAATTATGGTATTCATTAAGCACTTACTTTGCATCAAGCACTGTGACTAAATGCTGGGGTAGATGTAAGATGCACCTAATATACTAAGAAGCACCGATGAATGTAGAGCATGAAAAACAATGTGGCCTAGTGAATAGAGCATGACCCTGAGAATAAGAGGATCTGGGTTCTAATCCCAGCTTCACCACTTAATACTTGTGGTATTTATTAAGTGCCTACTGTGTGCCCGGCACTGTACTAAGTGCTAGGGTGGATCCAAGCAAATTGGGTTGGACACAGTCCCTAGCCTACATTGGGCTCACCAGTCTGAATCCCCATTTTCCAGGTGAGGTATCTGGGGTGCAGAGAAGTGAAGCGACCTGCCCAAGGTCACACAGCAGACAAGTAGCAGACTTGGGATTAGAACCCATGACCTTCTGACTCCCAGGCCTGTGCTCGTGTCTGCTGTGTGACCTTGGGCAAGTCTCTTCAGTTCTCCGTGCCTCAGTTCCCTCTTCTGTAAAACAGGGATGAGGACTCTAACCCCCACAGGAGACAGCGACTGTATCCAGCCCGATTAGCTGGAATTTGCCCCAGTACTGAGTACAGTGCCTAGCTCCTAGTAAGGATTTAACAGATACCATTTAAAAAAAAAAAGTGTAGTAGTTGTCACCACACAGCGTGGTGCATTGTAGCACTCTCCTGGTTCCTAGACAGTGAAGCTGAGTAGGGTTTTGTCCTCTCGGTCTGCAGTGGAGCTATAGGACGTCAAGTCGCTACTTGGTGAGTAGCAGTTGCATTAGCCAAAAAAAAAGAAGCAAAACCCACAAACCTTCGTGCTGCAAAGCAATTTTTTCTTTTGCAAAGAGGACCGGGTTTAGCCCCCTGCTCTATTCAGCTGCCGGGGCAGTGTAGCTTTGGCTCGAGTCTTGTCATTCTCAATCCGAGAGAGTGCAGGGGGTGAGGAGGGGATACTGCATTCATCTGGTATTCAACGGTGCCCCCTCCCCCCCAGACACCCTCCGGCAAGGAGAGGGAACGACAAATTGTCAGCGAGCGGGGAATCGGCATCCCTGACCCACTTCGAGCGGCCACTGCCTCATCTCAGAGAAGGGATGCGTCCTTTTTGCGTCGTTTGGACATCTGCGAGGGCTAATTGAGATGCGGAGCTGGCCATCCCACCCAGGGCCGGAGCAGAGGGGAAAGATGCCCTTTCTGGATCCTTTCTGTCTTTCCGGAAAATGAAGCGTCGGCTGAAGACCCAAGACATGGCCCTAGAAGAGATGGGGAGGAAATTCAACGCGGTCTCCCAACGCACTGGTAGGAGGAGCTGCCGGTCTGAAATAATCCCACGTTCTGCTCGACTCGGTCGCTAGCATTTTAGGAAAAACGCCTGTAATCGGGATGGCACTCTTCATTTCTGTTTGGCAGCTCTGGGGGTGGGGGGGAGAAGGAATGAACCGTGATGAGATCCAGTGGCTTGTGAGCTACCCTCAACTCATTGCCGTAACTCACTGCGGCTCTGAGGATGGAATGACAGCGTTTGGAGGAGATCTGTCTTTCAAGGGTATCCGTTACATGCTGCTAGGAAACCTGAGACGGCCAGAACCCAATAGGTTTTCCGACTCCACCGGGCCGGACTTCTAATGACCGTGGTATTTGTTAAGCACTTAACGTGTGTCCGGCACTGGGCTAATCACTGGGGTGGATACAAGCCCATGGGGTTGGACACAGTCTGATGAGGGACACGAATTGTCCGCCAAATGGCAGAGGACAGTGAAGATGCTTTATTTAGAGAGTGCCCCGGGGGTCAATAGTTAAGGACGCCCCAAGGTCACAAGGTCAAATTCCTTCACCTTCCCGCTGACTGGGGTGAGGCCTTGAATGGGCTTTTATTACGCTAATTATGGGAACTCGGAGGAGGGGGTCAAACCAGGGGTCCCGGATGCGGGGGCTGAACACTGGGGGAAAGGGGGAGACGAGTTGTCACCTTGCACAGGTTTATCCAAACCCGAAGGGATCGCCTCGTTTGGACCTCCTTGACCCTTCCTTCATGGCAGCCCGGCGACTAGCCACTTGGAATATTACTTCGAGGAGGAAGTAATATTTGTTATGCCATTGAAAATAACTTCCTTTTGCCAGCTAAACACAAGGAATTGGCAGATCGAGGAATTCTCCCCTCCTTGATTGTCCAGAGTGTAGGGGTTGGGATTTTCCTGAGGAGACTTTTCAGTTGGGATTGTTCAGGGTGGATATTTTTTGTGTATATCTTTTTTGGGCAGATAATTAGCCGGGGGGAGGGAGTGTCCCTTTCTGGAGTTATGCAGGGGATGGGGAGATGTATGGAATTTTAGGGTGGGGTCCAAGACCCAATGGCTTCCTGAGAGAATTTGCTTCAGGACTGCAGGGTGTTCGTCCTGATTTTTGGTGATTTTTGAAAACCAAACAGAAGTTCTGTTATTTTTGTTTCCATTGTGCACTTCAGGCTGAGATGAGATTGAATGTTAATCGGATGTGGAATTAGGAAACTGGGAGTATTATTTGAAAACAAATAGAGATTTGGTAGATGAAAAACTGGCAGTTGTCAGATAATCAGCTGTTCTCAGAATGGACAGATGGTGGGTGAATAGTATCCCACTCCCCGAGGCCAGGATGCAATCAACCCACGCTATTTATTGAATATTTACTGTGTGCAGAGCACTGTGCTCAGAACTTGGGAGAGTACTACATAACAGAGTTGGTAGACACTCTTCAGCTCTCGGGAGGTCAATCAATCCGATAATGCTATCTTTTGAGCTCTTTGTGCGAAGCGATCAATTGTATTTATTGAGCAGAGCACTGTAGTAAGCACTTTGGAGAGAACAATCTAACAGAGTGGTAAACACGCTGTACTAAGCATTTGGGAGTGCACAGTACAATTGAGTTGGTAGACACGATCCCTGCTGTAAAATTTTCAGTCTCATGGGGGAGATAGACATTAAAATAAACTACAGGTAGGGAAGATATTAGTGTATACATTGTGGGGCTGTGGGCGGGGTTTCAAAATGCTTGAGGGGTACAGCCCCAAGTGGAGAGGTAATTCAGAAGGAAGGGTGAAGAGGATGAGAGGTCACTTAGGGAAGGCTCCTTGGAGGAGGTGTGGGTTTTTTTGTGTTTTGTTTTTAAGAATTTTGAAGAGAGGAGAGTAATGGTCTGTCAGATACGATGGGGAGGGAGTATTCCAGACAGGAGGGAGGACTTGAGCAGGCATAGAGAGAGACAAGATCGAGATACAGTGTATACGTTGGTGTTTAGAAGAGCAAAGGGTGCAGGCTGGGCTGTGTGGGAGGTGATCGATCAAATTTATTGAGCACTTATTCTATGCAGAGCACTGTACTAAGCACTTGGTAGAGTACAGTATGACAATAATCAGGCACATTCCCTGCCAACAATACCTTGCAGTTTAGGGGCAGACATTAATATAAATAAATTACAATAAATACATGAATTATGGGGAGAGGTGATCGAATGAGTCCCAAGATGTTGGAGATCTCAAGGGTTACCTGCCATCTCCAGTTTTGGAATTGCAAAACTGGAAGTTTTCCAAGGGATGACATCATCCAGCTTGGCTCTAAAGAGGAGTGCTTCTCCAGGAGTATCGAAGGATGGGTGCAATCTTCTTTTACTAGAGACAATCCCTGATGTTTCTGGGGATCTCTGAACTCCATCTCTTCCGAAATTTCTCTCCACCGGTCTCTGACTTGGCCCTGTCAGCTGTTCACAAAAAGGTGTTTTTTGTGTGGTTTTTTTTTAATGGCATTTAAGTGCTTGGAGCTGATACAGGAAAATCAGATTGACATGATGTGTGGTACCAGCAGCCTCAGTCTTTCCAGGTTTTAATGATTGTGGTATTTAAGCACTTACTATGTGCCAGGCACTGTACTAAGCGCTAGGGGTGGATACAAGCAAATTGGGTTGGACACAGTCCCTGTCCCATGCGGGGCTGTTTTGTAAAGTTGGATGGAAGGGGGGAGGTTGCGGCATTAAGGAGTGATTCAAGATGGCAGGAGTCCTGGGGCACAAAGACTCTAGCCACCAAGAGTGGCGAGAGCATGGGCTTGGGAGTTAGAGGATGCAGGTTCTAATCCCGGCTCCACCCCTGGTCTGCTGTGTGACCTAGGGCAAGTCACTTTACTTCTCTGTGCCTCAGTTACCTCCTTTGTAAAAGGGGAATTAAGACTGTGAGCCCCACATGGGGCAACCTGATTACCTTGTATATACCACAGTGCTTAGAACAGTGCTTGGCACATAATAAGCACTTAACAAATACCATCGTCATTATTATTATTTTCAGATGAGGCATAGAGCGTGTGACCTGAGTTCTAAGCCCAGCTCCACCACTTTTCTGCTTTGTGGCCTTGGGCAAGTCTTTTTACTTCTCTGGGTCTCTCAGTTCCCTCATCTGTCAAATGGGAATTAATGTCCCCTGTGGGACAATCTGGTTAGCTTGTACTGTGCTTAGTACAGTGCCTGACACATATTAAGTGCTTAGTACCATTAAAAAAAAAAAAAGAGCGGGTGTCATCTTCAAACCTGTCAAAGTATAAAGGGATGTCTAAGGATGCTTCACCTAGATAACATCTTTCAAGGTGCAGCCTAGCGTAGTGGTTAAAGCAGGGGCCTGTGAGTCCAGAAGGACCTGGGTTCTAATCCCAGCTCCGCCGCTTGTCTGTTGTGAGACCGTAGGCAAGTGACTTCACTTCTCTGGGCTTCAGTTACCTCATCTGTAAAATGCCCAACCCCATTTGCTTGTATCCACCCCAGCACTTAGTTCAGTGCCTATCACACAGTAAGCACTTAACAAATGCCATACTTATTATTATTTATTATTAAGGTGCTAATCACACCATCCTAGAAGGAATATTGAAGCTACCCTGCCCCCCTCAGATAAAGTATTCTCCTCTCACCATGAACACTGTGGCTTTGTTCAGCTCAGTGGCTTATACTGGAGTAGTTGAGGGGCAGGAGTCTTGGCATGGTTGGGTGTTAGTTTGTAAAGTGTTCTGAGTCCTTTGGGAAAAAGCAATCATTTGTCAAGTGTGAGAAAGGCATTTCGTTTAGTTTTAACATGTACATCTTAAGCCTTCAGTTGAGCAAAAGGATGTTTGAGCAAAGGGATGAGAAGCAGCGTGGACTAGTGGCTAGAACACGGGCCTTGGAGTCAGAGGGACCTGAGTCCTGACCCTGGCTCCGCCGCTTGTCTGCTCGATGACCTTGGGCAGGTCACTTCTCATCTCAGGGCCTCAGTTCCCTCATCTGTCAAATGGGGAGTAAGGCTGTGAGCCCCATGTGGAACAGGGACTGTGTCCAATCTGATTAGCTTGTATCTACCCCAGTGCTTAGTAGAGTGCATGGTTCATAGCAAGTGCTTAACAAATAGCATAAAAAAACTTTAAAAGCAACTGGCAGTGAAGTCATTAGCAATACAGTACTGTGGTAATCAATGATACTTATTGAGCACTTACTATGTGCAGAGCACTGTACTAATGTCTTGGGAGAGCACAGTACAACAGAATTAGCAGAAACGTTCCCTAATAGCCATTATCCTCTGGATCCTCCAAGTGCACAGCAATAATGTGCATGCAATCTGATAATATTAACCATGGGATCCATCCCAAAAGACTATAATTGATTTCCTGGAGTTGGATCTTTGGGAAGGGTCTGGAAAACAAGCAAAAAGATTGAGTTCTGCATTAGGAAACCTGAAATACTTGAAGCAGTTATGTTAGCTGCCCCTTAGGACATTACAGAGCTGGAAAAGTCATAGGAAAAAGTAAGGATGGAGTACCTTCTCTCTGATTCATTTATTTATATTAATGTCTGTCTCGCCCTCTAGTCTGTAAGCTCATTAGGGGAGGGAATGCGTCTGTTACACTATGTTGTACTCTCCCAAGTGCTTAGTACAGTGTTCTGCCCATAGTAAGCACTCAATACCATTGATGAGCGGGTGTTCGGAACCCTTAAGTTTTGGAAATGGGTCTGGTGGAAAAGAATCACTGGATTCAGATTGACTGATTAAAGATAGACCGAAAGGGTCTGTATGTTTCGCTCTGGAAAGATGACATCACGTCCGTGAGCAAAACAACACTTTTGATTTCCCAGAGTGAGATTTTTGCCCATTCTACTGTAATCCCAAGGAGAAATCAAACCTCTCTAGTTAAAGGAGATGATTGTTCCTTTCGGGTGCCAAGAAAAGAGGACAAACAGTTTGTCGCCAGAGATTGGAGAATAGATTTGATTCCGAGTGAGCCAGTGGTCTGATTTAAAGAGAATGAAAGCTGTGCTCATGATCCTTTAATTGACGGGGGGGCGCATCAAGGAGAGGTCATTTCTTTCGCACAGAAAAGCGTCTGTTCGATCCTATATTCTGAAAGATATGCGGACACTGAAAGGGAAATCAAACTTTTGTGAAGAGAGTTTCAAGAAAACTTCAAGTTGTAAGATGGAGAAACATGAAGGGGTCCATTGTTCTTCCTTACATGGTATGGTGAAATCACAAAATAGTCTTTATGTAGATTAGTGCAGTGCTCTGTACTCAGCAAGTGTTCAATAAATACCATTGGTGATCGGAGTTTCGGAACACTTATGTTCTGGTAATGGATCTGTGATAGAAAAAAATTGTTGGATTTCTTTAATGAAGGTTTTATGAGGAGCCTTACTATTTTTGATATTTTGCATCACCTTTATAAGATGTTTTATCTTAAAGCAGCGACCATGCTTAATATGTTTGAGAGCAAATAAAGATTTTAGATCTTTTCTTGATTGGCATTTCTTTCACCTCCCCATTCATTCCTTCATTAGAACATAAAACCTATATTTGTCTCATAGCTACAGTATTTATTAAGACCATACCAAGAGGTGTTTGTTCAATCGTTCATTGTCATATTTATCGAGTACTTACTGTGTGCAAAGCACTGTACTAAGCACTTGGGAGAATACAATATAAGATTAACCCACACATTCTCGGCCCCAAACGAGTTTATAATCTAGCAGGCGGAGACAGGTATTAATATAAAGAAATATATTACAGATATGTATATAAATGCTGTGGGCCTGGGAGGGGGATGAATAAAGGGACCAAGTCAGGGTGATGCAGAAGAGAATGAGAGAAAAGGGAGGGCTTAGTCAGGGAAGGTCTCTTGGAGGATTTGGGCCTTCAATAAGGCTATGAAGGGGGAGAGAGTAAATGTCCTTCGCACTTTCCCAAGTGCTTAGTAAGTGCTCTGCATCCAATATATTGTAAGCTCCTCGAGGGCAAGGTTCTTTTATACTTGATTGCTCTCCCAAGTGCTTAATACAGTGCTCTGCACCCAGTAGTGCTCAATAAATACTGTTGATGGACTCATGCAGATGGCAAAGGCCATGGAGGTGCAAACTCCTTCATATTCAGAGAGATTGAGATTGAGAAGCAGTGTGGCCTAGTGGATAGAGCACGGGCCTGGGAGTCCAAAGGCCCTGAATCAATCATATTTATTGAGCGTTTATTGTGTGCAAAGCACTGTATTAAGTGCTTGGGAGAGCACAATGTAATAATAGACACATTCCCATCCTAATCCCATCTCTGCCATATATCTGTTGTGGGACCTTGGGCAAGTCACTCAATTTCCCTATGCCTCAGTTCCCTCATCTGTAAAATGGGGATTGAGACTGTGAGCCCCACGTGGGAAAGGGACTGTGTCCAACCTGATTAGCTTGTATCTACCCCAGCGCTTTGTACAGGGCCTGTCACATAATAAGCGCTTAACAAATTCTATTATAAAAAGCCTATCCTATTTTTTGCCTTTGGACAGGGAGAACATAGAATATAACCTCAGTTATTTTTCAGGCTTTTTTTAAAATTGGTATTTGTTAAGGGCTATGTGCCAAGCACTGTACTAAGGGCTAGGGTAGATACAAGTTAATCAGGTTATACACAGTTCCTGCCCCACATGAGGATCACAGTCGAAGAAGGAGAGAGAAAAGGCACTGAAACGATATTTTGCAGTTGAGGAAACTGCTGCCCAGAGAAATGATTTGCCCAAGGTCACACGGTGTCAGTATTAGAATCCAGGTCCTCTGACTCCCAGGCCTGGGCTATTTCACACAGCCTCAGGCTAAATGATTCCGATATATAAAGAATTCAGGTGACTGTTTCAGAGTTTCGAGAAGCAGCGTGGCTCAGTGGAAGGAGCACGGGCTTTGGAGTCAGAGGTCATGGGTTCGAATCCCAGCTCGGCCACTTGTCAGCTGTGTGACTTTGGGCAAGTCACTTAACTCGGTGCCTCAGTTCCCTCATCTGTAAAATGGGGATTAAGACTGTGAGCCCCACGTGGGACAACCTGATTCCCCCGTGTCTACCCCAGCGCTTAGAACAGTGCTCAGCACATAGTAAGCGCTTAACAAATACCAACATCATCATCATCATCAGTTCGGAATTTGCTTGGTTGTACTTTCAGGAGGGTGTCATCGAACTTCTGCCACATTCTTTTGGGGAGGGGAAAGCCACTAAGTATTTAGTAGATTCTGCGGGGAATCACATTAGAAATTTCCTGGTGTACACCATTGATTAAAACTGCTGCAAAAAGAAGACAGAAATAAGCAGTGTTAGAGATAATATTCCTCTGAAGGAAAAAAATGGAATAAGATAGTTTTTAAATTAGAACTGCCTTCCAACTCAATTTCAGATGATTCAACTTGATGAAATTTTAATTTAAAATAATCTGACCTCAAACAGAAGCAAATATTCAAACTGTCAATAGAGAAGACGCTTGACTACTTCTGCGTGTGCCTATGTGAGAACGTGTCTCTGTGTCTGTGTTTGAGTTTATTTTTACCCTGATCCCTGAACCTGGGGCAGATTTTTTATTTTTTTTTGGTGAAGTTTATCCCTTCCTGCTTTACTGTTTACATGGAAACAGCAGGAGATCAGGTGTGGCTTCAGGGAAACTGCCAATTAGTGGCCCAAGAGGATTTTCCTCCCGAATAGCTAATTAACTCCCCGATTGCTGTCCGGGTGGACACCAAAAGCCATAGTTAGGGATGTATTCATCAGAAAGGTTCACAGCTGCCCACATGTACATGGCATTTCAGCGGTTTATTTGTCCAGATAATACGAAGATGGCTCAGCTTCTAAAAGTGCTACAACAAACTCGCCATCTGCTTCCTCCCGCTCGTACCACGACTCTGACTTGAAACGGTTCCGATTGATTTATCTGCCGCTCAGAAGCACATATGCAAATATCAAAAATGAAATCCAGCTGGGCATTGTTGTCCGTGTTGATTGTTGGGAGCATTTGGCTTTCAAATAATTGAAACCTTTTGTCCTGCTACTACACCCTTGATCTGTTTCACATCGCTGGCAGTTAGCTATGTGAAAAAGAGCAGTTTTTCAGGCTATGACTTCTTGTGTCCTCTATCAGGAGCCTAAGAAGAGACCCAATCTGTAAATTAGATAGTGCTAATTGTGGCTGAGTTGAGGCCTGAATACGTTGATCTGCTTAATGTGCCTTTTGGTGCCTTTTTCAGGGGTGGAGGGGGTTGGAGTTTGTTTTGATGTTTTCCTAAATTCATAGAGCAAAATTTGCCTCGACTCCTCTATCAACAGGTGAGATGCATTCAGTCTTATTTATTGAGCGCTTACTGTATGCAAGGCACTGTACTAAGTGGTTGGGAGAGTTCAATAGAAACTGACACATTCCTGCCCACAACGAGCTCACAGTCTATGATTCTGCTTAGTGTTTCCTTGGATGGATTCAAAACATATCGGGGAAGCACAAGAAAGCCTATGGTGGGTTTCCCTCAACCTGCTGTTTTCCTACCCCTACCACCTCTCAAGAGTTGAGGCGGCGTGATCTAGTGGATAGAACCCCAGGCCTGGGAGTCAGAAGGATCTGGATTCTAATCCTGACTCTGCCACTTCTCTGCTGTGTGACCTCGGGCCAGTGACTTTGCTTCTCTGGGCCTCAGTCCCCTCATCTGTCAAATGTGGATTGAGACTGTGAGCCCTGTGTAAAGCAGGGACTGTGCCCAACCTGATTAGCTTGTATCTACCCCAGCGCTTAGAAGAGTGCTTGACACATAGTAAGTGCTTAACAAATTCCATTAAAAAAAAACAACCTTCAAGGGAGGAGAACTTTCGTTTTGATAATAGTGCAATCTCTTCTGCTGCCATGTTGTCGTTGAGTTTTGGTAAGTGGGAGTCAGATTTGATAAAATCTATTGCATGTAAACCTGATTATTTCCCTAAGCCAGATATACTGTAAATCTGATTTTTTTAAAGTCATCATTGGGGTTCTCAACAGAATATCCCCATATAGAAAACTCCAGGAAAATCACATGTGAAAAAGCATTTTTCATTCAGTCACATGGGTTTGGGAGTCAGAAAGATCAGGGTTCTAATCCTGGCTCTGCCACTTGTCAGCTGTGTGACTTTGAACAAGTCAGTTCACTTCTCTGGCCCTCAGTTACCTCATCTGTAAAATGGGGATTAAGACTGTGAGCCCTGTGTGGGACAGGCACTGTATCCAACCTGATTACCCCATTGCTTAATACAGTGCCTGGCACATAGTGCTTAACAAATACCAGAATTATTTATTGAGCACTTCTGTGTGCAGAACACTGTACTAATGGCTTGGGAGAGTACAATAGAACAATAAACCAAAACACTCCTTGCCCACCTTCTAAATCCAGTGAGATCCACTGCCCCGAGGGTAGCTTTCAGAAGCTCAGACAAAGGTAGGGATCCGAAGGGACTCTGCAAAGCTTTTGCTTTTCAGGATGTTGTTGAATACATCTCACTGGAAGGCATCGCTTGCCAAAGAAAGCAGTCTTATCAATTTCCTCTTTCTCCGGCTCTGAAACGGACAGGGACAAGAGGCGCTTCCTGGTGGGCTTTTAAGAAAGCCAGGATCCACTTGCCCTCCCTCCCTTCCTTCTGGCTGGAGCTGTTTGAACTTGAATTTTCCTGGGATTTTTCTCCCTTTTTTTTTTCCATTCGGGAATGCACTCACCATCCTGATGGAGCCACTGCAGGCAGATGTCGTCTTCCTTCATCGCAGGGAAGGAACGGCTCAGAATTTAGGGGCCGGCTCTCTCCCCCTGAGACCACCACTTGGTCTCCTTTGATGTCGTCTTCTGCTTCGCTGGCTTCGGCTCCGTCTAGGTCCAGGATATTAGAGTCACGGGAAGGGGAGATGGAGGATGGGCCGGCACAGAACTTCTTTCCCGGTGAGTGCTAGGGCATCGTGAGCTCAGAATTGGGCCTTCCGAACGTCTTTCTATCACGAAGGCCCAGGAGGTCTCTTTGCAGTCATGCAGTCTGTTAACGTCGCTGAGAAGGATGTAACGGCAGCCAGTTTGGGCAAGAAAGCGAACTCGGGCCGGTCAGATGAACGATCTCTGACTAAGGTGATTCTGGGTCCCACAGAGAGCTGCCTGAGGAGGAAGGTGGATATAGCAACAGTTACCACACTGAAATAAACAGCTCCGTTTCTAAGGTCGGTCCAAGCCTCTCTGGTTTGGTGAGGCCAGAAAATGCCTTTGAAGATGGCAAAGTGAGTGAATGTGGTAGGTGATGGGGACATCTCTTCTGTTTTCTGAGGTGAAAAATGCACTAGGTAGGGAGAATTTTTCCTTTTCCCATCAGTTGTATTGAGCACTTACTTGGGCAGAGCACTGTACTAAGGGTTTGGGAGAGTTGGAACCAACAGAATTGGTAGATACTTTCCCCGCCCACAAGGATTTACGGATTGTCCTGGCATGCTTTGTGCAGATCCAAGAGTGTTGAAGACGACATTTGTGGATCAGACAGTGCGGAATGGAACTAGTTATGCCCCTGACTCCAGACTGATCGTCTCAGCTACTATTTTATTTCTCACCCCCAAACAAGGCGAACATCCTCAAAGCTAAGGGTTGTGCCCCGTTGCCCCTGGCTTTTGGCAACCTCCATTTGGCTAGCCCATGAGCCAACCTCTGAAGAATCTTAACCCCCTTCCCCACTGAGGAACTCTTTGTGAAAATACAAAAAGCTCACTCATGTCTCTACGCGGATCATCAAGGGATGGAGCAGAAGGTCAATACCGGATCTTAACACGACTCATTCAGGGCCTTCAGAATTTTTCGTCATCTGTGTGGCGTTCTCTCCCCAGGAGAAGATGGAGAAATAACCTGAGGCGAGCGTGTTCCGGTGAGGTGGATGTGGACATTTTTGTCCCACTCCAAGCTTTTAGTTTTGGGAGGGAGAGAACGCTTAATTTCGGCACTGACGACGAGAGGATTCACCTCTTATACCTCGGCATTTAACTGGTGAAAAAATTATGAAAAGCTAGTTAAGAAGAGGGGTTCTATCTGGTAATTCGGACTTCAGGTGAAGACTTATTTTTCAGGCCCATGGCCAAGTCGTGTGCCAAATGCTTATTTCAGGCTCCATGTGGGTTGGCTAGTATTAGTATCCTATTGCAGAGAAAGGCATTGTGTTCAAAATAGCTTGATTATTGATATTTATCTATTAGCGTGGGGTAGGTTTAGTGAATCCATATGGTTCTGCTAGCTCTTTTAGAAAAGTGAGTGGCTTCAAGTTGTCAGATTTGCCTAAGCGTTGTTTATGTACTCATAGGCGGTGGTGATCCTTAAATCCTAAAAATAATGATATTTGATAATAATGATAATGGTATTTAAGTGCTTACTATGGGCCCAGCAGAGTACTAAGCAAAGGGGTAGCTACGAGAGAATCAGGTTGGACACAGTCCCTGTCCCATATGGTACTCACATTCTAGTGGGAAAGGACGAGAGGTATTGAATCTCTATTTTACAGATGGGGAAACTGAGACAAAGAAGTAAAGTGACTTGCCCAAGTTCCCTCAGCAGGCAAGCAGCAGAGCTAGGATGAGAACCCATTTCCTCAGACTCTCAAAGCCCATGCTCTTTCCGTTAGGCCACGGTGCTTAAATAGTCAAATAGGTGCAGTGACTAGAGAAGGTGCATGTTGATTGTGGTATTCGCTAAAGAAATTCTCATTAATCAGAATATTTACTCAGTTCTATTCTGTGTTCTATTTTTGGTAGACTAGAAATACTTCACATCAAACTGCAGATCACTTGTGGAGGTGTAGGAAACACATTGGAACTTGGGTTTGATTTATTTTTCCTTTCAGTTCCCATTAGATGGTGCAGTTCAGAGTCGGAAATATAGGAGTGGGTGGAGGGGCTTGAAGGTGTTACTTGGTCCAGGGATTTTGATTTGTTTATATATTTTTTTAACACTTTCAGTCCTAAAAGGATCCCATTTTGCAGTTGAGGAGACTGGGAGAAGTGAAATGACTTGCCCAAGGTGACACAGCAAGTAAATGGCAGAGCTGGGATTAGAACCCAGGCCCTCTGTCTCCCAGGCCTATGCTCTATCCGCCAGGCAACACTGCTTCTCCAAACCACACTAATAATAATAATAATGCTGGTATTTAAGTGCTTACTGTGTGCCATGCACTGTTCTAAACGCTGGGGTAGTTTGTCCCACATGGGGCTCACAGTCTTAATCCCTATTTTACAGATGAGGTAACTGAGGCCCAGAGAAGTGAAGTGACTTGCCCAAAGTCATATAGCTGACAAGTGGTGGAATTGTCATATTTATCGAGCCTCTGACTCCCAAGCCCGTGCTCTTTCCACTAAGCCATGCTACTTTTCACTTGTTAACAATAATAATAGTAACAATGTTTATCAGACTCTTACCATGTGTCAAGCACCATTTCTAAATACTGGGGGTACATACAAGATGATCAGGTTAGATGCAGTCCCTGTCCCACTTGAGACTCATAGTTGGGGAGGGAGTACAGGTGTTGAATCCCCATTTTACAGATGAAGACTGTGAGACACTTGCCCAAGGACTCAGCAATAAGTGGTGGAGCTGAGATTAAAATCCAGGTCCTCTGACTCCCAGGATTGTGCTCTTTTCACTAAGATTCACTTGCACTCGTAATCATCAATGGTACTTATCAAGCACTTTCTATGTGCGGAGCGCTGTACTAAGCGCATGGGAGAGTCTGTCTCGCCGACTTTCCTCCTCCTTTTTTCCTCTCCTTTTGCTCTCCCTCCCCTTATTGCTACATTTCATTCTTATCTGCTAGCCCCACCCTTGTTTTAATGGAACAAATATTATGCAAAAAGTGAGATAATTATGTGAGTAAGGTACAGAGGGTGGAGGAAAGAGGATGTTTTCCTCCGAGGGCAATTCCATTTCAGTGTGACTGAAGTTATCAGAAGGGGAAAAAAAATGTGGTTTTAAAGGAGCAAGGTTCAATCTACACTTGTGCCTTAGTCCTACTCTGTTGTTCTCTCTCAATCCAGGAGAGAGAACGCAAAGTTCTATTTTTTTTTTTTCCTCTCGGGGGTTTCAAAACATGGAAGAAAGAAATCATGTAAGGATTTCAGTGTCGGAAATGAAAAGCTACTATGTTTTCTCAGAGTGGTGTTCTTTCCTACTCTCAGAGGCTCAAGGTGAGTTCTAGCTGTTGATTGAACCTTGATGGGGAAGGGGATAAGGGTGAGATTTGACTAGTGTCTAGATGTAAACTCTTTGTGGGCAGGGAACGTGTCCTTCCAATTCTGTTGTAGTGTACTCTCCCAAGTGCTTAATACAGTGCTAAGCAGACAGTGAGAGCTTAATAAATATGATTGATTTTTTGCTCAGCCTGAGTTGTGTACTTTGACACGTAATTGCCATTGGGGACTGGACCTAGTTAAAGATTCAGGTCCTTCAAATTCACGAAGCATCAAATAGCAAAACCTTTTTGGCTTTTACGTGACCGGTGAAACCCTACTTAAAAATCACCTCCTCCAAGAGGCGTTCCCAGACTGAGCTCCTCTTCCCCCTCTACTCCCTCTGCCATCCCCCCTTTACCTCTCCGCAGCTAAAGCCTCATTTTCCCCTTTTCCCTCTGCTCCTCCACCTCTCCCTTCCCATCCCCACAGCACTGTACTCGTCCGCTCAACTGTATATATTTTCGTTACCCTATTTATTTTGTTAATGAATTGTACATCGCCTTGATTCTATTTAGTTGCCATTGTTTTTACGAGATGTTCTACCCCTCGACGCTGTTTATCGCCATTGTTCTTGTCTGTCCGTCTCCCCCGATTAGACTGTAAGCCCGTCAAACGGCAGGGACTGTCTCTATCTGTTGCTGACTTGTTCATCCCAAGCGCTTAGTACAGTGCTCTGCACATAGTAAGCGCTCAATAAATACTACTGAATGAATGAATGTAAGGAGAAGCATCATTTTCACATCTTGCGTTAGTGTCTGGCAACGCGATTGGCCAGGCAGAATGCACTGAGGTTGAGGAATTGGGGATTAGAGTGTAAACTCGTTATGAGCCGGGAACATGTCCACTAATTCTGTTGTATTGTACTCTCCCAAGCGCTTAGGACAGTGCTCTGCAAATAATAAGCGCTTAATAAATACCATTGATTGATTAGAGAATAGAATCTGCCTCTTGAATCAGAGCAGGTTGTTTCACACCTGGACGTATTTGGCAGTTCTAGGTCTGGCCGGCTTAAACCATCCTCGATGATATTTATTGGGCGCTTACTGAGGGCAGAGCACTGTACTAAGCGTTTGGGAGAGTACAATACAACAGTTGTTGCACGCATTTCCTGACTGCAAGGAGTTTACAACCTGCAGATTGTGCCTTTAAATTATATATTGTAACCTACTTATTTATATTTAATGTCTCTCTCCCGCTCTTCAGTGTAAACTTGCTATGGGCAGGGAATGTGTCAGCTAATTCTGTTGTACTCTCCCAAGCACTTAGTACAGTGCTCTGCACATAGTAAGCGCTGAATAAATACCATTGATTGATTTTGATAGAAAAAGGCATCGGAATTCTCGGGAAATCCAGCTAACTGCTGATAGCTCTTGGTACTTGCAAAGAGTGGGTAATGAGGGAAAGAATTGTCCTGGTCCAACGAGAAGCAGCCTGGCCTAGTGGATAAGAACTGGCCTGCGAAGCAAAAGGACCTGGTTCTATTTCTGACTCCTCCCCCGGCCCCCGTCCGCTGTGTGGCCTTGGGTAAGTCACTTCACTTCTCTGCATCCTAATTCCCTCATCTCTAAAATGGAGATGAAGACTGTGAGCCCCATATGAGACAGGGACTGTGTCCATCCCAATTTGCTTGTATCTACCCCAGTGCTTAGCACAATGCCTGGTATACACTAAGCGCTTAACAAATGCCTTAAGAAAATGTCCCATACCTTATATTGCTGCCAGGCCCCAGAGAGAAAAGACCCCCAGATGAGATGCTAGTTTTTGAGGGCCCTTTTCTGGACCTGTACGCCTTTACTGTACTTCTTCCAAGCTGCCACGAAGCGGTGTTGCCTAGTGGAAAGAGCACAGGCCTGGAATAATAATAAAGATGGTATTTGTTAAGCGTTTACTATGTGCCCGGCAGTATTCTAAGCGCTGGGGAAGATACAATTAACCAGGTTGGACCAAGTCCATGTCTCACAAGGGACTCACAACATTAATCCCCATTTTACAGATGAGGGAACTGAGGCATAGAGAAGTAAAGTGACTTGTCCAAGGTCAAACAGCTGACAAAGGGCAGTGCCAGGATTAGAACCCAAGTCCTGCTGACTCCCAGGCCTGTTCTGTATCCACTATATCATGGTGCTTCTCTATCGAGCGCTTACTGTGTGCAGAGCACCTATTCTAAGCGCTTGGGAGAGTACAATAGAGCAGAGTTGGTAGACATGTTCCCATTCACTCAGTTTTATTTATCGAGCGCTTACTGTGTGCAGAGCACTGTTCTAAGCGCTTGGAAAAGGACAATATAACAAACAGGCACAGTCCCTTCCTGCAACAAAATGAATGTCCTGTTGGCACTTCAAGCTCCACAGTTGAAATCTGAACCCCTTCACCTTGTCCCCCTGAACCTTCTCTTCCACCTAACTCTTCCATCCCAGTTGCCACCCTCACCAATCCTTCTTGTCTCTGAACCTCACAAACTCAGCAGTACCCTTGACTCCTCTCCCCATCTTCCATCCCCCAAGTTCAGTCTGTTGCCAAATCCTCTTGGTCTTTTCACCCCATTTCCAAATCCTTCCATTCCTTTCCGGCCAAACGGCCGCTTTGCTGGCCCAGGCTCATGCCAGATCCAGGCTTGACCTCAACCTCCTCGCTGGGCTCTGAGCCTCTCCGCTTTTTAGTCCACACTTCACTCCGCCTCCCTGATCGTTTCTCTACCACACCATCTACACCCACCTCTCCACCCCTCCCCACATCCAACTGGAACTCTTGAGGTAATTCTATAGATTAAGGCAGAAAACAGAGTTACCATTCATGGTTCTGCCAGCAGTTGTTTCTTTAGTGACAGTAGTGAGCACAGTCACTGTTTGCTCTCTGGGAAGGGCATGGTCCTCTTTGTGTTCTTTGCCTGTTTTAGCCTTTATTACATGCAGAAAACAAAGGGGCCTCATATTTTCCGGATGTAATTTGGTGGAAAGTCTCGTATGGCCAGAGAAGCGGTGTGGCCTAGTGGATAGAGCAAGGGCTTGGAAGTCAGCAGGACCTGGGTTCTAATCCCACCTTTGCCACTTGTCTACTGTGTGACTTTGGGCAAGTGATCACTTCTTTGTGCTTCGGTTACCTCGTCAGTAAAATGGAAATTAAGACTGAGCATTTTGTGGGACAGGGGTTGTCCATTCTGATTAACTTTTATCTACCCCAGCATGTAATACAGTGCCTGGCACATAGTAAATGCTTAGCAAATATCGTAAGAAAGTGCTGCCTCAGAGAAGCAGCATGGCCTAGTGTATAGAGCACAGGCCTGGGAGTCAGAAGGACCTGGGTTCTAATCCCAGCTCTTCCACTTGTCTGCCATATGACTGTGGGGAAGTCCCTTAATGTGTCTATGCCTCAGTTCCCTCATCTGCAAAATGGGGTTGACTGTGACCCTCATGTGGGACAGGGACTGTGCCCACCCTCAATTGCTTATATCTATGCCAGTGCCTAATACAGAGCCTGGCACATAGTAAACCCTTAACAAATACCATTAAATAAAAAAGCTGGTGGTTTTCCTTTTTTTCCACAGCACAATGCAAGATAAGGGATATGAATGGTGAAGGAGAGCTCTTTACAACTGCATTGGTACCTCTGTTATTATTATTAAGAACAATAATATTTGTGACAATAATTGTGGTATTTAAGTGCTTACTACGTGCCAGACACTCAACTAAGTGCTGGGGTGGATACAAGCAAATCTCTTTGAATACAGTTCCTGTCCCACATAGGGCTCTCAGTCTTAATCCTCATTTTACAGATGAGGTAACTGAGGCACAGAGAAGTGAAACAACTTGCCCAAGGTCACCCAGCAAAAAAGTGGCGGAGCTAGGATTAGAACTCACGACCTTCTGACTCCCAGGCCCCGTGCTCTAACCACTAAGCCAAGCTGCTTCTCAGGATTAGTGGGTAAGTTGGTGCTAGAAGAGCAAAGCATGTGAGCTGGGTGTCAGAGGAGGCTAGCAAGATTAAGAAGGAGGTTCCCATGCTCAAGAAATCCATGCAGACAAGAAAGGAGAAAAGAAGCATCCAAGCTGTGGTCTGACCCAATTCCAGGAAGGTATTTGTTACCTCTACTATGGCGAAGAGGCCCTAGTCTTTCAGGAGTCATTTTGCAAATGTTCTGAGACAGAGCAAAGAGAAATCAAAGCAAGCTTTGTTTAATGTGCTCCTACTAGTAGAGCAGGTTGTCTGTTTGAGAATCTCCCAGCTCTTTGAGGGCAGAAGGCATTCATTCCTGTCAGAATGTGCTCTCATTATGCCTTTTGGCTAGTTACGGAATTAGTAAATGTTTTTTCAACAGCATGAGCGTGTGTGGATGCAGACCCACACGGTGTTGGGGGAAACTGTTTATGAGCAAGGTATCAAATACAATGGGTATTGCCACACACATTTTCCTTAATCAGTGGTATTTCTTGAGCTCTTACTATGTGCAGATTACTGTATTAAGCGCTTGGGAGAGGACAATGGAAACATTCCCTGCCTGTAATAATGTTGGTATTTGTTAAGCGCTTACTATGTGCAGAGCACTGTTCTAAGCGCTGGGGTAGATACAGGGTAATTGGATTTTCCCACACGAGGCTCACAGTATAATGAGCTTAGATTCTATATGTAATTTATAATAAATAGTTTAAAGATATGTATATAAGTGCTTTGGGGTTAACGTGAATGTCAAATGTCAGGTAATGTTGGATGCAGTGTTCCTGTTGTTCTTAATAGTATTTAAGTGCTTACTCTGTGCTGGGCACTGTACTAAGACCTGGAGTAGATACAAGCTAATCAAATTTGAACTCAGTTCATGTCCCACGTGGAGCTCACAGTCTTAATCCTTCTCTTACAGAAGAGGGAATGGAGGCACAGAGAAGTGAAGTGACTTGGCCAAGGTCACAAAACAGGCAAGTGGGAGAGCCAGGATTTGGAGCCAGGTCCTCTGACACCCAGAACTGTGCTCTAGCCACTAGCCCATGCTGCTTTTTAGCCCTCCTATCTCTGACCCCTCTCCCTCATCCCAAACTATCTTTGCTCTCGTGGACTCCTTCACTGAGGCTCCACTCTCCAGATTCAAGAGAGAATCCAGCCAGCCATCTCCTTTCCATACTATCTGCCTTCGTCATTCATGGGGGAAGTAGAGAGACCTAGTTGGGAAGACTCCGGGCCAGTGAGTCCAGGGACCTGGGTTCTCATCCCAGATCTGCTACCCACCTGCTTTGTGACCCTGGGCAAGTCACTTCATTTCTCTGTGCCTCAGTTTTCTCACCTGTAAATTGGAGAGTCAATTCCTGTTCTCTCTACTACTTAGGATGTGAGTTCCGTGTGGGAAAGGGGAGATGTCTGACCTGATTATCTTGTATCTGTCCCAGTGTTTAATGCAGTATTTGGTACACAGTAAGTGCTTAACAAATACCACAAGTCACGCAACTTCTCTGAGCCTCAGTTTCTTCATCTGTAAAAATGAAGATTCCATTCCTGGTCTCCCACCTACTTAGACTGTGAGCTCCACGTGGGAGAGGGACTATGTCCAACTTGATTATCTCGTATTTGCCCCACCGCTTAATATAGTGCCCGGCACAGAATAAGTGCTTAACATATATCCCTGACTCCATCCAAGCCCCTGCTCCCACTTGCCCCAACTAAGGCATGTTGGGAAGGTGCCTTCCTTTCATGGCTTACCTCTGCCAAAATGGCAGGGGAGAGAGATACAAAGCAGACAAACATCAAGCTAAAAGAATATGGTATTTATTGAGTGCTTCCTGTGTACAGAGCACTATACTAAGAACTCGGGAGAGTACACTCAACCACATTAATCCAAGCACTTATCCTGTCCCTCCTTGATTACTGCATCAGCCTCCTTGCCTCCCTGCCTCCTGTCTCTCCCCATTCCGGTCCATCCTGCAATCTGCTGCCCGGATCATTTTTTTTGAAACGGTTTGGATCCCCATCTCCTCTCTCCTCAAGAACCTGCAGTGGTTGCCCATCCACCTCCACATCAAACAGAAACTCCTTACCCTTGGCTTTAATGCCCTCAATCACCTCACCCCCTCCGACCTCACCTCGCTGCTCTCCTATTGCAACCCAGCCCACAGACTTGGCTCCTCTAATGCCAACTTTCTCACTGTTCCTCAGTCTCTCTATTTCGCCGCCGACCTCTCGCCCACATCCGGCCTCTGGCATGTAACGCCCTCCCTCCTCTGACAGACAATTCCTCTCCCCACCTTCAAAGCCTTATTGAAGGCCCATCTCTTCCAAGAGGCCTTCCTTGACTAAGGCCTCATTTCCTCTTCTCCCACACCCCTCTACGTCATCCTCGCACTTGAATTTTCTCCCTTTATTCACCCCTCCTTCAGCCGTGCAGCAGTTGTGTCCATATAGGTGATTTATTTTTATTAATGTCCATCTCCCCCTCTAAACTACAGAGGGGAAGGCCAGAGACTATAAGCTCATTGAGGTCAGGGAACTTGTCTACCAACTCTGTTACATTGTACAGTCCCAAGTGCTTAATACAATGCTCTGCACTCAGTAAGCGCTCAGCAAATACCACTGAATGACTGATGGATCAAAACAAAGCCTCACAGAGTTTTCAAATATGTAGCGGCTTGGCTGCTGCTTAGCTCCTCCTGGGCCCCAGAGGCCCCAAGTGTGCTGGGAACAGACTTTTTCTCCATGGCTATGCCAATAGATAGATCTTACTTCGGACCTCCGAGTTGAGCGAATTTATAACGAAAGCTGTCTGTTGAAGGAAATAAAAAAAATTCTCCCCAGAGCAGGCCCTGTGTCCCTCGAGGAGTGAGGAGAGGCCTCACCCTTGTCATCTCCCTTCACCTCTAAATAAGTGCAGCGATTGTGTTGCCATCTTTCATGTGGAAAATGATTAAACCCTCTCCTGGTCCCTAGATTCTGTGGCTGACCCAGTGTCAGGAAGGGCAATGGGAAACAGGGAAGGAGGAAAAAAAACCATATTGTTTAGCGTGATTAGACTTCATGGATTGCATGTCCGCTTTTTCGATCAGGTAAGGACAGTCTTCCTGTTTAGGGCAAAGTGAATGGGACAAGGATCAAAACAAGCTTGATTATATAATCTGCAGAGAGTAACGGGGCATCGGTGTTTGATGTGAGTGGATGGAAATGAAGTCTGCCAAATACTTTTCAAAGCCCAGGGAATTGGCAAGGCAGGCAGTCTTCAACAAAATGATTCCTGGGCTCTCTCCCTAGAGATTTGGCTTCTTCCCTTCCCTGGTGTAGTGGCTAGAGCTCAGACCGCGGAATCAGAAGGTCTTGGGTTTTAATCCCAGCTCTGCCACTTGTCTGCTGTGTGGCCCTGAGCAAGTCACTTCACTTCTCTGGGCAGCAATTATGTCCTTTGTAAAATGGGGATTATGACTGTGAGCCCTATATGGGACAGGGACTGTGTCCAATTTGCTTGTATCCACCTAGTGCTTAGTATAGTGCCTGGCACATAGTAAGCACTAAACAAATACCATAATTACTATTATTCCCTTCCCTATTCCCTATTATTATTACACTCCCCTAACCCCTCCACCACCATCTTTGAATGTAGGTAAACTATGAGTGTGAATTTATCTGGAATCAATACCTACATCTACTTGGAGTGGGAACCTCTCGGAGCGATAATTTATATAGGGCAACAGTGTGACCTAATGGAAAGAGCAAAGGCCTGAGAGTCAAAGGACCTGGGTTCTAATCCTGACTCCACCACCTGCATGATTTATGACCTTGGGCAAGTCACTTAACTTGTCTGGGCTTCAGTGTCCTCATCTGTATAATGGGAATTCAGTGCTTGTACACCCTCCTACTTACCTGTGTCCAGACATTATTTAAGCGCTTACTATGTGCCAGTGCTTATTGTTATTATTACGCACCAGGTCCTGTACTACATGCTGGGGTAGATATACACTAATTAACCCCCATTTTACAGATGAGGTAACCGGGGCAAAGAGAAGTTAAGTAACTTGCCCAAGGTCACACAGCAAGGAAATAGCAAAGCAGGGATTAGAACCTAGATCCTTCTGACTCCAGGCCCATACCCTACCCACTAGGCAACAGTGTTTCTCATTGCTATTTTGTCTCTATCCCAGTGCTTAATACTGTGGGGGTTTTTTTTTTGGGGGGGGAGTATTTGTTAAGCTCTTACTATATGCCAGGCTCTGTATAAAGCATTGGGGTAGATGCAAGTTAATCAGGTTGGACATGGTTCCTGTCCTACATGGAGCTAACACTCTTATCCTCATTTTACAGATGAGGAAACTGAGGTGAATGTTTGGCACATAGTAAACCCTTCACAAGTGCTACAGTTATTATTATTATTCTGAGCTATGGAGGGATGGGGGAATCAACAATGGTATTTACTGGAAATACACTGTGCACTGAGAATTGTACTCAGCAAGTGGGGAAGTCCAGGAGAATTGATAGATGATAATTGTGGTATTTGTTAATCACTTACCATTTGCCAGGCACTGTACTAAACTCTTGGGCGAATGCAAGCAAATTGGTTTGGCCCCAGTCCCCATCCCGCGTGGGGCTCGCGGTCTCAATCCCCATTTTCCGGATGAGATAACTGAGGTCCAGAGAAGTGAAGTGACTTGCCCAAGGTTGCACAGCAGGCAAGCAATGGAGCCAGTAGATGCGATTCCTGCTCAAGCTTAGAAAAGGAGAAAAGAAAAGTCTTTTGGGCCCAACTGGGGAGAGATCGAAACCCCTTCAATCACAAGCTATCCATCAGCTCACCCCAAGGTGCCCGGTTGGCCACAGGATGAATTGGATTTTTATTCCGTTCAACTCCATCGGCCCCCGGGGGAGGGGATATGGATTTCTGTTTATCCACATTGGCTAAATCAATTAAGTGCCCAATAATGTTTTTTACAATACAATACTTGTTCTAGAGGAGCTGAACTCAAGCCAGTAAGCCCTGAGACAAAAGGTCGCCATTTAGCGCTGAGTCCCCTGAACCACTTGGAATCCTTACAGACGGAGGGCAGGGCTGAACTGGAGTCTCCCAAGTTCTATATCCTCTTACTAATCCCCTGAGCTCCACAATTGTTGTCCGTTGCAGGAAGTTCTTAGTTCCTGGAGCAGGTTTAGCGTGTGTGCAGAGGCTGGGCCTGGTCTAGAATGAGGTAGGGAGGGGGAAAAGATGGGGAAAATCAAAATTTTTTTGCATTGTATTTGTTAAGCACTTAGTATGTACCAGGCACTGTTTTAAGCACTAGGGTAGATTCAAGCTAGTCAGGTTGGACACGGTCCCTGTTTTACATAGGATTCATGTTCATAATCTCCATTTTCCAGATGAGGTAACTGAGGCTCAGAGAAGCGAAGTGACTTGCCCGAGGTCACCCAGGAGGTACATGACGGAGGCCAGATTAGAATCCAGGTCCTCTGACTCCCAGGCCTGTGCTCTAGCCACTGGGCCAGCCTGCCTCTCTGCTGTTTCTCTTGTTGTTTTTCGATCCTTATAAACCTTCCCCATTCCCAGGCAGACTTGAGGCCAACTCTGAAGTTTCCGGCTGCTGATTAGCCACTGGCCAGAAAAACCTTTGACGTAAAGACATTTTTTAATGGGGGACTCGAGGGCCTTCTCTGGTGACCTTATGATTCTCCCTGCAACCCCCAACTTCCTGCAGAGCAGCCAGAGTGTGGAGACAAAGGACCAGTCAGTCAGTCGTATTTATTGGGTGCTTACTGTGTGCAGAACACTGTACTAAGCGCTTGGGAGAATACAATATAGCAGCCCCTTTCCCTGGCCCACAATGAGCTTATGGTCCAGGGGAACTGGACATTAATATAAAGAAATAAATTACAGATAGGGACATAAATGCTGAGGTGCTGGGAGCAGGGTGAGCTGGGAGGGCAAGCGCTTAGGATAGTGCTCTGCACCCAGTATGTGCTTAATAAATATGATTGAATGAAGGAATGAAAGGGAGAGTTTATTGGATCCAGGTAAGGAGAGCTGCCCCTCCCCTCCTTTGAGAAGCAGTGTGGTTTAGTGGAAGGAACATGGGCTTGAGAGTCAAAATGTCATGGGTTCTAATTCCGGCTCCACCACTTGTGTGACTTTGGGCAAGTCACTTAACTTCTCTGTGCCTCAGTTACCTCATCTGTAAAATGGAGATTAAGACCGTGAGCTCCATGTGGGACAACCTGATTACTTTGTATCTATCCCAGCGCTTAGAACAGTTCTTGGCACATAGTAAGCACTTAACAAATACCATCGTTATTATTATTATTTTTATTTATCCTGAAACACAGAGTTGTTTTGGAGCCCAGAAGTGCAGCCAGTGACACATCAAAAGATTCTCAGTCCTGCCAAGTACCTGGGTACTTTGGGACTTAAATGATTGTACGGTGAAATGGAAGGTTGCTTTCATAGATATGTTAACCTGTGCCGGTTATCAGGTGGTGATATATTGCTAGATAATTGAGTCACTAAGTATCCACACGAGTTTGTGATTAGCCAGGAAAAATTGTTGAGTTCTGCATTCTGAAAGCATATCATCATGCCCGAGAGATGGCATATTGTAATCAAGCGCCAGAATTTCCACGCAGACGACTTACGCTCAGGACACTGCTAAACTTGCATTTATGTTTCGGCTTGACAATGCTTTGGTTTTTGAATTGTAACAATTGCTTCCTTTTACGAAACCAGTTCTGGAAGCCCAAGTTGCGGGGCAGGGGTGGAGGGTGGTTTGGGGACACTTGGGAGTTGCAGGTAAATAGAGAAATGGTTTAAAAAAATTAATGAGGGTTGTGATGGGAAGCATAAGTGCTTTAGGGGCAGGAGGGAGAGTTACAGGGTCACCTGGTGGAGTAAGCAAGGCACCCATTTCATTCATTTATTCAATCATGCTTACTTTGTGCAGAGTACTATAGTAAGCACTTGAGAAAGTACAGTAAACAGTGACAATCCCTGCCCACAACAAGCTCACAGTGTAGTGCGGGAGAGGCAGACATCAATACAATAAACAGAGTTCAATACAATAAATACAATTACAGATATATTATTAGTACTGTGGAGCTGGGGGGGAGGGGGCAAAGGGAGCAAGTCAGGGTGATGCAGAAGGGAGTGGGAGATGAGGAAAAGTGGGGCTTAGTCTGGGAAGGCCTCTTGGAGGAGATGGGCCTTCAATAAGGCTTTGAAGAGGAGGGAGAGTCATTAGCGCTTTTGAGGAGGCAGGACGTGGGCTAGGGGTCTGGGCAAGATTGAGGCACAATGAGAAGGTTAGCATTAACTTGTGATGCAGTCAAAGTTTACTTTTGTGTGGTTTAATCAGTCAGTGGTATTTGTCAAGCCCTTATTTATTATTATGGTACTTGTTAAGCGCTTACTACTGCCAAGTCCTGCACTAAGTGCTGGACATAGTGTAATAACAGGAATAATGGGGCTATTTGTTAATCGTTTACTATGGGCCGAGCACTGTACTAAGCGCTGGGGTAGATGCAAGATGATCAGGTCCCACATGGAGCTCACAGTCAAGGAGGAGGGACTGTGAGTACTTAACGAATATTATTATTAGTAATAGTAGTATTAACATTATTATCCAGAAGCTTTAGCAGCTCAACCACTTCTCAAGCGGGGTTTCTTACGTGGATTAGAGCTGGATTATTCCACATTTCATACAAATATTGGATCAGGCAATTGGTTTGTGGCATGGAAAGACATCAGACGATATTACTGTCCAAAAGTTATTTTTCAGGGTGTGGTGATGCCCTCCCTCTTCTGACTACTGACTCCCTTAGACGTCTTTATGGCTCTCTATGGAATTAGCAGATACAGATCTTCAGCATATATCACCATACTTGCAAACATTGGAATGCTGCTCTCAAGGAAATGCAGACGGAATAACCAAGGCATTTTTTTTTCTATTGCTTCCTTTCCCCTACTGCTTTATGAAAGTTATCGCTGGGTGTTACCTGCTTTCTGGCAAGGAAGGAAAATGCCATGGTGGCTAGAAGCTGCATGACCTAGTGGATAGAGCACAGGCCCTGGGGTCGAAAGGACCTGGATTCTAATCCCGGCTCCACCACGTGTCTGCTGTGAAACTTTGGGACAAGTCACTTCACTTCTCTGGGCCTCAGTTATCTCAGCTGTAAAATGGGGAAGTAGACCCAAAGCCCCATGTGGGGCTCACTAGCTTGTATCTGGCCCAGCACTAAGTGTTCTACAGTGCTTGACACAGTAAGCGCTTATCAAATACCATCGTTCTTGTTGTTGTTTATTGCTTGATGCCAATGAGCATTTTGGGCAGAGTATGGGTTGGCTTGGCCTTGGTATCCAGGCCAAGATCTCTGGAAGAGAATATGTGTAGTTGGTGAGATCGTTTGGTAGCTTCAGCTCTGTGCCATCCTGCTGGGCCTCAATTTCCTCCCCTGTAAAATTGGGATGGAAAAGTATCTACCCTTCCCTTCCCCACAAGGAAGTCTTGAGGATAAAGCATGATACTAGGGATGAATTCGCTGGGAATTTGTCTGATGTTTCTATTTGCCAAGGAATTGTAGTCGCAATGCCATGCGCACGAGAAGCACTCAATAAATGGCACTGAGCCGTGGATTGGTAGCTGAGTAGAAGAGCAGAATGGGAAGAGCCTGAAATCCACTGGTCAGAGTTTGATCGGACAAGAAATAGGGAGCCATTGGAGGTTCTTGAAGGGGGGGCTAATGGGTCTGAAGTGGAATTTTGGGAAGATAATCTAGGCAGCAGAATGTTAAACTGACATGGGGAAAGGCTAAAGCCAAATGAGAAAACAGTCCCCATCCTCTTCATTGGTGATATTTATTGAGCGTTTACTGCAATAATGGTAATAATTGTGGTATTGAGCGCTTACTGTGTACCAGGCACTGTACTAAGCGCTGGGGTGGATACAAGCAAATTGGGTTGGACACAGTCCCTGTCCTAAGTGGGGCTCATGGTCTTAATCCCTGTTTTACAGATGAGGTAACTGAGGCACAGAGAAGTGCGGTGACTTACCCAAGGCCACACAACAGACAAACCCATGATCTTCTGTCTCCTGGGCTTGTGCTCTATCCAATATACCATGCTGTTTCTCTACTGTGTGCAGAGCACTGTACTAAGCACTTGGGAGAATACAGTATAACCATATAACAGGCACATTCCCTGCCTACAATGAGTTTAATAATGTAATAAATAAAAAATATGTAAGCTGTTTAATTTATGCATATCTCTGGTGTTTAGTACAGTGCTTTGAACACTGTGTGTGTTTATCAAGCGTAACTGGCTGATGACTGAAAAGAAATGGTACCAAAGTGTAAACTGAATGAAGAATTCTGTCCCCTGATTAAAGCTAGGAGGTAAAGGTCAAAGAGAGTAACTTGGAAATTAGTGTTACAAGGAGCTTTGTTCTTGGCTTGTTAGGAATCTTTCAGGCATATTCTCTTGGTTTGTGGACACTACTAGAAGGTTACATTACTTATGACATCACTAAACTCTGCCGGGCTGGAAAAGTCATTAACAGAGGAAGAATAGTAAAATTGTACTTTTTCCCTTAGAAATTTTTTTTTCCCCCTTAACTTAAAGAATCAGTGCATGTAAGTAACCTCTGCTGATTCTGTACCCTGACAGCAGAATAGCCGGGATGGCTTGGCTAATAAAACCTGATTTACTTCACAATAGATCTTCAATGTGAAACCAGAATAGGACTCCACAAATGAAATTTTATTTAATAAAAACAATTAAAGTTATGGTACTTGCTAAGCACTTGCTATGTGCCAAACACTGTTCTAAGCATTGGGGTAGATAAAACGTAATCAGTTTGGACACAGTCCCTGCCCCACATAGGACTCACAATAATAATCCCCATTTTACAGATGAGAGAACTGAGTCCCAGAGAAGTGAATTAAATTGCCCAAGGTCACACAGCAGACATGTGGCGAAGCCGGAATTAGAACCCAGGTCCTTCCGACCCCCAAGCCCTTGCTCGCTAGCCATTAAGCCATACTGCTTCTGCCAGATACAATGGGGTAAAAGCTGCCTAAACCTTCTGTGGCAATATCATCTTGGAAGGTTATTTTTTTTTCCCACAGTGGCATCTTTTACTTTGGATTAATGTTGTCTTGGGAGTTTTTCTGTGTTTTCTCCAAGTCCTGACCAGCCAGTCACTTCTACAAAGGGGAAATAAGACATAACTAATTGGCTGGTTTCAGATTCCATTCACATATGCTCCTGTGTCAGTCCCAACCCACAAACACAACATCCACACACCCTGCCTCTTGTATTTACAGAGGAAATGCTTATTCTTTGAAAGGGCAGCATTTCAACCCTTTGTAGTCTCACTTTGCATGTGGACCTTTGGCCATTGAGAATTCATCCTACCCTCAACCCCACACACTTGTGTACAAATCTATAATTTATATCTTATAAATGATTTATCATTTATTTTTTATTTCATTCAGTCACATAATGAGCGCTGGCTGTGTGCAAAGCACTGTACTAAGCCCTTGGGAGAGTACAATAGAACAATAAACAGGCACATTCATTCATTCGATCGTATTTATTGAGCGCTTACTGTGTGCAAAGCACTCTACTAAGCGCTTGAGAGAGTACAATACAACAGACACATTCACTGCCTACAGTAAGCTAACAGTCTAATTATCCATTTATGAATTATGTATTCACTATATGATTTGTAAATATATATATGAATTTATAAATAAATTAATATCTGTCCCTCTAGACTGTAAGCTCATTGTATCTTCCAACTCTGAATTGTATTCTCCCATACCGTAATTCAGTGCTGTCCACTCACAAGCACTCAATAAATACCATTCATTCAATAGTATTTATTGAGCGCTTACTATGTGCAGAGCACTGTACTAAGCGCTTAAAAGATGGCATTTGTTAAGCACTTACTATGTGCAAAGCACTGTTCTAAGCACTGGGGAGGATACAAGGTGATCAGGTTGTCCCACGTGGGACTCACAGTCTTAATGCCCATTTTACAGATGGGGTAATTGAGGCACAGAGAGGTTAAGTGACTTGCCCAAAGTCACACAGCTTACAAGAGGAGGAGCAGGAATTTGAACCCATGACCTCTGTCTCCCCAGCTCATGCTTTTTCCACTGAGCCACCCTGCTTCTGATCTATTTAAAAGACACATTAATTGGTTCCCAATCTAAATCAGTAACAGCAGATGGGGGCCGGATGTACAAACGGAGTCTGAAAAAGGTATCTAGGAGAAGGAATGTAGCCTAGTGGGAGTCAGAAGGACCTGAGTTCTAATTTTGGCTCCACCACTTGTCTGCCGTGTGACCTTGGACAAGTTATTTGACTTCTCTGGGCCTCAGTTACCTTATCTGGAAAATGGGGATTAAGACTGTGAGCCTCTTGTGGGACAACCTGATTACCTTGTATCTACCCTTGTGCTTAGAACAGTGCTTGGCACATAGCGCTTAACAAATACCATGATTATTTTTTTTTTTTACCTCTTCTCCCTCACCCTTAGACTGTGAGCTAATCAAATCTGATTATCATTGATCTATTCCAGTACCTCGCACAATGCTTGGTATATAGTAAGCACTTATCAAACACCACTGTCATTATTACCATTTTTAGTAGTAAAGCGCCATTCGTATGATTTCCCAGCGTGGAGCCCCTTGGTTAATTATTTTTTAAATCCTCCTGAAACCAAAGACCCCCTCCTAATCTTCTTTTGTAGCCTCTCTCTTTCCAAATCATTGATCTTGTCGGGGAGGCCACACTAAAAGACCTCATTACGACAACGGTATATTCCAACTTACACTTTTGCCATTGCTCTCCTCCAGCCATTAGGAGGAGAAAAGGAGATCTTCCTTCCTAAATACACTAGCTAAAATAAATGCAGAGAGAAAGTTGACTCATAACGATCTCAGAGAAAGAAAACAGGCTGTTAGGCTGTATATTTCCTGAAGTGAGAAGGGGGAGGGAGTGAGGCAAGGAAAGATGGCTTTTCTGGATAGGTTACCACTGGTTAAACACAGGGCTCCGGTAGGGAGGTTTTTGACATACAACACCAGCGGACCCAGAACCGCTTGTTTCCATATGCTCGTGTCCCATCAGTCATTCAACAGTTAAATGCACTCCTATACGGCGAATAAATGAATCGAGTCCGATATCGTCTCGTTCTTTGTTCGGCAAAAGCAAAATCAGAAGCCCCAGAGCAGCGAAGCCCCTGGGTTTCCGATCCCTCTGGAAGCCACACATCCTTTGCGTGTGATTTGAAGAGAGGTAGCGTATCCTCTGTGGCTCATCTTGGACCGAAAGATGGAGTTTTGCTCTCCCTTTGTGCGCTGAAGACAGGCTTCCCCATAAATAGGTCACCGCCTCTCTGGAGCAATTTGCAGCCGATTGATTTGTGACAGCATGACCTTAAGTCTGATCTCCTTGATGTACAGGGATATTGCAGAATTGTGGCTCTTTCTGAAGAGAAGCACAGGTGCGTCTGGTTTGCGCGTCTGGTTTTGGAATTCTGTATTCGGGCATTCGATTTATCCGTGCTACAGAAGCGCCGCTGGATTTCGTCGGGGTGATGGAAATAGGCTTAGGACATAAAAGACGAGGAAGCAAAAGTTCGATTATTTTGGTCTTTGTCGATAGAATAGGGAGAAATCCAACACGTTGCTCTTGATTATGTCTGAAACTGAAGGAGATTGTGGGCTTTTGTACTGGGAATTAAGCTCAAGGCTTGAATT
Organism: Ornithorhynchus anatinus; assembly: GCF_004115215.2. NCBI lineage: Eukaryota > Metazoa > Chordata > Mammalia > Monotremata > Ornithorhynchidae > Ornithorhynchus > Ornithorhynchus anatinus. Next base: position 12,595,419 of record NC_041747.1, on the reverse strand, counting down.
ACTCATCATTTCTTATTGGAGACTGTATATTGAAACAATTCTGGCTGTTTCAGACTGAAATAGAGGAGGGTTTCCGATCATGATCGCCTATTTCCACAGAATTCTTTGTTTGCTCTTTGATGCCGATCACCAACATGTGATCATCCCATTTTCCTGACATCCGGAAACAAATTGAACATCGTGTAAAACCGTGCACTAAAAGCACAAAATCCATCCCCGAGAAAGTTAATCAATGTACCTTTCATTCATTTGTTCAATCAATTGTATCTCTTGAGCACTTACCTTATGCTGAGCACTGTACTAAGCGCTTGGGAGAGGACAGTATGACAGTAAACAGACATGCTACCCACAACAAGCTTATGCTCTAGAGGGCCATTTCCAGGGACATGTAAATGAAGCATTTAAAATAATATTCCTAGCGGGATTACAGTTCAGCTGCTTAATGGGAACACGTGTGGGTCTATAGCGGTGATTAAAAAACTAAACCCAGTAACCCAAAATAAATATTTACCCTGTTAATCCACACAGCTGGATATATTCCTCGATGCATATGATCGACCCATGTCTTTAAGGGCTCCAAAGTGTTAGCTGTTGAGAATGTTGGATTTTAGTAACTGGTGTAACAGCAGGAGGCTGTACACCAAGCTGTCATTCTCACTGGGCTAATCTTTGCTGCAATTGATGTAGAGGAGTGTGCTCAAGGATAGAAGAGACAAATGGAAGTCTTAAGAGAGGCAGGTCAGAGCCAGTTGGAGTAATGGTAAATTAGAGGGGCCCCCGGATTTCTCCAGAATTTGCTTTCAGAAACGATCCTCGGTTCATCTTTCCGGCCACCGGCTCTTCCGGCTGCTAGCGGAGAATTAATGAACTGAGCATTTGTGTGAATTTTAACAAAGCAGACTTAATGGAATGACACAGAGGCTTAGGATTTGAGTTGCAAACAGAAAGACATTGAAAAGTTTAGGAAATGAGCGAGTGGGCCATTGGTTTCTTCATTGAGGGCCTGAGGGTGCAGTAAAAATGCCTGGGTGATGAAATGGACAATCCCAGCAACTCATTCTGGGAGGTTTCGCGTAAACCCAGATTAGTGGCTCCTCGAGCAACATTAGAGGAAATGCACAGCTTCACAGCTGATTCAGAAATCTCTCCCAAGAACACCAGATCTGGAGGAATAAACCCCTTAAAAGAGGAATCCTTCAGCATCAAAATGAATGCCTAGAGATTTAGAAGCTTCGAAGTGCCGAGACTTGAAGGACGGAACTTGACCAGCTCAGAGTGCATTTGATTGTTGCGGGCGTGGGAGGAGGATTTCTGAGTTTTACGTATGTGATGAAGGTGGGTGTCTTCTTGGATGATTTGCCATAGGTGGTTATTTGTGCTTCTCCCTCCCTCTTGAAAATCAATTTTCAATTTGCAATCTGTCTGATTTGGGGAAGTACAATCGAACCTCCAAGAGAATGTGTCCTGAAGGAGTTGGGCATGTAAAGGGAGGGAAGGGTTTTTTGTTCTATTTTTCCCCTGTGTTGAGAACCAATTTGTGGTTTCCCCCATCAAGGATTTTAGTAGGGTTACAGGAAAGTTAATAACTGCAACAACTAATCCTTTCTTTGATCATCATGAGCACATCCATGGGTACAGGAGGCAAAGGGGTAGGAGGAGAGGGGGAAGTGCAATTTTTCGTACCGACTCCCAGGGCTCAATCAGTTGTATTTATTGAGCGCTTACTGTGTGCAGAGCACTGGATTAAGCACTTGGGAGAGGACAATATAACAACACAGCGGAAGTGTTTCCAGCCCATAATGAGCTGTGATTAGCAAGAGATTTAAGGGAAGTGCAAGACTGGCAATTCATTGTATTTTTTTCATTTCATGAGCCCCAGCAAACAAATGATGAGTCTTTTGTGATGAAATGTGTGGTGTTAGCTGCCCGTGGGGTAGGGAATATGTCTGTTATATCGTACTCTCCCATGCTCTGTCCAGTGCTCAGCACACAGTAAGGTCTTGACAAATAAATATGATTAATTGGTTGAAATGTATTCTCAGTTCTCTCTAATCTAGTCTCTAGACTGTGAACTCGTTGTGGGCAGGGATTGTCACAGTTTATTGTTGTATTGTTCTTTCCCAAGCGTTTAGTACAGTGGTCCTCCCACAGTAAGCACTTAATAAATACAATTGAATGAATTTGTGCCTTAACCACATTGGCGAGCTTGCCTTTTAAAGAGCCATTCACGGAAGAGGTGGCCTTTTACTGCATTGTTCTGATGCCTCTGCTTGATGGCTGTTTTCATCTCTGCTTCTTGCCTTGGTGACCTTTCTAAAATCTCGGCTTTCCCGTAGTCCTCCTTTTCAGACCCTTAAGTGTTGGGGCAAAGGGGTGGGCAGTCATTATCTCAGGGCAAGCTACGGCTCTGACGCCTCCATCTAAGTTGTGCTTCATTTGTTCCCTAAGATATAATATTGATAATGGTATTTGTTAAACTCTATGTGCCAAGCATTGTTCTAAGTGCTGGGGTAGATACAGGCTAATCAGGTTGTCCCGCATGGGGCTCACAGTCTTCATCCCCATTGTACAGATGAGGTAACTGAGGCACACAGAAGTTAAGTGACATGCCCAAAGTCACACAGCTGATAAGTGGCAGAGCTGGGATTAGAGCCCATGACCTCTGACTTCCAAGCCCGGGCTCTTTCCACTAAGCCACGCTGCTGCCCTCCCTGCCTATGGGTCCCTTTCCCTCCTTCCAACCTTGTCCCCTTCTTTTTCTCTCCCCGATTTTCAGCACATCTTTGGGTATCCCACTGCTTTCATTCCCTTTCCACACACCCACACAGCCCATCTGCGTTCCATTGTTTCCTCGCTGGTAGGCTGTCTCCATTCAGGATCTCATTTGTAGTGATTCTGTCCTGGCTATTTGATATCAATCGTAACACATAGCTAGTGGTGATTAAGATTTCAGATCATCAGTTGGGACAATTTGGGTAGCCCAAGGCTTCAGGACAAGGAGGAATTCATTAGTGGTATTTATTGAGTGCTTATGGTGTGCAGAGGACTGTACTAAGCACTTTGGAGAGTACAACAGAGTTGGTAATCAGGCAGTCCATGATGTCATTGTAGGCAGGGAATGTGTTTCATGTTGTACTCTCTCAAGCGCTTAGTACACTGCTGCGCACATAATAAGCTCTCAATAAACACGATTGAATTAATGAATGAAAGTTTATTGAGCGCTTACTGTGTGCAGAGTGTTGTACTAAGCTCATAGAGTCCAGTAGAACAGAGATGTTCGGCACATTCCGTGCCCACAAAAGGGTAGTGGGATGACAAACGTTAAGGGAGAATTCGAACAGGCAGAGTTTCAGTTGTGCCTGGAGATAGATTGATTCTTTGTTGTTGCCTCCTTCCGACTATCAAAAAAAATAAAATAAAATAAAGGGGTCGCTTTCCTTTCCATGTGTTATTGAACATTGTCCCCCTTAAGTAGCAAAATTCAACGGCACCACTCAGTCCAGTGTCTCCTTGGACAAATCTCTGGTTTTGTGATGGAATTCCCAGGGGACAACTCGACCATAACCTTCTGAGCTTTGTTGGATTCTGTAAATCGGTGTGAAATTATTTTCATGTCATCGTGGGTGTGTGTGTGTTGTGTATGTGTGTGTGTGTGTGTTCTGCTGCCCATGGTTCTGTAGGACTGTCATTAATATGTAACAGCTCCTGTGTGATTCATTCAAGGACATTCAGTGATGCTCAAAGATACTGAGATGGAAGAATTTCCCAGAGGAAAAACCACCTCTGAAGGGCCTTGTCAGGTTCTTGAAACACAGCTGTGGAGCTTTTCACATTCTCACTTTACTCTGTTGGTGAAGAAGCAGTGTTGCCTATTGGATAGAGTCCGGGTCTGGGAGTCAGAAGGACCTGGGTTCTAATTCCAGCTCTGCCGTTTGTCCGCTGTGTGACTTTGGTCAAGTCACTCAACTACTCTGGGACTCAGTTACCTCATCTCTGAAATGGGGATTAAGATTACAAGCCCTATATGGGACAGGGACTGTGTCCAACATGATTAGCTTGTATCTGCCCCAGTGCTTAGTTCAGTGCTTGGCACATAGCAAGTGCTTTACAAGAACCATTAAAAAAAAAAAAAGCAAAATTCGATTCTTGAATGGCATCCTCGAGCGAGGTGTGACTAACCCTTTTATCAGTCAGTGGTATTTATTGAGCTCTTACTATGTGCAAAGCACTGCACTAAGCTATACTGTATCACCATACATCATCATCATTAGACGTTTCATCTGAAATATGAGGATTGTTGTGGTTTTTTTTTTTAAATGGTACTTGTAAAGTGTGTACTATGTGCCAACCACTGTTCTAAGCTCTGGGGTAGATACAAGTTAATCAGGTCAGACACAGTCCCTGTCCCACATGGGGCTCACAGTCAAAGGAGGAGGGATACAATTAAAACCCCATTTTACAGATGAATTACTCCTCTGACTGCCAGTTCCAGGATCTTTCCCTGAGGCCATGCTGCTTCTTGAAAGCCTCTCACGTTTCTTTTGTGTTCCATTCGTTGAGGAAGTTGGTGTAAATATCTGAGCAGAACATTCTCTTCCCCTTGGTCCAACTCAGGCAGATGTGCCATCAGATTCCAAGCTGTTACCGGCTTTCATGATTCTTCACTGCAGTGGTGATTTTCTCCAGTTGAAGTTTGGCAATCCTCTTTTCTTCACAGGCTTTTCTTTCTTTCATTCATATTTATTGAGCGCTTACTGTGTACAAAGCACTGTACTAAGTGCCTGGGAGAGTACAGTAGAACAATCAACAGACACACTCCCTGCCCACAATGAGCTTTCAGTCTAGAGGGGGAGGCAGACATTAATAGAAATTTTAAAAAATATTTTTATAAAAAGGCCTTCAACTTCAGTGAGAGAAGAAGGTCACTGAAGTGCCATCTCTACAGATTTTCTCCCAGGTAATAATAATAATGATGATGGTATTCATGAAGCATTTATTATGTGCTAAATGCTGGGGGATGATAGATGCACTCTTCACTTAATAGGTCACATTATTTTCAAGTGATGATGGAATTCTGAGTTTTGTTCTTTGTAGTGAAGTAAACCAACCCTGTGTGGGTAGGGAACATGTCTCCCAACTCTGTTATATTGTGCTCTCCCAAGCGCTTAGCACAGTGCTCGACAATTACGGATTAATTGCACCCTAATATTGCCTCGGCAGTTGGCTGCTGCCACCCCCTGGCTCTGGCAAAAAGCCCACTCCTTCATGTGATCATGATTTCACTGAGACTGTGGAAATCCCCCCATGTATGTCAGAGACCTCACTGGTTGTCAGCGGATAACCGTTGTTTCCTTAAGATTTTCATGGTAACAGTTGTTGTCCAACAGGATATCATTCTTATTAATATTAATAAATGTAAGTATTTACTATGTACCAAGCACTGTATTAAGCGCTGGAGTAGACACAAGCTAATCAGGTTGGATGCAATCCATATCCCACTTGAGGTTCATAGTCTTAATCCTCATTTTACAGATGAGGTAACCGAGACCCAGAGAAGTGAAGGGACTTGGCCAACATCACACAGCGGCCAGGTGCGGAGCCGGGATTAGAACCCAGTTCCTTCTCTTTCCCAGGCCAGGGCTCTATTCACTAGGCCAAGCTGCTTTCTTGCCACTCTACCAACCCCTTCTCCTTCCCCTAATCCACTCTTAAATTCCTTAAAATCCTGTGCAAATGATCTTTTCCTTCAGGAGAGGCTCTAAGGAGCAAGAAACTTCTGCACTCTAAGACCTTCTGGACAGGAAGTGTATCTACCAACTCCATGATATTGTCTTCCCCCAGGCACCTCATACAGAGCTCTGCACACAGTAAACACTCAATAAATTGATTTTCCTCCCCCAACCCTTATCTTTGTGTGGACCTAGCCTTGCCTGGACCATCACCCCATCACTAATATCATTTTCAGAATTGAAAAGCCCTTAAAAGAGAACTCACCCACACCCGCAGAAACTTCAAGGAGAGTGGGAAACTAAGGAGAAAATGGAAAGCACTTTCAGAAGCTGCAAACCGCTAGCAGGTCAGGACACTAGGAAAGAATGTGTCAATATTGTGCTAAGGTCTGCCCTTCCAACCATAGTCTCTTTGGTGATACCCATTTCCATGCGGTGACATCATCTTTGAATACAGAGGACAGCAAATTGCCCAGGTGCTGGGCTAGGTAGCAATCAGTAGTATTTACTGAGCACTTACTGTGTGCAGAGCGCTAAACTAAGTACTTAAGAGAGTACAATGCAACAGGTTTGGCAATCGGTCAATCAGTGGTATTGAGCACTTAGTGAGTGCAGAGCACTAAACTAAGCACTTAGAGTATAATACAGGAGAGTTGGGAATCAGTGGTATTTTTTGAGTACTTTACTGTATGCAGAGCACCGTACTAAGTGCTTGGGAGAGTACGCCACGAGAGAGTTGGCAATCAAGGAAGGAATCAGTGGTATTTTTTGAGCACTTGCTGTGTGCAGAGCACTGTAGTGCTTGGAAGAGTATACAGAGTTGACAATCAAAGAATCAATGACATTTATTGAGCACTTAATGTGTGCAGAGCACTGTACTAAGTGCTTGGGAGAGTACACTACAAAAGAGTTGTCAATGAAGGGATCAGTGGTATTTATTGAGCACTTGCTGTGTGCACAGCACTCTTAAGTGCATGGAAGAATATAATACAGAAGAGTTGGGAATCATCATACTTACTGAGCACTTACTGTGTGCAGAGCATTGTACTAAGTGCTGGGAGAGTACAAAATTGGTAGACATGATCACTGCCCAGAAGGAGCTATATCAAGTTTGAACCAAATATTCATAGTTCATTTTTCGAAGGCCTCGATAATGGTAGGGAGTTTGCGAAGAATAACTCTTTCAGACCACCAGTGACCTGTTTAGTGCAGTGTAGCGGAATAGAGGCTCCCAGTGCCTGATCCGGAAGACTTAATTTACATTACCAAATGCCCAACTAACTACCAGGAAATAATCATAGAGCTTAGGAGAATCCAGCTTCATCATTTGGCTTGGGTAGTCATTGGCTTAATGTTAAGAACAGTTTGACCACTGGATAACCAAAATGGCTGACAACTGTGGTGTTTGTTAAACTCCTACTCCGTGCCAAGTTCTGATTGTATTAAGCGCTGGGGTAAATATAAGATAATCAAGTCTGACACAGTCCTTGTTCCATATGGGGCTCACAGTTTAAGTAGGAGGATTGATTCCCCATTTTGCAGATGAGGAAATAGAGGCCCAGAGCAGCTAAGTGTTTTTTAAGCTCTTACCATGTGCCAGTCATTGTACTAAATGCTGGGTAGATGTGAGCTAATCAGATTGGACAGAATAAGCTCACAGTCCTAACCCCCATTTTACAGATGGGGTAACTGAGGTACAGAGAAGTGAAGTGACTTGAGCAGTGGTATTTTATTGCCATTGTTCTTGTCTGTCCATCCCCCCCGATTAGACTGTAAGCCCGTCAAACGGCAGGGACTGTCTCTATCTGTTGTCGACTTGTTCATCCCAAGCGCTTAGTACAGTGCTCTGCACATAGTAAGCGCTCAATAAATACTATTGAATGAATATTGTTTGAACGGTTACTCTGTGCGGAACACTGAAAGAAACCCTTAGGAGAGTACAATAGAACCCAAAACCTAGAATCAGAACCCAGAACTCAGTTGAAAGAAAATTTCCTTTTGACTCTTGCATTGTGGGTTTCTACAAGTTACTTTGTGATTTCAGTATTGTCTTCTGATTTCTCCTCAGGGTATCACACCGTAGACTCATCATCTGTAGCCCTGTAAATTCTAAGGTATTCTTGTCCCTAACCTAGTGCTATTAGCATTAGAATCCCAACTTCATTACCTTCTATCTATCCCAGCATTTACTACATTGCTTGGTACGTAGTAAGTGCTTAACGCATACCACAGTTATTTTCATTGTTATTAGTAAGTCAGTCATATCCAAATTTAGAAGGAATCATGCTTTTTCCCTCCAAGATAGGCCAGTAATGTCCCAAGTTATTTGTACCCACTCTATTTCAAAATAAATCCTTCTTTTTCAGTTATTTTCACTTTTGACCATTTTGGATTTTTTTTTCCCCAGTGTTATATAGCTTCCCTGTTTTCAATTCTGGTCAGCCCACGGAGTTGTCTTTACAGTAGCTATTTAGGTTCTGTCTGCTAATTCTGTTGTATCACCCTCTCCCAAGCATTTAATACAGAGCTCTACAGACAGTTGTATTCATTGAGTGCTTATTGTGTGATTAAGTGCTCAATAAATAGCATGCCCAAATATTAGTGGGAAAAAGAATTTTAGAGAAGCAGGTCAATCACAAATCTTAAATTGAGTTTGCAGTTCAGCAAATGTAATTCCTGGAAGGAAGCCTTGCTTTGAGCAGCTTTCCTTTTCTTTTTCTATCTCAGCATGCCTAAGATTTGTCTGTTGGTGGGTTGTTTTTTTTTTTGCTTTTATGTTCATTCTGTCAATTTGTTTCCCAGAGAAGATCTGAAAGGGAGATGAATTAGCAGCATTTATCATTACAAAACTTTTGCTCCTTCATGCCGAGGGGAAAAAATGAAGTATGGGACAGGACTCTGTAATTTCCCCAATATGTAACTGGCCCAATTTTCTAAAACGGGATTACTGCCCTTGTTTTAGTGCAGTTCAACTATGTGATAAGCAGCTAATTGCCCCATTATTGCAATGTACTTGTCACAGTCAGTCACATTTATTGAGTGCTTACTGTGTGCTAATCGCTGGGGAGAGTACCATAGAACAATATAACAGACACAGTTCCTGCCCACAGCGAGTTTACAGCCTAGAGGAGGAGACAGACATGAATAGAAATAAACAAATTCATTCAATAGTATTTATTGAGCGCTTACTATGTGCAGAGCACTGTACTAAGCGCTTGGGATGAACAAGTCGGCAACAGATAGAGACAGTCCCTGCCGTTTGACGGGCTTACAGTCTAATCGGGGGAGACGGACAGACAAGAACAATGGCAATAAATAGAGTCAAAGGGAAGAACATCTCGTAAAAACAATGGCAACTAAATAGAATCAAGGCGATGTACAATTCATTAACAAAATAAATAGGGTAACGAAAATATATACAGTTGAGCGGACGAGTACAGTGCTGTGGGGATGGGAAGGGAGAGGTGGAGGAGCAGAGGGAAAAGGGGAAAAAAAGGAAAAAGAGGGTTAAGCTGCGGAGAGGTAAAGGGGGGATGGCAGAGGGAGTAGAGGGAGAAGAGGAGCTCAGTCTGGGAGATATGGGCATAAGTGGTGTGGGGCTGGGAGGGGAGATGAATAAAGGGAGCAAGTCAGGGCAACACAGAAGGGAGTGGGAGAAGAGAAAAGGAGGGCTTAGACAGGGAAAGCCTCTTGGAGGAGATGTGCCTTCAGTAAGGCTTTGAAGCAGTGGTGACTCAGTCTCTCCTACTCTCCTACTGTCTACGAATCCCCTATGCCTTCATGTTCTCCCCCTTTAGGTGCTTTTCCCACCCCCTCCTCCATAACACTTTTGTGCCTATCTTTAAATTCTGCTGCTTTTCTCTAGCTGTAGTTTATTTCTTCCTCCCTATTATTGAAAGCTGTGAGCTTGTCGCGGGCAGGGAATGCGTCTGTTTGTTGTATTGCACTCTCCCAAGTGCTTAGTGCAGTGCTTTGAACAAGGTAAGTGCTCAATAAATATGGGAATGAAAAGCTCTTTCCAGGCATAGATCCTATCTACTAATTTTGTCATACTCTCCCAAGCACTTGTCCTTTATTTAATTTATCCCTTTGTTCTTCCCCTGTCCCAGCCCCAAAGCACTTATGTCCATATCTGTAATTTGATTTATTTGTATTATGTCTATCTCCCCAACTCTAGACTGTGAGCTCCTTGTGGGCAGGGAATGTCACTTTTTATGGTTGTATTGTATTTTCTCAAGCACTTAGTAGGGTGCTCTGCATATAGTAAAGGCTCAAAAATTTCTAATCGATTAGAGGATTTGATTAGAGGAGCAACATGGGTAAGAGCCGGGGCTTGGGAGTCAGAGGACGTGGGTTCTAATCCCAGCTCCACCACTTGTCTGCTGTGTGTCCTTGAGCAAGTCACTTCAGTTTTCTGTGCCTCAGTTACCTCATCTGTAAAATAGGGATTGCCTGGTTGTTCTGCCTCCTATTTAGACTTTGAGCCCCATGTAGGACTGGGACTTTGTCTGACCTGATTAGCTGGTATTTACCCCAGAGCTTAGAACAGTGCTTGACACATAGCACTTAAACACCATTATAATAATTAATGGGTATAGAAATGTCATTCAGAACTGATCAGTCATATACCGTATCACCATTGCTCTGTGGCTTAGCTGGAACAATGAGTGGTTGAGGCAAGGCCAACAGCTTTTCACAGGATTCAAGAGGAGAGATATCAGCAAGGACATGAGAAGCAGCAGGACGTAGTGACTGGAGCCTGGGCCTGAGAGTCAGAGAACCTGGGTTCTAATCCTGACTCCGCCACTTGTCTGCTGTGTGACCTTGGACAAGTTTCTTCACTTGTCTATGCCCCAGTTACCTCGCCTGTAAAGTGGGGATCAAGACTGGGAGGTCCATATAGGACAGGGACCGTGTCTTACCTCATCATCTTTTATCTACCCTGACTCTTAGAACAGTGCCCGGCACATAGTGTGGCCTAGTGGAAAGAGCGCGGGCCTGGGGGTTAGAGGACCTGGGTTCTCATACTGCCTCTGTCACTTATTTGCTGTTTGACTTTGGGCAAGTCACTTAACGGGGATTCAATGCCTGTTCTCTCTCCTACTTAGACTGTGGAATCTGATTATCTTGTATTTACCCTAGCGCATACTACAGTGCTTGGCACAGAGTAAGTGCTTACCAAATACTGTAATTATTATTATTACATAGAAAGCCCTTAAATGCCATTAAGGGGAAAAAATAGCATTTTCAGGCCCAAATGTCACTGGGAAAACCCAACCCATACTTTCTTTTTCCTCATGGGTCAGCACTCAAAAGAAAAGGGAAGGCTTGGGTTTCTTCTATTTGGAACCACAGTTTTTGGCCATATGGAGTCTGCATCTTTTCAAGCACCATGATGGGGAAGTGAGAAAATGAAACTTGTGGTTTTGAGGTCAGTTACTATAGTTCATGATGACGAAGGCGGACCATATATTTTTTTTTTCACTAGGGGCAGGATCTTATTTGAGCCCAGGCCTGGAGAGAACATTCCATTATCCTTCCCGAATAAACTCATGGCTGGTTCATCATCAGTGGTTTTTATTGAGTGCTTACTCTGTGCTAAACTCTTGGGAGAGTACAATGCAACAGAGTCAGGAGACACATTCCCTCCCCACAGTAAGTTAATCCTGAGTTCTAACCCACTTGTCGGCAGTGTGACCTTGGCCAAGTCACTTAACGTCTCTGACCTTCAGTTATCTCATCTGAATAATGGGGAGTAAGACTGTGAGCCTCACATGGAACATTCATTCAGGTCAGTCGTATTTTTTGAGTGCTTACCGTGTGCAGAGCACTGTACAGTACAGTACAGTACTCGTTATATCCCGGCTAGACTACTGTGTCAGCCTTCTCTCTGACCTCCCTTCCTCCTCTCTCGCCCCGCTCCGGTCTATTCTTCACTCCGCTGCCCGGCTCATCTTCCTGCAGAAACGATCTGGGCCTGTCACTCCCCTTCTTAAACAACTCCAGTGGTTGCCTATCGACCTCCGCTCCAAACAAAAACTCCTCACTCTAGGCTTCAAGGCTCTCCATCACCTTGCCCCTTCCTACCTCTCCTCCCTTCTCTCTTTCTACCGCCCACCCCGCACGCTCCGCTCCTCTGCCGCCCGCCTCCTCGCCGTCCCTCGGTCTCGCCTATCCCGCCGTCGACCCCTGGGTCACGTCCTCCCGCGGTCCTGGAACGCCCTCCCTCCTCACCTCCGCCAAACCGATTCTCTTTCCCTCTTCAAAACCTTACTTAAAAATCACCTCCTCCAAGAGGCCTTCCCAGACTGAGCTCCTCTTCCCCCTCTACTCCCTCTGCCATCCCCCCTTTACCTCTCCGCAGCTAAAGCCTCATTTTCCCCTTTTCCCTCTGCTCCTCCACCTCTCCCTTCCCATCCCCACAGCACTGTACTCGTCCGCTCAACTGTATATATTTTCGTTACCCTATTTATTTTGTTAATGAATTGTACATCGCCTCGATTCTATTTAGTTGCCATTGTTTTTACGAGATGTTCTTCCCCTTGACGCTGTTTGTGCCATTGTTCTTGTCTGTCCGTCTCCCCCGATTAGACTGTGAGCCCGTCAAACGGCAGGGACTGTCTCTATCTGTTGCCGACCTGTTCATCCCAAGTGCTTAGTACAGTGCTCTGCACATAGTAAGCGCTCAATAAATACTATTGAATGAATGAATGAATACTTGGAAAGTACAATTTGGCAACAAATAGAGGCAATCCCTACCCAACAGTACCCAACAAAGAGGGAGACTGTGAGCTCCTAAACTATAGCTAACCTGATTAATTTGTATCTACCCCAGAGCTTAGTACAGTGCTTGACACGTAGTAAGCATTTTAATGCCATAATAAAGTTATTGAGCACTTACTATGAGCAGAGCACTGTGCTAAGCCCTTGGGAGAACACAATAGAACAAAATTAGCAGACACGTTCCTTGCCACAATGAGCTTACAGTCTACAGTCTATTATTATTATTATTATTACTGTCATAGTAATGAGATTACAGACTGTGGTCAGGGAACGTGCCTACCAATTCTGTTGGATTGTCCTCTCCTAAGCACTTAGTACAATGCTCTGCATGCAGTAAATGCTCAATAAATATAAGTGATTGAAGGTTTGGTGCCTGGCTGGCCCAGAACTCCTTCTGGGAATTGCTAGACCTTTTTTTCTGGGGCCAGCATAATGTCTTGGCTCCTCTCCAGTGTTTTATTGAATAGTCTCTTTCGTGCATGGCTTCACACTGGATGATTTTCCAAAATGTGAAAGACAGCAGTGCTGAGAGAACCAAATACCTAGATTGAAAAGTGATCCATCCAAATTTGAGGGGAGCAAGAGCACCCTTAAATTCCTATCAACAGGGTTATCAGGGCGTTGTTTTAAATTTTAAAAATCTCAACTGCTGACAGATGTCTCTGAGGTTAGGATGACTTAGACTGCGGTCCCCAAGTAGATCAGGGACTGTGTTCAACCGTATTATCTTGTATCTAACCCAGGGCTTAGTACAGTGCTTGGCATATAGTAAGCGCTTAAGCGCTTAATGAACACCATTGTTATTGTTCGTTAGAGTCTCGGTGAAGGATTAATCATTAAGGATAGGCTCCAACGTATTCTCTTGGATAGTAGGATTGTCGAGGCAGGAGCCCCCGGGTTGTAATCCCACCTCCATCACTTGCTGTCTGTGGGATTTAGGGTCAGTGTGTTTGTTTCCTCATCTGTAAAATGGTGTGGTTTTGGTGGGGTTCTTATTCCTCCTTAGATTGCAAACCAAACATGGAACAGGAACTACATCCAATCTAATTGTTTTGTAGCTATTCCAGCACTTAGCACATAATAAGCACTTAATAAATCTAACAAGTATTATTATTCCTATTGCAGTAACTTTAGACAATCTCTCTTGTTGGAAAAAGCGTGGCCTAGGGGAAAGAGCACAGGTCTGGGAGTCAGAGGACTTGGGTTCTAATTGGCCACTCGTCAGTCAGTCGATTGAATTTATTGAGAGCTTACTGTGTGCAGGGCACTCTACTAAGCGTTGGGGAGAGTGCACTGCAACAATAAACAGACACATTCCCTGCCCTCAGTGAGACTAGAAACAACAGTGAGTCAATGAGTCTAGAAGGGGAGACTGACATTAGTATAAATAAATAAATTACGGATAGGCATATGTTGGTTTGAAAAGTGAGTTGACTCTGGTTGAGGTAAGGGGGAGGGGCATAGTTCTTTGGGAAAATCCCCAAGTATCACTTTAAAAAGAAAACCGTGGAAAGGCCCAGCTCCTTCCCCTTGGAGCTCACTGTGTGTTAATGTCTGTCTCCCCCCCAGACTGTAACCCCACAGTGGGCAGGGAATATGTCTCTTTTTTGCTGTCCTCTCCCAAGCGCTTAGTACAGTGCTCTGCACACAGTAAGTGCTCAATAAATAGGATTGACTGGCAGTGTGCCCACAGGTTTTCGCTCACGAACACTCTCTCCTCACCCCTGCTACTTCCTCTACTACGTGCTGGGTCCTTTTGAGGGTCCAGTTTCAGCTTCTCTTGGAGAGGAAGGGCCTTCTTAGATGGAAACTTCATTTATTATTTTTTTTCTGGGCATGTGACACCCTAAGGTGTTTCTGGATGTGTGTGACGCTCTCTGTGTGGCTAATCTAGACTTGGCATTTTACGGAAGATGAGGTAAAGTTTTCCACGGAAGGACGGCGTGTTTATTTTCTCCCTCTGTCTCTCTCTCCTCAGATGAAATCATGCACCAGGACATCATCCCCCTCTGTGCCGCTGATATTGAAGACCAACTGAAGAAGCAGTTTGCTTATCTGTCCGGTAAGAGGGGCCGGGCTGCTACGGGAGTTAGAGGGAAGCCAGCCGACTCTGAGTATGGAATCAGAGTGTTCGCTTCAGAAATTGTTGCCCTGAGTCTTATCCAACTCCTGGGTAGAGAGGCAGCATGGCTTAGTGGATAGAGCCTGGGCCTGGGAGTCAGAAGGACCTGGGTTCTAATCCTGGCCCCACCACTCTCCTCCTGTGGGTCCTTGGGCAAGTCACTTAACTCCTTTAGGCTTCAGTTTCCTCGTCTGTAAAATGGGGACTCAATACCTATTCTGCCTCCTGCTTAGAATGTGGAGCAGGGACTGTATCCAACCCGATTTTCTTGTAATAATGTGGAATTTGTTAGTTACTATGTGCCACGCACTGTTGTAAGCACCAGGGTAGATACAAGATAATCAGGTTGTCCCACGTAGGGCTCACAGTCTTCATCCCCTTTTTACAGATGAGGTAACTGAGGCACAGAGAAGTTAAGTGACTTGCCCAAGGTCACACAGCTGACAAGTGGCAGAGCTGGGATTAGAACCCGTGACCTCTGACTCCCAAGACCAGCTCTTTCCACTGAGCCACGCTGCTTCTTGTATCCACCCCAGCGCTTAGTACAGTGCCTGGAATCTAGTAAGGGCAAATACCATGATTATTATGATTACTATTTCCGTCTTATGGTTTCAACTCCCGCTAGAGCTGGTGCAAGTCACTTCACTTCTCTGTGCCTCAGTTCACCCAACTGTAAAATGGGGATACCTACCTGATCTCCCTCCTATTTAGACTATGAGCCCCACACGAGGCAGAGACTGTGTCTGACCAAATTAACTTGTACCATCCCAGCACTTAGAACAGCGTTCGACACATAGTAAGCCCTTAACAAATACTTGCGCGCGTACACACATTCAGATATCTACCCCAGTGTTTCATACAGTTTCTGGCACAAAGCAAGCGCTTAACGAATAGCATTTAATTTTTTAAAAAAGGAAAGCTTGAGTGTAGCGGAATGTTGTGTAGGAGGTTGCAACTTGTGTTTGTCCCTTGCGTGGGCCTGACTGCTATCACCCTTTCCTTCCATGACAACTGAATGGGGCTCCTCCCAACTACTGAGTCTGGCTCATGTTCACACCTGTGAAGCAGCGAGACACGATTCCCACCCCCGCTTCCTCCCCATCAGGGCCAATTTCTTTCCCATCCTTGCCTCCACACCTCCAGCCTGTTTCTGCAGGTTAGCATCCTTGTCAGGGAAAAGTCCCTTTTCAGTCACTCACTGGTATTTATTGAGCGCTTAGCGTGCACGGAGCAAGGTGTTAAACGCTTGGGAGGGGCGTTGCGACAGTAGACCTGTTCCCGGCTCACAAGAAGCCTAGCTAGTCCCCTGTTCTTGTGCTATTTATTATTCTCCTCACATGTTTTTCTTTCATGGTATTTGTTTAGGGCTTACCTTGTGCCAGGCACTGTACTAAGCACTGGGGTGCTTAGTATTTATTAAGTATTTAGTATTATCTTAGTATTAAGTATTTAGTATTTATTAAGCCCTTACCGTGTGCAGAGCACTGTTCTAAGTGTTGGGAAAGAATTCACAGTTGGCAATTAGATACTGACCTTGTTCCTTGAGGGACATACAATCTATCTACAATCTTTCCCAACAGTCCTCAGTGCAAGGCAAGAGCACCAGAAATACCATTGAATTAGCAGATATTTAATCCCTATTTTACAGGTGACCTGAGGCACAGAGGAGTTATGTGACTTGCCCAAGGATTGGAGGCTTTCTGAATTCTAATATTTGTACTTTTAAGTCAAGCTTCCAAGGGTGTTTGGCTAGAAATACAGAGAGGTGACAATGTCCCAAGTCAAGTGGGAGAAGGGTTGTTATCGATGAGTTAACTGTAGTTACTTTAGATGTTCAGCAGAATTCCAAAGAACGGCATTTAACACTGCCTCACTGAATCAGTGCTGTTTCTCTAGAAATTCAAATAAAAAAAAAAACAACTCACTGGCCTTAGACAATATCACCCTAATACTGGAGTTTGTTTTTGTTTTTTTCAATGATTTTCATTAAGTGCTTACTATGTGCCTGGATTACAAGATAATCAGTTGGACGCAGTCTCTGTCCCACATGGGGTGTACAATCTTAATTCTCCTTCTACAGATGAGGAAACTGAGGCCCAAAGAAGTGACATGCCTGAGTTCACACAGCAGGCATGTGGCAGGGTCAGAATTCGAACCCAGGTCCTCTGACTTCCAGGCCCTTACTCTTTCCACTAGGCAATGATGATGCTTAAATGTGTGCGTATGCACACCAGCAAGGTTCCTTCAAAAGTAGAATCTAAATATTTGGATATTTTTCCAAATCCTCCTTGGTCTTTTTCCAATTTAATTCCTCCATGTGAAGTACTGCCAAAGAGACTTTATATTTCATTTGTTCATTCAGGTAACCTAAATAGTTTAATCACTGATCTGGGTCCTCTCCTGATTTCTGCAGCTTGGAGACTGGATTCCAAATATAGAGTTCCTCGCTTATTCATTCATTCAGTTGTATTTATTGAGCACTTGCTGTGTGCAAAGCGCTGTACTAAGTGCTAGGGAGAGTACAATATAACAATAAACAGACACATTCCCTGCCCACAATGAGCTTACCATCTCTCCCCACAAAATTCTGTTTCTGGGAGACAATTTCCAAAGGCCTAGATCATGAAAATTAAGCATCATATAAATAGAAAGTTATTAGAAAGATGACACACTGTTTAGTAAGCAAGCGGACCCTTGGTCTCTCCTTAAAGGGAACAGGTTGGTGACAATATATTTTACTTCTCCTTGAGTCATGATCACTTGAGAGGGGAGTCCATTTCCTTTCAGTATCTCATTAGAGGGAGATATGGGTAATTTACGCTCTTGATTCCCTGCCTAAATAACAAGGTTTTGGGTTTTTTAAAAATGGTATTTAAGTGCTTATTTTTCATTTATTCAGTCGTATTTATTGAGCACTTTGTGCGGAGCACCGTACTAAGCGCTTGGAAAGTACAATTCAGCAACAGAGACAATCCCTGCCCACCTATGTGCCAAGCACTGTCCTAAATGTTAGGGTAGATTCAAGGTAGCCATAGTCCATGTCCCACATGGGGCTTGCAGTCTTAATCCCCATTTTGCAGCTCAGGTGACTGAGGCACAGGAAATTGAAGTGGCCAGTCCAGGGAAGTGAAGTGACTGGCCCAAGGTCACACAGTAGACAAGTGGCGGAGCCGGGGATAGAACCCAGGACCTCTGACTCCCAGGCCCAGACTGTTTCCACTGGCCCTGCTGCTTCTCACTTTCACTCAATCAACCACTGGTATTTACTGAACGTCACTTACTGTGTTCAGAGTCCTGAACTAAGTGCTTGGGAGAGGACAATCCAACAGAGTTGGTAGACTCGTTCCCTGTCCACAAGGCAATTCCAGTCTAGAGGCAAATTCACTGCCTGGGATGTAAGCCCAAGCCCCTCCCAATCCGGACAAATTGAACTCTTCCAGTTTTAAGAATGGAGAAATTAGAAATGATCCCCAGACTGACATCTATCCCCTTATAACTTTTCTAATTTTCCAATAAATTACCATTGCTGATTTTTACGGAACAGCACTGTAAGCATCCAACCTTTTTTTTAAATCTAATGGTATTTGTTAAGCACGGGCTTGGGAGTCAGAAAGACCTGGGTTCTAGTCCCAGATTCACCACTTGTCTGCTGTGTGACCTTGGTCAAGTCACTTCACTTCTCTGGACCTCAGTTACCTCATCTGAAAAATGGGGATTACAACTGGGAGCCCCATATGGGACATAGACTATGTCCAACTAGCTTATCTTGTCTCTCCCCCAGCACTTCGAACGGTGCCTGGCACACAGCAAGCGCTTAATAAACTCCATAAAAAAAAAATCATTGAATCAATAGGAAATGAGGGGTTAGTTTCTCCTATTCATTCCATTTCCCTCCTGGATGTGGAAATTGATTCCCTGTTATGCTTTGAATCATTAATTCATAGGACAGGCTCTTATTGGGAAACTCACTTTGGGAAGCAGCGTGGCCTAGAGGAAAGAGTGTGGGCCTGTTCTAAGCGCTGGACTAGATAGAAGATTATCAGGTTGTCCCATGTGGGACTCATAGTTTTAGTCCCCATTATACAGATGAGGGAACTGTGGCAGAGAGAAATGAAGTGACTTGCCCAAAGTGACACAGCTGACAAGTGGCAGAGCTGGAATTCAAACCCACGACCTCAGACTCCCAAGCCCGTGCTCTTCCGCTAAGCCACGCTGCTTCCGATTATTCTGATTCGACATCCCAATTATTATTTAAAGAACCTGCTTTTACAGCTCATGTCCTTATGAAGAAAAATCTAGAATAGCGTGGCATAATATTTAAAATCTGCAGGGGCTCAAAATTCCCATTCAATCCCAATGGAAGGGTTATTCTGTTATTCTTACTGTGATTCTGGGTTCACACTCATAAAAATTGGCTCCTTCCCCATTAGGTTTTCCAAATTGTCTAAACTCCAGCTCTGTTTGACATTTGCTCCACTTTATGGTATATACAATTCTCTGGAGGACATTTTATGTGAAATGCTGCTCCCGTGTCCAAAAGACAATGTTTAGAGAAGTCATTTTGCTTCAAGATGACGTTGTCCATTAAATATGCCACGCGGTGAAAATTGTGTTTGGATCTGGGCATCTAAAATCATGTAAAACTACTCAGACCTACAATGATGGAATTTCTTTGCTGTGATTCATTTCCTGAAAAGCAGCATGGCCTAGTGGAAGGAGCATGGGCCGGGGAGTCAGAGGATCTGCGTTCCAATCCCACTGAGCCACTTGCCTGCTGTGTGACCTTGGGCAAGTTACTTTACTTCTCTGTACCTGTTTCCTCATCTGTAAAAGGAGGATTAAAACCTTGAGCCCCATGTGGGACAGTTGAGGAAACTGAGGGCCAGAGAAGTGAAGTAACTTTCCCGAGGTCATCCAGCAGGCAGTTGGCAGAGCTGAGATTTGAATCCAGGTCCTCTGACTCCTAGGCCCATGCTTCTTCCCCAACTGCTTCTCGCTGCTGCAGACTGCATTCAAATCCTGGCTCCTCCACTTGTCTACTGCTACTTGGTCTTGATAAAAATAATAATAATGATGGTATTTACACACTTATTAAATGGCATGCACTGTGGTAGCTACAAGCTAATCAGGTTGGACACAGTCCCTGTTCCACATTCATTCATTCATTTAATCAAATTTATTGAGTGCTTACTGTGCCAAGCACAGAACTAAACACTTGGGAGGGTACAATTCAGTGGGGCTCACAGTCTTAATCCCCATTTTACAGGTGAGCTAGCTGAGACACAGAGGAAGTGAAATGATTTGCCCAAGATCCAACAGCAGACCATTGGCAGAGGCGGAATTAGAACCCAGGTCCTTCTGACTCCCAACCCCTAGCTCTATCCACTAGGCCGTGCTGCAAATGAAAATCTGCTGCACGCTAGCACTCTGCTGGACACATTAAGGAGATGTCTATGGGAAAACTAGTCTGGATATCTTGGCTTCCAGTCCCGGGTATCCGGCCGACAGGGAATTTGAAGACATATCTAGGTCTGTGCTTATTCCTAGGAAGTCAAGAAATAGCATAACAATACCCTTCCTGCGGGTATTTCCATTCTTAATCCCTGATGGGACCAAGAATAGGTGAGAGGCCGGGAAAAAAACACACAAAACAACCAAAATAGACATGGGTCGTATCTCCGTTCACGTGAGGACAGTTCAGTCTGAGGTTAGGCCCAATCCTGATGGCATTATGGCATTCGTTAAGTGTTTGCTATGTGCCAGGCCCTGTTCTAAGCGCTGGGGTAGATTCAGGATCATCAGGCTGGACACGGATCCTGGCCCACATGGGGCTCACAGTCTTAATCCCCATTTTGCAGATGACACAACTGGGGCACAGAGAAGTTAAATGGCTTGCCCAAGATCATACAGCAGGCAAGTGGTGGAGCCGGGGCTAGAACCCAGGACTCTCTGATTCCCAGGCCCGTGCCATATCCACTAGGCCACCCTGCTTCTCAATAAGGTGATCCATCCCACTCTGCTACTAGGTGTCTGCCACAAAGGGAGAAGTAATAATAATTATGGCTTTTTTAAGTGCTTACTCTGTGCCAAGCTCTGTTCTAAGTGCTGGGGTAGATACAAGTTAATCAGGTTGGTCACGGTCCCTGTCCCACTCTCAATCCCCATTTTACAGGTGAGAGAACTGAGGCACAGAGAAGCAAAGTGTCTTGCCCAAGGGCACACAGCAGACATGTGGCACAACTGGGATTAGAACCCAGGTCCTTCTGACTCCCAGGCCCGGACTCTAGCCACTAGAGGCCATGCTGCTTCTCAAGAAGTGAAAAAATGAGTCGCAGTATCATTGCGATGTGGAGAGGAAAGTGGCTGGGGCTTGTTTGGACTGGAGGCTCCTTCTGAGCAGGAAACGTGTCTACCAACTCCATTGGATTGGACTCTCCAAAGCGCTTAGTACACTGCGTGCTCTGCTCTGCACACAGTGAGCGCTCAATAAATACCATTGATTGAGCAAGAATCCTCCCTTGTCTGCACCCATGTTTGCTTGTCTGGATTTTGGTTACCTTTGGGGTGGTAGTGAACTGCTTCGGATTGACTTGATGGGATCCGTTTTCTTTATTCCCTTGCAGGTGGACGGGGACAAGATGGATGTCCGGTTATTACCTTCCCCGACTACCCAGCTTTTGGGGAGATCCCCGAGAGAGAATTTCAGAACGTCCTCACCTATCTCACCAGCGTACCCAGGTACAGTCTCGAGTTGAAGAGCCACTGGCTTTTCTCGGCCGCATCCTACCTATTACGACAGTCTGAAGCACTTGGGAGAAGAGATGATCTTAGCTAAGCATCAAGAAACACCGAAATCCTGTCAATCTGAAAACCGCATTCGGGAGCGGATCGTTTTGAATTTGACAGGACCCGGGAAGCCTGGGCTGGGAATCAGGAATCCTCAGTTGCCAGGTGTCTGCTGTCACTTACTTTTTTGGGCCTAGGTTTCCTCATCTGTAAAATGGGGTTAAAATACTAGTTCTCCTTCTAGACTGTGTGACCCGTGTGGGGCAGGGACTGCGTCCCATCTGATCGTGTCGTATCTAGCCCAGCGCTTAGCAGAGTGCCGGGCACAGAGTAGGCATTTAATAAAGACCGGTTTTATTCATGGAAGACAGGCAAGAGGTTTGGTGAGGCTGGTGAATTTTGAACTGGTGCTGTGGACCGGAGAGATGGATTTTAGGACCAAACTCTTCTGCTAGGCTTGGAGAAGACCACTTGGATCATCATCATCATTATAATTATTATTACTATTATTATTGTAGTTGTTAAGCATTTACTATGTGCTAAACTCTGGAGTAGATACAAGCTAACTAGGTTGGAAACACTCCATGAAATAATAACAGTAGTACTTAAGTGCTTTCTATGTGTCCAGCACTGTTCTAAGCCCTGTGGTAGACACAAATTAATCAGATTGGACACAGTCCTGTCCCACAAGGAGCTCTTAATCCCCTTTTTTTTTTTTACAGATGAGGTAACTGAGGCACAGAGAATAATAAGTGAATTGACTTACCCAAGGTCACACAGCAGACATGAGGCGTAGCCAGGATTAGAGCAAGGTCCTTCTGACTCTCAGGCCCATGCTTTATCTACTAAGCCATGCTGCTTCAACTTGGGGCTAACAGTCTTAGTCCCCATTTTCCAATGAGGAAACTGAGGCCCAGAGAAGTGAAGCGACTTTCCCAAGGTCACACAGCAGGCAATTGGCAAGAGTTGGGATTAGAACCCAGGCCCCATGCTCTATCCATTAGGCCACGGCGCTTCTCACCTCCCAGATGGCAGGTGCCTCTTGTTGGAACAGTCACTGGAGTCTTGTCTGCCCTGTCAGAATGCTAGGGTTGGAAGTGGAGGCAATTGGGCTAAGACTTGTCGCTCCCCTGGGACTGGTGAGCCCGTTGTTGGATAGGGATTGTCTCTGTCTGTTGCCGAATTGTACTTTCCAGGCGCTTAGTACACTGCTCTGCACACAGTAAGCACTCAATTATCACACACCTGGCACTGCAGGGAAAAGATAGTGTTGACAGATCCTTTGGATTTACGAGATCCTCGAAGGCGGAGACCAAGTGCCTAGTACAGTGCCCTAAACATTGGAGGCACTCACTAATAATGACAGTTACAGCACTTGTTAAGCGCTTACTATGTGCCCAGAAACTATCCTAAGCCCTGGGGTAGATACAAGTTAATCAGGTGGGACCCAGTCCCTATCCCACTTGGGGCTCACACTATTAATCCTCATTTTACAGATTGAGGTCACAGACCCGCAGAAGGGAAGTGACTTTCCCAAGGTCACACAGCCGACATGTGGCGTAGCCGGGTCTAAAACCCAGGTCCTTCTGATTCCCAGTCGCGTGCTTGATCCACTAGGCCACGGCGCTTCTCTAGTCATGCTGCTTCGCCGCTTCACTGAATACCATTGAAAGGGCTGGACCAACAAATGAGGGAATTCCCTTTGCCCATGTCTGGAACAATCCATGTAAAAGGGCTTTGTTTGATGATCTCCCCCTCTCCGGGAGTATTCAAGCAATCGATCCATGTATCTATTAAGCGCTTCCTCTCTGCAGAGCAGTGGTGTTTATTGAGAGTTTCCCAGGCTGTAAACTTGTTGTGGGCAGGGAATGTGTCTGCCAACTCTGCTGTATTGTAGTAGTAATAATAATAATAGCAGCATTTAAGTGCTATGTCCAAAGCACTGTTCTGAGCGCTGGGGGGTTACAAGGTGATTAGGTTGCCCCCCATGGGACTCACAGTCTTAATCCCCATTTTGCAGATGAGGTAACTGAAGCACAGAGGAGTGAAGTGACTTGCCCAAAGTCACACAGCTGACTAGCAGCAGAGCTAGTCATGACCTCTGACTCCCAAGCCTGTGCTCTTTCCACAGAGCCACACTGCTTCTCTACTCCTTCAAGTACTCCTTGTACTCCTTCAAGTGCTTAGTACAGTGCTCTGTGGAAAGATTAATGATGATGATGCAGAGCAATGGTATTTATTAAGCACTTCATCTCTGCATGCAGAACAGTGGTATTTGAGTGCTTCCTCCGTGCAGACTAATGGTATTTGAGTGCTTCCTCAGTGCAGACCAATGGTATTATTTATTGAGCGTGTTCTCTGTGCAGACCAGTGATGTTGTTTATGGAGCGCTTCCTTTGTGCAGACCAATGGTATTATTTACTGAGCATTTCCCCTCTGCAGGCCAGTGGTATTATTTATTGAGCGCTGCTTCTGTGCAACCATTGGTATTTATTGAGCATTTTGGCAGTGGCAGTGGCATTTATTGAGCAGTTCATCTATGCAAGGCAGTGGTATTTATCGAAGACTTCCTCTGTGCAGAGCAGTGGTATTTATTGATCTTTCCCTCCATGTAAGGCAGTGGTATTGAGCAGTTCATCTATGCAGGACAAAGAGTGTTTATTGAGCGTTTCCTCTGTGCAGGGCAGTGGTATTTATTGAGTGCTTCCTCTGTGCAGGCAATTGTATTTAGCACTAGGGAGATTACACAGAGTAAGTAGACATAATCCCTTTCCTCGAGAACCATACGATCTAGCAGCGGAGACAGGCCTTAAATTGACATGTATGTGGATAATTTTCCTGTTGTTTTCCCTGCTCATCACCTACCCGCCTTAAGAACTTCTTTGGCGATGGGTGTCTTTCCTCTAATGGAGGCAGGGGTCTGTCAGTGTATCCACCCCAAGCTCTGTTAGAATAATAATAATTTTATGGTATTTGTTAAGCGCCTACTGTGTGCCAGGCACTGTTTTAAGTGCTTTTAGTGGATACAAGCAAGTCAGGGCGGACAGAGTCCCTGTCGCAGTATAGGCTCACGATCTCTATCCCCAATTTACAGGTGAGGGAACTGAGGCCCAGCGAAGTGACTTGCCCAAGGTCACCCAGAAGACAAGTGGTGGAGCCGGAATTAGAACCCATGACCTTCTGACTCCCAGGCGCGGGCTCTAGCCCCTACGCCATGCTGCTACACTGCTTTCTGCTTTCTGGGGCTGGCATCCAGTCACTAAATCAGTACTAATAATAACAGTGATAATCATCATAATCCTTGTGCTCTTGGTTAAGCGCTTCCTATTGCCAAGCCCTGGGGTAGATGGAAGTTCATCAGATCCCACATGGGGCTCCCAGTTTTAATAGGAGGAAGAAGAGATCGTATCCCCAATTTGAGAGAAGTGAGGCTCATTACGTTCAAAAGGCAGTTGCATTCATTCAGTCGTCTTATTGAGCACGTACTATGCTCAGAGCACTGTTTTCCCGTAACTCTAGTCCGACTGACTCATTGAGCTAGCGATTCAGCCGTGAGCGGGGGAGAAGTATTTTCCCCACCTCCGGTTGGAATAGTTGCCGTGGAGGCTGTGCCTCTTTTTATGAGTTTGGAATTCCAATTTTTTTTAATAGGTGAGAAGGAAAGGTCAGGGGTTCTGTAGACGGTAAGCTCATTGTGGGCAGAGAATGTGTGTCTTCTATTGTATTCTCCCAAGCGTTTAGTACAGTGCTGTCATCCAGAAAGCGCTCAGTAAATACCAGTGATTGACTGTGCAGTTTTCACGTGGTTCCATAAGAGGGAACCATTGATCCAACATCTTGGACCCTGCCCAGCTTGGGGGCGGTAATCATCCAGTCATATTCATTGAGTGCTTACTATGTGCAAACTGCTGTACTAAGCGCTTGGGACAGTACAGTATAACAATAAATAGGCACATTCCCTTCCTTTAGTGAGTTTCCGGTCTAGACAGGAGCTGGGATCGGAACCCAGGCCTGAGTTTGTCAGCTGTGTCAACTTGGGAGAGTCACTTAACTTCTCTGTGCCTCAGTTACCTCATCTATAAAATGGGGATGAAGACTGTGAGCCCTACGTGGGACAGCCTGATTTACCTTGTATCTACCCCAGTTCTTAGAACAGTGCTTGGCACATAGTAAGCGCTTAACAAATAACAACATTGTTATTATCTTAGTACAGTGCCTGGCAATCAATCATTCATATTTATTAATAATAATAATGGTACTTTTCAACTACTTACTATGTGCCAAGCACTGTTGCAAGCTCTAGAGGACAACAAGTTAATCAGGTAAGATGCAGTCCCTGTCCAACATGGGGCTTGCACTCTTAATCCCTGTATTTATTTATTTTTACTGAGACACAGAATAGTAAAGTGATTGCCTAAGGTCACACAGCAGGCAAGTGCTGGAGCCGGGATTATTTATTGAGCGCTAACTAGGTGCAGAGATAGGGGAGGTGCAAGAGCTTGTCACAGGTCAAACAGTATATTCCCCCAAATATTGTTTAGGTTTAGACAATCAGTAGTTAAACTTCTACTGCTTGCAAAGTGTGGTACTAAACTCTAGGAGAGAATACCCAGGTGGGAATTAGAGGTATTTGATGTATTAAACATATCTGATAAAATAATAGGTGATGCAATATTTCTTGTGGCTTGGAACAACTCTTTAAATCTTGAATACTAGATTTTCACAGACAACTCCCCAGACACACCAGAGATATGGTAAATATTTAAAGCCTAAAAAAATTCTTACACACACGTACATATGTACTTACATCAAACAATGGTATTTATTGAGTACTTTCAATATGCAGAGCACTGTGCTAAGCACTCGGGAGAGACAATACAACAATAAACAGACTCATTCCCTGCCTATAACTAATTTACAACCTAACACTGAGAGAGTGAAAACATACACATCTCCTCCTCCATCTGTAGTTGGAATAATCACCATTCATCTGGAGATTATTCCTGTTCCAAAGTACTCATTAAAGTACCAAAGGCTTCACTAAATACTTTAATATATTTTTCTTAAATCAGAATTGCTTTGCGCCAGCCTGAGGTAAATACAAGCTAATCCGATTGGACACAGTCCCCGTCCCACATGGGGCTCACAGTCTTAATCACCATTTTCCAGATGAGGTAACTGAAACCTGGAGAAGTGAAACTCCTTGCCTGAGGTCCCAGGGCAGACAAATGACGGAGCTGGAATTGGAACCCAGGTCCTCTGACTCCCAGGCCCGAGCTCTATCCACTAGGCCATGGCTACTTCAATATTAATGCTTCTTTTTGGTGGTTTCTGGGGCTAGGGTCTCCAGGGATAGAAATAGACCCCCGTCCTAAGTGCCTCCTGAGTGCTGATTAGGGGAGACAGGTAGACAGGCAGAGGGTTTATTAGAACTCCTAGAGAAGCAGTGTGGCTTGGTGGCTAGAGCCCGGGCCTGGGAGTCAGAAGGACCTGGGTTCTAATCCCAGCTCTGACACGTGTCTATGTGACCTTGGCTAAACCACTTGACATCTCTGGATCTCAGTCACCTCGTCTTTAAAATGGGGATTAAGACTGTGTGGCCCTATGTGGGACATGGACTTTGTCCAACCTGATTAACTTCTATCTACCCCAGTGCTTAGAACAATGCTTGGCACCTAGCAAGCACTTAACAAGTACCTTTTTTTTTTTAAAGCCCTTAAAGGGGATAGTACTCTGCTGTTGTTTGTAATTTGACCTGGTGGTTAAGTGAAGAAATATTTCACCCTTGTGTAGTCACAGCTTTGGAAATTAGCAATTCAGATTCGACCACTCTGAGCTTGCTGGTCTCGTTCATTTCTGTTTGGGATTGGCTAGCAGTCAGAAACTGGCATTTTGAGATTGGCTTGAAAACGAAATCGGCCAACAGAAGCAGACATCCGCATCTGTACTCTGTGACCATTCATTCAATCGGATTTATTGCACGCTTACTGTGTGCAGAGCACTGTACTAAGCGCTTGGAAAGTACAGTTCGGCAACAAATAGAGACAATTCCCTGCCCCACAACGGGCTCACAGTCTAGAGAGGGGGAGACAGACAACAAAACAAGTAGGCAGGCATCAATAGCGTCAATATAAATAAATCAAATTATAGAAACACATCATTCATAAAATAAATAGAATAATAAAATAAATATGTACATATATACACAAGTGCTGTAGGGTGGGGAGAGGGGTAGAGCAGAAGGAGAGAGTCGTGGAGATTGGGAGGGGAGGAGGAGCAGAGGAAAGGGGGGGTTCAGTCTGGGAAGGCCTCCTGGAGGAGAAGTAGAGCACGGATAGTTGTTCGGAGTAGGGTAGCCAGCGTTACACAAGGACCAAATCCCCATCTTTCTCCCAGATCCCACCATTTCAAAGACGTCCCCCCGCAGTCTGCTATCCAGCAAATGACTCTGGCCTCTCGGCACTCTTCTTCCCCCGACAAGAGATGAGACGAATCCCCCTGAGATCCTCCCTTTTTCGAACTCGGAAAAATGCCCAACCTTCCCTTTCTAGAAGGAATGTGCCATCCGGGGGATTTTGGCCACGAGTTGGATAAGTCTGAGCCAGAAGCGGAAGTTGATCGGCGGGGTTGGCATTGTTTTCGAGGATTGGCAGATGTCCTCGACTTCCCAAAAGATGGATCGGACAAGCATCCAATCCTTGCTTGGATAGTTGATTTTGAGGTGGGGGAAACGACAAAAATCTGGCCCATTAAACTGAGAACTGAATACTTGAAGCGGCCCAGGTAATGATAATGATGGTATTTGCTATGTGCTTACTATGTGCCAGGCACTGTTCTAAGCGCTGGGGTAGATAAAAGGTAATCAGGTTGTCCCACGTGGGGCTCACAGTCTTAATCCCCATTTTACAGATGAGGTCACTGAGGCGCAGAGAAGTGATGTGACTTGCCCAAAGTCACACAGCTGATAAGTGGCGGAGCTGGAATTAGAACCCACGATCTCTGATTCCCAAGCCCCGGCTCATTCCACTAAGCCCCGCCAGATCTCTCTGGAAACATGGCAACTTTTAAATATGTGCCAAATTTAGCGTAATTTCACATTTGGACCCAGCTATGGCAGTTCATAAACTCTTATAATCTGAGAGTGGCCATTTCATTTTGAGGGATATCTATAGAATAAATAACTGAATCATTGGGTTTCTCCGCTTAATTACAAATTCTCTTCTTACTCTTCCTTCAGCTTACAAGATGCTGGAATTGGCTTTATTCTGGTCATCGATCGAAGACAAGACAGATGGAGCTCAGTCAAAGCCTCGGTTCTACGAATAGCAGTGAGTTGTTACATTGTACTTGCCCAAGCGCTTATTGCAGTGCTTTGCACACAGTAAGCGCTAAATAAATGTGATCGAATGAATGAATGAATGAAAGTTTCTTTGTACCTAGGAAGTCTCAAGGAACTTTCAGGGGCCTTTTTGGATATTATTATTATTATTAATTGTTATGGTCATTATGGTATGTGTGAGGCGCTTACTAGGTGCCAAGCTCTATAATAATAATGATAATTATGTTATTTGTTAAGGGCTTAGTATGTGCCAAGCATTGTTCTAAGCGCTGGGGTAGATACATGGTAATCAGGTTGTCCCACGTGGGGCACAGTCCTAATCCCCATTTTACAGATGAGGTAACTGAGGCACAGAAAAGGGCCTTGCTCAAGGTCACAAAGCAGAGCTGGGATTAGAACCCAGGGCCTGTGACTTCCCAGCCCGTGCTCTTGCCACTAGGCCACGCTGCCTCTCAAGCTACTTAACTGACTTGCCCCAGGTTACCCAGAAGGCAAGTGATGGAACAAGAGTTAGAACCCAGGGTCCCCTCAAAGATGTGAAGAAGGAAAATTGGGGGGTACGGGGGAAGAAATAAGACAAAATCGATTACCACAGTTGATCTAATTAATCCATGGTATTTATTGAGGACATCCTGTGAGCAGAGCACTGTAGTAAGCAAATACAGAAGTAAGAATTGGTAGGCACGTTCCCTGCCCACAGTGGGCCAATGGTCTGGAAACTTTCTAGATGTAGAGCCAGACTTTCTTTTCCCAGTACCTCACCCTCGACCGTCCTGGCCTCTTTCCTTCGAAAGCCCATCCCTACTTTCCAGAGCACTGCAGGGATTTCTGCACAGCCAGTTCTGATACATTGCGGGGCCTGATCATGCAAGCAGCAGATTCCAATACCGTGCTGTCGTCAGCCCACTGAGTTTTTTCCGACTGTCGGGTCGGAGCCCCGGAGGTTTTTCCGCAGTGACTAAGGATGTACATGGCAAATACATTTTATTCTTCCCTGGCCCTTTATGCCCCAGTACACTTGGGGAAGTAGGGGAAAGAAAGGAATTCTCAGCGCTGGGGAGAGAAGGTATTTCTCGCGGGGCAAATTCCCCTCAAAACTCGTATCTGGCTGGATCGTGTCTGAAAATACTGTAGGGACTGGGCTTGTCGGAGAATGCAGCAGAAGCAAACAAGCAGGGTAACGATGAGGCTGTAGCTAGGATTTTCCTAGGCCCTCATAAAATGACTTCGTTCATCTGACGAGGTGCCCAACAGGTGGTGAGATTATTTCAGTCTGTCACATCCATCGATCATCTCTATGGAGCACTGCACCATACTAAGCGCTTGGGAGAGTGCAGTAGAACAGAGTTGGTAGACAAGTTCCCTGCCATCACCCAGCTCACAGTTCTTGACCCAGTGTTCTAAAAAATCATTAAACCTGAAAAACTCACACTAGCCTCACCTCCATTTCTCAGGTCCAATTAGTCAGTCCGTCATATTTGTTGAGCGCTTTCCATGTGCAGAGCACTGTTCTGTGTTCTAGGAGAAGCAGTATGGCTCAGGGGAAAGAGCCTGGGCTTGGGAGTCAGAGGTCATGGGTTCTAATCCCGGCTCCGCCACTTGTCAGCTGTGGGACTTTGGGCAAGTCATTTCACTTCTCTGTGCCTCAGTTGCCTCATCTGTAAAATGGGGATTAAGACTGTGAGCCCCACATGGGTCAACCTGATTACCTTGTATTTCCCCCCGTGCTTAGAATAGTGCTTGGCACATAGTAAGTGCTTAACAAATATCATTATTATTATTCTATGCGCCTGGGAGAGAACATAACATTCAGAGGTCACGTTCCCTTCCCATAGCGAGCAGTTAAGCAAGGATTACTTTCCTTGTGGCAGGTTATTTGCAATCAGTCGATTGATGGTATTTATTGAGTGGGTGTAGAGAACTGTACTAAGCGCTTGGGAGAGGACAACATAACAGAGTTGGGAAACATGGTCTCTGTGGTCTCTGCCCACAGAGTTCAAGTGTCCTGGGATGTTAAGGGCCTTGAGGTTGTGTCTTAGTAAAATACATTTATTGCGTTCTTTTTAATTTGAGTTCTGTGCCAATGTAATCCTCCCCCTGTAGTCTGGGAGCCAATTGTGCGCAGGGAATGTGACTGTTTATTGTTATTTTGTACTCTCTCAAGTGCTTAGTACAGTGCTTCGCACACAGTAAGTGCTTAATAAATATGATTATTAATTGTGTTCCTTCCAGGCATCTTTCCCGGGAAACCTGCAGTTAGTCCTCGTCCTGCGTCCTACAGGATTTTTCCAACGCGCGCTCTCTGACATTGCTTTCAAATTCAACAGAGATGACTTTAAAATGAAGGTGCCGGTAAGTATTTTTTCTTTTTTGGGGGGAGGAGGGACTTCACCTTTGTCAGCCAAGTATGTACAGCAAGGTTGAGTGGGGGAGATTACCATCTTATGTATTTCCATGCTACTACTTATTTTAATAGGGAGGAAAAAAAACCCCAAGACTCGGTAAGATTAAGAAAATACGTGTGGTTTCATCTTCATCTCTTTTTTCTGTTAAGCATGTTTAATGGCCTGGAAATTGGAACCAATCAGTGGTATTTATTGAGTGATTATGTATGCAGAGAACTGTACTAAGCACTTGGGAGAATACAATAGAACAGAGTTGGTAGACAGGTTCCCTGCTCACAAAGAATTTATAATATAGAGGGCCTTAATTTGTCAGACCAGTGATTAATAATGATAATATAATAATGATGGTATTTAAGTGCTTACTCTGTGCCAGGCACTGTACTAAGCTCTGGGGTGGATTAGCATGACCTACGGCAAGCAAGCAGTCAGTGGTATTTACTGAATGCTTACTGTGTGCAGAGAACCGTACCAAGGAAAATACACTACAACAGAGTTGGTGGAGGCATTCCCTGCCCCCAAGGAGCTTACAGTCTTGAGGGGGAGACAGTAAAAAAAATTGGAAGAAGAATTTCCGAACAAAGACTTCCAAAAGATCCTAACACCAAGGGAGAGAAGCAAAAATGTATGTGTGTATGTGTGTGTGTGTGTGTACAGATAGTAGAATATTTAAAGACATCATGGTAATAAGGAACAGATGTGAAAAATCCAACTTCCATGGAATTGGAATTTTCTTTTTTTAATCTAAGCAATGTCATAGTCCTGAGAAGACATGAAAACAAAATTCATTATTACCAACACTGAGAATAAATCACTTCACCTTGTTCCTTCGCTGCCTCCCTCCCTTTCTTACTAGTGAAACATTTTCACTTTGAAGATGGGAGGATGGAGGAAATACGTTGACTTCCCTAAGCATTAAAGTGTGTTAATGTAGGTAAAGCGGAAACACTGATGGAAATCATTAGCATACATCAGTCTGCATTTATAGCAATACTAAGCCCTCATTTCCTCCTCTACCACTCCCTCCTGCGTCACCGTTGTACTAGGATTGGCTCTCTTAATTCACCCCTCCCTCAGCCCCATAGCACTCACGTTTATATCTGTAGTTTAATTTATGTATATGATTAATGTCCGTCTCCCCCTCTAGACTGTAAACTCGTCATTTTTTTTTTATGGTATTTGTTAAGCACTTACTGTGTGCCAGGCATGGTACTAAGTGCTGGGGTAGATACAAGCTGATCAGGTTGGACACAGTCCCTGTCCCACACTGGGCTCACAGTGTTAATCTCCATTTTATAGATGAGGTAACCGAGGCACAGAGAAGTCAAATGACTTGTCCAAGGTCACACGGGAGAAAAGTGGGGCTGGATTAGAACCCAGGCCTTTGACTCCCAGGCCTGTGCTCTTTCCATGGGCAGAGAGCATGTCTACCCACTCTGTTATATTATACTCTCCCAAGCACTTAGTACAGTGCCCTGCACACAAATATGTGCTCAATAAATACCATTGATTGATTGATACTAATTAGCACCTTGTAGATAATAATAATAATAATGGTGTTTGTTAAGCGCTTACTATGTGCCGGGCACTGTACTGAGCACTGGATGGATTCAAGCAAATTGGGTTGGACTCAGTCCCTGTCCCATGTGGGGCTCACAGACTCAATCCCCATTTTCCAGATGAGGTAACTGAGGCCCAAAGAAGTGAAGTGACTTGCCCAAGGTCACCCAGCAGAGAAGTGCCGGAGCTGGGATTAGAACACATGAGCTTCTGACTTCCAGGCCCGGGCTCTAGCCACCAGGCCTTGTTGCTACTCATAAGATAAGGCAGAATTTATTTTGAATGAGGTAGGGGAAACATAATCTTGCAGATCAGCCCTCCCCTGGAATGGTCTGCTGCCTGACGGTTTCCAACAATCACCCGGCTGACCGTGCGTCTCTTTTCCTTTTCTCCAGGTCATTATGTTGAGCTCAGTACCAGAATTGCACAGTTATATCGACAAAACCCAGCTGACCGAAGACCTCGGTGGGACCTTGGATTACTGTCACAGCAGCTGGCTCTCTCACCGCACAGTAAGTCACCTTAGGGCCGAAGCTGAGGGCGGTGGTGTTTC
Organism: Ornithorhynchus anatinus; assembly: GCF_004115215.2. NCBI lineage: Eukaryota > Metazoa > Chordata > Mammalia > Monotremata > Ornithorhynchidae > Ornithorhynchus > Ornithorhynchus anatinus. Next base: position 12,562,145 of record NC_041747.1, on the reverse strand, counting down.
TTCGGTTGCCCTCGGACGGCTCCTTCGGCCTCAGGGGTGGCCATTTGCCAGACGAGTTCACATCACCCTTAGTTTACTTCATGACCAGCGAAAAGCCGGTCTCGGTGGATCCTCGCCAAGGTAGAGAAGCGGCATGAGTAATGAATTTGGGAGTGGTTTTCTTCGGGCTTGGAAGCGAGAGACTCTGTTGTTGTGTGGTGTGGTGTTACACTGACCCGTCCAAGGAGAGGAAGCAAGCTCAGTTGTGTTAGAAATCTAGCTGATCCGGGTCTAAGGAATCATGAAGTCAAGGAACTGATGGTGAAGGTATTTGTCTGGCGGATATAATGTTGGAAAGATTTCCTTTGGAAAAAATGGCGATGTGGGACTTGGAAAGGCTGCGGGTTTGCTCACGGGCCACCCCGTCGGGGAACCGGCCCGGACTAACCTCACGTTTCGATGTGGAATGTTTTGTAATGCTTTTCTTTTTCACAAAGGCTATAGAGAATTTTGCCCTGATGGTTAAACAGACCGCTCAAATGCTTCAGTCCTTTGGAACGGAACTGGCTGAGACGGAATTACCCAACGATGGGCCCTCCACCAGCTTGGTTCTCATGGCACACACAGAAAAGAAGGACAAAATGAAGGTAGGAACGTGCACTGAGAGGAATGCGCTCGGGTTGGCAGATAATGACATCGGGGGTGGGGGCGTCGGGCTCTGAGGCGAAGAATTCAGATGGGTTGTCATGTGGCCGTGAATCCAAATTCAAACTGAAGTATCCGGAGGCTGCGGTCTCGAAGTAACCTCGAGGGCAGGTTGTCCGTGTCTTTCGATCAATCGGTTGTATTTATTGAGCACTGCCTGTGTGCAGGGCACTGTAGTAAGCACTCGGGAGAGTTCAATATGACAATAAACAGTCACATTCCCTGCCCACAACGAGGTTACAGTCTAGAGTCTTACAGTCCGCCTTTATTGTATTCTCCTGGACGCCTAGTGAAGTACTCTGTACATAGCGAGATCTCAGCATGTAATAGTGATGCCACTTATTAAGCACCTACCGTATCCGCTGGGGCGGATGTGAGGTAATCAGATCAGACTCAGTCCCTGTAATCACAATCTCTGTGGTATTTGAGAAGCAAATCGAGAGGCAGCATGACCTGATGGATAGAGCCAGGGTCTGGGAATCAGAAGGACCTGGGTTCTGATGCCTGGGCTCTAAGGTCACACAGCAGACAAGTGGCGGAGCCGGGATTAGAACCCATGACTAATGGGAAGCAACGTGACCTAGAGTAAGAGGAACTGGGTTCTAATCCTGACTCTGCCATCTCTCTGCTGTCCTTGAGCAAGTTATTTCACTTCTCTGGGCCTCAGTTCCCTCATCTGTCAAATGGGGATCAACACCGTGAGGCCTATGTAGGACATGGACAGTGTCCAATCTGATTAGCTTCTATCTACCCCGGCGCTTAGTAAGGTGCCTGACACGTAGTAAGCGCTTAACAAATACCATTTAAACCAGCAAATAAAAAAACTAAAGGTGTAAACAGTCAGTTGATCCTATTTTTTGAGCGCTTACCCTGTGCAGAGCCCTCTAAATGCTTGGGAGAGTACAATATAACAATAAACAGAGGGCAAGAAAACTTGAATCTCTGGTCTGTGATGAGAAAATTCTAAAATGTTCCTCTTTGCTCTTTCTAATCTTTCCGTTTTCTGCAGGAAGATATGATGTTGGCTGTGAAAGAGGGCCAGACTATCCTCGAAAGTATCAGGGAGCCTCTGAGAGAAAAGCCGGAGTGTAATCTAAACCAGGGCCAGCTTGACAATCAGACCACCATGGAAAGGTGAGAAAGCCCCAGAAACCCAATTTTGACCCTCCACTGTCTTTTCCAAACCTCTTCGGTGAGGACAGGCCCAACTC